>NC_056679.1:130245752-130861689 GCF_018350215.1 Panthera leo
GCTAAGGGAGTACAACTTAAAGGTCTTCATCACAAGAAAAAATATTTTTTGTGACTTTGTATGGTGATGAATGTTAACCCACATTATTGTGGTGATCATTTAACACTACATACAAATATTGAATCATTATGTTGAACGCCTGCAACTAATATTACATGCCAATTGTACCTTAATAAAAAATTATTGGCATAGTCACACTGAGAATATAATTCATTCAAAAGACTTCATATTTTATTTATATAGTTCAATAAAATGTGTTCAAATACAAAAAGAAAAAACAAACAAAAATGGCAGTCATTATTATTTAGTAATGGGTTCATTAGCCAGTAAGATTTGGGATTGTAGTCCCAGTGAATATAGTCACATTAAAATATTGTCAGATTTGAGACTTGTTTACGTTTGATCAATTACTCCTTTAAATTCCCTGTACCTATTGATAGAGCCTGTCACAAGGAAAATTAAAATCCAGGCAACATGACATTTTGCACTGCACTTTTCCACAGAGAATAGACATATGTTAAGACTCCAAGGAGAGGATGAAGTGATGCCTATTTAGACCCGTAACTGCGTTGTCCTCTGGTGCTTCACAGACACTGGTGTCATAACTTGTTAAGAAGCAGAGCAGAAGAGGATTTGTGGTCAAACACATTTAGGAAGTAGTTCCCATTGCAGGACATGGACTGTTGTTGCCTTGGGCTGTTCCAGTTAAAAACATAGGAATCCCTTTTGCTTCTCTCTTTCCCTTACCCCTTGCTTTCCAGTCCACCAGCAAGTCTTCTCCCTCCCCCCCATTTCCAAAGTGTATCCTCTGGCTCATCCACTTCTCTCTGTCTTCTCAGTTCTGCCCTCCAAACAGATCATCCTAAGCCATGATGCAACCTACCTGCCCACCTCCATGCCCCCCACAGTGAACAGCGAAATCACAGTGTTTCATTCCCCTACTTTGAGCCCTCCGTGATTTCCCATTACTCTGAGAGTAGATCCATATGGTTTCCTCATCCCTGCTGCTATCTGACCTCATATTACTGGTTCATTCACCCCATTCTGGCCCCACAGGCCTTATTTCTGCCCTTGAATATGACAATCTTACTTCTGGCTGAGGTCCTTAGCCTGGAGAACTCTTCTTCTGGAGCTCGTTTTTGTAAACATCTCCACATACCACCTTTCCTTACATTCTATAGCACATCTTCCTGTTGTATGTTATTTTTAGAGATCATGCCAAGTTATTTATAACTTGTTCCTAGCCTTGCCTGGAGAGTAAATCTTTTTCAAGAATGCTGTTTTATCACCAAGTGCCCAGTACAGTGCCTGGCATTTCCACCAAGTGTCTGTAGATACCCCCTGGTATCTCATAGACATTCACATATTTATTGTTCTGGTTAAATAGCAGCTGGTGCTAGCCCTTACACATCCCTAAAAATATGGCCTTATTTTTGTTCATTAGTTCTTTTAAGATATGCTCTTAGCCATAAAATGAAGTACCATTTTTGTTTACTGTAATGACATCTTTAGATGAAACTTACAAAGTTTTTTTTTTTTTTTTTTTTGAAACTTGCAAAGTTAAAGCTTGTTTTCTTCCACTGGGGGGCAATTTTAAATTTAAAGTAAGAAAGTATACCTTGGTCTCCATGACTATAAAACTGGACTTGAAGCGTTAAAAATTTATATTTTTAGACATTCAATTAAATGCTTTTCTTAAGCCCTGGAGCAGCTGGTAAACATCACACACTAAACAAAAAAGTCTTGTTTTCATTTTACGTTTTACTTTCAGATGATATATATATTCGATAAATATAATACATTTATTTCAAACCCTAAAGCAATTTTAAAAGAATGAATGTCAGATGGAGATTTATTTTTCAGAATTCTTGGAATGGCTGCGTAGACTATTTTATTAGATGGTGACTTTAATTTTTAATTAAAGTTAAAAAAATGCTTTTGTCATCAGAAACCAGTTTAGTAATATTTCAGTGTATTTTCTTCTTTACTAGAATGTTTCCTATGTAGACTTGGGTTTTCAAAGCAACAGAAATATTTTTCTAATGAAATATTCTAGAGCTCCAATATTTTAAAACAGAAATATCCTGACCCAAATAGTCATTAGTTGTATGAGCTTTGGAAAAATTACTTAACCATTGAGTCTGTTTTCCCTTGTATAAAATACAGATAGCAATGTTTATTTTATTGACTTGTAGGAATTAAATGTGACACTTCCAGCTAAGTGCTTGACATAAAACAGTCCCTCAATAAGTGCTAGTTATTTTTTATGTTGCTCTCCTTTTACTACATTCATCCCACTGAATTCCTACTGTGTGCCTAACATTTGCTAGCTACTAAATATGACAGGACTGAGTGAGACCGGGTCGCTGACCTCAGGCTTGGAGAGGGCCTTTGCATTAATGACTTTTAGTATGGCTTGAGAGTTAGGGTTTATAATGTATGTAAACTTATATGTTATAATTGTTATCTATAAAGGAATAAATAAATAATACATAAATCTTTATATATAGTAGTCAAAGTTCCAAGGTCAAGTTAATAAACATTGAGGTATAGGGCTCTTGGGTGGCTCAGTTGGTTGAGCCTCCAACTCTTGTTTTTGGCTCAGGTCATGATCCCACCGTTCATAAGTCTGAGCCCTGCATCGGGGTCTAAACGGGCACTGTGGGGCCTGCTTAGGATTCATTCTCTCTCTCTGCTTCTTCCCTGCCCAGGCCCTCTCTTCTCCCTCTCTCTCAGAATAAACATTTAAAAAAAAGCATTGAGGTTTAGGGTTACAGAATCACTACTTTGTACTACTGAAACAAACATGACATTGTGTGTTAACTATACCTCAACTAAAAAAAACAAACAAATATTGGGGTAGACAAGTGTGTTTGTGTGGTATTCACTAGTGTTTGGTACTTCTAGAGTTCCAAAGCCAAGTTGGTAAAAAAAAAAAAAAAAGCTGTGATGGTTTCACTCTAGGACTTCTCAGGGTCTTACTTGGGGAAGATATAGTATGACTATCTAAGAAAAGCTGTGGCAGTTTGGTGCACATGTGATTTGGTGCGCAATTTGATTTGTAAATTTTGAGTCAGTATTACACACATTTTATGGGACTGTCTAGGAAGAAGGGAAATTTGCAGTTGAAGCTACCATTCTTCTGTTGATTGTACTTCCCCATATGGGATTCACATTGGACCTAAAGATGAATACAATGTCAATGGGTGGAAAAGAGGGATAAGGAAGTCATTCTGGGAAGGAGAAAGTGCATGAGAGGTTCTTTCTTGGGGAGTAAGCATTAAGCAACTATTTTTTCTATGGACTATTATGAATTAAATGAATTTATATACAAATGTGTATGTAAGTGATATCAATTTAATAAAAATTAGAATAAGAGGAACAGCTGGCATTCAGGTAGTGTTTGAAAAGCTGTATAAAGCCTCAACACACTTATATTCTAAGATTTTCAACTTCTCCATTGAGGGGTTTTATAATAATTCTAGATTTCATTCTTTTTCCAACCTTACGACCTTGGTAGGGTATTTTTGGTAAACGCATGATTCCATAGCTCTTCCCAAGATCTGTTTGTATGAAACCACTAACATTTTAGAACAAAACAGAAGCTTTGCCAAGCTTGTGAAGATTTAAATATGTTTATGAGCGATTTTACGTCTGTATGGAAAAGCTGTTTTCACTGTTCCTCCCAGTTTGTCACACAGCTCCTTACCATTCCCCCTATTTTCTTCCAACCCTCCTGTACCAGCTGTTTGAGCCAGGAGCCCCACTTTCCTGACTGTGTCCTCATGGTGCCCTCACCCTGGCCCCCTACTGTGTCATCCCTCTTGGTTTCCTTCCCTCTGATTGCATGGATTGTCATACTGGCTTTCCAGAGTGTTGGGCTTCAGTTACACAAGTATATATTCTGGATCGCATCCTCCCTCTGCCCTTGCTAGAGGTAGTCCCTCATCAGTCTCTTAAATTCTCACAGGAGAAGCTTGGAGGAGACATGAAGGGCTCTCCTTCAGTTCCCCCAATTCTATACAATTTTAGGGGCTTTTTCAAGACCAAACTCCATCTTTAAGGACTATAACCCAGTGTTTCCCTGTCTTTCTACCGCTGACAGTCTGTCTTATAATTTTCTTCCCTTGACTCCAGATTTTATGAGAATTTTGTCTACTGAACAAATATAACTAAGGATGTATTTCCCTATTAATTAGAGCTTTCATTTGGCTCGAAATAAGTATCAGCATTCTTGGTGTTTTAGCCTGAGCATCATAAATATGTTATAGTTTGAATAAATGAATGACATACAAAGAGAATTTTGATATTAGAAAGGCTCTAGGAGCCCAGGAGGAACAGGGATTCAAGGCTAAAAAAAGCATTTAAACTAGGAGAACAGTTCTAATGGTGAAGATTCCAATAGGCAGTGCTATCTCAGACTTGTTGGAAGAATGGAAGGGACAACAGGACTTGACTTTCTGCTCAGTTCCTACTGTGCAAATCCTTGCCACTGCTTATTAACACACACACTTGCTCACTGTCATGTGTGCTTACATACCAGACGTGTGAACATTTTCTCCTTGTGGAAGTCTGGGGGAAATTCCGGAAATGTAACTTTGTATTGATAATTTGTAATATGAACTTAATGGTCACTCTTCTCCAAAGTTACCAAATAATAGAGGAGACTCTTAAGCTAGTCTCAAGAAGATTTAAAAAAAAAAAATGCTGACTATCAAGGATTTAGTGATTAAGAAAAGAAAAATGCCAGCTTCCCTTTTCTTCCATTCTCACCAAAAGACAGTTTTATCAATGGTTTTTCCTAGCAGGGAAAATCCTTGACTATAACAGTCCTGTTTATTATTGAGAATGGACCTTTCTGTTCATGGAAATTGAAGAAATAGAGGACCTCAGCTCTCCGTAGCATTTAAGGAGAGCCAGGAGAGATTCTATACTACTGGTGGAGGGAACAAACTAGAAAATCAATCAGGAGCTGAAGTGGAGGAGTCTTGGTAAATGACTTTGAGAAGCACCTGAGATTTAATGTTGAAAGAGATAAATGAAGATGTTGCAAATCTGTACTCCTGTCAAATTTACAAATGGGATCACATCAATACTAGAACAAACTCTGTGGGTTTCACATTTCACAGCAAAGCGAAGGAAAGAAAAGTTGCAGTTCAATAAAAAAAAGAATCACATTCTTTCTACGAAATGCAATGGTATGATAGCGAGAGAGAAAGACTTATTGGAACAGGCAAGAAAGTAACTTTTAGGTGTTTGGTAAACAAGATAATAGATAAAGGAAGTAACTGTTGAATAAGAAAAGTAGCTTTATATCTATGTTTTAAGAAATTTATTTGGAACCAGCAGAATTTTTGAAGATAAGTACTCAGTTTTTTAATAGGTTTTGATATACAGAAAAATATATTCCTAATGTATATATCCCCTAATATTATGCATATCTATCTATCTATCTATCTATCTATCTATCTATCTATCTATCTTTTCACTGATTGAAGTCCATACCTCATTCAGAGTTCCCAAGTTTTCCCCTGATGTCCTCTTTCTGTTCCAGAATCCCATCGAGGATATCACAGGACATTTCATTGCCATGTCTCCCTTGGTCCTTTCTTGTTCACGATAGCTTCTCAGACTCTCCTTGCTGATGACTTTGAAAGTTTTGAGGAGTATTGGTCAGGTATTTTGTGAAATGTCTTTCAGTTGGGATTGGCTTGGTGTGTTTCCCCTGATTACACTGGGATTATAAATTGTGAGGAGGAAGACCACAGAGGAAAAGTGCCATTCTCACCACATACTTATCACTGTTGATGTGAACCTTGACCACATGGCTGGGGAAATGTGTGTTTGTCTGGCTTCTCTGCTGTAGAGTTAATCTTTTTACCTTTCCCATACTCTTTGGAAGGAAGACAGTATAAGCAGCACAGACTTAAGGAGTGGAAAGTTGTACTCCATCTCCTTGAGGGAGGAGCATCTATGTAGATTATTTGAAATTGTTCTGCATAGGTGCTTTGTCTCTTCTTACTCATTTACTTATTTATTCAATAGTTTATTCACATTAATATGGACTCATGGATATTTATTTTATACTTAGAGTTATAACTCAACATTATTTTGTTTATTTTGTTTCTTAAATATTTTGAGCTTTGGCCATACAGAGTTCTTTCAGTTGGCTCCTATGCCTGTTGACATACTCCCATGATTGTGGCTTTTAAGTTTTGTTGTTGTTGTTACTGTTTTTTTTTTAAGAATTTCCTTACTTCTACTACAAGAACCTCCAGGCTCATCTTGTATATTTTTTGTATTAGTCCTAGAATCAGCCATTGTTCTGAAGAGTCCTGGTTGTCTTCATTGGAGAATGATAGGATAAATGAAGATCTGTGCCCAAGTGTGAGTATGAACACAGGGTGACCTACTACTCACTGTTTTACTGCTCCCACCCCATTTTATGGGAAGCCCATAAAACTGCAGAAAGTGGTCAGTGGACGTGAAAACTGCCTCAGATATCTGCTCAGTAAGGCTTGGTACCCAGAGATCTACTTTGGAGGGGGCTTCAATTTAACCTGCACTCATGGTAAGATTAGTCAAACGTGTATTATGTTGCTCAAGATATGTATAGCCTGGCATTTGCAATGTGCATTTCACTTTGCCTTTGAAAATCTCTGAGAAGTTGGCTTGCTCAGCTTAAATATGTGGAGGTTTATAGCTTTCAGTTTGAATTTCATTGCACATGATTTCATTGCGTGGAGCCACATTTCACTTTGCAACTGAGCACCTGAATAAATGTGTTTTCTTGTCGAACTAAACAAACAAACAAAAATACCCATGAGCTAAAAGGAATAGAATGCCTGCTATACTCCAGTGCCGGGAACCCAGTAAAACTCCCACTTGCCATTGCGTGTTTCCAACCAGCAAGACACAAATCAGCCATTACACATTTCTCTGCCGGGGGAGCAGTGTGCATTTCTGTGTGATCAGCAGTGCATTGCAAGTGGAACTTAGCCAGCTGCTTTTCCAGAGGTATAATTCTCTTAGGAAAGTGAGAAAAAAAGCAGGTTTTAAAATAGAGCCAACAAAAAAGAAATAGGTGAAAAAGATGGATAATAGTCATGGAGAACATTGTGGTCAACTCGTCCAACATGTCAACTGGTCTCTGTCTCCAAGGCAGGTGTTATTTTTATGCTGCCTTATGTTTAATTATGACATAAACTCTTACACTTAGTTTATGCTCAATGTCCTTGACAAGTCAGAAAATAGATTATACATATCTAAGGTTTTATTCCTTTTCCTGGGGAGAAGTATAAAGTAGTAGAAAGCAGGGTATAATCCACAGAGATAACATTCTTAACTCCTCAAATGGGCTTTGGAAGTTATGTTTTAAGCCTGAATTAGGGAAACAAGGGTCAGCATAGGCAGAGGGGGGGTGCTGCCAGGTCCTTGGGAACATGAAAGTGAAAAACTCAAAGTCATTCCCTCAAGGAGCGGACATTGCAATGGGATAATTCAAACAGCAAACATGCAAGTGGATTCATGGAGCAAATTTCAGATACTGATAAATTCTGTGAAGAAAATTGAAGAGGGAGATGTGACAGACAGTAATGGGCCAGGAGGTTCTACTTCACCTCAGGTAGTCAGGAAAGTCCTTTGTGATGACATTTGAATTATGAGAGGAAATTGGGCACCTGAAGTCTGGGGAAGATACTTCTGACTAGAAGGAACAAGAAGGGTGAAGGCTCTGAAACAAAACTGACCTTGAAATGTATGAGGGGAAGAAGTAGGCTGATGTAGCTCAAATTTAAGACTGAGGAGAAAAGTAAGGGAGATAATGTTAAAGGAATAAGCAGAGAACTGATTATACAGGGCCTTTTAGACTTTGGTAAGAAACTTGTATTTTAATGTGGGTGCAGTAGAAATTCATCAACGAGTAATAAGCGATGTAGTAAATGATCTTTCTGCTATTTGTAGAACTGGTTATAGTTAAAAGGCAGCTACAGAAATTGACTGACAGATGGTGGCACACAGTTGGTGCAAGGTGGTAGAGTCAAGAATGATTCTAGAATAGACCTCCCTGAACTTGCTTTGGATTAGATACAGAATATGAGGAAGGAGAGGAATTAAGGATGACTTGAGGATTTTTGATTCGATCAACTGAGTGGACGTTGGTGCCATTTGCTCAAAAGAGAAAGACAAGGAAGGTGTGGACTGGGGAATCAAAAAATTCCTTTGGCCACACTAAGGGTGAGAGAGTTGTTAGACACCCACTGGGATTAAGTAGTTGGATATCTGAGTGTGAAGTTCAATAACACACTAAAATTGTTGATGCAAAATTGAATTATCAGAGTATGTTTATATTTTTTGAAGCCAAGGGAGATTATCTAGGAAGAGAAGAAGGGTAGAGATCAGAAGAGAGTCAAAGACAGAATCCTGGCAGCATGACAGTGGTTAGGGGCTGGTGGTAGACAAGTCAGCAAGGAAGACAAAGAGACTACAGAAGGTGGGAGGAAATGTGGTGTCATAAAACTGTGAAAAAATTGTTTCCAGGAGAAATACCAATTCTTTCAAATGCTGATGAGAGTTGAAATAAGCTGAGGATTTCATTGGTCATTTGTGACCTTAACAAGGTTTATCTCAAAAAAGCAGTAGAGAGAAATCCTCTTTGCATTGGGTTGAGGAGAAAATTGGAGGCAAGTAAATGGAGACAGTGAGTATAGACAACCCCTTTGAAGAGCTAGAAGAGAGCAGAGATAGATGATCGGTGGTCACTGGGGAGGACATGGGCTCCAAGGACTGATTCTGAAGAAGGATAACAAACACTAAGATGTGTTTGATTTTCACTGTGAAATATCCAGAAGAGATGGAGAAAGGAAGAAGAGAGAAAGAGGATAATTGCAGGAGTGAAGTCCTTGAGGAACTGGGATTTGTGACTTAGGTGAAAGGTTTTTGTTTAGATAGGGGCAGGGACAGTTTCTCCTTAGTAATAGGAAGACAGCAGCATGTGTGGGCATAGGTCCAGTTAGGATGATAGTTTGATGGTGGGAAAATATCCTTCTCATCTGATTACATGTAGTTTCTCTGTGAAGTATGAGGTGAGGTCTCTGGTATTTGATTCTTTCTGCTCAGCTCTTCGTTTTCCCATTTCCCAGATTACTTAGTGCTTGAACTCTTCTATAATATTAGCTTGAAAATGACTTTGGTTTGCCATGGGACCAACTCTAACTTCAAATCTATGAGACTCTATAGCTCTGGTGATCAAAATGGTCTTACGATGGCTTTTATGTCTCTTGCTAAGAATGCTGAGAGGGAAAACCTGAATGCTTCATTGTAGTGTCTTAGCTTTGGGTCACTGTCTACTTCCGATCCCATTAGCTATAGCTGAAGGTCTTGGAGACCTTGAACAAACACGCAGTGTAGACTTAAGTTCTTTATCATGGGCTATTGTAAAGAATACAGTGTGGATTAGAAAATGTGTTAATTTCCTGTGGCTCCTTTGATAAATTACCATAGGCTTGGTGTCTTAAAACAACATAAATGTATTCTCTCACTGTTGTGGAGGCCTAAAGTTCAAAATAAAGATAGCAGCAGAGCCATGCACCCTCCTGAAGCTCTAGAAGAGAAATCATTTCTTGCCTCTCCTACTTCTAAGTGCCTGCTGGCATGTCTGGACATTTCTTGACTTGTGGCCACATCACTCCAATCCCTGCCTTCACATTGCCTTCTCCAGGTGGGTCCCTTTTCTGTGTGTCTGTTGGAAAACTCCCTCTACCTCTGTCTTATAAAGTTACGTATGATTATGTTTCGGGCCCAATAGCATCATTTGGAGAGGTCATCTTCTCAAGATCCTTAAGTACATCTTTTGCTACATAAAGTAGTGTTCACTCTTTTGCCATGTAAGGTAATATTCATAGGTTCTACAGATTAGGATGTGTCTATAACTTTTCTAGGGCCGCCGTTCAGCCCACTCTACACAGTTACTTGAACTCTTAAGAATGTTTCCCAGGCATTCCCCTTTGACAAACATTTTCTAAAGGATAAGATTGGGGATAAAGGGTGCAAGTGTTGGATTCAATATTTTGCCTCAATTAGTCTCTGAGTAACCATCTGACGAAAAGGATTTGTGGTAACTTAAATATTGTTGATAGTCCCACTGAAAAATAGCACTCATTGGCACCGTTTTGGTTATGTAATGAGAGAATGCATTTGAACCAAACCTCTTTTCTCCTTGTTGAATATTGTATATACAGAACAAAAGCAGCAGATAACTGTGGAAGAGAAATTGATTAAATAGGCATTATCGCGAAGTGTGGTAAAACAGTTTATTAAAGGAACAGTCTGCCTTTACCTTGCTGTCTTTTCTTGTCAGTGAAAAAGGGAAAACAGGTATATAAGTAGGAAGTAGCTTCTGGAGTTAGAAGGGGATGAGAAAGAATAGTTGTAGCTTTATTAAAGCTGTTGGAGTCATTTCCTCTGCCACATTGAGTGTTCTCTGTACAATTCCCTTACCCTGCTGTCTTAGCTCAGGAAAGCACGGTTACAGTGCTGTCCTTGAGTCCACCTTTCTGGAAGAAATCCTCCTTTTATATAGTTATTCTTGTCGGAGCTCTTTTCTTCAGTCATTTAACTCCTAAGTTCCACCTACTAAATTAGAGGAGAGGAATTATTCTAAGGATCTAATTAATGACTTTCTCTTCTGGGATGTCTGAAGACCCCAGAGTTGTTTCCTCTGAGAAGCACCATCTTCATGTTTACATCTAGTCTACCTAATTTGACTTTAAACAGGGACCTTAATGCAGGGACCTGTATTCTGTGAAGTTTAGCAGCATCTGCAATTATTAAACTCACTTGTTTTGCCCCTGTCCTCACCCCTGGAAACAAGAGTGGGCTCTAGAAATTTTACGAGGGAAGCCTCAAGCTTCCTGGAGGAAGATAAAAGGGGTTCCTCTTGGGTTTTTTAGCCCATGGAGAAGCTCATTGCTCACTTCCACCCTCAGAGTGGTTTCTGAAATTGCTGGCCTGCCTTCCCACGCAGGGAACAATGGGCCACCCCATTTGCCATTCTACTCTTATTGTTATGTTATGTTATGTTATGTTATGTTATGTTATGTTATGTTATGTTATGTTATGTTATGTTATGTTATGTTACTTTATTTTATAGCTTTTATTTAAATTCCAGTTAGTGAATATATAGTATAATATCAGTTTCAGGTGTAGAATTTAGTGATTCATCTCTTACATGCAACACCTGGTGCTCATCACAGTAAGCATCCTCCTTAAGTTCCATCACCTATTTTACCCCATCCCCCACCCACCTCCCCGTGGGGAACCATCAGTTTTTTCTATATAGTTAAGAGTTTATTTCTTGGTTTTCCTCTCTTTTTTTCCGCTCTGTGTTTGTCTGTTTTGTTCTTAAATTCCACATATGAGTGAAATCATTATGGTATTTCTCTTTCTCTGACTGAATATTTCACTTAGTAAAATACACTCTAGCTCTGTCCACGTCATTGCAAATGGCAAGATTTTATTCTTTTTGATGGCTGAGTAATATTCCATTGTGGGTATATGTATGTATGTACATCTTGTTTATCCATTCATCACTTATCATTAGGGCAGTACAAATCAAAAGTACAATTAGGTAACAGCCAGAATGGCTAAAATTAACAACACAAGAAACAAGAGGTGTTGGTAAGACTTTGGAGAAAGGGGAACCCTCTTAACACTGTTAAGAGGAGTGTGAACTGGTGCAGCCACCCTGGAAAACAGCATGGAGGTTAACCAAAAAGTTAAAAATTGAACTATCCTCTCTTTTTAGAGGCAGCCCTCAGCCAGCTTGCAGTGGAGCCTTTGGGGATGGATTAGAGATGGGCTTATCTACTTTCCACATTGTCAGGTGGGAGGATATGTTTGAATTAAACAATAGAATTGCATCCCCAAAAGTATCTTTTGACAGCATATGGTTTTAACATTTTGGTAATTCTTGAATCATCTAGAGCTGTTCTCGAAACTTGAATGGGCCACTTCTATACCCAAGACTGGATCATTTGACATTCTGTAGATGTAGCCAAATACCCTTGGCTTTATTATTTTTTTCTCTGGTAGAATATTTCATAACACAGCACTGACTGCCCAACACCTCTCTTTGGAGAAATCTTTGTTATTTAAGGACAGTAAAAAAATTCTTTAGTTTTCTCTTTTTTGAGTAAGTTCCTTAATATTTCCTCTTTGGACACATTTTCTTTTTCTTTCATCATTTATAATAGTTCTTCCCTGAGATTTCCTGGCCTCTACATTCCTTTAAAGGAGTAGTAACTGAAACTACCCATGATGTTCATGTATAGGTCTTTCTTCCCCTCAGTTTAATACAAAGTTTATCTTTATACAAGGTATCACCACTTTCATTTTGTTTAAAGTGAATATTATAGAGAAATGGCTGATTTTTTGGTGATAGTTAATTTTATGTGTCAACTTGACTGAGCCCTGGGGTGCCCAAATACTGCTTAAATATTATTCCTGGTTGTGTTTTTGAGGGTGTAGATGATGCTGGGGAGGGTTCAAGGAAGAGGTACTTTGCTCCAGATTGGAAGGGAAGATAAATCTATGGTTGGATATTTTAATAAATCTAATTTAAAGAGTGATATGATTAGGTACTTACTAAATCTTACAAGGCTAGAGCAAGACTAAAGCTGTAATTATTATAGAGGCAGCAGTCATTCATATCTGGAAAAGGTGAGTGTTTGATATTTTTGTGGTCTGCACAGTGACCTTGTTTTTGCCTGTGGTTAAAGAACATTATGAAATGGTCTTGTTATTATTATTTCTGTTAACCTCACTTCTTCAAAGTCACAAGGTGATTTGATGTTCTATGAATTTATTTACATCCAGCAAAAGAACCCTGAGGTCTAGCAATGAATGTCAGGCCAGCTTTTAGAGTTTAGGGACTGCTTTTCTGTTCCTGTGAGAAAGAGGCTTTTTTTTTTTTTCCATCTTTTTCCTTTTTAACAGAAGAATAACACAAAATAAAAGCAGAAAAAATAAAGGGTTTTCATAATCTCTTTTCAACCCCTAATGAAATAATGGATTTAGGCAATCTAGATGCTAAATCATCAGGTGAAATAATATTTGGGTACTTTGTGATGAGTGGTTCAGGCTGATACCCTTTGAACCACTGATCAGTGTTAACATCACTAAAAGTGGGATAGATAGATATTACGTGACTCCTTAGTGATGTACAGCACCATTTTTGAAATATTATTGCCAAAAAAACTGAATCTGAATTCCATCAAATCTCAAACTTAACTATATATAGGAAACATGAGGAATAGAGCATCATCTTATATAATATCATGAAGGTACAATCAGCCAAATCTAGAATATTTAGCAAGTAAATGTCATGAAAAAAGAGAGAGAGAGAGAGGTGGGGGGAGGAAATGTTATAGATTAAAGAGACTTACAAAACATATCAACAAATACAGTATGTGACTTTTGTTGGGATTCTACTTCACACTACTCATGTTAAGGGACACTTTTGAGATGATCAGAGAAAACTGAGTAGATTTTGGGCTTAGTTGATATTAAGAAATAATTATAAATTGTGTTGGTTATGAAAATGGTACTGTTATTTTAAATGCTTTTATGTGTAGAGATGCAGTCTGACATACTTGTGAACGAAATGATATCATATCTGATACTTCTCAAGAAAAAGAAAAGGTTGGAAGGTGGATAGATAAAACAAAAAAAATGATAGAATGTTGCTAAATCTTAGGGTGGGTGGTGCTCATTCTTTGTAGATTCATTCTTTATACTTTTGGGTATATTTGAGAGGTGGCGGGTCAAGCAGTCTGTAAAGAAGGTGTATATTCTGTTTCACATCACTCGTTTGATTGTCCTCTCCTCCGAAGGGCACCATCACCCACTATATAGAGTCAAAGAAGGTAAGACTGCCAGTCATCTCCCTTTATAAATGCTCCAGCACTGGAAATGCCTCTACTTGTCAGAGAAATGATTCTATTTCTCAGAGATTTCTTCCATAATTCCCAGGTACTGTTTTTGCTCAATTTCTGTTTAAGATGGCTTTTATCGGATAGAGGTTCTTTGAAATGACAAAGGTTTCTAATGGTTACTGACTTAAAACTATTTTCTGCCTCATTCATTTCTTCAAGGTTATGTGTCCATCGAAATAAGAGGTCTGTTATAGGAAGAATTGACTAGATTATAATATGGAGTACAATTTTTATATTGTGACTGTCATATTCATTGTTGAAAGGCTGAGCTGAAAGTTGATGACCATATTACCTTGAAACTTTCTATGGAATTCAACATTTTATGGTATTTTCCACCCACAAGCAAATCTTCTGTTAAGTATTCAAATGTTTAGAATCCCCATAGAACTGGCAAAATAGTCACTGCCTAAAATGGATGAAGACTAAAAGACAAAGCAAGTGTACCTCATCCTCTTGGGGTCTCTATTTTTAGCTCCAGTTTTGCTCCCAGGCATAGAGGTGAATAACTCTGTCAGCCATTTCTCCTTACTAAATATGCATCCTGACCCTCTCTCTTTACTTACTCATCAGATTGGCATATTTGGTATTTCTTTCAGCTGTTCTGATTATCTTAAAAATTCTTAATAATTTAAAGACACTTTGTCCATAAAATATTATGTGTATTTCTGTAACCACAGAGTGTCTGGGAGTAGAATTCTGTGTTGTTATACGATGCATGCTGAACAGAATCATGCACAGTGCTTAGCTGCACTTTTGTCTCTCTTGCAGTTTTGTGGTAGTTTTTGTAAAATAGACAATATTTCTCTGTTCCACAAAATGGTGTGGCATGGATTTATTTACTTGTCAGTCAAAATTATGTCTAATAAATGTCATGATGTGAAGGTAACTCCTGGAAGCACTTTAGATTACCTTATTTAGAAAGTAATGCTGATGATGGGAGTTAGGAAATGATTTATTTTGTGTAAGGAAAGGGTCAACAGCACTGTCTCTGAAAGGTGGGGTCCTCAAATCTTTTCCTTTCATTTGGAGGGGTTATTACACTTCCTTCTCTTCTTTCCATAAATGAGACCTGGCCTCTGTTTTAGGGGATTCTCACAGGGAAATAATCAGATAAGGTTACTTGCTCTCCCAAATGTCAAGTACAAGTGGGGACACAAAGTGAAAGAATGATGTATGGGGCCTCTTTCAGCTCAGAGGACACAATGGCTAGGGTCTGCCTGGAGGGAAGGAAGAGGAAAGGTTTCAGAGGAGAGGCAATGCTTAAACTGAATCTTAAAACATGCAGAAGGACATGCTAGGAAAGGAGAGGGATGTGAACAAAGTCGGGGAGACCTGAAATAGTGTAGTATATCCAGGAAACTGCAGCTTCATTCAGTAGTGCTGGAGGATTGTGTGTAGGCATGTGTGTACATGTGCACAGTAGTAGGTAGGTATGCTGTAGGTATGTTGTAGAGGCAGGGTAAGGATAATGCTGATTTGAGAAGTTATAACAAGAATGATGTTGGAGGTGTCAGCAAGGGTGAGCTCAAAGGTTTTGTGCGTGTTGCTAAAAAATAGGACTTTAGGTTGTTGACCTCTTACTATTGTCCTATCTGCATCATGGGCTTTCCCTAATAGCTTAGGCACCCTTACACAAAGGCCCACCGTGACCTTTGGAGAGACCATCACAATCTAAGTAAGATACGAACTATATGTACATTTGTGTCAGTGTTGCTCTGGGTGGGGGTTTGAGGTAGTTCAGGTTTATGCTTTTGAGAATTTTGGCATTTTTTTTTCATAAAGCTAAGAGTATGGGGCAGGACAACAACCTGGCATAAGCTTATCATGGGTGGGATTTGTTGCAGATACAGGCTTTCCAACATGCCATGTTAATTAGTGCTTCTAGAATAACTATACTTGAATTTTATGCAAAATCTTGATATTTGCTTGTAGAACTCTTGCCTTCTTTTTTTCTTCACGTTTTGATGAAACGTCACTAATTTTTTTTGTCATTTAAACTATCTATTGCATACACTCTGTTCATGATTTTAAAGGGGAAGTTCATTTTCTACTATTTCCACTTACAATTTAAGGCCTCAGATGTAATAATTTAGTCTTGGGTTTGTACAAAAAAGCATAAAGAGTTTAGGCATCAAATATTCCTGAAAAAACAGTTCCCATTAGTTCTCTGATGAACTTCAGAGCAAACAATTAACTCCTTGTCCTTGAGAGAAGGTAATGTTCATTCCCATTTATGCTCTAACAGGAGATACTGCCCTAACGTATTCCAGAGGGTTGGAAGAGGAAGGTGTCATGGTAATCCAATTCCTTCAGCTAATCAAGCAAATTGTCAGCTTCTTGAATGGTTTAGATGCAATAAAAATATGTCTGGGGAAAAATCAGGCAGCTACAGTTTTGACAGTTTAGATTAAAATCTACCTGCATGCAGCTGCATTTTCTTTTATTAAAGTGATCCATTTTGCTTATCCTTGCTAGGCCCTTAAACAAAGAAGGCACCTTGAGATATTCTGTCCTTCAAGTTTTCTTTTTTTTTTTCTTTCTTTTTTCTTTTTTTTACCCGGAACTTCTGCCTGGTTGGTGAAGTTACACTGAAAAGGAATCCTCTTTACTGAGCATTCTGGTTATCTATTGCTGTGTAGCATACTATCCCAAATATACTACTTTTGTTTTGATTTTAAGGGTCAGGCATTCAGATGTGATACTGTGGGCAAGCCCATTTTGGTTCCCAGGGTCTTGGGCCTCAACCAGGATGACTCACATGCCTGGAGGCTGAAACAGCTGGGGACTAGTAAGTCATCTTTCTCTATATGTAGTCTCAGGGCTTCTCCATGTGATCTTCCCAAGTGATCTCTTCACCATGGTGGTCTTGGAGTAGCACAATTTCTTATACAGGGGCTCAGTGTTCTAAGAGGGAGTATTCTAAAACACCAGGCTGAAAGGTGTCAGGGCTTTGGTAACCTGCTCTTGAAAGTCATAAGGCATCACTCTGTCATATTTAGTTTGTCCCTCAGGGCTAGCCCCCATTCAGCATGGGAGGGGACCTCATGGAGATGTGAATACTAGATGGCATGGATCATTGGGAGAAGGGGTGTGGGTCATCTTGGAAGCTGGCTACCACAGTAAGTCGTCACCAACGATAGTGAGCCTCGCTTCTTCTGTTCACTGTACTCACTCCTCTTAGAAATGAAGACAAGTTAGTTTTCTCCCAGGCATCCACTGTTGCCCACCACACCTAGCCCCCTTCTTCCAGAACACTCTTTTCATGGGCAGCTGAAGAGACCTTAACAGTTTGTTTCTGATCATAAATCTTCATGTTCAAAGCTTTTCAGTGGCTTGTTATTGGTCTTAGGATAAAGACCTTCATTCACCAAATATTAGTGAATACTTACTCTGTCTCAAGCAATATTTCAGGCCCTAGGGATACCACAGCGACTACAGCTGACAGAAATTTCTGTCTTCATGGAGCTTGCATTCTAGCATGTGTGTGGAACACAGTAAATAAGGGCAAATATTTACTGTGATTTATTAGGGATAAAAGTGAACCAGGTAAAGAAAAGGGGAAGAGTGATTTACAACTTTAAATAGGATAGTTAGGGAAAGCCTTACTGAGAGGGTGACAATCATGTGGATATTTGAAGAAAAAGAATGTTGGTAGAGGGAATAGTAAGTGTAAAGGCTCTTAGAGGGGAGCATGTCTACCTTTCAAAGAAAGCTGGAATGTTGGGTAGGGGGCACACAGAATGAGAAGGAGACAAGTGGGGGATCAAGTCAGAGGTTTACTAGTGGACCAGATAATGTAGGGCTTTGTGGTCCATAGTAAGGTGAGACAGGGGGGCGTCTGGAGACCTTGGGAAGGGCAGTGATGTGGTCTGGCTCTTGTTTTAAATGCATATTCTTGGGGAGCAACTGGAGAAATAGACCATTTATTTGGCAATTGCAGTAATCTAGGAGAGAGGAGATGGTGGCTTGGGCCAGGATAGCATGGTGAAAATGATGAGAGGTAGTTCACTAGAAGAGTATGTTTTGAAGATAAAAATGAGAAAGTTTTGCTGATGAATTCAATGTTGGGTATGAACGAAAGAGGAAACACAGATGATATCAAGCAGCCAACAAGACAGAATTGCCATTTATCCAGATGGAGGAATCTTCCACAGAACAGATTTAGAGGAGTGTTCAGCTTGGGCATGTTAAAAAAATGTTTAACATGACCTTCAAGGGCATATTTACCTTTCCATATCCTGACGCCCTGAACCCATACCTCCATGCTTCAGTCCTGCTGATCTCTCACTTCCATGAGTGACCAGCAATTTCCTTTCCCCTTAGCACTTTTTCACATATTTCCCCCCATCTCTGAAATGCCCTCCCTGCTCCCCCCACTTGCTGGTTAATCTCAAGTCTTTCCAGGTCCAGGTCAACTATTACTTGCTCAAAGAATCCTTCTCAATCTCTTTATCTAGGTTTATGTGTCTATAACACCCTGTAAATAATGGTTGGTGTCTGAAGGTTACCCCTGGCAGGAATGTATGCTACATGGGAAGAGGGACTCTTCTGGGCTGCTCCTCATTATCCTCAGTGCCTGAATGGTGCCTGGAACCTGGTAGCACTGAATAATTATTTTAATCATCCTGTCTACTTAAATATTATAATTAATATAATATAATATAATATAATATAATATAATATAATATAATACATCACCCCACAGTTGTTTTTTTCCAAACAGACTGCCTGCAAACTACTTCTTTAATATAGAATCCTCCTTAACACAGAAATGTGGCTAGTGGTTCTGGAAATAATTTCAAATGCCTGAGGATTTTTTTTTTTTTTTTATTAACAAGGCCATACTTTACTCGTATTATATTCAGACTTGCCCAAGGATTTTCTCCATTTGGAAACTCACTGGAGCATCCAGTGGTGGATCAGTTAGTAAAGGGAGCTGGCACTGGTGTTTCCCACACTCTGGACCATTACTTCCTCAAGCCCATATATGGTGGCACTTATGTCATATGTGTGAAGAGCCTAGGCTGTTTCAATGAGAAGAGATGCTGATTCACTCCTAGTGAAATGTCATTTTGATTCTTTGCTACCTTTCATGGAGAATATTTGTAGAAGTGACTTTTCAGCACAGAAGGTGCGAAGGGAAACGGAAGTAGCTGATAGAAGACAATTTATTCCCAGCATATATTTAGTAGCTTACTCTCTAGTTGTACTGATGAAAGACAGCAAAATATGCAGAACCACAGGGGAAGAGTAAATCTGTGAAGAGGCAGAGAGTTCTAGATGAGACACTGCATTTGGGTGAAACTTCATATTTTTCCTTACTTACAGCTTAGATTTAATTATTGTCAATGGATAGATTTATCTTTATTTAATTTTTTAAAATGTTAGTATAAATTTTTAAATTACACTGTATGGCATAATTTTCTGGGACAAGCAAGTAAAATGTTTGGGGATAGGACTTTTGTCCTGAAAACCTCTCTGAAAATCTTTATGGGCATTTTTAATTAACACCAAGGCATCAGCCAGATGTAAATCCTCTAGTGGAGATAAGCTATAGGCAGGGGTCTTCTTTGCCTGCTTCAGAGAGTTGGGCTGTGACAGCATGATGTGTTCTCAGGAAAATCGTGAAGTGGGCAGAGATAGTCCCTGGTGTCTCTTCAATACCCAGGTACCTTGATGACAACCCTCTTCCTAATGTTTTTGTGATTCCTGTCTCTTCACACTTGGGCTTGTCAGATATATTAGCAGTTCATCTCCAGTCTTCTCATGAAGGTCTCTCTACTTTGTAAAGAGACTTCAGAACGTCATGGATCATTAATGCAGGATCTTTTTATTGCTTAATGATACTCCTTAATACTCCAGAAATCCTATCAGGCAGGCAAGTTTCTAGATAAGTTAAGGTAGGTTCAGGGGACAGTTCTTCATCTCTTACCTTTCCAATTCTCTACTGTGCCACTCTTTCAACTGCTAATCTCTCTGTACTTGGCTTGTTCCACCCACCAGTCCTCCTGCCTAGCATTCTCCTCCAGTTAGGGTTTATGCTAGGAAAACATGTAAGGATGGTGAAATTTGTCCCTGTGGGATGTATTTGACAAAACTCTTTGGGTTCAAAGTGATTGAAAATACTTAAACTCATATTACTTTAAAAAACCACGATTTATTGGTTCTTTTAACCAGAAGGTCCAAAGGATGAAGGCAAAGCTGAAGGCATCCAGAGTTTCAAATAATGAGGTCAGGTTCCTATTGTGCTATGTTCAGATTTGGGCACTGCACAGCACAGTTCTCAAGCACAGCTTGCAATCTCAGCATGGGAGAGGCTCCTTCTTTCCTTCCCAGGATCTGTACCCCAAAAGAACTGGTGATCCAGGGTGATAGAATATAGTGGTTAGCCAGTTTGGGTTGACTTCTGTGGTAGGGGGAGGGAAGATTCTGATGACATTTCTTCCCAAATCACATACAATGTTACATTCCCCCAGGGAAAGAAATTCAGAGCCAACCAGGTAATGATGATGCTTCTCCTCTGCCCTTCCCACATGTTGTGTAAGGTCCACCCTGCTGGCGGGGGATGGGGGGGGATAGTTTCTACTCATCAGTTTGTGTTTCTTTCACCCCCACACAGTGATTCTTCTCCACCCAGCAGCCCAACTTCTGCTGCAGAGGGCAGAGCAAGGATGGATAGATGTTTCAGGGAAGTAAATTTTCCCTAAAAATAAGGAAGAACTTTTAACTAAGAAGAGTCAAAGGATGAATTGTCTTGAAAGCAGTAGCTTCCGTGTCACAGGTTTTTAAACAAGGGTCTGTTGTCCACACGTATTTTTAGAGAAGATTTTCATGGTCACTTGAGTAGCTAGCATAAATGGCCACCACTTCTGACTGTGTGCAGAAGTGCTTTCCTGCTCATGCCCATGGGTTCAAATACAGTCAGGATGACAATGCCCTGGCTGAACAGGTTTGGAGTGCAAGCTTCAGGGAGACATGTAGATCCTGTCATACATTTTTCTCATTAAATTCTCAACTGTTGCCTCTTAAAAGATTCTTTAGATGATCTTTTTCTTCCCTCCAGTTTTATTGGGATACAGTTGGCATAACCTTGTGAATATTGGTATTTCTCCTATATTTTTTTTGTATATACATAAAAGATTAAATATTTTTGAGTTTTATACATTTAAATTTTTTTTCTCCCCTTAAAAGAGATTTCCATCTGTTTATATAGCCTTCATAATTTTGTTAGGCTTACTCATTTCTTTAGTATGTAAAAGCCTAATCCACGTATTTTCTAATCTATTCTAATATTTCTTGGGGATGAATTTTCATCTTCACATGAATGTCATCAGAAAATTGTTAATGATTTTTACCAAGTTGTAGATAGCCTCTACTTATTTTCCAAAACTTAAAACTGAAGCATTTGAAATACAGATTTTTGCATTGTATATTTCATTCATCATGTGAGATGATTTTTGCAAATGGCTGTATTAAATGCATGATTTGTAATAAAGAAACTACATATTTGAGAATTTGGCTTTCCTCCAATAATAAAATCTTGTATGCTCTGAGTTGTATTAAGTCCATAGAGACTTAGAGCCTGCAGACTGGATTCAGACACTTGGATTCATATCCAACGCTCAACCTGGATGTGGCTTAGGACTGTTAACAGCTATTTTATGTGTCAGTTTCCAACTCTGTAAAATACTGGCAATAAAAGTGCCTACCTTTTAGGATTGTGATGAGTTTCAAAAGAGATAATGCAGGCAAAGTCCTTGGCACAACACCTAGCTCATAGTGACATCCTAACAAACTCTTAGCTGTCATAATGTAGCTTTCTATGTAGTAACTTCCACAGATGTGAACGCAGCTGTGTGCCAAGGAAATAGCTCTGTCTGTTCTCAACAAATAGCAAGTTTAGTTGTTTGTGGTCATTGATCATTTGCTCTTTGAAATTTATTTCGAGGTGAGTTCAAACCTTAACTCTTTCGTGTCCAAGAAGGGCAACACTTTAATTAGAGTGTTAAAAGCCCTGGCATTGTTAGGATTATGACAGAAACTAAAATCATTAAAATAAAATAACTAAAATAGTTAATAAGATAATTTTTAAAAATCAAAATATGATAAAAAGTGATGCACACTGTAGGTGCCTGTGATTCAATCCACATGGAAAAAATGCCAAGTCCTTTAGAAAGAGACAAAGACAAGTGATCAAGTAGCTATAAAAAATTGTGTATGGCTAGATTAATGAAAACTGGAAGCTAGGACTCATCTTGAGGCAGTGTTTAAAAAACAGTTGCATCTAGGGGTGCCTGGGTAGCTCAGTCTGTTAAGCGTCTGACTTTGGCTCAGGTCATGATCTCACGGTTTGTGAGTTTAAACCCTGCATGGGGATCTGTGCTGTCAGCTCGGAGCCTGGAGCCTGCTTCGGATTCTGTGTCTCCCTGTCTCTGTGTTCCTCCCCTGCTTGTTCTCTGTCTCTCTCTGTCAAAAATGAATAAACATTAAAAAAATTAAAAAATACAACAAAACAAAAAACAGTTGCATCTGAGTGGGTGTGGAGGGGCTGCCTATTTCGTTATAGGACTAGGGCTGAGGGCTCGGGATATTGCTAGCATAGTAACCCCCCACTGTTGGTCAGGTAGTGGGGGCTCTGAGACTGTGAGAACTTAAAACAGGACAAGGAAGAGCTGCTGGTGGAAAGTTGGTGTGTGTACTCAAAAGGGCTCATTAGGTTAAAGTCCCTTCTGTTCTATACCCCTTTAGACTAATAGGGGTCAACTGGGGTTAATGAGTCTGCCCATCAAAGATGCCAAGGAGTTCCCTTCAAATCTGCCTCAGTAGGCTTTTAATGTGGATGAAAATGGTAAATTTTGGGGGAAAAAAAACCTGGCATCAGATTATATAACCTGAAGGATAAGTAGGTTGTGACTGGCTTTAGTGCTTCAAAGGACTAATTTGTGCTCTTATGTTGAGGAAATGGATTTGGAAACTGAAAACTTAAACCCCTCTTATCTTGAAGTTACAAATCTATAGATTTAATTAGAACAGTGTTTGAGAAGCTAATCTGTTTCAAACGAGAGAAGCTTCTTTGTGATCCAAATGGTCTTATTCAGGCAACAGCCTTTGGAATTCTTTCTATATAATTGGAGGTGACATAGGAAATACAATTTGAAACGCCACAGGATTCAAACTTTCTTGCTTGGTCATAGGATGTGAAATAAAAAATGCCATGCTAGGGGAAAAAATGTCATTCTAGAATAATTTCCATGGCCCTTTGCTGCAAAATAATCCTAATACAACATATTTTGCATCATTTTATTTTGTTCTTTCCATTTGTTAAAATGTTTTCTTTTGTGTTATGAAATAAATGAAACAGCGTTTTTTAAATATTTTTTAATTTTTTTAAAGTTTATTTATTTTGAGAGAGAGAGAGAGAGAGCATGCATGAGTGAGGAAGGGGCACACACACACACACACACACACACACAGAGAGAGAGAGAGAGAGAGAGAGAGAGAGAGAGAGAGAGAGAGAGAGAAACCCAAGCAGGCTCCATGCTGCCAGCACAGAGCCTGATGCAGGGCCTGCAACCCACAAACCTTGAGATCATGACCTGAGCTGAGAATAGAGACAGATGCTTAACTGACTGTGTTACTCAGGTGCAGCATGAGATAGCATGAAGTCTCCCATGTGTCACATGCATTACCAATTAACATAATTTTTTCTTTTAAATGGTTTATAGTTTCTTCACGAGTGCAGTGAGATTGCAGCATATAAAGCACACTCAGTGAATAGTTCACCATGTTGGGGAAAGGCACATGAGTCATGGTACAACATTTCAATTTCCATTTTCTTTTTTTAGGAAATATACCTTCAAGCATTTTAGAGCATTTTAGATAACTGTATAATGCAGATACAAAATCAGGTGAAGCAGACAAGTTAAAGGATAATGCTTTACTTTGCATGTTATGGTAAAAATTCAACAGAATCGATCACTAATCTGAAAGTTAAACATCACAGTCATTTTATGGTAGCGATTGGAATGATTAAAAACTGAACTCTCCCCAAAAGGATATGACATCACTTAACAGAAGTAAACTAATAGTGCAGTATAAATATGCAATATGAAATTTCTGCTGTCCTAAATTCCCTTGCTGATGCGGGTCTTTTTGAACCAATGACCTCCCCCTCCCCCACACCCTACCCCACCCCCCCTTTCTTTTCTGGGACTTGCTATGGTGGCTCACTTTTCCTGAGCTCAGGGGTGGCCCCTGCCATTTCTTGTCTTCCTTTGGCGCTCGCTTCAGGCCTGCTTCTCAGGTGTCTGCTGTTGATTAAGCTGCCAGAAGAGCCCACAGGGGAGCTGTTTTCCCCTGGGAATCACCGTCCACACAGGGTGTGCTTGTATCTGCCAGATGCTGCTGCTCTTTTGCTCAGTGCCGTAGTGCCCCATGGGTACCACACTGTAGTGTTCCTGGAGCCCTACACTTAGTTCTGTGCAGAAATGAGGAGCATCCTTCATATTGGTACTGGTGCCATCAGAGTTTGCTTCCAATGTCCTATAGGAACAGCACTGTCAGCACTATCACCCGGACAGCCCTGTATGTCCACTCGCCCCCAATAGGTGTGTCACTTATTCAGGCAGTTTCTCCTGATCTCTTCCCTATAGACTGCCACTTGTAATATTCTTTTGACCGAGAGTGTTCGACACAGGGTGAATACAAGACAACTCAAGGTTTGTTTGTTTGTTTGTTTGTTTGTTTATTTATTTATGTATTTTTAGGACCAAAGGCACCAGGAAGAGAATGTCCATCTTTCGGGTTCTTCGTTTGTAAAATGTGATTGATTTTCAAATTGGATTCCCTTTGTAAGCAGAAGTCTGAAAATTCTTATGGAAAAATTTCATATTCTAACTGTTAGCTAAAATATAACCCAATTATTGTTAATTCTAAATCAACAAAGTTCAGATTAGTGAGATTTCCCTATTCTTTTGGGAAATTGGGCCATTAATGCTTACCTCGCTTTTTTGTCTTGAGGGTTTAGTAAGCCTGTGTTAAAGCCCCTTAGTGTTGGAGTGCCTGGTCTTCTTTATTGAAATCACTGACGTAATGCCAAGACACAGGGTGATCAGCGGCCGTGTAGCCAAGAGGCTGAGAGCCCCGTCTTTGGAGCAGACAGTTGTGTTTGAATCCTGCTTTTTTGTGTCATATCTTTGCGTCCTGGAATAACTGAACATCTTTGCTTCAGTTTTCAAAGTGTAAGTGGGACAAATTATAACAGTAACTCCCTCATCAGGAGCTTAAAACAGTCCTTGGATTATAGCAGTTCCTCAATAAGTGTCAGCTACTATTGCTAGTAGATGGCAGTCTGTTTATTTTCTGTTACAGAGGGAATTTCCCATTTGGTAGCAAAACTCTGGGAAATACTGAAATGATTGAGATCAGTGGTTTTCAGACTTTAGCCTTCATCAGAATCATCTGGAAGCCTTTTTACAACCTCACCCTCAGAGTTTCTGATTCAGTAGTTCTGGGGTAGGGTATAGGGGATGTCCTGCAGACCTGCATTTCTAACGAGTTTCTTGCTAATGTTACTGTTGCTGGTCAGGGCCACACCTGTATGTTTTTCAGGCAGCACCTGAGATCAGACAGGAGTGGAGATAGACACGGTTGTCAGTGGGGCTCTGTCTATTGTTTTGGAACCCAGAGCAGGCTGCTGTGTCATGTGGAGGGACGGTAGGGCAAATGTAGAACAGCTGCATGAGCTTGAAGGAGGGTGTGGCACAGCTCAGTGCCCACTGACTTTGAGGTAAGGATGTGGGATTCTAATAGCTACCAAATAAATGCAACAAGCAGCTGAGTGAGCAGGTTGGACGCATCCGTGCCTGAAATTGAGCACAGACAGGAAGACAAAGTCTGATCAGTAACATCTTTCTTTTTAATTATTTTTTATCTGATTCCCCCCCCCATATTTACCCCCTGAAAATAGGATGTGTCTGACAATAAAATGTAGTGATTTTCACCTCAGAAGCATTATTGTAATGATAATGGCTTCTTAAAATTGTTCTTATCTTGGAATCAAAGAAATAATAAAACTCCTTAGGACAAATTTAATCCTCTAGGTTTGATTTCATTTATAGAACCTCTTCCCGAATCCCTTTGATTTTCTTCCCTCTCTTTCATTTGATTACCATTCACCTGTGCGTTAGAGAATGGCACTACCTTTCTTGACAATGGATTTTCCTTAGTTTGGGGCAGGATACGTGTCTCTAAATGCTTCAAGGTTGAATTGACCCTGGCTTTCCTTATTTAATGCCGCTTAAAGTCACAAAGGTAACAAGATAAGAAAAGTTTGTACAACTCTGGAGCAATTTCTTAGGACTGAAGCATGAAGCAGAAATATCATCATGTCTTTTCATCTCAGTATTAATGTTGCAGTGTTGAAAAGAATAAAGGCTTGCTGGGGTTTCTAAATTGAATAAATATGAGAAGCAGAGAGGAAAAATGTATTTATGCCACTCCAAGCGTCATTTATACAAATGATCTCGTACACAGGAGAAATGATTTTAGATCAACAGATAACATATTTACATAGGTAGGTTTCTTAGCCTCCTGGCAATATATATGATAAGTATCTTTTAATATTGAGGAACGTCAGATATCTGCTCTGGGTGGCACAAGGTTCCTCTGCTCATTTTTCCTCCTTGCTTTTAATATCAGATGCCTCTGAAGGAACAGAAACACAAGCATTAATACAAAAGGAAAAAACAGTGCACGACTTGGAGCCATTTATTGAATTTGATGACATCAATGCAGCAAAAGATGACTTGAGCAAATGTTAGTGAAATAGAAGCTTTTTTTTTTTTTTGCATTATAAAATGTTCAGCAACCTTATCTGTCATCTATGTATCCATCTGTCTGTCTGTCTAAACATGTGCCAAAATTTATGTGTTATTTCATCTCACCTTTTGCGGTAGTAGTAAGATGCTGTGAGAGAAATAGACCCCATCCCTCATGCATTAGAAAACAATGAACTATATTTATCCTTTTCAGAGTTGTAAAAATAGTATTGTTTTGTTTTCTGTTGGAGGGGGTTCTTTTCAATATAGTTAGAAATCTTAGAATGTGGTAAGATATTTTTTAATGATGTTGAAGTGAAATATGTGTTGTTGGCATTATCAAAAAATGCAGAGATCACCAAACGTGGTCGCTTAGTGCCTCATTAATACTATTGGAAATGGCTTTGAAAACACAAAAGGTTCTGTGTAAGTAAATGTGAAATGGCAATATAAAGTTGGCATGGAAGTTTCATAAGTAAAATTTGGAAGGCTTTGTTGATGTTTCTGCCATGTGTCCTGAAATTTCTTGCTGGGTTTCCTGCTGTTTCTAAAGTATGTCCTGAGATTTCATGGTGTATTTCTCCGGTTACATGGCAAGTTGGGATAAATCTCTCTGACCTTGTTGGGTCAGACCATTAGGCAAACAATCAACATCCAAATTCCTTTTCCAGATCTATCTCCTTATCATTTATGAACTATGCTCAGCAAGTGATAGACATATAACAACAGCAGCTTGAAAGTTTTTTTTTTTTCTTTCTTTTTTTTTTTATGTAACACTAAGTCTGAAGTAGGTAGTTGTTGGTGTTGGTTTACTGACTCATGAATTTCCTGGCCAAAGTCTCTGTAGTTCTTTTGTTCTTTCTCTCATAGTCCCAAGCTGGCTGCTGAAGCTTCAGCTATTGTGTCTGCTTTCCTATTAAGCTGGAAGGAGGAAGGGCATAGTGGTAAAAGGAATTTTTCAGAAGGTCCCCTGAAAACTTTTGCTTTTTAAATTTTGAAATGTTATTTTTGAGAGAGAGAGAGCATGAGCAAATGAGCAAGAGCTAGCCAGGGAGGGGCAGAGAGACAAGAAGATGCAGAATCTGAAGCAGGCTGCAGGCTCTGAGCTGTCAGCACAGAGCCTGACACAGGGCTTAAACTCATGAACAGTGATATCATGACCTGAACTGAAGTCAGATGCTCAACCGACTGAGCCACCCAGGCACCCCATACACAATTATTCTTAGCCATCGGTTGGGGGCTGTTACCTGGCTGTATTAACCAGTTAGCTCTTCTGATCTGCCATGCCCTTTGCAGATCAGCCTTTACCAACTTCTTAGAAAGCCCTCAAATGGGCGCCTGGGTACGTCAGTTGATTGAGTGTCCAACTTAGGCTCAGGACATGATCTCGCAGTTTGTGGGTTCAAAGCCCTAATCAGGCTCTGTGCTGACAGCTCAGGGCCTGGAGCCTGCTTTGGATTCTGTGTCTCCCTCTCTCTCTGCTCCTCCTCTGCTCCTCCTCTGTCTGTGTCTCTCTCAAAATTAAATAAACATTAAAAAAAGAAAAGAAAAGTCCTGAATCTAAGAAACTCAGAATCTGGCATTGGAAAGTCATCCAGTGGTAAAGCCCAAGAGGTGTGGACATTTAAAGCATTTGCTACACCACCATACTTGTGAATGTGTTTCTCCTTATTTCTCTTATTCTGAGGAACACACAGGATAACCCTATGAAGAGTTACTTCCTTGATATGTTAGTTTATACTGGTGCATGACAAATAGCCATGAGCTTTGTGGCTTAAAACTATTCATTTATTAGCTAACAGTCCTATAGGGTTTTTTTAAAACATATATTTTTTCCAGTTTTATTGAGAAATAATTGATATACATCACTGTATAAATTTACGGTGTACAGCATTATGGTTTGGTTACATATATTGTGAAATTACCAAAATAGTGTCAGTTACCATCCATCTTCTCATATAGATACAATAATAAAAATAAACAGGAGTAAAAAGGAAAGACAGATTTTCTCCTTGTGATAGGAGCTCTTAAGATTTAGTCTCTTAACAACTTTCATATATATCATACATCAGTGTTAGCTGCAGTCACTGTGTTCTATGTTACATCCTTAGTACTTTTTAAAAAAATGTTTATTGTTGAGAGAGAGAGAGAGAGAGAGAGAGCAAGCGAGCACACAAGTGGGGGCCGGGTGGGGGGAGGTTTGTAAAGAGGATCCAAAGTAGGATTTGTGCTGACAATGTGAGCTTCAACTCAATGAACCATGAAATCCTGACCTGAGCCAAAGTCAGATACTTAGCTGCCTGAGCCACCCAGGCTCCCCACATCCCTAGTACTTCTTTACTTTGTAAATGGAAATTGGAGGTTTTACCCACCTTCTTCCAATTCTCCCACCCTTCCCTCTCTGCCTTTGATAAACACAAGTCTGTTCTCTTTTCCTATGAGTTTGTTTTGTTTTGTTTGTTTAGATCCCACATAAAAGTGAGATCATACAGTATTTGTCTTTCTCGACTATTTCATTTGTCATAATGCCTTCAAAGTCCATCTGTGTAGTCACAAACGGTAGGATTTCCTTGTTTTTTGTTTTTTGTTTTTTGAGTGGCTGAAATCTATTTTCTATGTATATACCAGAAATTTTTTATCCACTTACCCATCAGTGGACATTTAGGTTGTTTCTATGTGTTGGCTATTGCAAATAATGCTACTATGAACATTGGAGTACAGGTACCTTTTTGAGTTAGTGTTTTCATTTCTTTTGGATGTATTCCCAGAAGTGACATTACTGGATCATGTGGTAGTTCTTGTGGAAAGTTTTTGAGCATCTCCCATACTGTTTTCCATAGTTGCTGTCCCAGTGTACATTCCCACCAACAGTGCACAAGGGTTTCCTTGCCTTCACATCCAGCATTTGTCATCTATTGTCTTTATGATGATGGCCATTCTAACAAGCAAGAAATAACTCATTGTGGTATTAATTTGCATTTACCTCCTGACTACTGATGTTGAATATCTTTTCATTTACATGTTGGCCTTTTGCATATCTTCTTGGGAGAAATGTCTGTTCAAACCTTTTGCCCATTTTTTAATTGGGTTATTTTTTTTTCCTATTGAGTTGTATGAATTCTTCATGTACTTTGCTTATTAACCTTTACCAGGTATGTAGCTTGTGTGTATTTTTTCCTCATTTTGCAGACTGTCTTTCCACTTTGTTGATAATTTCTCTTGCTGGGCAGAAGCTTCTCAGTTTGATATAGTCTCACTGGTTTATTATGGATTTTGTTGCTTGTGTTTTAGGTGTCATGTCTAAAAAATTATTACCAAGAATCAAGTCAAGGAGCTTATTCGTATGTTTTCTTCTAGGAGTTTCATGGTTTCATGACTTCACTTTTAAGTCTTTAATCCATTTCAAGTTAATTTTTGTGAGTGATGTAAGTTTATGGGTTTAGTTCCATTTTTTTTTTTTTTACATTTGAATGTACACTTAAACCAGGACCATTTATTAAAGAGACTGTCTTTTCTCCCTTGATTATTGGCTTCCTTGTCAAGTATTAACTGACTGTTTATGCTTGGGTTTATTTCTGGGCTCTCAGTTCTTTTTTTCTGGTCTGTACTTCTGCTTTTATTCCAAAACTATACTGTTTTGATGTCTATAGGTTTATAATATAACTTGAAATAATAAAGTGTGGTGTCTTCTGTTTTTTTTTTCCCCTCAGGATTTATTTGGCTATTCAAAAACTTGTGGCTCCATATAAACTTCAGGAGTGTTTTCTTAATTTATGTAAAAAAAAAGCCATTGGAATCTTGATAGGGATTACAGTGAATCTATAGATAACTTTTGGTAGTATTGACATTTGAACAATATAATCCTTCTAATCTATGAACATGAGAAACTCTTCACTTTTTTCTGTGTTCTTCAATTTCTTTCATCAATGTCTTATAATTTTCAGAGTAGAGATCTTTCACATACTTAGTAAATTTATTTCTAAGTATTTTATTGTGTTGATGCTATTTTGTAAATGTCATGTATTTCTCTTATTTTATTTCTTTAATTTTTAATTTTTTTAAAGTTAGTTTGTTTGTTTGTTTATTTATTTATTTATTTATTTATTTATTTATTTATTTAATTTATTTTGAGAGAGAGAGAGAGAAAGAGAGGAGAGGGGGGAGGAGCAGAGAGAGAGAGAGATGGAGAGAGTGAATCCCAAGCAGACTCTGTGCTCTTAGTGTGGAGCCCAATGCGGAGCTCAGTCTCACAAACAGTGAGATCATTACCCGAGACAAAATCAAGAGTTGGATGCTTAACTGGTTGTGCCACCCAGGCACCTTCTTTATTTATTTTTTATAAAATTTATTATTAGGTGTATAGAAATACTACTAATTTTGTATGTTAGTTTTGTATCGTGCACCTTTATTAAATTCACTGATTAGATCTGACAGTTTTTTATTGAGTCTGTAAGATTTTCTATACATAAAATCATATTGTCTGCAAATAGAGAAAGTTTTATTAGTTTTTTTCCAATTGTGATATATTTTATTTCTTTTTCTTGCCTGATCGTTCTAGCTAGGACTTCCAGTACTATGTTGAATAGGAGTGGTGAGAGTGTGCAACTGTGTATTGTTCCTGATTTTAGAGGAAAAGCTTTCAACTTTTACTATTGAGTATGATATTACCTGTGAACTTAGCTTGTCATATATGGCCTTTATTATGTTAAGCTATGTTCATTCTATGCCTCGTTTGTTGAGTTTTTATGATGAACGGATGCTGAAGTTTAAAAAATAATTTATTTGCATCTATTGGGATGATGCTATCATTCATTTCTTTCTTTTATTTATGTGACATATCACAGATTGATTTGTGTATGTTGAATCATCCTGTCTCCCCAAGATAAATCCCACTTTATCATGATGAATAATTCTTTCTATGTCCTGGTGAATTTGGTTTACTAGTACTTTATTGTGAACTTCTGCATTTATATTCATCAGGGATATTGGCCTGCAGTTTTCTTTTCTAGTAGTGTCCTTTTTTGGTTTTGGTATCAGAATGTGCTGGACTTGTAAAATAAGTTTGGAAGTGTTTTCTCCTCTTTGATTTTATTTTATAATTTGCTTGAGATGTCCTTTCCCATCCCTTCACTCTCAGTGTTTAAAGCTGTTTGTCTTTAAAGCTACAATCGGGGCACCCGAGTGGCTCAGTCAGTTAAGCAGCCAACTCTTGGTTTCGGCTCGGGTCGTGATCTCCCGGATTCATGGGTTCAAGCCCCGCATCGGGCTCTGCACTACCAGTGCAGAGCCTGCTTGGGATTCTCTCTCTCTCCCTCTCTCTCTGCCCCTCCCCCACTCTTACTGTCTCTGTCTCTCTGAAAATAAATGAATAAACTTAAAAAAATTTTTAAAAAAAGCTACAATCAATTAGTCTTTTGTAAGCAGCACATTGATCTTATTTTTTTAAATCCATTCAGTCATTATACATCTTTTAATTGGAAAATTTAATCCATTTACATTTAAAGTACTTATTGATAGGTAAAAACTTACTATTGATATTTTATTAATTGTTATCTGGCTGTCATAGTTCTGTAGTTTTATAAAAACCTGGGTGGACTCAATTGGATTCTATGCTAGGGGATCACAAGGCTGAAATCAAGGTGTTCAGTTTTTTCTTAGCTCAAAGCTCTGGGAAAAAAATCTGTTCCAGGCTCGTTCAAATTGTTGGCAGAATTCAGTTCCTGGTTTTTGTAGGACTGAAGTCCTTTTCTTGCTGGCTGTCAGCTTGTATAGGCTGCCAACCTTCCTTATCATGTGGCCCCCTCCATCTTTAAGTCAGCAGTGACACATGGCATCCATCTCATGCTTAGGATATCTCTGATTACCTTTTCTGCCACCAGCCAGTGAAAGCTCTTTGCTTTTGAGAACTCCTATGATTTGATCTGGCTCATCTGGATAATCTCCTATCTTGGGATCAGCTGTGTGAGAAAACTTAACCTAATTGTGTGAGCAATATGTCATTAAATCTACAGGTTCTAGGGATTAAGACATATAATTTTGGGCAGAGATCATTTTCAAAATTCCACCTACCACACTGATAAAAGTTCTTGTCTATAAATCTTTCTTTTCTACCTTCTCTGCTCTTTGTCTCCATACCCCAAGTTCCCATTGTACTCTCTTCTTTTATCAGAACATATAGAGCTCACTGTTGCACTAATTATTATTCTGGAAGGCAAGCTTTGGAATCATGAAGTGAGTTTGCGGATATGAGCTTGTGCTGTAAGATTTAGAGCTAATTGATAATCTCTGCAAATTTTAATTTTTCTTAACTGTAAAATTATCTTTCTGGGTTCTTGTGAAATTTAAAGTAGATATTGTATGGAAGCTGACTAGTACAGTATTTGACACATCATATAGAGTTTCTTCCTAAATGGTAGTTTTTCTTTTTCTACATTTATCTCTTTACCCTTTATTGATTACAAGACCTTAGACAGTGTGGATTATGTTTTTGCATATTTGTATTTCTAGAGCTTTAGCACATTCCCCCTCTTCCTTTGTGGGCTTAGTATTTGTTGAATAAGTGAATACATTATCTCCTTGTCTTTATTTCCTTATCTAATAATTGAGAATATAAATATATTTCATCTACTTTCAGAGTTGGTTGTTACAAACATATAGGACAATTGAAAGGAATGCACTTTGTTAAATATAAAATAATGCACCAATGGCATGGGGAGGGGTTGACATGTCCAATTGCTGATAAAGGCAGAGGAGAGAGAAGGCAATTTTGATTTGTTACTGATTCTTATGCATCCCTTAGCTTTAGTTACATTTGCAGGTTGTAAGCCACAAACTTGCTATAACTGATTTTGTCAATAAGAATACCTTTTTTTTTTACAGCCTGAGATTATGAAGATCAAACCACATGATACGTAAATACATATATTTTCAATGGATCAAAAACTCTTGAGAGTAGTCCCAATAGTTTATTTTTGCTTTTTTCCTCTTGCCTTAGGAGACATCTCTAGACAAATATCCCTACAAACAATATCAGATAAATTGCTGCCTGTGTTCTAGGTTCTTTAATCCATTTTGAATTTATTTTTGTGGATGGTATAAGAAAGTGGTCCAGTTTCATTCTTTTGCATGTAGCTGTCCAGTTTTCTCAATGCCATTTATTGAAGAGACGGTCTACTCCCCATTGCAGATTTTTGCCTCCTTTTGTTGTAGATTAATTAACCCAAAAAGTGTGGGTTTATTTCTGGGCTCTCTGTTCTGCTCATTGACATCTGTGTCTTTTTTTGTGCTCGTACTATACTCTTTTGATTGCTACAGTTCTGTAGTATATCTTTAAATCTGGAATTGTGATACCTCCTTTGTTTTTCTTTCTTAGTATTGCTTTGGCTATTCGGAGTCTTTTGTGGTTCCATACAAATTTGAATATTTGTTTTAGTTCTGTGAAAAATGCTGTTGGCATTTTGATAGGGATTGTATTAAATCTGTGCATTGCTTTGGGTAGTGTGGACATTTCAACAATGTTGATTCTTTGAATCCATGAGCATGGAGTATCTTTTCATTCATTTGTGTCATCTTCAATTGCTTTGATCAGAGTAAAAATCTTTTACTTCCTTGTTTAACTTTATTCCTAGGTATTTTATTCCTTTCAGTGCAATTTTAAATGGGACTGTTTCTTCTTAAAGTCACTTCATTTCAGTATATGGAAACACTACTGATTTCTTTATGGCAATTTAGTATCCTGCAAATTTACTGAATTAATGTATTCTAATGCTTTGTTGGTGGTGTCTTTAGGCTTTTTTATGTATAGTATAATGTCATCTGCAAATAGGGACAGTTTAACTTATTCATCACCAGTGTGAATGCCTCTTTATCTTGTTTGATTACTGCAGTTAGGACTTCAGATACTATGTTGTATAAACATGGTGAGAATAGATATTCTTGTCTTGTTCCTGATATTGGAGAAAAAACTATAAGTTTTTCACCATTGAGTATGATGTTAGCTGTGAGTTTTTCATATATTACCTTTATTATATTGAGGTATGTTTCCTCTATATCCAAATAAAAAGATTTTTCACAGGAAAGAAAACCATCAACAAAATGAAAAGACAACCTACTGAATGGGAGAAGATATTTTCAAATGAAACATTTGATAAGAGGTATTATAATACCCAAATATATAAATGGTTTATATAACTCAGCACACACACACACACACACACACACACACACACACACACAAATCTGATTTAAAAATGGGCAGAGGACCTGAATACACATTTTTCCAAAGAAAACATACAGATGGAAAACAGGCACATGACAATATGCTCAACATCACCAGTCATCAGGGAAATGCAAATCAAAACCACAACAAGATATCACCTTACTCTTATCAGAATGGCTAAAATAAAGAAGACAAGAAATAAATAAATAAAAAGAAATAAGTATTGGCAAAAAAGTGAAAAAAAAAAAAAGGACAACTTGTGCCCTGCTCTTTGGAATGTAAATTGGTATAGGCACTATGGAAAACAGTGCCTCAAAAAATTAAAAATAGAAATACCATATGATCCAATAATTTCACTACTGGGTATTTACCAAAAGAAAATGAAAACACTAATTTATAAATTTTATTACCATATATTTATTTTTGGGAGACAGAGAGATGAGCAGGGGAGGGGCAGAGAGAGACAAGGAGACATAGGATCTGAAACAGGCTCCAGGCTCTGAGCTGTCAGCACAGAGCCCAACGTGGGGCTTAAACTCATGAATCGCGAGGTCATGACCTAGGCTGAAGTCGGATGCTTAACTAACTGAGCCACCCAGGTGCCCCTGAAAACACTAATTTAAAAAAGTAACTTACTTACAGATTGGAGAGACTTTTGCTTGAAAGTGATTTAAACAAAGATGGTAATATTGGTGGCATAAATAAATATCCTAAATGATTCAGTGGTTTTGATTACACTGTCAGATTAATTTATTTAAACAGCCTGTCAGATTCATTGTAATGAATTACTCCCACCTTTAAGATAATTATCTATTAATTGGTTTTATTATCAACAGTAGGATATTACTTACTAAGTGAACTCTTTAATTAAGACTAAATGGTGGAAACAATTTTGTGTGCTAATTCAGCCCAGTACCCTTTGTTCAAAAACCATCATTAGATCATTCCTTGTCAAAATATTTTTCCAGTTTTCTGTGGATAAGCTTCACTGTCTGCAAAATTCAGGCACCATTTCTGCTTTTTCTTGGGCAGCAGCACAGACACATACTTACCAAGGTGCTTCAGTGATTTATGAGATTATTCTAAACAGAAATTCTGAAGGGCAGTGTGATGGGCTTGTCAGATTTTGATTCTCTCATGAAGGGTTTAGATAGTCATCTTGTAGGCTACTGAAGGGACGTGTCGTAGATTCTGTTATGCAAAGCATATAATGTTTAAAAAGTTTGTATTTTTATTCATTATTATTAATGGAAATAAATTAACGTCTGGTGTTATATTAGCTTTGGGGGTATGACATAATGATTCAAAATTTCTGTTCATTACTCAGCACTCACCACAATAAGTGCAGTCACCATCTGTTACCAAACAACATTGTTATGATTTTATCATTGAACACAATAGTGGTGAAAGATATTTTGGAATGAAAAGCACTCAGCTATTTACAGATTTTTTTTTTTTTTTTTTTGCTACTTAAAGTGAACAAGGGCATCTGAGTGGCTCAGTCGGTTAAGCATCTGACTCTTGATTTCAGCTCAGGTCATGATCTCATGGTTCGTGAGTTTGAGCCCCACATGGGGCTCTGCACTAACAGGATGGAGCCTGCTTGGGATTCTCTCTCAGCCCCTCCCTTCTTTGTGCTCTCTCTCTCTCAAAATAAATAAATAAACAACAACAACAAAAAACAAAGTGAACAAATATTTTTTGAATTTCACAGGATAAATATCAGTTTTTCTAGAGAGCAACTTATAGAGAGCAAACTTGGTTAGCTCCCTTCCATTTACAGGATAAGAAAAGAACTTTTAAAAAGATGACATATAATAATAGCTTTCATGGAGACAATTTTCCTACTTTTGTTTTATTGAAACATTAGTTTTCTAGTTTAATTGGGATTTCCAGCCATTTTGAGTTAAAGTCTTAAATCCTTGTTGAATGAGGCATCCCCATTCACTAGTAAGTGATGTGAAATTAACTCATCCCACACTTTGAAGAGAAGTATTTTTTTTCTTCATTGTATTATGTTCAGTAGTTGAATCATAATTTTTTTAAAGTACAGTCTTATCAAAATTGTTGTTTTGTTCTCTGTTGAAATTTCACAGAAGGGAAGAGATTTTGTAATGTTAAGCTATGATTGACTAATTCATATCCTGTCTTCTTTTTCAAGTACCTCAGGTGGATAAGACCAGCTGTTTGTGTTTTCTTTTCCTTAGCTCATGGTACACTGTTATCATCAATTCATGCAAACGTTGTCAACAGTTTTATTATTTTTTAAAAATAGTTATTTTTATCCTCAGTCTATCCTAAGATGCATTCATTCTTGCTCATAAACTTCCATCATATTGCATTTACTTAAATGTTTGTGTATGCTTTATTTTGTTGTTTTGGTTTTTTTGTTTTTACTTTTTTTTAAAGTTTATTTATTTATTTTGAGAGAGAAAGCACAAGCAGGAGAGGGGCAGAGAGAGAGGGGGAGACAGAGAAGCGGGTTCCACATTGCCAGTGCACAGAGCCTGATGTGAGGCTTCAAATCACGAACCGAGAAATCATGACCTGAGCTGAAATCAAGATTCAGAGTCTTAACTGACTGAGCCATCCAGGCACCTCTAAGCTTTTTTTTTTTTTAATTTTTGAGAGAGAGCAGGGGAGGGGCAGAGTGAGAGGGGGATAGAGGATTCGAAGCAGCTCTGAACTGACAATTGAGAGCCCAATTCAGGGCTTGAACTCATGAACTGTGAGATCATGACCTGAGCTAAAGTGAGACACTTAACCAACTGAGCCACCCAGGCACACCCCCCGCCTCTTTTTAAAAACATTTACCGCTGGGTCATAGGGTAGGTCTATTTTTAATTTTCTGAGGAACCTCCACACTGCTTTCCAGAGCGGCTGCACCAATTTGCATTCCCACCAACAGTGCAAGAGGGTTCCTGTTTCTCCACATCCTCTCCAGCATCTATAGTCTCCTATGACCCAGCAATAGCACTGCTAGGAATTTATCCAAGGGATACAGGAGTACTGATGCATAGGGGCACCTGTACCCCAATGTTTATAGCGGCACTCTCAACAATAGCCAAATTATGGAAAGAGCCTAAATGTCCATCAACTGATGAATGGATAAAGAAATTGTGGTTTATATACACAATGGAATACTACGTGGCAATGAGAAAAAATGAAATATGGCCTTTTGTAGCAACATGGATGGAACTGGAGAGTGTGATGCTAAGTGAAATAAGCCATACAGAGAAAGACAGATACCATATGGTTTCACTCTTATGTGGATCCTGAGAAACATAACAGAAACCCATGGGGGAGGGGAAGGAAAAAAAAAAAAAAAAAAAAAAAGAGGTTAGAGTGGGAGAGAGCCAAAGCATTAGAGACTGTTAAAAACTGAGAACAAACTGAGGGTTGATGGGGGGTGGGAGGGAGGGCAGGGTGGGAGGGAGGGCAGGGTGGGTGATGGGTATTGAGGAGGGCACCTTTTGGGATGAGCACTGGGTGTTGTATGGAAACCAATTTGACAGTAAATTTCATATATTAAAAAATAAAAAAAAATAAAAATAAAAAATAAAATAAAATAAAATAAAATAAAAAAAAAAAAAAAAAAAAAAAAAAACATTTACCTATTTATTTTGAGAGAGTGACAGCACACATGTGAGCAGGGGAGGAGAAGAAAAGAGGGAGAGAGAGAATCCCAAGCAGGCTCCACATTTTCAGCACAGAGCCGAATGTGGGGCTTGAACTCACAATCCATGAGATCCTGACCTGAGCCAAATCAAGAGTCGGATGCTTAACTGACTAAGACACCCAGAGGTCCCCAATATTTGTGTGAGCTTTTATACATTTAGTGTTCGTTTTGTGTTTGTGCTTTAATGTGCAAAATTATATATTATGTGCAATTATATTATTACATAACTTTAATTATATTTCACTAACCATTAATGTTGACCTTAATCCATGCTATATATTGCTTCTGATTACTGCATACTTCTCCATTGTGCTACATTTTCCTTTCTCATCCCAAATCAATCAACTGTCTTTCCACTCTTTCCTTCTGCAAGCAATGCTGCAGTAAATGTTCTCATACGTGGACCAGTGTATATTCTACAGAATTACGGAAATACAAATGTTCTCCATTTCTGCTTAATATTAGGTTCAGATTAGTTCATTCTCTCATTTTAATTTTGCTTGGGATAAACTTACTTTTCTAGTGATTTGTTTGGTTGTGCAGTGTTTGGAAGTTTTTAGTTTGCAGTCTCAGCTTGAGTTGTATTTTCTGTCTCTCTCTCTGCATTCACACTTTTCCACTTAGCAACTGTCCAGGTATCTTCAGCTTTTGAATTTTCTTTCGCACTCTGATTATCAGTATCACTGAGCTGTGGACCTGGGACTAAGGTCCTGATGTGGAAGCTAATTTGTTTGTTTCTGTCTGTCCAGGGTGCATACCGCCTCAGGCAGTGGTTTCAGCTGGTACTGTTACGGCTTCCTTTTGGAGGGAGGGCAGACCCTCTCTGCTTCTAGTTTCAAGCAGTCAGCCTGGCTTAGATTCTTCTCACATCTTGGGTTCTTTGGCTCTCCATTCTTTATCATACTGGTCCTCACTGGCTGAATGTCATCCTTGTTACACAGCTTCTCTTTCAGAAGTACGTACTCATGAATTTCTAAGCCGTTTCTTTTATTTAACCAATTTTTACTTTGGTATTTGACATGCCATTAAATATACACACATATTGTTGGTTCTTGGAGCTCTGGTTCTTTCTTCCGATTTTTTTGTTTGTTGGTTGGTTGGTTGGTTTTTTGTTTTTGTTTTTGTTTTTTTCAGAGGCTGAAGTTTTTCTTTTTAGATACTCTTGGTTCAAATGACATGGAGTTCAGAACCAATTGAAAGGTCCTAAAAATATGCCTGTTTCATTCATATGCTTTTCTACTGCAAAAACACCATCTTTGTTCTTTGCACAAGTGTGCAGAGAATGATAGGCCATCTTTAGGCACTATGATATTAGAGCTTTTCACTGCCTTAGTCTGATAAGATGTAGCTTGAAATGATAATGAAATGAGTTTTTGAATTCAAGGATAGTAATGTATAAGTGTTTCTTAAGTTTTAAGTTAGGTAGTCAGATATGTTCCCCTTAGTAATGTTATTCACCACAACATTTTGGGTATGAAGACTAATTTTCTGATCAGCAAATTCCCGCAATAGTGCCCTCTCTGATTCTTGAATAAGTGAGCAGATTTCTCCTCTAGTGAAGAGAAGCCAGCACATTGGAGGCTCTTTTCACATCTTTCCATGGGAGTTTTCTTTAATCGATGACAGATATCTACATCCTTTTTTCTTTTTCCAAGGATTTAAGGTATCTTCATTTCAATTTTTGGAAGCATTTTTTTAAGGGAGGGGAGGCCTCCCTAATAATGACATTTGAAAATAGTCCTTTAGATCTAGACATGTTTGACTGCTTTTAAAAAATATAGAAGTTCAGCATTGGTATTCATTCCACTATATGTTCATCATTTTTTAAAAAGCCTCCTGATGACAACTGTTAAATTTTAATATATAATTTGATGAGTTTTGGCAGATATTTAGAATCACATAACCACCACCACCCTAATATGATAGAGTATTTCCATCATCTCAAAAAGTTCTCTTGTGCCCTTTTATATTCATTGTACCCCTTCAACACTTTGAGATCCGGCAACCAATGATCTGATTTATATCAGTACATTTTTTCCTTTTCTAGAATTTAATATAAATGGAATATAAAGTTATGGTCTTCTGCTAATGAATTGTCCCTTTGATCATTATGTAATACCTTTCTTTATCCATGGAAATATTGCTTTTCTGACATCCACTTTGTCTATTAACATAGCCACTCTGGATTTATTTTTATTAGTTAGAGCACAGTATGCCCTTTTTTACTTATTAAATTTGAAGTAGTCTGTCTTTATATGTTTCACTCATATGTGGATCCTGAGAAACTTAACATAGAACCACGGGGGAAAGGAACGGGGGAAAACGTTATAGAGAGGGAGGGAGGCAAACCATAAGAGACTTAAATACTGAGAACAAACTGAGGGTTGAGGGGGTGTGGGGGAGAGGGGAAAGTGGGTGATGGGCATTGAGGAGGGCACCTGTTGGGATGAGCACTGGGTGTTGTATGGAAACCAAGCTGACAATAAATTATATTTAATATAAAAAAATGAAGTAGTCTGTCTTTATATCTGATACTGATTTCTTATAGACAGTGTATTGCTGGATCTTGCTTCTTTACCCAGTCTTACAACGTCTGACTTTTTTAGGGTTTTATATATTTGGTGTCCAACATTGTATTTACTACACATGGCTAAACTGGGTACTTGAAGTATAGCCAGCCCAAACTGGGATGTGATCTAAGTGTAAAATACACACTTTTCTCCCCCATTTTTCTAAATGTGTCTACTACAAAATATAAATCACAGCCACTGCTCACATTTTATTTCTACTGGACAGCTCTGGTTTAGACCATTTAACATTTAATGTGATCATTGGTATGGTTGGGGTTTACATTACTACCTTGCTATTTGTTTTCTCTTTGTCCCATTGTCTTTGTTCCCCTCCCTTCTTTTATTGCTTTCTTTAAGTTAATTGAGCATTGCTTTAAAATTCAATTATATAGCTTCTTATTGACTTACTAATTTTCTGTCTCTCCCTTTTTCTCATGGTTGCTCTAGGGTTATAATATATATCTTGTTACATTCTACATTCACTAATATTATATGAATTTACAGTAATATTACACAAATTATTGTGTATTGTAGGAATCCCAAACAGCACACTGTCATTTCTCCTTTCTATGTTCTTTGGTATTATTGTCATACATATCACTTTTTTTTTTTTTTTTTTTTAATGTTTATTTTTGAGACAGAGAGAGACAGAGCATGAACAGGGGAGGGGCAGAGAGAGAGGGAGACACAGAATCTGAAACAGGCTCCAGGCTCTGAGCAGTCAGCACAGAGCCCGAGGGGGGGCTCGAACTCACGGACCGCGAGATCATGACCTGAGCTGAAGTCAGACGCTTAACCGACCGAGCCACCCAGGTGCCCCCATACATATCACTTCTATATTCAAAATGTTACTGTTTTTCTTTAAACAACCAATCATCTTGGAAACAAAATTTTTAAATGAGGAAAAATTTTATATTTATCTACACATTTATCATTTATGGTTTCCTTGACTCCTCTGTGTAAATGCAAATTTCTATGTTGTATCATTTTTTCTTCTGTCTGAAGAACTTAGCGTTTCTTAGGCAGTAGCTCTGCTGGAAATCAGAATCCTAGCTTTTGTTTCTTGACAAAATCTCTATGTTTGCTTAACTAATGAAAGATATTGTTGCTGGTCACAGAATTAGAGGTTTCAAGTTTTTTCTTCTACGTATTAAAGATGTTTCCCCATGGTCTTCTATCTAGCATATTTTCTGATAAGTTTCCTGTTACAGCTGTATTTGTTCCTCAATATGTAATGCGTCCTTTTTACTCCAGCTGCTCTTAAGAGTTCTTTTTATTAATCTGGTTATGATGTGCCTTCATGTAGTTTTCTTTAGGTTTTTTGTGCTCAGATTTCACTGAGATTCTTGGATCTGTGATTTTATAGTTTTTATCACATTTGGAGATCATTTTGGCCTTTATTTTACAACTACTTTTTTTAAACTACAATTCCATGCATTAGTTTGCTTGATATTGGTATACAAGTCCTTTTCTGTTCATGTTTTTTAAGCCTTTCTTTTATCTGTGTTTTATTTTGGATGATTTCTTTTTTCCCCCAGTTCATTAAACAAATAATTAGACTCATTGCCTTCTGGGAGGAAGATTCATACATAGATCAATTATCAACCAACTAATCCATGTCATCAGTGGGGAACAGCTGTTTGGTTAAAATTGGGAATATGAAGACCAGGAAGTCTTTAACATGGGGATTTAATTTTTACTCCCTCCACTTCACCACCAATAGATTGTAACCTCATTTAGACTGACCTTTTTCAAGAATAACCTGGGCCTGTTTGCCATGATTGCTGTGAGTAGTCTAATTTGTGACACTTTCCTAAGTAGAGAAAGGAATAGTGAGCTGACTGTGGAAAATAACTTGTCTGGCATTCAGAAAGTTTCTGGTCTGCTTTAGAGAGATTTTGGAGCCTTGCCATGAGCCCATTGGAGGTAAATTATAATAAAATAAATATTTTCAACTGACCTTAAAGGAAGAGACAAAGACATTGGTCCTCCTTCATTTCTTCTATCCTTCAACGCTATAGTCACCTGATAAGGAATGTGACCAAACACATCAACTCCAGAGGCAAGGTCCTGCTAGTTAATGTCACTCTTCATATGTGGAATTTTTATTTTATTTTTTTTTTCTTACTTTATTTTTTTAATCCTCAAGTTAGTTAACATACAGGGTAGTCTTGGCTTCAGAAGCAGAAGCCAGTGATTGATTTCTTACATATGACATCCAGGGCTCATCCTGAAAAGTGCCCTCCTTAATGCCTGTCCCCCATTTAATCCACCCCCATCAGCCCTCAGTTTGTTCTCTGTATTTAAGAGTCTCTTAAGGTTTGCCTCCTTCTCATATATGGAATTTTCAGGTGATGAAATGTTTGCACTTCTAAGTGATGAAAAAGGCAGAAACCAATACAAACAAGCAAGGAAAATCTTTGGATGTGTGGTAAATTCAGAAGTGTGTCAAGTGATGTGATTTTAGATAATCTACTTTGGAGTAAGGAGGAGCTGCTGTAATATCAGAGGTCTAAGGAAATAAGAGGAAGACAAAGTTCTCATGAATGTGAAAAATGACGTAATATTTTATGAGAATATGCACACTATAAATTTAAATTATTGTATGAGTAAATTGTGAAATTTCCTCCCTGACTCTGTATTTGTTCATTCACAATGGATCTGTGATCTCATTTACATACCAAATAATCTAGTTCTCAAATTCTGGTGTGAGTGAGCAGCCTCTAGTTAACAGCATGAAGTCTGTTCACATTCTCTATGCAAAGGGTTACTATATCAACATGTCCGAATCCATCAGTTTTAGAAAAAGGGGAATTATGATTATTCCCTCAGACATACCTCTCAGGAAGCAAAGTAAAATTGAGTTCAAGAGTCAATAAAGTAAAAATTACTGGAGGGAGAGACAGAGAGGCAGAGAGACAGACAGAGATAGAGAAAGGATATATTGAAATCATCACTAGCTTTCCGGAGCGAAGTAGTCTTTGTTGCCACTTTTAAGAAAAAATAGTTTAAAAATTCTTATTTCAGTTTTGAAGTTCTTTCTTCTGAAGGCAAAGGCATGGCTAATGAGTCTCACAGAAAGATTGGTAACCTAGGAGGATACGCCTTGGGAGTAATTTTTTTTTTTTCTTTCAAATTTGAGATTGAGTCAATAAGGCAAGAGATGCCCTGTAAGGCAGCCAGATGCTCAATGGCATATTGTACTTTCTGTGCAGTTTCTTCTAATTCATTTGATTATAGTTGGTTGGTTTTCTTCTGGGTCACCATCTCTTTCCCATCCTTCCAAATTCTTGAAGCAGAAGAAATACTAGGCCAAGTTGAGTCTACTCTTAGTTGGACAGTTGGTGAATCCCTTCTTGGCTGTCCACCCTAGGGTGAGGGCACAGACATCTGCCAAGGGCATGTCTTGAATATCAAGATACAGTGGTTCTTGAGGTACAGCTGCCAGGACAGAGGCAAGGATGGGCCTCCATTTGGGTAGTTTCTTTTATTATGTTTTTAGTTCACTGATCTTTTATTCTTTTGCTATATGTAGATAATTTCATTTGGGTTATTTCATTTCATATTGTATATTTTATCTCCAAAAGTTTATTTGGGTGTTTTTATGTCTTTAGTATTTTCCTTCTCCTCATGGTCTTAGTTTCTCCTAACTTCTTAAACATGAGAGTATGGAGATAATAGTGGATTATCTATATTACGTATAGATATATATTCTTAAATGTGTGGACTATATGTTTAGAGATATAATATGTTGCTATTTGCTAATTCTGTAATTTTTGTCCTTTCTGGATCTGTTTCTATTGATTGCTTTTTCTCATGGTTATGGTTCGTATTTTTCTGATATTTTTGCATGCCTGGTCATTCTAGATTAGATGCTGGATATTGTAAATTTCACGTTGATAGTTCATGGATTTTGTCGTATTCCTTTATATATTGTTGGGCTTTGTTCTGGGACATAGGAAAATTATGTGAAATTGGTTTGATCCTTCCAAAGCTTCTTTTAAAACTTTGTGTGTGCTGGGTCAGCCCTTAGTCAAGGACTAATTTTTCCCCACTACCAAAGTACTATCTTTTGGAGGATTCTACCAAAGCCCTAGGTATTAGAAGTATTTTCACTCTGGGTGGTAGGAATAAAAATTTTCCCTAGTCCTGTGTGAACTCTAAAGATTTTTTGCCTACTTCTTCCAGAAAGTTGTTTTCCAGGGCCTTTGGTGCTTTCTTCTTATATATGAAAAGATCAGTACTCAGTCAAAGACTTTAGGAACCCTTCTGAAGACCTCTGCAGATAACTCGCTGTGCAGTTCCTTCCTTTCTTTTATTTCATCCCACAAATTCTGGACATCTTGGCCCCTGCAATACCATATTTCTCTCTCCCCAGCTCAGTGAGTTGGCTGAGCTCCATTTGGATTTCTACTAATCTCATTTGTTTCCCTTATTTTAAGGGAGTATGTTTTCCATTACCACGTGTTTCCCAATGTCTAAAAAATGTAGACTTTGTTTTATTTAGTTTCTAATTCAAAATGTCATTTTAAGAATAAATCCAGTTCCTATTACTCAGTTTTGGACTGCAGTGAAAGTTGGTGATTTTGAATCTCAGTAAAGTTACCCTGGCGTGGAAACAGGGCCCTTGGAATAGGTTGAGACAACTGGTCATTGTTCGGAAGGCTACCTCTAATGGCTGCTCAGGACTCACAAAATCTATCCCATTTAGAATTTTTATTGAAAATTATAAAAACTCAGTGAAGCAAATTAGAAAAGTAAATTATATCTAAAAATAAAGTTCACAGATAACATTTCAAGCTGTTTCTAAGCTTGAAGAAAATAAAACACACTTAGAAGTGTATTTAATTTAGGACATAAATTCGATTTCTTGAAATATTAGGAATACTTCAAGAATTTTGTAACTCCGTTTAGCACAATTTTTCAATGACATATAGTAACATGGAAGAATTACAAAAGCATAAGGGGCAGGCAAAGAATGAAGTCCACATGATGTTAGCTGTTTATCTCAGTGAGTTTAATCTGCATTTGTGTTATACGGTGGTACACTCATTTTTGTTTTTATTTGTGTCTGTCAGTAGCCCTATCATCTTTTAGTCAAGTTAAAAAGCAATACAGTTAGAATAGTGCATGGTAGAGTATTAAACTTGCTTCTCTTCCTTACTTGTAGAGCATCATACTTTGCAAAGATTTTGCTTTATTTTTCCAGCAATCTCCATTTCTCCCTCTATTCCATTTCTAAGAAAGATTTCTTAGAAACTCCCATAAGTAGAGAAATCATAAGCTGAAATGCAATTTAATTCAATTTTGACATGCTTGCTGTGTTCAGACTACTATATGCTATTTAAGACTGCAAAAGAAGTAGAACCCACAGTTTTTGCCTTCCAAAAGTTTGTGCTTTGCTTGGTGAAATAAGATTCACCTAAATGAAACAGAATAAAGGTAAACCTTAGTTCACATGAGGTAGCCTCCAAAACAATAAGAATGATGACAAAATACAGTGGATGAGAGTTGGATTAATCAGAAAAATGTTCACGAAAAAGACGTGAAGTATCTGCTGGTTCCTAAAGAAGGTTATTGTCATGGATAATAATAAATAAAGGCTTGTGTGACAGAAAAGTCACATAGAGAATAATATAGGAGACGTATATGGGTGTCAGTGAAAGGGAGGGTAGACTTCAGAGCTTGGTAATAACCTTAGATATTTGAGCTGCAAAACAATAGGAGCCACAATAGTTTCTTAAAGAAGCTGGGATGAATGTGTTATTACAGAGAGATTATTCTTACATGTGTATACAGGATTTCTACCTCTAATCCAGATCATTGGTCTGATTTCACACCTACAAATCTAAAATGGTTTGAACTCATGATGTACTTCCTCCACACACATCTTTTAGCACTTCTGGCACAATGAAAAGAAATCTTTATCATATTGTTACATACACCAGACCTAATAATCATTCTTTTTTGTTTTTTCTTCTCTACCCTCCATGCAGTCACTGTGGCCTCCCTCTCATTGTTATTTCATACCTTGTGTAGAGTGATCTCTTTGAGCTACACAACTGATCACTTCATGCCCTGCTTACAATCATTTAATGATTCCTCATTGCTGATAGGACAGTGAATCCATTCTTATTTGACCCTCCAAGGCTGCCTTCTGTATACCTCTCTAGCCTCAACTTGGATCTGTGCATTGGAATCACACAGATAGATCTCCCAGTTCCCCAGCTGTACCCTAGTTCCTCCTGCCATGGGGCCTTCTGTGTGTAATTTTCTATACCTTGAATGTTCTTTTTGCCACCATGGTGGATTAAAGATGTGCACAAATTCCTCAACACTCCTCCCGTTGAGAAATGGAGTCCATTTTCCTTCTGTTGGATCTGGGCTGGACTGTAAATACTTTGACCAGAGAAGTATAGTGAAGTATCACTATGCCATTTCTGGGACTAATCTTTAAGAGAACCTGTAGCTTCCACCTTAGCCTCATAGAGCCTTGAGCTACCACTTTAGAAGTCTATCTGTCTGTAGAGAAAATGTGGAAGGGAATAGGGAGAAGGGGAAGATGGAAAGGAGCCCAGGTAAGCCCCATTTTCTAGCTGTTCCTGTTAAGAATGCAGCCATGTGAATGAGAAACCATCTTGGACCATCTAGAGCCCAGCTGCCAATTGAATATCCTGGAATAACTGCATTTTATGCCACATGGTGCAGGAAATTGTTTAGTGAAAGTCTTGATCTACAAATTTGTAAGATATAATGATTAACTGTTAATTTAAGCTACTAAGCTTTTTTTTTTTTTTTTTTTTTTTTTTTTTTTTTTTTTTTTTTTCCTAGTCTGGTAACTGGAACAACCACCTTTCCTTACCACCCTGCTAACTCATGTGTCCATATTATTCTTCCTCGTTGCAGTTTAAGCATTTCATTCCTGGGGAAGCTAATTCCCCCTAGTATATGCTCTCTCATGAAAGTATGGTCTTCTACTTTGTAGCCCTTACAGATGTCATTTTATATGTTTGGTGATAATTTGATTTATATATGGCTCTATGATGAAGAAGGAGATTGTGTCATTTTAATGTTTATCATTTTGCCTCTAGCACCTAACTCTGTGCCTGGAAGACAATTCTGTTAAAAAATATTGTCCGAATAAATGAATGAGTGAATGAATCCAAGATCAGAAGAAGAAATTCAAAGCCAGGAAATTGAAAGCATTTGTTATAAGACAGAAAGTATATGGTAGCTCTGGTTTCCATTTTCCTTTAAGGGGATGCAAACTGAAAATCAGGTCATACCTAAGTCCTTATTCAATTAAATGGAACAAACACCTCCCCACCAAATGTTGTCTTTAGGCTTAAAGGTATTTTGGAGGTACATAAGGAAACATGCATACTCTTAAAATTATTGGCTAGGTTTATAAGCAAATTGACTCACTGAGCAATTTAGTCAAATTGGCAGTTAATACAAAAGTCACCAGTTGGTTTGTTCTGTTTGCTAAAAATATGAGGCATATTGGTTGGTTGAATAAAATAAAGAAATATGTAAAAAGCATGTATCTTTATCACATTTATGTTTTGTATTAGAGAAAATGTATTTTAGATCATGAAGGAAGTGACAACTTTTATATGAAATTTGGCATCTGAAATACTTCCTTTCCTGGAAACCTTAAAATTTATGAAGAAATCAAAGTCATATGAGTGAATTTTCTGGCAGTTCATATAATATTTATGGATGGAATGACTCCAGAGGGCTTTGTCTGGCACATTTTATGTTTCTTTCAATCACAAAACAATAGAATCCATCAACAAATATTTTAAAAGAAATCTATAGTATATTCTAGAACATGTCGGGCACACTATGACGATCCCTTCCTGCCCCATCTCTACCTGAGGTAGGCTCACTTACAGGTGCAGAAGGCCTCTCCCTACAGGCTCGATGCCAGTCCCCCAACCCTCATGTCTGGTACACAAGGGCAAAGACCCTGACTCTTCAGCTGTTGGACCCTAGCACAATGTCAGTCTCGTTAGCATTGACTAACACTTCAGTCCTTTATTTCAAATTGTTTCCCATGGGAAAAACGCCAATCAAGGTATCTGTCAGCGTAGAGACGTATCATGATAGAAGCTGTGTTTAGTCTTGGAAGAGAAGGTGCCAAGATCATGGCAGAAAAGTTTTGAGAAGTCATCTCAGAGCCGACTGAGTTGCTTGTTTACTAATCTTGTCAACCAAAAGCTGAGAAATGTAGCCTAAAGAGATGGTGATTTGCGATCTGTATACTCTCAGACAGGTTGTTTTTAATTCTGTCAGGATAAATGAGAGGAAAATATTACGTGCAGTGCTATATATGTGTTCTTGAAGAGGTACGAATGTGTGTTCTCTTGCCAAGAATTAGAGTTAATTAGTGTTATCCTTACATCGTGTTTATGAACACAATCACGTTTTGGGCCTTGCTTTTCTATAAATCACCTCACAGAAAACAAAATAAAGAGACTACAGAGAACTTCAGTATGACCTTTGAAATAAATACAAATGTGTATACTGGTGTATTTCAAGGCAACATTAAACAGACCACTTAACAGCAGTGGTTCCTATTGATGGACAACTCGGTATTCAGTTTTGTTTTATCATTTATTTATGAACTTGTGAAGTGACATAGGGTATTGCCGGAATGTGATGTGCTTTGTATAATAGAGAACTACCAACACAAAAATCCACTGTGCCCACGTGCCTCAGGCTGGACCTTCACACAGTAGTGGAGCCGTTGTGGAAATGATTACAGTCTTTTGCCGAACCTTATGCTGGAACATTTGGACTGTCTACTGAGCTGTAAGCCTAGGCAACCAAACAGCCATGTCATTTATAAACAGTGAATGAATTTGAGGTTGATGATACTTTTTAATGAGAAATACATTTTATTCAAAATTTTGTCTCATGGCATTCACTCAGCTTGCTACAAGAACATAATTTTTGTAGCAAGGATTCTCAAATACTGGTTCCTGACCATCAGTAACATCAGCTAGATGTTAGAAATTCAAATGCTAGAAAATCAAATTCTTGGGCCTTACCCCAGAACTACTGAGTAGGAAATTTGGGCTAGGTCCAGCAGTCTGTATTTTTACAAGCCCTCTAATGTGATTCTAATATCTGCTTAAATTTGAGAACCACATTAGAATCACATTCTATTTGATTTATTTTATTTTGTTTATTTTTTTAAATCTATTTTTAAAATATATTAATTTTTTGAAAGACAGTGAGAGAGTGCGAGCAGGTAGGAGGCCGAGAGAGAGGGAGACACAAAATCTGAAGCAGGCTCCAGGCTCTACTCGTCACACAGCCTGACACAGGGCTGGAACTCACAAACCATGAGATCATGACCTGAGCCGAAGTCAGACGCTTAACCAACTGAGCCACCCAGGTGCTCCTGAACTTTTTATTTATATGTATTGTATTGGCACTATTTTTATAGTAAAATTCAGCATAGTATGCATGTCCATAAGAATGTTCTTAGTAGTTCATCAGTTCATTGTAAGAAAATAATAATTAAAGTATTGAAATATTAAATACAAAGTACACAAAATAATACATTTGTATTAAAGTAAATGAAAAATAATGTTTCCTTCACAGACGCCAAGCAATTAAGACAGCCCACTCTGTAATTAAACTTCTACTTTATTAGCCTATCATTATTTAAATGGAATAAAACTTCAAATTCCCTACTTGCTGGATAGAACTGGATAGCCTCAGTGAGCTTCCACATGTCCACTAGATGTCCACTAGACAATTCATTGGTATGTCTGAGTTTTCTTCCCTATTATTTAGTGCTTTTTGTCTAACATAAGCTTTTCAGTGCTAATAGATAGCATTGACTGATAGCACTCCACCTGGGATGGATTTCCATTGAAGTGTTCAGTGACCTAAACTTCTATCCTCTCTTCTCCAATAATATCTCTTCTGGCAAATCTCTGTGAGTTGCAGAAAAAATACCATAGGACCAAATTCATTCCTGCAAAGTCCTTTTTGGAAGTAGATGCTACTGACACATACTAATTTTAACTGAAGTAACTGAGGCATCATGCAAAAGTAGAGGAGGAATTTTGAAACTACAAAGGGGCAGGTATTTTGAGTCATACAGAATTTTTCTGACTTAAAAAAATTTTTTTTTGATGTTTATTTATTTTTGAGGAAGAGAGAGAGAGAGTGAGAGTGAGAGAGTGAGCCAGGGAGGGACAGAAAGAGAGAGAGAGACACAGAACCGAAGCAGGGGCCAGGCTCTGAGCTGCCAGCGCAGAGCCTGATGTGGGGCTCAAACTCAGGAACCGTGAGATCATGACCTGAACCAAAGTTGCACACTTAATCAGCTGAGCCACTCAGGCGCCCCCTGACTTTCTTTAAATTGTGTTGCATAGGTAACCTTAATTTTGTGTACTTTCCTACCATTTTATGCTTGCGTAGCTCCGGGCTGAGTGTTAAGCAGTCAGCAATGGCCTCTTTCTCTGAAGGACTTTTTAGACATGTGTTAAGAACACACTTTCATGAAGGATCACCTTAATTGGACAATGAGGCCTGTTAAACCCCTCATGTAACTTTAGAGAAAATTGTGGTAAGAACCACATAACACAGTTTACCATCGTGAACCCATTTTGAAGTATAGAGTTCAGCATTGTGAGGTAGATGCATATTGTTGTGAAACAGATCTCCAGAACCTTTTCATCTTGCAAATCGGAAACTTTGTGCCCATTGAACAACAACTCCCCTTGTGCCACTTCCCCTTTCTCCTGCTAAACTTTGAATATGCCTACTTACGTACCTCATATAAATAGAATCATATAGTGTTTGTCTTTTTGTGACTGGCTTATTTCACTTAGCATAATGTCCTCAAAGTTCATCTGTGTCATAGACAGGATTTCCTTCCTTTTTAAGGCAGAATAATATTCTCCCAACCCATAGGTTGTCTTTTCACTCTGTTCATTGTACAGAATGAACATCTGTACATTGTATAATGAATGAACATTCATTGTACATCTTTGATGCACAAGGTGTTTATTCTAATGTAGTCCCATTTGTCTACTTTAGCCTTTGTTACCTGTGCTTTTGGTGTCATACCCAAGCAGTCCAAGTCCAATGTTAGGAATATTTTTGTCCTTATGTTTTCTTCTCACTGTTCATGTAGTTTTAACTTAAGGAGCTCAACTCTAATTTTTTTTTTAAATTTTGGCACAGTATGTAATTTTAGTCACAAGTTGTGACATTATGGATGAAATAAAAGAACACACTTGTTTGAGACAGTAGTCTGAAGAAAGAAAGGCACAATTCTAAAAATTTCCCATTGTTGAGAGACATTATAAGATGAATGAACTATTTCAAGTCGCTTTTATAATAAAGGCATAATTTCTTTTTTAAACTTAAAATTTGCAGATAGTATCTTTTAAAATTTGGAATATACTTTGATATGTTGTTTCAAGCAAGGGAGACAGACTTTATTTTTTATTAACCTATAAGACATCTCCTATTTATAAAATGCCTGGCTCTGAGACTTTTTGTGTTTCATTCTGGAAAAGTTACAATTGCTAAAATTTCATATTTGGAATATGGTGCAATCAAAAAAATACAATCAGTGATCTCAGAACTAGCAATTTCTCAGGGAAAAGCCTGGCTATTTGACAATGAAGAGATGACATTTCAAAATTTAACATTTGTCTATAATTCTGGAAAAAACCCATCAAACCACCAATTGAAGGGCTTCAGATTTAACAAATGTGACTTTATACTTATTCCCTCTGCAAGCAAAATGTAGGTTCCAAGGTACAAAGAATTGGCTTATGACAAGCTATTTTCAGAATAAAATGAAACATAAGTAATTTAATTCTGAAGATAGGAAGGGATGAGAATGGAGTGATTTTCTAAAATGGGCTCTCTTGAATTCTGTGAAATATGTCTAACATAAATGGCTGAGCATACCTTACCCCTCCCCAAACCCACACATAAATCAAAGGAGCACTCCTATTTTTTACTCACAGTGTTATCGCTTCATAAAATAACCGATGTGGCAAAAAGAAAGCATGGGAGGATGATTTAAACCTCATTGACAAAGAACAACAGGCAGCCTGAATAACGTTTAGTACTCTTTTAATAACACATAAGCAAATAACTCCAGTGAGTTTGGTATGTATTTAAACCGCCTCTGTCTTTTCACTAGGGAGGAAGGACGTTGAGATTTTTCACAATTCACTGGTAGCAGGAGGACAGCTGAGTAGCTATTGTTCACCTGACTGACAGAGGAGAAGGGCAAGTAATGGGCTGACCAGGACAAAGGAGGTGATAAAAGCTACTTGTGACTTTATGAATGGCATGATAAAAAGTTATATTGTGTACATTGATTCAACCTGTGTTCCAGGTGCTATTCTAGGTGCTGGGGATTCATCAGTGAAAAACACCAACCAATCATCCAACCAACCAACCAACCAACCAACCAACCAACCAAGTGCCTGTTCTCATGGAATATAGAGGGAGTAGGTGGGGGAAGGGAAGCAGGTTTAATCAGTCTGTTGAGATAATAACAACAACAGCAACAATAAAATTTTACACTTAATTTTAGGACATTTTCATCACTTTTAAAAGAAAACCTGTATGTATTATCAGTCGTTCCCCATTTCCCCCCAAACTTCCCTGTTCCCTAGAGCTCTAGGTAACCACTAATCTATCTGCCTCTATAGATTGGCCTATTCTGGAAAGTTCATATAAATGGGATTATATAATATGGTCTTTTGTGATTGGTTTCTGTTACTTAGAATAAGGTTTTCACGGTTCATCCATATTGTAGCTTATGTCAGTAATTAGTTCCTTCTTACTGCCAAATATTTCAAATAATATGCCATTGTATAAATGTGACCCATTTTATTTAGCCATTCATCAATAGGTAGACATTTAGGCTGTTTGCACTTTTTGGCTACTATGAACAATGTTGCTATGAACATTTGCCTACAGGTTTTTGTGTATACAGTAGTTCCCACTTCTCTGCAGGCGTTATGTTCCAAGACCCCAGTGGATGCTGGAAACCTGATAGTACTTAACCCTATGTATACCATGTGTTTTTCCTATACATGCAAACTTCTGATGAAGCTTAATTTATCATTTAGGCACAGGAAGAAGTTAACAACAATGACCAGTAATAAAATAGAACGTTTATAACAATATACTATTATACGAGTTATGTAAATGTGGTCATTCTCTAAGTATCTTGTTGTACTCACCCTTCTTCTTGTAATGATGTGAGATGACAAAAGGCCTGAGTGGCTAGATGAAATAAGGGGAATGACACAGGCACTGTGATGTAGCGTCAGGTTACTACTGAGCTTGTGACAGTACATCAGAAGGGAGGTCATCTGAGGTACCTGGGTGGCTCAGTCGGTAAAGTGTCTGACTTCGGCTGAGCTCATGATCTTGCGGTTCGTGAGCTGGAGTCCCATGTGGGGCTCTGTGCTGATAGCTCTGAGCCTGGAGTTGCTTCAGATTCTGTGTCTCCCTCCCTCTCTCTGCCCCTCCCCCATTCATGCTCTGTCTCTCTATCTAAAATAAATAACCATTAAAAAAACAAACAAAAGGGAGATCATCTGCTTCCAGACCGTGCTTGACCATGGTTAACTGAAAATGCAGAAAGAGAAACTCTGGATGAGGCGAGGCTACTGTACTTAGGTTTTCAGTTTTTCTTGGGTATATGCCTAGAAGTGGAATTTCTGGGATATATGATAACTCTGTTTAACTTTTTGAGAATTTGCCAGACTGTTTTCCAAAGTGGCTATACCATTTTACAATGAAGATTCTAATTTCTTCACATTCTCACCAACACTTGTTATCTGTCTTTCTAATTATAATCATCCTAGTGGGTAGTTTGGTGCTATTTCTAGTTTTATAGCCTGACTTCTGAAAGGTCACCCCTGTGTTTCCAGAGCTTATGGATAAGTCACTGACTGGGGCAGAGATTCTGCTCAAACACTTCAAACGTGTAAGACCCCCCTGCCCACCTCTGCTCATCTGGTTGAATATGGGTTCATTTAAAGTTGAACCAGTTGACAAGTCTGTCTTGACTTTTGTTATGCTTAGCTCTTCTGGTGTTCTCCTGCACATGTACATATTTTCATAGAGATCCAGGAATGTGTGGACAGCACATCTAGCCCTCCTGTGGCTCTCTCATTTCCAGGATCTCTCCATTAAATTTCTGGTCGTCTGTCACTTATTGTACCCAGAACTACGTATTAAGACTCTAGATGGGTACATTTTCTTCACTTGTTTCCCTACCTTCACTGTCATTGTGTCCACGGGGCTTTGCGTCTGCCACCCCAAATCAAATCCTTTTCCTATGGCCACAAACAGGTGGGTTTTCATGCCCATCCCCATGCTGGCAAAACTGTCATTCTTAGTAAATGAGGTGGGGAAAGGCAGAAGGAGCAGTCCTCGCTATAGAGGCCTCAGACTGACTGCGGCCTCGTCCACATTTCCCACAGTAGTTCATGAATAAATGTGTCTTCTTTAGTTGTTTGCCTTTAGTCAGTTTCCAGAGTCCTGGTTTAGCTGATTTAGACAATGTTACCATTTTATACTTGCTTCTTTGCTAAGGTGTCTTCCTTAGTTGTGTGCCTTTAGTCAATTTTCAGAGTCCAGTTTGAGCTGACTTAGACAATGTTGCCATTTTATACTTGCTTCTTTGGGGGTATAATTTGCTGAACTTTTAGCATGCTGATAATTGGAAGTCCTGCCTCCATAATTTTTTTAAAGATTGATTATACTGCTTTTTTCTACCTTATTAGATAGGATACTTTTCTTATTAATTATAAGCCTTAATTTTTCTGATGTAAGCTTTGAAAAGTGTGCATTTCCCTTTGAGTACTGCCTTAATTGTATCACTCATGTTTTGATTTATGGTATTTATATTAATTATCATTCAGTATAAACATATTCTTATATCCATTATGATTTTTTCTCACTTTCTCGTGGATTAAAAATGTTCTATGTTTTCTTTCTAAGATACCTTCTTGTTACTGATTTCTAACTTAGTTCTTCTGTGGTAAAGTATGTGGTCAAATTTTGAAATGTTCCATCTGTACTTCAAAAGATTTATTCTCCAAATGTATATAATATTCCATATATGTTCATCGTCTCCAAACTTGTCAGTTGTGCTGTTTAAATTAATTTTATTCTTCCTGAGTATATTTTGCTTGTTTGATGAAAAAGAACGGGATGTGTGAAAATCCCCCACTGTCATTTTTTTCCTGGTATTTCTGTTTTTGTTGTATTTCCTGTAAGAGCATGTGATTGGGTGTGCATGAGTAAACTGACCATTTTATTATTATGTAGTAGCCATTTTTAATTGCAGTTTTGGGGGCGCCTGGGTGGCTCAGTCGGTTAAGCGTCTGACTTCAGCTCAGGTCACGATCTCACGTTCCGTGTGTTCGAGCCCCGCGTCGGGCTCTGGGCTGATGGCTCAGAGCCTGGAGCCTGCTTCCGATTCTGTGTCTCCCTCTCTCTCTGCCCCTCCCCCGTTCATGCTCTGTTTCTCTCTGTCTCAAAAATAAATAAACGGTAAAAAAATTTTTTAATTGTGGTTTTGTATTTTGTCTGAAAAGCTGTTTTATGTGCTAGTAGTATAGCTACCTCATTTTTTTGGTGGTTAATATTTGCCTGGTATATTATCCATTTTTTCTTTGTCTATTGTTTTTCCTTCCTATATTTTTTCAGATTTCTTTTCTTCATTCTGTCTAGTCCCTCTTTACTGTTTTGAATTTATGTACTGCACGTATTCTTTTTGTAGTACTTATCCTAGCTATTTTAAGTATGCACCCTACCCTCAGTCTAAAATTCATAAACATTGTTATTTTTCTGAATAATAAATCATTTTAATGTTCTGACATATGCTATTACATCTCCCTTGGCCACACATATCTCTAGAATCCAGTAAATCCAGGGTTTAAATCCTATGTTCTGTCCTACTATGAAGAATTTTGAAGGGTATGTTAGATTTGTAGTGTTTTCACTTATTTTTAGTGGTTTCAACAATTTGAATAGGAATGATGAGCTTTATTTTTTTAAATTAAAACCTTTTTTTTTTTTTTTTTTGAGAGAGAGAGAGAGAGACAGAACACAAGCCAGGGGCAGAGGGAGAGAGAGAGAGAATCTTAAGCAGGCTCCACCCGCAGTGTAGAGTGTGACATGGGCCTTGATCCCATGACTCTGGGCTCATGACCTGAGCCAAACCAAGAGTTGCACAACTGACTGAGCCACCCAAGAGCCCAGGAATGATGAGTTAAAAAAATTTTTTTAATGTTTTATTTATTTTTGTGTGTGTGAGAGAGAGAGAGAGACAGAGTATGAGTGGGGGAGGGGCAGAGAGAGAGAGAGAGAGAGAGACGCAGAATCAGAAGCAGGCTCCAGGCTCAGAGCTGACAGCACAGAGCCCAATGCAGGGCTCGTTCTCATCAACTGTGAGATCATGACCTGAGCCTAACTTGGATGCTTAACCAACTGAACCACCCAGGCGCCCCATGGAATGATGAGCTTTAAAAGAATGTTAGGAGAAACCCATTCTAGTCTTCCTACTGGTAAGTCGTAGCTACAAAGGAAAGCAGTATCACTCTGTTTAATTCTCATATGTTTGTTAACTTGCCTTTGCCATTTGGTTCCTTTCATTTCCTCCATCTGTTCCTTTTTGCTCTCTCCTGTCATTTTTTGGATTTTTTTTTAAGATTATAGCTTTATATACAGGGCTCTTAAGAGATGTTCTATAAAATACATCAGCTTCCTCAAGATCTGAAACTTGTATCAAAGTATGTGTTACACAGCACAAATAATACTTGTATTTTTGTAGACAACAATGATACTTTCAATTTTTGTTTTACTTTTCTTCTGAAGTATTCCACATGCTAATTATTTCAGGTTACTTGAACTGTCTAGGTCTCCCTAGCAGAATGACACATAAATGTGATTTGAAATGCACATTTAAAGTGAAGATTTTGGGGGCACCTGGGTGGCTCAGTTGGTTAAGCGTCTGACTTCGGCTCAGGTCATGATCTCATGGTTCGTGAGTTCAAGCCCTGCGTGGGGCTGTATGTTGGCAGCTCAGCGCCTGGAGCCTGCTTTGGATTCTTTGCCTACCTATCTGTATGCACCTCTCCTGTTTGTGCTCTCTCTCAAATATAAATAAACATTAAAAAAATTAAAACAAATAAAAATAAACATCTGATTTCCAATTTGTTGCCTGGCTCCCATTCCTATATTGGTATTTACTACTGATTATAATTCTTATCTACATCTGAACACACCCTGCCTTTCTGGCTCAAAGGCTGTCCCAGCTTTCAAATTCTTCCTTCAAATGTTGCAACAAAAAAAAAAAAAAATCACAGTTTGAATAATTTACTGCAAATATCATAACTATATCCACTCCTCCTGTCACCAAAGAGCCTTTGTCCAGCAGCAACCAACATTGCTTTTGTTTATTTATTTATTTATTTATTTAACATTTATTTTTATTTTTTGATAGAGAGAGAGAAATCTAAAGCAGGCTCCAGGATCTGATCTGTCAGCACAGAGCCGGACTCGGGCTTTGAACCCATGAACCATGAGATCATGAGCTGAGCCAAAGTCAGACGCTTAACCAAGTGCGCCATCAGGTGCCTCAATAACGCTTTTAAATAGTAGTCATGGCCTGCAAGAGCAAAGTATGTGGCAGTTTTCTGGGACTCTTGTGATAAGTTTTAAAGCCTCTTACTGATATTCCTCAAGGATGAAAGGTGAGACAGAGTTTTATATATAAATGAGAAAGGTGCTTAGAAAAACAAGCTGTGCTTTTGGGCCAGCTCTTGAAATTAATACACAACGTAGGAAGGTGGAGGCAAAAAACAGGTTTTTTTTGGAAAATTACTTTAGAACTTGTGAATTTTTTTCAAAACAAAGCTCAAGGAATCATCATTTGGGCTGTTTTGGTTAGTATGACCTGAAATTGGAGAAGATCTGATAACCATCTCTACTTTTTCTTCTCTTCCTCTCTCCTACTTAAATTCCTGTAAACTCCCTCTTCAAAATAACTATTTCTGCTGATTGAATCTGCTTACTAAAAAAGGAGGGTGACAAGTCTTGTGATTCAAGACTAGACATACATCCTTACGGTATTGCTAGAAATGTGCTTTTAGAAACCCCTGGCATCCTCAGCAGTTAATAATGGTTATGATAGCAAATGTGTATATAGCACTTACTGTGTGTAAGGCACAGTATTAAGTATTTTATGTACATTAACTTTAGCAAATTCTGTGACTGGTGAGGAAACCGAGTTATGGTGATAGTATGTTACTTGCCAGTAGTTGTTGAGTAGTGAATCCGTGGTGTGAACAGACGATCTGGCTCTCAGAATTCAGGCTCTTGCCCTCTGTTCCACACAAAGGATTTTCTTTTCTTTTCTTTTCTTTTCTTTTCTTTTCTTTTCTTTTCTTTTCTTTTCTTTTCTCTTTTCTCTTTTCTCTTTTCCTTTCCTTTCCTTTCCTTTCCTTTCCTTTCCTTTCCTTTCCTTTCTTTTCTTTTTTTGATGGTGTCACAGTCTAGCCTTCCTGAGAATTTGGCAGTGGCAAAAGGTCCACCACCCCAAATTAGGCTGTCACTGCTCCACCCACACTTTTGTGAGCTCCTCCTTGTTGACGGCCTGTCTTCTCTGCATCCGAATTCCAGCAGTGCTTTCTGTGCTTGGTCAGCATTGGTGGATTAGAATTTATTTGAATAGTCTTTTGTTGTTGCTGTTGTTTAACTGTACCATGGGCCTGGTTTCTCTTCCTACTTAGAGTACAGCATTTGGAAGCTAGAGACTATGTCTTACCCTTTTATATTGTTTCCAATCTTTAGCGCAGTTCTATAGTCTTCTTGCCTAGAAACGATTTTTATGGTACATTTATGGATAAATGAAAGTAGTAATTGAAGAACAAGGATGGGAAGATTGTTTGAATATCTGTGAGAGAAAAGTTCAGCCTGAAAGAGGGGCAGGAATTGAAAAAGCCATAAAAATAAAAAAACAAAAAAATAATAAATTCTGAAAAAAGCGAAAGAAAGAAAGAAACTACCAACTTCTAAGTGGAAGCATTTCAGACCAGAAAAATAGTAGGATAAGTTAATCTGATGGTCAGAATTCTTTCTAACTGAAAGAAGGACAAAGCTTGGCTTGGATTTTCCTCTGGGATTGTATCTCTTGTATATAGGTTATACCCACGTATCTACACATCCCTGCAATAAAGCCATTTTTTCTGTAATCAGGAAGGCCAGCCGGATAGTGTATTGCTGTGATAGAGTTACCATGAAGCTGAATAAAAGGATCTGTGAATCTTGAAGTTATCTGGCAGAGTGGGTATCCTGGCTATATTAGCAGACAGTAGAGCTCATTACCTCCATTGATATTTTGATCATTGCACCAGAATAGATAAAATGGAAGCTTATTTTAGTTAGACAGTTTAAGAATTTGAAAACACCCAAAAGATCCAAGTCAAGCTTAGAGAAACGATGAAAACATTTGGTCAAACATCAAATTATGAGATTTTGCAGAGACTACATAAGATTTTTAACTTGGAGCATATATTTGTACCATTAATTTTAATAGTACACTTTAAATAAATCCAATTGAATGAAGTATCTGTTTTTTTTTTAATTTTAATATTTTCATAAATCACTTTTATAGGCAGTATTAAAGTGTTTGCTTTTTCTCTAACAATGCTGTGTGTTTCTGTCTCTCTAGTATTCCTATATTACTCTCTAAACTATTTCTGAAATAAGCAATTTTAAGCAAGTCCCCCTCCCACCACGATCTTCTGGAAGGCTGCTGTTCCAAGATAACTGCAATTAATTCACTAATTTCCTTCATAGTCTAATTAGCAGCTGCTATCATATTAATCTGAAATTACCTGGAAAGAGTTCATAGAATAGTTTTAACAAACACAAACTTTCAGCCAAGTAACATTTTGCTTTGAGTATTTTTAACCCACTTATCATGTTAAGATTCTAATTGCACCTCTTACATAGTTGTTTAGAATTGCTCAAAAATCTACCTCCAAGTTTTTTTTTTTAATAGTATAAAACACTTCATGAAAAAAAATTGTTAACTTACTTAAGCCCTGACCAGTGAACATGTGTGTTCTCTCCTGTTTGGCGGATCTATGTGGATGTGCATGTGGATTGCTCAGTGGGCTTCAAGGCCACTTGCATAGTTCTTCTTCTGCCTCCATGCACACTACACAATTTTTTGATTGTGCTTGACGTCCTAAATAGATTTTCAAAGAGAATGCATGCTTTGATGAGTGACCCTGTGTATTGTGGTCCACTTTTTCTCATTGGCATTTTGGTGATTGCAGCAGTGTTTTATGAATCTGATTAACATGTGAGAACTAACATGGTGTTAGTTCCTTAAAGAATGGTGAACTTTGGGTGCATTGACAAAATAATAATTTTAGACTTTAAAAACTGGACTGCCCCCCCCCCCAAAAAAAAAAAAAACACTGGACTGCCCCAAGGAAATGTCACTCTGGTAAGGTGTCCTTAAGGCACTAGATCATTGCACCCAGGTGGCAATTTCCCCTAAATCTCTGGAAATACAAATGGATATAATTGCTCTGAAATGCTACCTGTGACTTTGAAGGATTTGCTTTCTTGAACTGGGGTCTCCACTGAGTCTCTCTTCCTAGCCAGCCAGATCATGGAGAGGAAAGGGTTTTCTCACTTGGCATCTCCCATCCTGGGCAAAACAGAGTAGAGGCCCTACCTTGGTCCAGTTTCATGGAATAATTCTACTATCCTTTGCACAACTTAGCTTTTCCTGTTCCTTTTTAAAATTGTACTTCTTAGAGATGATCCACACATACTGTCTCCATTTTATCCCTGAAAATACCTGGTAAGTAATACCAAATACTACCCTAACAGTTATATCACCAAAGAGACATGTGAATTACCTCTCATACGTGGTTGTATACAGAATAACATATAAGGTTAGTACTTGAGCAAACACTGATTGTTTGTTAGTCATTCACCATGCCTCAATGCAGACTTTTTTCTGTGGAGTCTCACAAATAAATTTCTTTCTTTGTATTTCTTTTAATCCCTCATAGACCTGGGTCATGGACTATTGACTGTTGCAGTATTCATCATATTATTTTTTAAATGCCTTTAGTGCTCCATGGATAGGCATAAGAACTTTGGCCTGGGAACCAGGAGACACAGGTCATGAATAAATGTGAATGTGAACAGGTCATTTATCTAGCTGGACCTCAGTTTTTGAACATAAAAGAATGGGGATAGGCTAGAATGTTTTCAGAAGTCCTTGCTGCCCCCGAAGAGAATTGCTTTGGCATTCCCCCAGCCCCCACCTCCACCCCAAAGTCTCTAATGGCTCTTCACTCTTTAAAAGAGAAATTTTAGGATCTTAGGTCTTTATATTCTTTATATTCCGGACAATGCTAATTTAAAATACTTTTCTCCTATTTGATCTAATTTTACTTCTATTTCTATACATATGATTTACCCTGATTGCTTTTCCCTTTTTGCTCCTGCTGTTCTTTCCACCACTTTCCTCTTCTGTGCTTAACTGAGTCTTTCACTTCCTTCAGTATCTGAATTAGGCTGTGTGCCAGTGGCACCATGTCTGATCATCTTCCAACACCCAGTGATTTGCCTCCCTTGAGTTCCCATTTGGCCAGTATAGGTGTTCCTGGGGAACCTTGTATTCTGCACCATCATGCACTAAAAAGACCAACAGTTATAGGAAAATGGGTTTGGGGTAGATCATTAGAAACCTATGGAGGTTTGTGACCGCAGCACTAATGAAAACAAGAATGATCTTACTATAGCTTTTAGTAGTTTCAAAAAATGTGTTCTATTTCTAAAATGTGAGAAATGCTACAGTAAATGTAGGACTTTACCTGAAAGCAAAGAAACAAAAAACAAAAGGCACTTTGATGGAGGGACGGTGGGAGAAGATTTAAGACAAGATCAAGTCTGCTGAGTTAGGGGGTGCCTGGATGGCTCAGTCATTTAAGCGTCGGACTTCAGCTCAGGTCATGATCTCATGGTTTATGACTTTGAGCCCTGCGCCGGGCTGTGTGCTGACAGCTCAGAGCCTGGAGCCTGCTTCGGATTCTCTGTCTCCCTCTCTCTCTCTCTGCCTCTCCTGATCACCCTCTGTCCCTCTCTCTCTCTCTCTCTCTCTCTCTCTCTCAGAAATAAATAAACATTAAAAAGTTAAGAAAAAAAGGTTGCTGAATTAGGGAGACATGAGCAAAAGGTACAGAGATCTGGAAGAAGTTACAGTAAGCTTTTCTAAGACAAAGTAGTTGACTGAACTGAGTCAAGAGGGAGGACATGGGACACATGCCTAGCAGCTTGCTTTTCTCAGCTTTGTTAGTGTTGTGTGAATTCATCTACTGATACTTGATGGCACAAATTATTAATAGGCTAAAATAGAAAAACCATGCACAAACCAATGCAACTTTTATGCTATCCTGATATCATATATATCCTGATATATCCTGATATCCTGCCTTCAGCAGTCTCGTAAGCCACCTTGCATTAAGGTAAGGCACTGTATAAACATACATTATTCTCTTCTTTGATTTCAGAGATTTCATGTGTCACCAGCAGATATTTTAATTTATTTTAATAATAAAAGATATTTTAATAATAATAATAATGAAGAACTTCACTGCATACAAAGTTTGTTGATCTGTTCTCCATAGAAGCTATTTCTGAAAACAATTGCTCAATTAAGTTGCACGTGACTGCAAATCAGATTCTGATTTCAGAAATAAGTAATGTGTGGGAAAAGAGTTTGTACTTTCAGAAAAGAGTTTCTGAAACCAGAAATAAGCAATGTCCGGGAAATGAGAAAATAGCCTGTGACTTTTTCTTCCCATTCAAGTTCCCATTCAAGTGTAAAATTGGTTTAATTGATGATAGGAGTCTTCAGGAAAGTTTTTCCATTTACAAGTGATATAATGGAATCATCTTATTTGGGGAAAAAATAAATTCCCTCTATCTCTGAATTTTAATAAAATCCAAATCAATTATCTTAATAAGTACTATTTTCAAACTAAAATGTGATCTGTTGTTGATATTGCTGCTCTAAGTCCTTAAAATATTTTTGTCACTCACCTTCAATCATGTTTAGCTAGTATGTTTATGAGTACCAGCTCCTAAAAACACTTAGGAAAACTAGCAGACTACACTGTTGAAGTGGTTAGAAGCATTCTTAAATTACAACTAATCTCTTGAGAAAAAAAATGTTATGTGTTACCTATAGATTAAATTATATCATAGCTCACCGGATCAAAAAAGTTTATCTGCTATGAAAACATAAAATACTTTGCAAATCTTGTAAGATCTTAGAATTTAGTTATACTTTTTGATATAGAATTTCTCACTCTTTTTATCTTTCTCTTTTGTGTTCAGAAAATAATTGTCCCAACAGGATGTTAAATCTCTAAGAAATTAACATTATTATCTCTGAAAGGCATCTTATCAAATGAATGTCCATTCACCATTTGATCTTTTTCCCTCCCTGGAGTAATCCCTTTTTAAAAATTGTTCTTGTAATTCATATGTAATACTAGAAAAATGACAACAACCAGACTTTCTCTTTCTGAGCTACACAGACAAAGTAAAGCCATGGGTCACTTCAGCAGTAGATAACTAGCTAATGGTATTATTCTGTCTCTCATAGCACAAAGAAGCCAGAGAGATTCTTAATACTTTTTGGGAAACACAAATTTTCTAGAATACTCTTGTGTGTTTGCTATTAAGTAATTTTACCCTTACTGCAAATATAAAATCAGAATAGCTAATAAACAATGTCAGGGCACATGCACATTAAGTTTCTTCTGTCTCCCATCACCCCATGTTTTTGTTTTTGGAAGGCATTAAAATGTAAGAGACTTGAACTTTTGATGTAAGGTTTTCATTATGAATATGGCAGGTGCGGAAAGCAAAATGAGCAAAGATTATATCTGCAAATTTTCTGCAACTTGCTGTTGTGAAAGCACCTCCCCCACCCTCTGACAGCTTTATTGAGATATAATTGATATTTAATGTTGTTTAAGATGTACAGGGTGTTGATTTGGTACATTTATATATTGCAAAACGATACTTACTCTGGTGTTAGACAACACCTCCATCACATCACATAGTTGCCATTTTTTGTATATGTGTGGTAAGAATTTCTAAGGATCTACTCTCCTAGAAACTTTCAAGTATATAGGATAATATTATTAACTATCATCTCCATGGTATACGCAGATCTCCACAACTCATAACTGGAAGTTTGTACCCTTTGAACCACATCTCCCCATTTTCCCCACCTTACTCCTGGTCCTTGGTAACCACTCTTTTGCTTTCTGTTTCTATGAGTTTGGCTTTTTTAGATTCCACATATAAGTGATATCATTTGTCTTTCTCTCTTTGATTTACTTCACTTGGCATAATGTTCTGAAGGTCCGTCCATGTTGTTACAAATGGCAGAATTTCCTTCTTTCTCATAGCTCAATAATAATCCATGGTACATATATACCACATCTTGTTCATCCATTTATCTATTGACACATACATGTTGTTTCCATATCTTGGTTATTGTGAATAATGCTGCAATAAGCACGGGGAGTATAGATACCTATTCAAGATCCTGTTGTCATTTCCTTTGTATATATACCCAGAAGTAGAATTCCTGGATCATAGGATAGCTCTATGTTTTCTTTTAGGAGTTTCATGGTTTCAGATCTTACATTCAAATCTTTAATCCATTTTGAGTTGAATTTTGTGTACAGTGTAAGATGGTGGTCAAGTTTCACTGTTTTGCATGTGCCTGTCCAGTTTCCCTAGTACCATTTATAGAAGAGACTCTCCTTTCCCCATTATATATTCTTGGCTCCTTTGTTGTAAGTTAGATGATGATGTATGTGTTGGTTTATTACTGAGCTCTCTCTTCTGTTCCACTGATCTGTGTGTGTGTGTGTTTTTTTTTTTTTTTTTTTTAATTTATGTCCAAATTAGTATATAATGCAACAATGATTTCAGGAGTGGATTCCTTAGTACCCCTTACCTATTTAGCCCATCCCCCTCCCACAATCCTTCCAGTAACCCTCAGTTTGTTCTCCATATTTATGAGTCTCTTCTGTTTTGTCCCCCTCTCTGTTTTTGTATTATTTTTTCCCTTCCCTTATGTTCATCTGTTTGTCTCTTAAAGTCCTCATATGAGTGAAGTCATATGATTTTTGTCTTTCTCTGGCTGACTAATATAACTTAGCATCATACCCTCCAGTTCCATCCACGTAGTTGCAAATGGCAAGATTTCATTCATTTTGATTGCTGAGTAATACTCCATTGTATATATATATCACATCTTCTTTATCCATTCATCCATCGATGGACATTTGGACTCTTTCCATACATTGGCTATTGTTGATAGTGATGCTATAAACATGGGGGTACATGTGTCCCTTGGAAACAGCACACCTGTATCCCTTGGATAAATGCCTAGTAGTGCAATTGCTGGGTCGTAGGGTAGTTCTATTTTTAATTTTTTGAGAAACCTCCATACTGTTTTCCAGAGTGGCTGCACCAGCTTGCATTGCCACCAACAATGCAAAAGAGATCCTCTTTCTCCGCATCCTTGCCAACATCTGTTGTGGCCTGAGTTGTTCATGTTAGCCATGCTGACAGGTGTAAGGTGGTATCTCATTGTGGTTTTGATTTGTATTTGCCTGATGATGAGTGATGTTGAGCATTGTTTCATGTGTCAGTTGGCCATCTGGATGTCTTCCTTGGAGAAGTGTCTATTCATGTCTTTTTCCCATTTCTCCACTGGATAATTTGTTTTTTGGGTGTTAAGTTTGATAAGTTCTTTATAGATTCTGGATACTAACCCTTTATCTGATATGTCATTTGCAAATATCTTCTCCCATACTCTCAGTTACCTTTTAGTTTTGCTGATTGTTTCCTTCACTGTGCAGAAGCTCTTTATTTTGATGAGGTCCCAATAGTTCATTTTTGCTTTTGTTTCCCTTGCGTTTGGAAACGTGTTGAGTAAGAAATTGCTGTGGGAAAGATCAAAGAGGTTTTTGCCTGCTTTCTCCTTGAGGATTTTGACGGCTTCCTGTCTTAGGTTTAGGTCTTTCATCCATTTTGAGTTTATTTTTGTGTATGGTGTAAGAAAGTGGTCCAGGTTCATTCTTCTGCATGTCGCTGTCCAGTTTTCCCAGTACCACTTGCTAAAGAGACTGTCTTTATTCCATTGGATATTCTTTCCTGCTTTGTTAAACATTAGTTGGCCATACGTTTGTGGGTCCATTTCTGGGTTCTCTATTCTATTCCATTGATCTGAGTGTCTGTTCTTGTTCTAGTACTATACTGTCTTGATGATTACAGCTTTGTAGTATAGCTTGAAGCCTGGGATTGTGATGTCTCCTGCTTTGGTTTTCTTTTTCAAGATTGCTTTGGCTATTCGGGGTCTTTTATGATTGCATACAAATTTTAGGATTATTTGTTCTAGTTCTGTGAAGAATGCTGGTGTTAGTCTGATAGGGATTGCATTGAATATGTAGATTGCTTTGGGTAGTATCGACATTTTAACAATATTTGTTCTTCCTCTCCAGGAGCCTGGAATATTTTTCCATTTCTTTGTGTCTTCTTCAATTTCTTTCATAAGCTTTGTATAGTTTTCAGTGAATAGATTTTTCACCTCTTTGATTAGATTTATTCCTAGGTATTTTATGGTTTTTGTGCAACTGTAAGTGGGTTCGATTTCTTGATTTCTCTTTCTGTTGTTTCATTGTTGGTGTATAGGAATGCAGCTGATTTCTGTGCATTGATATTATATCCTGCCACTTTGCTGAATTCATGGATCAATTCTAGCAGTCTTTTGGTGGAATCTTTTGGGTTTTCCATATAGAGTATCATGTCATCTGCGAAGAGTGAAAGTTTGATCTCCTCCTGGCCAATTTGGATGCCTTTTATTTCTTTGTATTGTCTGATTGCAGAGGCTAAGACTTCCAATGCTATGTTGAGTAACAGTGGAGAGAATGGACATCCCTGTCTTTTTCCTGACCTTAGGGGGAAAGCTCTCAGTTTTTCCCCAGTGAGGATGATATTAGCATTGGGTCTTTCATATATGGCTTTCATGATCTCGAGATATGGTTGTTCTATCCCTACTTTCTTGAGGGTTTTTATCAAGAAAGGATGCTGTATTTTGTCAAATGCTTTCTCTGCATCTATTGTGAGGATCATATGGTTCTTGTCCTTTCTTTTATTGATGTGATGAATCACGTTAATTGTTCTGTGAATATTGAACCAGCCCTGCATCCCAGGTATAAATCCCACTTGGTCATGATGAATAATTTTTTTAATGTATTGTTGGTTCCGGTTGGCTAATATCTTGTTGAGGATTTTTGCATTCGTGTTCATCAGGGAAATTGGTCTATAGTTCTCCTTTTTAGTGGGATCTCTGTCTGGTTTTGGAATCAAGGTAATGCTTCCTTCATAGAAAGAGTTTGGATGTTTTCCTTCCATTTCTATTTTTTGGAACAGTTTCAAGAGAATAGGTGTTAACTCTTCTTTAAATGTTTGGTAGACTTCCCCTGGAAAGCCATCTGGCACTGGACTCTTGTTTTTTGGGAGATTTTTGATTGCTAATTTGATTTCCTTATTGGTTATGGGTCTGTTCAAGTTTTCTATTTCTTCCTGTTTCAGTTTGGGTAGTATATATGTTTCTAGGAATTTGTCCATTTCTTCCAGATTGCTCATTTTATTGGCATATAGTTGCTCATAATATTCTCTTATTATTGTTTTTATTTCTGCTGTGTTGGTTGTGATCTCTCCTCTTTCATTCTTGATTTTATTTATTTAGGCCCTTTCATTTTTCTTTTTGATCAAACTGGCTAGTGGTTTATCAGTTTTGTTAATTCTTTCAAAGAACCAGCTTCCGGTTTCATTGATCTGTTCTACTGTTTTTTTGGTTTGATAGCATTAACTTCTGCTCTAATCTTTATTATTTCCTGTCTTCTGCTGGTGTTGGGTTTTATTTGCTGTTCTTTTTCCAGCTCCTTAAGGCATAAGGTTAGGTTGTATATTGGAGATCTTTCTTCCTTCTTTAGGAAGGCCTGGATTGTTATATACTTTCCTCTTATGACCACCTTTGCTGCTCTCTGTGTTTGTTTTTATGCCAATTCCATACTGTTTTAGTAACTATAGCTTTGTAGTATACTTTGAAATCAGAAAACATAATCACTTTCAGCATTGTTTTCCTCTCATGATTGCTGTAGCTATTCTGGTTGGTTCTTTTTGTGATTCCATTCAAATTTTAGGGTTGTTTGTTCCATTTTTGTGAAAAATGCCATTGGAATTTTTATAGGGTTTCACTGAATCAGTGGATGGCTTTGGGTAGTATGGACATTTTTTAAAAAATTCTTTCAATTCATGTTCATAAAGTATATTTCCGGTTATTTGTGTCTTCATTTTCTTTCATCAGTGTCTTTGAAGTTTCTTTCTTCTTGTTCATTAAAAAAATGTCTTTAATGTTTATGTATTATTGAGAGACAGAGAGACACAGAGTGTGAGCAGGGGAGGTGTAGAGAGAGGGGGAGACTTAGAATCTGAAGTAGGCTCCAGGCTCTGAGCTGTCAGCACAGAGCCAGATTCGGGGCTAGAACTCACAAACCGTGAGATCATGACCTGAGCTGAAGTTGGTACCTTAACCAACTGAGCCACCCAGGTGCCCCCTAGTGTCTTTGAATTTTCAATTTACAAATCTTTCACCTCCTGGGTTATATTTATTTTTAAGTATTTTATTCTTTTTGATGCAGTTATAATTGGAATTGTTTTCTTAATTTCTCTACCTGGCAGTTCATTATTAGTATATTAAATTTCAACTGATTTTTGTATGTTGATTTTGTATCTTAATTTATTGAATTAATTTATTATTTCTAAGAGTTAGGTCAGTTGGGCTCTGACAAAACTCCAGTAGGTTAGGCTCTGGTAATTAGTTTTGGGGGCACCTATGTGGCTCAGTCAATTAAGTGTCCGACTTCAGTCCAGGTCATGATCTTGTGGTTCGTGGGTTCAAGCCCTGTGTCGGGCTCTGTGCTGACAGCACGGAGCCTGGAGCCTGCTTCAGATTCTGTGTCTCCCTCTCTCTCTGCCCCTCCCCCACTCAAGCTCTGTCTCTGTGTCTCTCTCTCAAATAAAATAAAAAAAACACACACAAAATAGTTTGCTTGAGGGCAGATTTTGTTCAGGAGAACAGCATTCTCTGGTGTATTAAAAATTTATTTTTTAATGTTAACTCATTTTTGAGAGAGAGAGAGACAGCATGAGCAGGGGAAGGGCAGACAGAGAGGGATACACAGAAGCTGAAGAAACCTCCAGGCTCTGAGCTGTCAGCACAGAGCCTGATGTGGGGCTTGAACCCACAAACCACAAGATCATGACCTGATTGATCTGAAGTCAGAGGATTACCACCTGACTGAGCCACCCAGGTACCCCTCTCTGGTGTATTTAAAAATGATTGCTTTCCTTCTCCTCTCACTGGAACACGTATTTTGTCTGATCTTCACTGTGAGACCCTGGTAGGGCTGCTGGAGATGTAACCCACAAAACTGTGGAGGTACTGCATATGATTTGGGACCCCTAGAGATTTTAGCTTTCATACTTTTGTGCACTGAGCCTCCTGCATTTGTTCAGTTATGGTGGGGGTTTTCCTACTCTGGTGCTGGTTTCTGAGGAGGTTTCTGGGTTTTTGCTCTGGTAAATTGTGATCTTTGTATTCTCCTGTGTACCTCTCTAATTTTGTTATGTTATTACTGTGACAGATGTAAAGAGTTGTCGATTTTTAGATTGTTCTTCTTTTTACACGTTAGGGCAGAGTGACAACTTCCAAGCCCCTTACATGCTGGAATGGAAACCAGAAGTCTTATATTGTCCTTTTCATGTTAGGTTTATTACTATGTATTTAGTACTTTTTTTGGTTGCTATTTTTTCTAGTATTACATCTTGTAACTAGTGATGTTTTATACATGAAAGCTATTATTTTCTGTATGTTATTTTTTCCCCATCATCTTACTAAATTTTCTTATTGTTGATAATAGTTTTTCAGTGGATTCTATTGGTTTTCCAGGTATATGCAGTTTTCCAGTTAGCTCCATTGCACAACCAGACTACAATGGTGAAGATGGTCCCTGGGGTTGTGAAACATGATGTTCCAGTTGATTCATTTTACCTGGAGGAGAGATAATTCTACCTTTCTCTGTATAACTTTTATGCATCTCATTTGTTTGTCTTGCCTAATTGTATTGGCTAGTTCCTCCAGAACAATGTAATCATAACACTGGAATTATTTCCACTTGTTCTTGACTTTACTGGGGGACAGTGGCACTATTTTTTCCTTTTAAGCATGATCATGTTCAAGATATCTTGAGTTCTTTCTATTTATTTTAAGTTTTTTTCTTTTTTAAAATCAGGTATAGGAGAGAATTTTGAGTACAGGTGATATTTGAGGCCATAGGTGTGATGAAAAGAGACTATATATAGTGGAAGGAGGGGACCATGAGTTATATCTGAGGAAACACCTGTTATTAAAAGTGGAAGGAGAAAGGAAATAAAGAAACAATGAGAGGAGTGTCTGGTCTGAGATAAAATTGTGTGATGGTGTTATAAAAACTTGTCGGCACTATTTATAGAAATGAAAGCAGTTTATGTTGGAACAGAAGTCCCAGTGACCAGTAGAATAACAAAATTGGGACAGTGCTTCTTTGATTTGGAAGAATAATATGTATTAGCTTTGTAGAATTGCTATAGAAGTTATAAATGATGTATGAAATCAAAAAGTATCTCTCTGTGCTGCAATGTTGCATTTAGAGGCAATCAGATAGGTCTATTGAGCTCAAAGCCCAAGATGAAGTAAAATGAAGCCCTTTCCTCCATATTCAGAAACATTGAACTATTTCCAGTTTTCCTAATGCTTTACAAAATTGAATCTGTTAGTCTGGAGAGACACCTCATATCAGCTCTATGTAAACAGCAATAAAAAAATGATTCTCAGTTGAACAAAGTTTCCTCAAAAATGTTATGTATAATGCTTATTTCAGTGATGTTCTTTGGAGAAATGGTCAGTTTACTAAGTTGGAAACTGTAGACAGAGGCACCAGAGTAAATGCTTCAGAAGTGAGAATCTTGAATACATGAGATGTACAGAAACATAGAATACAGTATTGAGGAACAAATCCAGAGAATAGCTTAGTTTCCTGTAAGAATATTCCTATTACTAGTTTTCTAGTAATTTTTGAGTGGCCATTATTCATTATACATCAACATGTTATTAAGCAGTGACAATACAAATACTTACCTCCTGGTTTTGTGATAGTGAAGGAAAAAATACAGGTGACATATTTAGCACACTTCCTGGAATACTATCAGTTAGTGTTAGATTTCTTCTCACTAAAATGTAAGTTATTATTATTATTATTATATAATTTTTAAACTGGGGTGATAAATCCTCAGTCAGTGGTCACACTAAGCATTTGGAATGATTAATCTACTCAAATGCAGTTGAAAATTGATAGCCCAGTTTTAACTCTAGCTAAAAAAAAATGAAACAGATTTGGGAGTCTTTAGTGGCAAGAACCGAAAGATGACCATGTCATTTATAGCCTGAACCAGGACACTTCCAAGAGAGAGAGTGAGCGAGCGCGAGCAGTGCTCATAATTACTCTGGGGCAGTCTCAGATAAATCAGGATGAATGGTCAACCTAGACAAAAGTCTTGAGTTGCTACTTTGTGAAAAGATGGATGTATTCCCTCTTATCTCAGGACATATCTGGCCATGGATGGGGAGACCAGAGCCTAGAATTAGGTTTACATGGTCAGGGAATAACCCCAGCTGAAGATGCAAATGTAATAATTGGTTAAGCAAGTACATCTAGCTTTCAGATGGTATAGCATCATCTCCCAGGTGAGCAGACCATCTATGATAAGAGACCAAGATAAAGTGTTACTAAGTTTGAATAGGTGAAGAGAAAGCAGAAATGTGGGGAATCCAGATAAGTGATTGTTGTGAATAAAAACAGATAGGTTGCCATAATATGCACTCAAGAAGTGTTAGTAGCAGACCCAAGCTGTTAAAAGATAAACTGGGCTATTAGGAGGGGCAAGATCTCAGTGGATGAAAGTGAGGAAAGGTAAAGGTGGAGCCAACATGAATGGTGACTTATGTTGAAGCACAGCCATAAAAACTGCTTAATCTCTCCTGCTTCACCTGAGTGTTAGCTCAGGGAACTGGGAGCTGGGCTGAGCTGGTGGGTGAGGAATATAGAGGTTTTTGTTCTTTCTCTCTCCTTTTCTTTCCTTTTTATTTTGAGTAGAGTTGATACACAATGTTACTTTAGTTTCAGGTGTACAACAGAATGATATGACAAGTTTATACATTATGTTGTGTTCACCACAACTATAGCTACTATCTGTCCCATTATATCACTATTGTAATATCATTGATTCTGTTTCTTATGCTCTGCTATTTATTCCCAAGACTTAACTCCATAATTGGAAGCCTGTATCTCCCTGTCCCCTTCTCACATTTTGCCCAGTCCCCCACCCCTGTCCTGGGCAACCATCTATTTGTTCTCTTTGTTTGTAGTTCTCATTTTCCCTTTTGTTTGTTTATTCGCTTTTTTAGATTCCATTTATTAGTGGAATCATATGGTAGCTGCCTTTCTCTGACTGATTTATTTCACTTAGCATTATGCCCTTCCAGGTCCATCCATGTTGTCTCAAATGGCATTATCTCATCCTTTTTATGGCTGCGTAATCGTCCATGTATATATATACACCACATCTTCCTTACACATTTATCTCTTGATGCACACTTAGATTGCTTCTGTGTCTTGGCTATTGTAAATAATGCTACAATAAACATAGAGGTGATATATCTTTTCAAGCTAATGTTTTCCTTTTCCCTGGGTAAATACCCAAAGTCATTTTATTGGATCATATAGCATTTGTATTTTTAATTTTTTGAGCCACCTTTATACTCTTTCCATAGTGGCTGTACCAATTCACATTGCCACCAACAGTGCAGGAGGGTTCTTTTCCCCCACATCCTTGCCAACACTTGTTTCTTGTCTTCTTGGTTTTAGCCAATCTAAAAGGTGTAAGGTGATATCTCATTGTGGTTTTAATTTGTATTTCCCTGATCATTGGTGATGTTGAACATGTTTTCATGTGTCTGTTGGCTATCTGTATGTCTTCTTTGGAAAAGTGTCTATTAATTGGATTGTTTATTTCTTTGGTGTTGTAAAAGTTCTTTATGTAGTTTGGCTATTAACCACTTATCAGCTATGTCATTTACAAATATCTTCTCCCATTCAGTAACAGAGTGTCTTTTTACTTTCTTGATGGTTTCCTTTGTTGTGTAATAGCTTTTTATTTTGGAGTGCTGGTAGTTTATTTTTATGTTTATTTCCCTTGTCTTAGAAGTCCTATCTAGAAGAATGTTGCTATGGCTGACATCAGAGAAATTACTACCTGTGTTCATTTCTACAGTTTTTATGGTTTAGTTCTTATATTTAGGTCTTTAATCCATTTTGAGTTATTTTGTATAAGGTGTTAGAAAGTATCCAGTTTCTTTCTTTTACATGTAGCTGTCTAGTTTCCCCAGCACCATTTATTGAAAAGACCCTCTTTTCCCCATTGTATGTTGTTGCCTAACATTGTCAAAGATTAACTGACCATATAAGTGTAGGTTTATTTCTGGGATCTCCCTTCTGATCCATTGATTTCTGTGTCTCTTTCTGTGACAGTACCATATTGTTTTGATTACTATCACATTGTAGTGTATCTTGAAATCTGGAATTGTGATACATCCAGCATTGTTCTTTCTCAGGATTCCTTTGGCTATTCAGAGCCTTCTGCATTGAATCTGTAGGTTGCTTTGGGTAATACTGACATTTTGACAATCTTAATTTCTCCAATCCAAGAGAACAGAATGCCTTTCCATTTGTTTGTGTCCTCTTTAATCTCTTTCCTCAGTGTTTTATGGTTTTCCAGAGTACTGGTCTTTCACTTCTTGGATCAAGTTTATTCCTAGTTATTTTATTCTTTTTGGTGCAATCATAGATGGTATTGTTTTCAAAATTTCTTGCTGTGACTTCATTGTTAATGTATAGAAATGATGATGATTTCTGGCTATTAATTTTGTATTCTGCCACTTTACTGAATTCATTTATTGCCTCTAGGAGGTTTTTTTGGTGAAATCTTTAGGGTTTTCTGTGTATAGTATCATTCATTTGCAAATACTGACAGTTTAACTTCTTTACCAATAGAGATACCTCTTACTTCTTTTCCTTGTATATTGCTGGGACTAGGACTTCCAGTACTATGTTGAATAAAAGTGACAAGAGTGGATATCCTTCTCCTGTTCCTGACATAAGGGAGAAAGCTCTTAGTTTTGCCACATTGAGGATGATGTTAGCTGTGGTTTTTTCACATAAGGCTTTATTATGTTGAAGTATGTTACCTCTAACTCCATTTCATTGAGAGTTGTCATGAATGGATGTTGAATCTTGTCAAATGCTTTTTCTGCAAGTATTGAGATGATAATATGATTTTTATCCTTTGTTTGGTTGATGTGTATGATGTTGATTGATTTGCAAATTTTGAACCATCCTTGCATCCTGGGGAATAAATCCCACTTCATTGTGGTGGATGCTCTTTTTAATGTGTTGTTGTATGTGGTTTGCTAACATTTTGTTGAGGATTTTCACATGTATGTTCATCAGGGATATTGACCTATAGTGGGGCTTTTTTGTTGCTTCTTTGTTTTTTTTTGTGGTGTCTTTGTCTGGTTTTGGTGTCAGGCTAATGCTGACCTCATAGAACATATTTGGAAGATTTCTTTTTTCTATTTGGAGTAGTTTGAAGAGAATAGGTATTAACCCTTCTTTAAATGTGTAGTAGAATTCCTCTGTGACTCTGTTCCTGGACTTTTATTACTTGATAGTTTTTGATTATCATTTCAATTTCGTTACTTATAATTGGTTGATCTTCTATTTCTTCCTGGTTTAGTTTTGGAACATTGTATATTTCTAAGAATGTATCTATTTCTTCTAGGTTGTCCAATTTGTTGGCAAATAGTTTTTCATAATATTCTCTTAAAATTCTTTGTATTTCTGTAGTGTCATTTGTTATTTCTCCTCTCTTATTTCTGACTTTATTTGGGTCCTTTCTCTTTTTTCCTTCATGAATCTAGCTAAGGGTTTGTCAATTTTGTTTATCTTTTCAAAGATGAGCACTTGGTTTCAATGATTTTTTTCTATTTAGTCTCTATGTCATTTATTTCTGCACTCATTTTTATTATTTCCTTTTTTCTAGTTCCTTTGAGAATGAGGTTACATTGCTTCTTTGAATTTTTTTTGTTTCTGGAGGTAGGTATACTTCCCTTTTGTATTGCTGTGCACTTCCCTTTTAGAATTCCTTTGCTGTGTCCCAGAGATTGTGGACCATTGTGCTTTCATTTTCACTTGTCTTCATGTATTTTTTAATTTTTTCTTTGACTGCTCATGACCCACTGATTGTTTAGTATCATGTTGTTTAGTCTCCATGTGTTTGTGTTTTTTCCAGTTTTTTTCTTGTGATTTATTTCTAGTTTCATACTGTTGTCAGAAAAGATGCATGCTATGAATTCAGTCTTCTTAATTTATTGAAGCTTGTTTTATGGCTTAATATGTGATCTATTCTGGAGAATTTTTTTTCCCATTTTTTAAAATGTTTATTTATTTTTGAGAGAGAGAGACAGAGTACGAGAGGGGGAAGGGCAGAGAGAAAGAGGGAGACGCAGAATCTGAAGCAGGCTCCAGGTTCTGAGCTGTCAGCACAGAGCCCAATGTGGGGCTCGAACCCACAGATTGTGGGATCATGACTTGAGCTGAAGTCATATGCTTAACCAACTGAGACACCCAGGCACCTGTATTCTGGAGAATGTTCTATATGCACTCAAAACAAATGTGTATTCTGTTGTTTTTTGATGGAATGTTTTCTGTATATCTATGAAGTCATTCTGGTGTAATGTGATGTTCAAAGCCATTGTTTCCTTATTGGTTTTCTGTCTGGATGATCTGTCCATTGATCTAAGTGGAAACTTAAAGTCCCCCACTATTGGGACACCTGAGTGGCTTAGTCAGTTAAGAGTCCAACTCTTGATTTCAGCTCAGGTTATGATCTTACTGTTTATGAGATTGAATCCTGCGTCAGGCTCTGTGCTGACAGTGTAGAGCCTACTTGGGATTCTCTCTCCCTCTCTCTGCCCCTCCCCTGCTCTCTTTCTTTCTCTCTCTCTCTCAAAATAAATAAATAAAATAAAAAAGTCCCCTACTATTATTGTATTACCATCAGGTTCTCTCTTTATGTCCACTAATATTTGCTTTATGTATTTAGGTGCTCCAATGTTGGGTATGGAGATAATTACAACTGTTATATCCTCTTGTAGAATTGATTCCTTAATGACCTTCTTTGTCTCTTATTACACTCTTTGTCTTAAAGTCTGTTTTAGCTTATATAAGTATTGCTACCCTGGCTTTTTTTTCTCCTTCCATCTGCATGGTGAATGTTTTTCCATCCCGCACTCTCAGTCTGTAGGCATTTTAGGTGAGTCTCTCATAGGCAGCGCATACATGGCTCTTATTTTTTTAAAACCATTCTGCCAGTCTTTGTCTTTTGATTGGAGCATTTAGGTCATTTATATTTGAAGTAATTATTGATAGGCATGTGCTTAGTGCCATTTAAAACATTTGTTTTCTGTTTTTTTTTTATTCTTTGGTCTTTTTTTCTTCTCTTGCTCTCTTTATTTGTAATTGATGTATGTATAGTGTTTTTTTGACTTTTTTTATCTTTATTTTTTGTGTAACTATCATAGGTTTGGGTTTTGTGGTTACCATGAGGTTTATGTATAACATGCTAAGTAGTGCATATTAATTTGATGGTCATTTAAGTTCAAATACATTTTTAAAAAAAAATGAAAAAAGAAAAAATCTTTTCTTTTTCCCCCTTCTATTCCCTTTTTACTTTCTTCACATTTTATGTATACGTTGTCATATTTCACATCTTTTTATTTGTATTTTTCTTATGTATAATTATGGCCATTGCTTTTCCATTTAAAGAAGTCTCTTTAACATTTCTTGTATGGCTGGTTTGTTGATTTATATAACCTCCTTTAGCTTTGGTTTGAGAAACTCTCTCTCTCTTTCAATTCTGAATGATAACTTTGCTGTGTAGAGTATTCTTGGTTGTAGGTTTTTTCCTTTTAGCACTCTGAATATATCATGGCACTCCCTACTGGCTTACAAAATTTCTGCTGAAAAATCAGCCAATAGTTTTAGAATGTTTCCCTTGGATGTAACTTTTTTTTCTTGATGCTTTTAAGATGAAGATTCTCTCTCTATCTTTAAACTTTGACATTTTAATTATTATGTGCTGTGCTATGGACCTCTTTGGGTTCATATTGTTTGAGACTCTATGTGATTCTTGGACTTGGATGTCTGTTTTCCTCCCTAGATGAGGACAGTTTTCAGTTATTATTTCTTCAAATAAATTTTCTACACCTTTTTCTCTGCCTTCTACTGGGACCCTCATAATGTGAATGTTTGCTTGACATTGTCTAAGAGATCTCTTAATCTATCCTCATTTAGAAAACAACTTCTCTTTTTGCTGTTCAGCTTGAGTGCTTTCCATTACCTTGTTTTCCTAATCACTGATACATTCTTCTGTATTCTCTAATCTATTGATTTCCTCTAATGTGTTTTTTATTTCCTCTATTGCATTCTTCAACTCTGATTGGTTCTTTTTAATATTTTCTTTTTACTGAACATCACACTGAGCTCTCCTTTTCTTTTTCCAGCTGTGAGTATCTTTATGATTGCTACTTTAAATTTGTTATCAGGCATATTGATTATCTCTTTCATTTAGTTCTTTTAAAAATATATGTGTGTGTGTGTGTGTGTGTGTGTGTATATATATATATTTTTTTTTGTTCTTTCTTTTGGAGCATATTCCTCTGTCTCTCTATTTTGCTTGACTTTCTGTGTTTGTTTCTCCTCCAAAAGTTGAAGGAGTAATATTTTGTCTGATGTTCCCTGTGCAGAGCAAGTATGCTTGATAACTTCACTGGCTGGCTGGAGCTATGGTTGTCTATGGTTGTCACTCTTAAACTGTGATATGTCTCCATCTCTCTTGCTGATGTCTTGCCATTCTCTCCATCTTTGTTTGTTCACTAACTGATCAGCCTTCAGTTCTTCAGGAGGGACTATTCTGTTAATAGGTGTAATTTGGTGTATTCTGTGGAGGAGATGAGCTGAGAGTCTTCCTACGTCACTGTCTTCAACTGGAACTAAAGAAAGGAGAGGTTTTTATATAAGGCACGCGGAGGCTACAAACAAGTCGAATATATACTGTGATTCTGATTTTGTCTCTTTCATAACTAAAGGTCTCTTGCATGTTTTCTCAGTGCTCATTTTGTTTGTAGGTGCTTCTCTGTATGTGAATGGATGATCCTTTTCTGCATGTTTCTCTTTTAGGGCCAATGACTCACTTTACTTCTATATGTGATCCTTTTTCCCTGTGGCTCTATTTATACCTTCTCCCCTATTCTGTCACATCACCTCCTTCCCTTTCCTTGCTCTGTTTCTTTTACCTAGAAATAACACAAAATGGAAGTTTATTTGTTGTATTTATTGTATACCATTTTATGTTTCTTGTTAATTTAAAAAAGTCAACAAGTAGAATATTTTTTTCACTCTAATAAGAGTACAACAAAAAAACTAAATTACATCACTTGTAAGTTTTATGATGTTCAATTGATTTTTTTCCTACTCCTGTAGATTATTGGTTCTTTACTAGAGGGGAAAAAGATTTTTCTTCTTGATTTAAGTCTTTTAATTCTACATAGAACTTGATGTACTTTATAGTTATTGTTCCTTAGCCGATTACCATCTGTGTAAAGTGAGGAGGGACAAATATTAACATCTTCATTTTACTGACAAAATAATTGGAGAACAGATAAAGTAAGTAATGTGTTCCAGATCAAATAGGAACATTAACATCAAGATTATAATTTAGTGCTTTGAATTATTATTTTAGTGATTTTCAAAAATTAGCATAACAAATATTCATGAAATTATCACCCAGTATCTTTTCATCCTAACACTTTGCAAGTTTGGAAGAATAAATACTTCAGATAGAGTTGAAATATGTATTTCCCTATACTCCTTTATTTTCTCATATTTCTTCTTCCCTCCCCTGAGGCAACCATTTCTGAACTGAATTTTAATCATTCCCACATATTCTCTTATACTAATTCATATGTATTAGCTCTTGCACAGTATTTAGCACTGTCCTGAAATTGCAAATACTTATGTAGATTGAACAGTAAGTACCATTTTGCAACTTGCTTTTAATCATCCTCATCATAACTTTGATATTTATCTACATTTGTACATGTACTTCTAGCTCATTTATTATAATTGTGCTATAACATTTTATATGTTATGTGAATACACATGACTTATAAATTCATTTCAGCCTAAAAGACTTTCCACTAGATTTCACAAGACAATATTTGCATGATTTTTTTAACAAATTGTAAGAAGAAACATTTGGTCCATACTATAAAACTGGTAAACCTTTTTTGATTCTTATAACAAATGACTTTATATAGTATTTCCTTAAATATTCAATTATATCAGAGTTTCTGCTTCAGTTTAGCAACAAGGGTTATTTCATTAAGTGTATCTACACTGGTATGAATTTTAGGAAGTAAAAGTAAAGATATAGACTAGAGTTTCATTTGTTTTTTTTTTTTTTATTTTTATTTTTTAACGTTTATTTATTTTTGAGACAGAGAGAGACAGAGCATGAACAGGGGAGGGGCAGAGAGAGAGGGAGACACAGAATCTGAAGCAGGCTCCAGGCTCTGAGCTGTCAGCACAGAGCCCGACGCGGGGCTCGAACTCACGGACCGTGAGATCATGACCTGAGCCGAAGTCGGACGCTTAACCGACAAAGCCACCCAGGCGCCCCTAGAGTTTCATTTCTTGTAACATCAACTAGGTCACATGGTAAAACTATGAGTTGAACAAAGGTGTCTGTCCTAGAACATTTTAGTGAAAAATAATGAAATATTTAGGATTCTGGAATCTTTACTTTTGTTTTCTTTATTCCCCCCTTACAAAGACATAATATTGTATAATCTGATAACAAAATGAGAGAAAACATAGAGAACAGTTAGGCAAATTATGCAACATTCATCCATAAGATGGAATGTAATGCAGGCAATAAATTGGTATTTAAAAGACATTTTAATTGTCACAGGGGACAAATGTTAAGAGTAAAAATACATAAGTGAAAATTAGATACAATACTATTTTTAAAAATCAAGATAGAAAATCCAGCAAGGAAACACTAAGTTATTAAACCTAGCTTCTATTTTTTTGTATTTTTCAAATGTTTTTAATCTTGGCTGTACATCAAAATTACTTGTAAGAAAAAGAGTGTGGTCACAGATCATCCCACATTTGTTAAATTAGAATTTGTAGAGTTAGGGCTTGGACTCCATAATTTTTGAGGAGCTACACAGGTGTTGTGTTAAACAATGAGTTCAGATTTAAAAAAACTAAATTGAGGTCAAGAACTCTTATGTGTAATACCACTACTATCAAATTCCCATGGAAATGATCAGAGATAAAAAAAAAAAACCAGGATAGAACTTTTTATCAACATTTAACATTTGATGTGTGGATTCTTATTTACAAACCATAAATTTGAAGAATAGTGCAAAAAAAGCAATTAAGAGGTACACATCTTACCACATATTAGTATATCATAAAGCAATATCTGTAAATAATTAGAGCTTGAATAGAATGACAAATCAGAGGATTAAAATAGAAAGTCCTGAGACAGTTCTAAGTATATAAATGCGTATCTTATAGTTTAAAAGCAGTGGGCAAAGGATGAATTGTTTGATACATACATTGGGACATCATGGCAAAACATGTTTAAAAGAGAAGAAAAGCACACTATTTTACCTTACATCATAGGATCAAAAATTACATTTTAGGTGAATCAAGGCTGAGAAAATCCAGGAGAAGGTTTGATGCCTTTATGACATTGACATTGAATTGGGCCCTTTGGCATAGCCTAGTGATTTTGCTATATTTATCTAGCCGTCTTGCTTTCCCCTCTCTCAACCCTTCCTTAATACCATCAAGGTCTCCAAATGTCTCTTTTCATTATTTAAACAATGATCTGTCTCTCACAGAGAAAAGAGAAGCCCTCAGTTGGGTACTGCTTAAACTGTTCAAAATAGAAACAAACACAATTCAAAGACAGAAAACAGAAACACAATAAGCAAAATATCAGTTTACCTGCTCCCATGTTGTTTTACTTTTTGCTTTTGCTTCCATGGAACTGGATAAAATTTCTTGTCTCATCTATAGGAAGAAACTTCTTCTTCCTACCAGGGAGATAGAATCATTCTTTTCTTCTAGGATTAAATGGTCATGGCCTAGTGCAGGGTGGGTACTTATAGAGGCAGAAAGAGGAAGTGAAAAAAGACAGGAGGCGCATATAACAAGAGTCAACAGCACAGATTTTGCAGTTTGTTGAGAGCCCTTTAATTGACTAACTTCAGAGGAGGCCTAGGCCACAAAACAAGCCTATAGAAAAGATGCATATTGTGTCTGGAGAAAATGGCCCAGAGAGAAAGTTTTAGAAGATAGTAAGTCAGGAAAAATCAAGATGGTACATGGGAAGAAAAAAAATGACAGTAAGACTCGGACATAGTGTATGTCCCTGATGATAGTGACCCAGTCAAAAACCAGATCCATAAGGACAAATCCTAAAAATGTAATTGAGCAAGAAGATATCATTAACTTTTACATTTATGGATGACTGTTTTTTCCCTTTTCCAAATGTTCTGAAAGTGGTCCTATAATTTTTTTTTTAATGTTTACTTATTTTTGAGAGACAGAGTGATACAGAGTGTGAGTGGGGGAGGGCCAGAGAGAGGGAGACAGAGAATCCGAAGCAGGCTCCAGGCTCTGAGCTGTCAGCACAGAGCTCGAGGAAGGACTCGAACCACAAACCATGAGAACATGACCTGAGCCGAAGTGGGACGCCCAACCAACTGAGCCACCCAGGCGCCCCATATAATTTTTAAAATTAAAAAAACTGATTAGGAAAGCTGTCTTTCCGAAGACACTGCCTGCTATTCCTCTGCCTCCTTCTTGCGTCCACCAGCAGTGTCTTTGCAGCCAGTCTTCAGTCTCCTTTGCTAAATCCCCTTTTTCCTTATTGTCATACTGAATCTTTTCTAGACAGGCTCATCTCAGTAGACTCAGATTGCACAGCGCGAGAGTCACAGAATCCTCTCTGTAGACATTATCAGATGCTTATTGGGGTGTTTTGCCAAATCTGCCTAGGCATTTGCAGATATCCATGCTGGTCTTCCCACTCACAGATCTCTGGTAAAATGATGGGATGTAAGGAAGGATGCAGAAGTTGGACAGCAAGGAGTGCACCTCTCTGTGGGTTGTTGTTACCTCCCACGATGCAGAGCAAGAGCAGTTGGAGTCCTTCCCGACTGGATGATTTGCAGCTTAGAGCTGATTTTACAGATAAGGTAAATGAAGAGATTATTAACAGAGGGAGTGCCTGCTGCCTTTATGTTCCTTCCCTTACTGAATCCCTGCCCTGCGGCTCATGTCCTGTAACTTCAGCGGCGGAGGGCACCCCATGTCATGCAGGAATTCAAATGGATACTCTTAGGCGTTTTGTTCCCAGAATCCTAGATCTTCCAAGTGAGAAAATGACTAAGATTTGACTTGGCAATGTCTTTTCATCCATGGCCTCATCTTTTATTTGGATTCCATGTTCACTTATAATGTCACTTAGGATTTTGTCCCTGTGGATACGGTTTGATGATTAGACTGAGGCATGTTTTGTTTTAAGGAGTCCGTTGTGCTACGTCCAGCTGTCACATGAAATTTGGCATCCTGTTCAAGGGTGGTGACTATGCTGTGGGACAATAAGGTTCTTTGTTCCCTTCACGCCATTTGACTCTTCACATCCTTACCCATGGTGGGGAGAGGGATCCTTCAGGCTAACAACCCATCAAAGTAGTGCTAGGTGAAGCAATCTCTATTGAGCAAGAGAGACGTACATATTTCCTGTAAGTGCCACTTGGAAATATCCAAGGGTAGAGCCAGGAAGAGAAGCAGGAATGGTGATCTTCTCAATGTTATTACAGAGAGAGTGTCAGGAGAAAGGCCCTGGAACCGATCACTTGATGACAGATGGATTTCAGACTGGCCTGGGGTTGATTTCCTATGAACTGAGAGGCAACTTGATGGGAACAGTAGAGGCATGTTTTTAATCTTTATCTTATTACTTGCCCCTGTGTCTGCTCAGCTGTTAGCCAGATTCTGACCTTTTTGGTACGTGCTGAACCTAGACCCACCTATCAGTGTTTGGTGCAACACTGAGAAAGAGCTGAGTTCCTGTCATGACCTCAAGGTTAGAGTTCTAGGAGAGTGCTGGGAGGTACTTCCTGCTGGTCTCTTGAAGGGTCTGTTCGGTTGAGTGTGCCTATAATCCCCTGCCGAATGTTGTCATCTTTCCCAAGGCAGCGATCAGAGTCATAGGGAACTGGTCTCAGCACATTTTGGGAGCAAAATATATAGGACATATATTTTGACAGTGGCTGTTTGCTAAATTCCTGAGATGTCAAGGAGAAACTGACACTAATTTTTCTTTTTCTTGTTGCTGCCCTGTCTCAGAGTGTGAGTGTTCAGTTTTGATTAAAATGTGCCCTTTCCAACCATCAGTTTATTTGTGCTTTAGTCAAGACAGACAAATCCCTTAGAAGATGTTATCAGGCTGGTGCAGTAAGAGCTATAATGGATGTGTGACAATTGCAAGCCACAGAGGTCTGAAGGAGCTGATGTGTCATTGCTCATAATTCAAGAGCACTGGTGAAAGACTTGAGAAATGAACAGATTTTTCTTAACCTTATTACTTGCATCAGCATAAATAAGTCCCCCCCCCCCCAACTTTTTTCCTTTTTAGCATGGGACATACATTCCACATTTACATGCCAAATGGTTTTCTAGGACTCCTATTACAATTTTGACTAGACACTTATGTGATAAGCTTAAGATATTGCCTGGTGCAGTTTTTATTTACAAACTAGTTCTAATTTGTGCAGAACTGCACAGCCTGCATGGGAAGAGCAAAGCACTATGAAAGAAATGACCAGACTCCATTCCCTTAGGCTCCACCCACGGCGTTCACCTCCAGCTGCTCACAGTGACCTATGCATTCTGTTATTTTTTTATCTATATTTGTAAATAAGGAAAATTATGCTTCCGCTACAAACAGTAAAAGAAAAATGAGGTTTGTTGAGAGCGAGCATCTAGTAATCGCTTTTCGTAGAGAAAGCAGCAAAACCGGTCCAATGTCATCAAGTCATTCCTTGAAAAAAAACAGAGGCTGGTGTTCGAGAATTTCCCTGGTAAGTTCGGAAGTGTTCAAAATTACTTACTGGTGCACCCTTTTCAGTGGAGTAATGGAGGGTCAATCCAAAGTTCCTGCAGAACTTTAGTGGAAAAGGGTCTATTCTGATTTTACTGCTCTTCTGGACTAGTTATCTGGAGAATATATCCTCTCAAAAATTATAGAAACTACTTATTAAAATATATTTAATAATGGCTAAGCTAGTAGCAAAGTAAAGGAAGTTATAATAGGCTAGAGACAATAAGAAAGTGTGAGTCTAGGCAGGTAGTGAATGTTGTATCTGGCCTTTGCCAGGGGGCATTTGTCATGGTGGGTCACACTTTGCATGGGTGGATAAAGGCTGGGTCTGAGGAGGGTAGAGCTCAGATCAGAGACGCTTGAATAAAGCCACTTCTCCCATCAATGTGCAAGGAAAAACCCCACATCACAGAGGCAGATGGTAGAAATACTGTGTGTTTTTATCTTAGTTTTGGGTAGAGTGGGGAAAACACATCTCTCCAGAAAACTGCTAATTTCATTCCCACAGATACCTGAGTTTGAGGATAGAAATTACACTCCCTGTGAGACCTATAGAATATTTAGTCTAAAGTGCTGCTGGATTGGCTGTGTGTCCAGATCCCTGGAGAAGGAAACATATCTCTGGAGGAAAGCATTTTAAACTGACTTGTAAGTATTCTTAGAGATACATTTCTGACAAACATGAGTGTGCGATTAAAGAAAATCACAAGGGGAGGCTGGATGGCTCAGTGGGTTAAGTGCCAACTTTGGTGCAGATCATGATCAGGGTTCGTGAGTTTGGGCCCTGTGTTGGGCTCTGTGCTGACAGCTTGGAGCCTGGAGCCTGCTTCAGAGTCTGTGTCTCCCTCTCTCCCTCTCTGCCCCTCCCTCCCTTGCGCGCGCTCTCTCTCTCTGTCTCAAAAATAAATAAACGTTAAAAAAAAATCACATGACATATGAAGAATAAGCCAGCATTAACAAGAGTCACTTGAAAGAATAAATAACAGAATCAAACTTTCAAGAATAGAGATTTTGGAATATTCACATGCCAAATATAAAGTAACCATGTTATAATATGGTCTAAGGAAATAAGCCATCGAAAGTATGGCAAAAGAACACAGGTTTATTGGAAATACTTAGGGATATTTGAAAAAAGAACCAAAAGAGAAGTTTTAGGTATAAAAATATTTAATAACTCAAGTTAGAAATGTTGTACAAGGTAAATAGCACGTTAGACATAGTGAGGAGAAGTAGACCAGTTAGCAAACAGGCAGGCATGCTCTGGAGAAATGGCTCAGAATGCTGCATCGAGAAACAAAGGAATGGAAATATTACAGAAAAATTTCATACATGTTGGAATCACACATCTAATATAATCTCTAGTTTGTTGGATTAAGAGTAAGGACAGAGCTAAATCGCTGAACAATAATTTATAAATCGATAAGGGGGATAATGAAAGTAGAAACATTCTAAGGTCTTTGTGTTTTTTACAAATACTGGTTTAATTTAGACCTTAGTAAATTAAATATTCACCTTAAAATTTTCAAGGTAATCACCAAAGAATGAAAGTAGAGTTTATATTTTCCAAACTAGGTTTGAAAAAATAGAATAAAGAATAATAAAAGGGATGCCTTGGTCGCTCAGTTGGTTAAGCCTCTGACTTCAGCTCAGGTCATGATCTCACAGTTTGTGGGTTCGAACCCCACATAGGGCTCTGTGCTGACTGCTCAGAGCCTGGAGCCTGCTTCCGATTCTGTCTCCCTCTCTCTCTGCCCCTCCCCCATTCATGCTCTGTCTCTCTCTGTCTCAAAAATAAAATAAACATTAAAAAAAATTAAAAAGAATTTAAAAAAAGTTAGAAGAGGAACAAACAAGGACAAAGAAAATGTTGAGGCAAAGAAGAAACATAAAATAAGATAGTCAAAAGTACTGCAGTTACATTGGTAATCACATAAATGTAAGTGTCATAAATACTGTACTTAAAGTACAAACATTTTCAAACTGGATTTAAAAACACATTGCACAGTTTGCTGTTTACAAAAGACAGAGTGTCTTGTGCTGTTTATAAGGACCCAGAAAGAGTAAAAGTAAAGGAATGGAAAAATATATACCAGGAAATAAGAAAGCAGAGAAGAAAGTTGGTGTAACTATATTAATTAGAAAAAGTAGACTTAATTTTGAAAACATTACTAGAAATAAAGAAGTTTATCACATATTGATAAAATTTTCACTTTTTTCAGAAAGATATTAATATTTTCTAATTTTGAAGTACTCTAGCTTAGGTTCAAAAAATGTCAATTGAATGGAATATAAAAATCGAACTAAAATATGAGCAGAAACTGACAAACCAGTTATCACAATGGGATTATTTCTCTCTCTCATTAACTGATGAGTAAAAGAGACAGAGGTCAATAAGGATATAGATTTGAAAAATATTATCAACTGTCTTGATCTAATGGTTATCTTTATTTTACTTTTTAGAGAATTTTTGAATTCACAGAAAAAAATGTGTGGAAAGGACAAAGATTTCCTATATACCCTTTGTCTCCCCACACACATACCTTTCCGCATTATGAACCGCCTCCACTGGAGGCTATAGATGTTATTACAGGTGAACCTACATTGATACAGCATAGTTACCCCAAGTCCATAGTTGACACTAATGTTTATTGTCTGGGTTTACACAAGTGTATAATGTCATATATCCAATTAGTTACTTTTTTTAAAATACAACTTATTGTCAAGTTGGCTAACATACAGTGTATGCAGTGTGCTTCTGGTTTTGGGGATTGATTTCTGTGGTTGATGGCTTATATACATACCCAGTGCTCATCCCAACAAGGGCCCTCCTCTTGCCCCTCACCCATTTTCTGCTCTCCCCCACCTCCCCCATCACGCCTCAGTTTTTTTTCTCTGTGTTTAAGAGTCTCTTATGGTTTGCCTCCCTCTCTGTTTGAAACTATTTTTCCCCTTCCCTTCCCCCGTGGTCTTCTGTTAAGTTTCTCAAGTTCCACATATGAGTGAAAACATACAGTATCTCTGACTTATACCCTCCAGTATCATTCACATTGTTGCAAATGGCAGCATTTCATTCTTTCTCATTGCCAAGTAGTATTCCATTGTATGTATAAAGCACATCTTCTTTATCCATTTATCAGTTGATGGACATTTGGGCTCTTTCCATAATTTGGCTATTGTCGATAGCACTGCTATAAACATGTGCCCCTATGAATCAGCGCTCCTGTATCCTTTGTATAAATTCCTAGTAGAGCTATTGCTGGGTTGTAGGGTAGTTCTACTTTTCATTTTTTGAGGAACCTCCATACCGTTTTCCAGAGTGTCTGCACCAGTTTGCATTCCCACCAACAGTGCAAGAGGGTTCCCATTTCTCCACATCCTTGCCAACATCTGTTTTTTCCTGCGTTGTTAATTTTAGCCTCCAATTAGTTTTTTTTTTTAATTTTTTTTTACATTCATTTATTTTTGAGAGACAGAGATAGACAGAGCACAAGTGGGGAAGAGGCAGAGAGAGGAGGAGACACAGAATCTGAAGCAGGCTCCAGGCTCTAGGCTCTGAGCTGTCAACACAGAGCCTGATGCAAGGCTCGAACCCACAAACCGTGAGATCATGACCTGAGCTGAAGTCCGACGCCCAACCAACTGAGCCATTCAGGCACCCCATCCAATTAGGTACTTTTTTTTAACACTGACTGCTCCGACATTTGGAGAAAAATATATGTATTTGTAAATATTTAAAAATAGAATTTTTTGGGGTGCCTGTGTGGCTTAGTTGGTTAAGTGTCTGACTCTTGATTTCGGCTTACGTCATGATCTCATGGTTCATGGGTTTGAGCCCTCATCGTGCTCTGCGCTGACAGTGTGGAGTCTGCTTGGGATTCCTTCTCTCCATGTTTGCCGCTCCCCTGCTTATGCTCTCTTTTTCTCTCTCAAAATAAATAAACAAATATGAAAGTAAGTTAAAAAAATAGAAAAGTTTCTTGGCTGATAAAATATTTATAAAAAAAATGAACATGTTCTAAACCATAAAGGGTGTTTCAACAATTTTTCAAGACACTTCCTCATATACCACATTCTCGGACCTCATCTTAGAGGAGTGTAGAAGAGAAACTCGTGTAATGATGCTACAAAGGAGTCCAGCTTTTTATATAGTTATCTCTATTTCTTAATACTTGGTTCTATTAGGGAGAGAAGGCATAGTCCCAATTTCTTTTTGAAAACAGTATGAAATACTAGATGAAAGGAAAGAATGTAGTCTTGGGAGGGTGAGGAGAAAAACAGTGCTCAAATCCTCCCTGCGATCCATACATGTTACCAGTTTCTGAAGTTCCTGGTGCTAGAAAGGTTATTTTGAAATTTTGTGGCCTTGGCGATGTGTAAAACCAAACATGCTTATGTTTTCAAAGTTTGTTGTTGTTTACATACTTTTTGGTGTCCTCCAAGTGAGGAACTAAAAGGGGCAGAGGCACTTGGATGTGAGTAATAATATCTGAAACTGCCAAAAATGTAGTCAAAAGGAATAGTTTATCAGTTTCTCTTATAAGGCTTGATCATTTATTATTTCAGTCAGGCTGATCTGCCTTTTTTTTTTTTTTCATGGCAGCTTGAAAAGAATCATATTGTTTAAATAGGTTTCAGTGCAGTTCTTCAAATGAAAGGTTATTAACATATTTTTTCACATTATGCAAATAACATTCTGCCTTTGCACTGCTCTGCTGATTTGATGCAGTCTCCAGAATCTCAAAGCCTTCAGAGTTGCATTTTTCTTAAGCATTACATGTTATGAATTCCATAGCTATATTTGTTAACTTGTTATGTTTTACAGATTTTTCTAATTGCTAAAAAAATGTCAAGACCTTAAATATAGAGGGTAAAGCCAAAATTAGATTATTTTCAAGTTCACTACTCTAATTCTCATTTTTTCAGCTTCAAGGAAAATTGTGTTGCGTTTGTGGCATAAACGGTCCCATTGATATCACATAGCTTTAAAATTTTTCATTGCAAAATTTTGAAAAACTAACGAATTATCATTTCAGCAGAAATCAGATGACAACAAGGAATAAAATCACTTCAGTAGAGTCCTGGATCTAAAGGAACTTGAAAAAAAAAACCAGCAATAGAGAATGGAGGAAAATATTAAATAAAGGCCCATAATTTTGTATCTAGCATCATTCCAGCTTCTATGATGCTTATTTAGAAAGTAAGACATGGTCTTTATGTTATATAAGGAATAAACAAGTATTAAATGGGGTCCATGCGAACAGTAAGACTCAGAGAAAGAGCGGTTTACGTGGATGGGAGAAGTTAGGAAGTTGCATAAAATAAATAGGGACCCTCAACGGACAATGAGGCATGTGTGAAAGAAGAGGCCAGGGGAGGAAGCATGAGGTCTAGAAAACAGAATGAGTATGATGTGTTTTATGTGGGACAGTAATTTTCTTCAAATTCATTTGTCGTCAGAGAGCATCTGATAAAAATAATTTCCTTTCAAAGGCAAGTTACTTCCAAACACATTTGAATTTACAGGCAAGGTGTCTCAGTTTGATATGGCAGGTGACCCCTCATAGTTGCAAAGTATCATAAGGATTTTTATGTTGGTCATTGTTTTGTTTCTTTGTTTGTTTGTTTGTTTATTTTTTTTTAGTTTTGAAGGTGGGACACCCTGGGTTGAAGATTTCTCATTTATCTGGTCGAGGACAGTCATTGCTTTTTATTAGATACTCCTTGTAGGTAAATAAAATAAAAATGTAGTGGCTGCTGAATTTTTCCCTCCCAGCTTCCTTTGGAAGATGTAGTAACTGGAGGGCAATTCAAAGACAAAGAAGCCTTGAAGTATGAAATGTCACCCTACTGATTGGCAAGCACTGCTGTTCCTCTTGAGAGTCAATTTTTATCTGAATAGGAGCTGATTCATCACAGGACAGAGGCTTTTGTCTAAGAAACAACACACAGCAAAAACCTCCTGTTTTTGTTTTTTGTTTTTGTTTGGTTGGTTGGTTGGTTGATCCGAATCATGTGTAAAGATAAACTATGTGCTTCTCTATTGTGCTGAGTCCAGGGGCATAGGGCTTTACTGATTCTGCTCCCTGCCTGGATTACCCTTTTGCCCCTATGAGTTCTAGACATTTCCAAGGCAGTTATGGAGAAGTTATTAGCAGCCTAGAATTTGATCAATTTTTGTAAATATTTTCTGAATATTCAAAACTAGTCCATATGTTCTGCAGATACAAAGTTTGGTAGAAACTGTATTTTAATTCTATGATTATATTTCTCTGTTACCAACTGAGATAGGTATATAAAATCTTCTACTTTAACCGGGGCTAAATGAATTTATATTTTGTCATTGTTTTTCTCATAATTTGGTTTTATATATACCTATCCTATTTTATTCAGCCTTCTGATTTTTTATATTCCTTGTTTCCCTTTATTTTCCTGATACTTGGGTTTACTTTGCAGTTTTCTTTTTCTTTTTAAAGTTTATTTATTTATTTTAAGAGACAGAGACAGAACAATTGGGGGAAGGACAGAGAAAGAGGGAGAGAGAGAGGGAGAGGGAGAGGGGGAGGGAGGGAGGGAGAGAGGAGAGAGAGAGAGAGAGAGAGAGAGAGAGAGAGAGAGAGGAGATCCCAAGCAGGCTCCACACCATCAGCATGGAGCCTAATGTGGGGCTAGAACTCACAAACTGTGAGACCATGATCTGAGTCGAAATCAAAAGTCAGATGCTTAACTGACTGATTCACGCAGGTGCCCCTTTCTTTGCAATTTTCTATTTTTACTTGGCATTTCTTTTCTTCTAGTGGATACATGAACTCATACTCTTCTCTATTAAAAAATTTAGTTTTATTTTCAACTTGAGTGCCTACTATGTTCCAGGTAGCAAGCTGAGTGCTTTGCATATGTTATTTAATATTTGCAGCAGCCCTGTAGATATTACTACCCCACTTTTTTTCAATGAGGAAATAGATTCCTTGACATTAAGTCTCTTGCTTTAAAACACAAAGCTTCATCAAGGTCAGAATATGAACCCAGGCCTCAGTGGCTTCTTTTATGCACTAACTTCAATCATCTTCCTGCTTTAAAATATTTTTCTTCACTCTCATATCCTTTACAAGTTCCTGGGGAAGTCATATATCAAATAATTACCCCAGATCTTAATTCCCAGTAATGGTAACAGTTCTATAAACTTACTGGGTTCCTGGTTAGTTGGACAGACAGAAACTGTTGTTCAGGGTATAGTGAGCAGACAGAAGAGTCTAGAGAGGTAGGACGGGACAGATCATGCAGGACCATGAGGTATGCTGAGAATAATTAAGTATGCTGAGAATAACCCAAAAGCAATGGAAAGCCATTGATAAATATGAGGTAGGTGAATAGTGTATTTAAATTTGTGTTTTAAAGGCCCACTCTAGCATCCATTGTGGAGGACAGATTGCAGAGGCCACGTGGATATGGGGAAAACACTAGAATGCTAGAATGCTCTCGCATCTATCCAGACAAGACATGACTGTGGTTTGGATCAGGCTTGTTGTAATGTAGGTAAAACTTAGTGTACATATTTAAGAAATGTATAGGGGAGAAAGCATCATGAAGAGGAATGGATGACTGATAATTCTCATGAGAAACAAGGATTTCATTTTCTTATTTGCCAAAGTAGCCTGGAGTTATCTGGTAGCACCCTTCTGTTTCTGGCACACTGCCTGCCTCAGGAGCTGTGACTTCACTCAGCATACCATTTACTCCAGGGGGAAATGACACTATAGATGGGTTCCTCTGCTCATGCCATTCTTGATGCTGGCATTCTGCCTAATGAAGTTCATGGTAGATTCTAAATGTTTTGCCAACTCACAAGGTAATATGGATTGAGAATGCAAATTCTAGAGCCACAGTCTAGGTTTGAGTTATGGTTTTGGCATTGTCAGAGTGCTTTGGGGCAAATTGTGTAATTGTTTTCCTTTACTTTTCTATACCTGTAAAATGATGTTATTTCTGGTACCTCCTTCACTGGAGTGTTGCGAGGCTTGCGTTGTAATTTACAAAGTACTTAGAACAGGCACGTGGCACATTGTAAGTGCTCTGATGTCAGTTACAATTATTAATCTGATTTTGCAGTGGCTGGTGATATGCTAGGCATATAGTCTACTCACTTTCCTGGCAATCACTTCAAGTTTCAGTAAATTTTTTCTCCTCTCTGGTTCCACATATGTCATAGATTGTGTAATTAAAATTTTTTTCTGGCTTATGAGTATTATCCAATTAAAAAAATTAATGTTTTACTCTATTTAAAAAAAATTAGTCTGAAATCCATAGACAGTCCAGCAGGAATGGTTGCTGGAACTCTCCAGCCCAAGTGTAACTTCAGTCCACAGGCAGTATTACCTCTGCAGGAAAGCATCAGTTCTAATCTTTTTTTTTAACTTCATTTTTTATTTTTTAAATTTTACATCCAAATTAGTTAGCATATAGTGCAACAATGATTTCAGGAGAGATTCCTTAGTGCCCCTTACCCATTTAGCCCATCCGCCCTCCCACAACCCCTCCAGTAACCCTCACTTTGTTCTCCATATTTATGAGTCTCTTCTGTTTTGGCCCCCTCCTGTTTTTATATTATTTTTGTTTCCTTCCCTTATGTTCATCTGTTTTGTCTCTTAAAGTCCTCATATGAGTGAAGTCATACGATTTTTGTCTTTCTCTGACTAATTTCACTTAGCATACTATCCTCCAGTTCCATCCACGTCGTTGCAAATGGCAAGATTTCATTCTTTTTGATTGCTGAGTAATACCCCATTGTATATATATACCACATCTTCTTTATCCATTCATCCATGAATGGACATTTGGGCTCTTTCCATACTTTGGTTATTGTTGATAGTGCTGCTATAAACATGGGGGTGCATGTGTCCCTTCAAAACAGCACACCTGTATCCCTTGGATAAATGCCTAGTACTGCAATTGCTGGGTCGTAGGGTAGTTCTATTTTTAATTTTTTGAGGAACCTCCATACTGTTTTCCAGAGTAGCTGCCTCAGCTTGCATTGCCACCAACAATGCAAAAGAGATCCTCTTTCTCCATATCCTTGCCAACATCTGTTGTGGCCTGAGTTGTTAATGTTAGAAATTCTGACAAGTGTAAGGTGATATCTCATTGTGGTTTTGATTTGTATTTGCCTGATGATGAGTGATGTTGAGCATTGTTTCATGTGTCAGTTGGCCATCTGGATGTCTTCTTTGGAGAAGTGTCTATTCATGTCTTTTGCCCATTTCTTCACTGGATTATTTGTTTTTCAGGTGTTGAGTTTGATAAGTTCTTTATAGATTTTGGATACTCACCCTTTATCTGCGGTATCATTTGCAAATATCTTCTCTAATTCCATCAGTTGTCTTTTAGTTTTGTGGATTGTTTCCTTCGCTGTGCAGAAGCTCTTTATTTTGATGAGGTCCCAATAGTTCGTTTTTGCTTTTGTCTCCCTTGTGTCTGGAGATGTGTTGAGTAAGAAGTTGCTGCAGCTGAGGTCAAAGAGGTTTTTGCCTGCTTTCTTCTTGAGGATTTTGATGGCTTCCTGTCTTATGTTTAGGCCTTTCATCCATTTTGAGTTTATTTTTGTGTATGGTATAAGAAAGTGGTCCAGGTTCATTTTTTCTGCATGTCGCTGTCCAGTTTTCCCAATGCCATTTGCTGAACAGACTGTCTTTATTCCATTGGATATTCTTTCCTGCTTTGTCAAAGATTAGTTGGCCATACATTTGTGGGTCCATTTCTGAGTTTTCTATTCTGTTCCATTGACCTGAGTGTCTGTTCTTGTGCTAGTACCATACTGTCTTGATGATTACAGCTTTGTAGTATAGCTTGAAGTCTGGGATTGTGTTGCCTCCTGCTTTGGTTTTCTTTTTCAAGATTGCTTTGGCTATTCGGGGTCTTTTATGATTGCATACAAATTTTAGGATTGTTTGTTCTAGCTCTGTGAAGAATGCTGATGTTACTTTGATAGGGATTGCATTGAATACGTAGATTGCTTTGGGTAGTATCGACATTTTAACAATATTTGTTCTTCCTCTCCAGGAGCCTGGAATCTTTTTCCATTTCTTTGTGTCTCCTTAAATTTCTTTCATAAGTTTTCTATAGTTTCCAGTGAATAGATTTTTCACCTCTTTGATTAGATTTATTCCTAGGTATTTTATGGTTTTTGGTGCAGCTGTAAATGGGATCGATTCCTTGATTTCTTTTTCTGTCACTTCATTGTTGGTGTATAGGAATGCAACCAACTTCTGTGCATTGATTTTATATCCTGCAACTTTGCTGAATTCGTGAATCAGTTCTAGCAGTCTTTTGGTGGAATCTTTTGGGTTTTCCATATAGAGTATCATGTCATCTGCAAAGAGTGAAAGTTTGACCTCTTCCTGGCCAATTTGGATGCCTTTTATTTCTTTGTGTTGTCTGATTGCAGAGGCTAAGACTTCCAATACTATGGTGAATAACAGTGGTGAGAGTGGACATCCTTGTCTTGTTCCTGACGTTAGGGGGAAAGCTCTCAGGTTTTCCCCATTGAGGATGATATTAGCATTGGGTTGTTCACATATGGCCTTTATGATCTCGAGGTATGCTCATTCAATCCCTACTTTCTTGAAGGGTTTTTATCAAGAAAGGATGCTGTATTTTGTCAAATGCTTTCTCTGCATCTATTGAGAGGATCATATGGTTCTTGTCCTTTCTCTTATTGATGTGATGAATCACATTGTTTTGTGGATTTTGAACCAGCCCTGCATCCCAGGTATAAAACCTACTTCGTCATGGTAAATAATTTTTTTAATGTATTGTTGGATCAGGTTGGCTAATATCTTATTGAGGATTTTTGCATCCATGTTCATCAGGGAAATTGGTCTATAGTTCTCCTTTTTAGTGGTGTCTCTGTTTGGTTTTGGAATAAAGGTAATGCTGGCTTCATAGAAAAAGTTTGGAAGTTTTCCTTCCATTTCTATTTTTTGGAACAGTTTCAAGAGAATAGGTGTTAACTCTTCTTTAAATGTTTGGTAGAATTCCCCTGGAAAGCCATCTGGCCCTGGACTCTTGTGTTTTGGGAGATTTTTGATTACTAATTTGATTTCCTTACTGGTTATGTGTCTGTTAAAATTTTCTATTTCCTCCTGTTTCAGTTTGGGTAGTGTATATGTTTCTAGGAATTTGTCCATTTCTTCCAGATTGCCCATTTTATTGGCATATAGTTGCTCATAATATTCTCTTATTATTGTTTTTATTTCTGTTGCGTTGTTTGTGATCTCCTCTTTCATTCTTGATTTTACTTATTTGGGTCCTTTCCTTTTTCTTCTGGATCAAACTGGCTAGTGGTTTATCAGTTTTGTTAATTCTTTCAAAGAACCAGCTTCCAGTTTCATTGATCTGTTCTACTGTTTTTTTGGTTTTGATAGCATTAATTTCTGCTCTAATCTTTATTATTTACTGTCTTCTGCTGGTGTTGGGTTTTATTTGCTGTTCTTTTTCCAGCTCCTTAAGGTGTAAGGTTAGGTTGTGTATCTGAGATCTTTCTTCCTTCTTTAGGAAGGCCTGGATTGCTATATACTTTCCTCTTATGACCGCCTTTGCTGCGTCCCAGAGGTTTTGGGTTGTGGTGCTATCATTTTCATTGACTTCCATATACTTTTTAATTTCTTTAACTGCTTGGTTAGCCCATTCATTCTTTAATAGGATGTTCTTCAGTCTCCAAGTATTTGTTACCTTTCCAAATTTTTTCTTGTGGTTGATTTTGAGTTTCATAGCATTGTGGTTTGAAAATATGCATGGTATGATCTCAGTCTTTTTGTACTTACTTAGGGCTGATTTGTGTTGTAGTATATGGTCTATTCTGGAGAACGTTCCACGTGCACTGGAGAAGAATGTATATTCTGCTGCTTTAGGATGAAATGTTCTAAATGTATCTGTTAAGTCCATCTGGTCCAATGTGTCATTCAAAGCCATTGTTTCCTTATTGATTTTTTGATTAGATGATCTGTCCATTGCTGTGAGTGGGGTGTTGAAGTCTCCTACTATTATGATATTACTATCGATGAGTTTCTTTGTTTGTGATTAATTGATTTATATATTTGGGTAGTCTGACATTTGGCGCATAAATGTTTACAATTGTTAGGTCTTCTTGGTCTATAGATCCCTTGATTATGATATAATGCCCTTCTGCATCACTTGATACAGTCTTTATTTTAAAGTCTAGATTGTCTGATATAAGTGTGACTACTCCAGCTTTCTTTTGTTGACCATTAGCATGATTGATGGTTCTCCATCCCCTTATTTTCAATCTGTAGGTGTCTTTAGGTCTAAAGTGGGTCTCTTGTAAACAGCATATAGATGGGTCATATTTTCTTATCCATTCTGTTACCCTATGTGTTTTGATTGGAGCATTGAGTCCATTGATATTTAGAGTGAGTACTAAAAGATATGAATTTATTGCCATTATGATGCTTGTAGAGTTGGAGTTTCTGGTGGTGTTCTCTGGTCCTGTCTAATCTTTTTTTGATTTTGGTATATATATATATATATATATATATATTTTTTTTTTTTTTTTTTTTTTCATCTTTTCTCCCCTCAGAGAGTCCCCCTTAAACTTTCTTGCAGGGCTGGTTTAGTGGTCACAAAATCCTTTAATTTTTGTTTGTCTAGGAAACGTTTAATCTCTCCTATTTTGAATGACAGCCTTGCTGGATAAAGGATTGTTGGCTGCATATTTTTCTGATTCAGCACACTAAATATATCCCACCACTCCTTTCTGGCCTGCCAAGTTTCTGTGCATAGGTCTCCTGCAAACCTGATCTGTCTACCCTTGCAGATTAGGGACTTTTTTTCCTTGCTGCTTTCATGATTCTCTCCTTGCCTGAGTATTTTGTGAATTTGACTATGATATGCCTTGTTGATGGTCGGTTTTTGTTGAATCTAATGGGGGCCCTCTGTGCTTCTTGGATTTTGATGTGTGTCTTTCCCCAGGTTAGGAAAGTTTTCTACTATGATTTGCTCACATAACCCTTCTTGCCCCTATTTCTCTCTCTTTCTCCTCTGGGACCTCTATGATTCTGATGTTTTTCCTTTTTAATGGGTCACTGATTTCTAATTCTTAAATTGTGCTCTTTTGCCTTAATCTCCCTCTTTTTTTCTGCTTCATTATTCCCTATAAGTTTGTCCTGTATTCAGCTGATTCTCTGTTCTGTCTCATCCATCCTTGCTGCCACTGCATCCATCCATGATTGCAGCTCAGTTATAGTATTTTTAATTTCATTCTGGCTATTTTTTACTTCTTTTATTTCTGCAGAAAGGGATTCTAATCTATTTTTGACTCCAGCTAGTATTCTTATTATTGTGATTCTAAATTCTGGTTCAGACATCTTGCTTGTGTCTGTGTTGGTTAAATCCCTGGCCATCGTTTCTTCGTGCTCTTTATTTTGGGGTGAATTTCTTCATTTTGTCATTTTGAAGGGAGAAAAGGAATTAATGAGGTAGAAAAATTGAAATGAAAAAAAATTAAAATTAAAAAAAATTACAATTAAAAATTAAACACACACACACACACACAAATCGAGTAGATGATGCTAGATCATAGGTATGTTTTGTTCTGCGTGTTGAAAGTGGTTTGACAGATTAGAGACACGAAAAAAATAAAGGGGCAGAGGAAAAAAGGAAATCGTTTGAGAATTTGAAAAAATGAATACACTAAAGTAGACTAAAATGAGATGATGTGGGTAAAATAGAATTTGAAAAAATATACACAAAAGTAGAGTATATAGTAGAAAAAAATTAAAGAAAAATATTTTTAATAAAAATTAAAAAGAAATATGAATTTTTTCATTTTCTGTATTTAAGAAAAAAGAAAAGAAATTAAAAAGAGAAAAAAGATAAAAAGAAAAAAGAAAAGAAAAAAAGGAATCGTTGAAAATTTGAAAAAGTGAACACACTGTAGTAGACTGAAATAAAATGATGGGAGTAGGATAGAATTTGAAAAAAATTAAAGAAAAGCAAAAAATACAGTAATAAAAATTAAATAAAAATATTTTTAAAACAAATTGGAAGTAAAAATGAAGTTTTTCTCTTTGTGCATTCAAGAAAAAGAAAAGAAATGAAAAAGAGAAAAAAAGAAAAAAAAGGAAATTGTTTGAAAATTTGAAAAGGTGAGTACATTGAAGTAGACTAAAATAAAATGATCAAGTAGAATTTGAAAAAATTTACACAAAAGTAAAAAATATAGTAATAAAAATTAGACATATATTTTTAATAAAAATTGAAAATAAAAATGAGTTTTTCTTTTTCTGTATTCAAGAAAAAGAAAAGAATTGTAAAAGAGAAAAAGGAAAAAGAGAAAAAAAATAAATAGATAACCTGCTAACAGATTGAAGTAGGACTGAAATTGCTTCGTTTTTCCCTAGAAGTCAGTCCATGTAGCTCTTTATGGTCCATAAATTAAGCCGGCAGTGAGGTTTGTATTAAAGAGTGAAGTCGGCCCAGTTGGGTGGGGCTCGGTGTATTAGCTCCGCTCTCCACTAGATGGCGGTGCTAGGCTACTGGGATGGATTGTTTCGGTGCTCCTAGGTACGCATGCGCATAAGCGGTAAAAATGACGCTACCCAGTCTGTTCTCCGGGATCAGCAGTCGCGCCCGGTCCTCCATCTTCAGCTCTCGTCCACTCCCCACTTTTCCACTTTCCATGACTAGGCCCCAGGCAGTACCTCTCTCCCACGTTTTGTCTCAGATGCGGCTGTTTTTCCCAGCCCCTTACTTCCGAAGGACTTTGGCTTTGACCACTCTGCCCTTCTGCGGGAGGGTCTCACCGAGCAATGGCCAAATGTCGGCTGCACCTAGGAACGCTTGCTGGACCCTGCTGATGCCGATGTCCAGAGATTGTGGCCACGTGCCAGCCCGCCCCCAAAAAAGATTGTGAGACAGTATAGCATCAGAGTTAAAGGGATTATGGAAAATCGCAACACACATCTGGCACCAGGCTTCACCCTCAACAACCTTGCCCCAGCACCAGAGAATGTGGCTGCCTTCCGGGGTCTGCTGGGACCAGGTGGCTTCAACAGTCTCTACCAAATCTCCTTCCAGCAGTGGAACCGCTTTTCCCCGTGTGGCCTGAGGACCTCCTGGACCCCACTCTGTTCCTGGGGATTCACCTTTCCCACCAGAGCACCACCAGGTATCGAGCTGCAGAGTTGCAGACTTTGCACTCCCCTTGTTTACAGTCTTAATGGAATTTAAACCCTCTCTTCTCACTTTTTAGTTTAGTCCCTGCGGCTGCTTCCAATTTTCCGCTTTCTCTCCAGCTGCTTTTGGGGAGGGGTGTTTTCCTGTATGATCTCCCCCTCCTGAGCCTCTGTCCTCTCTCCTCCCTTTTGTGGGGTTCCCTACCTTTTGGGGCTTCTTGCTCCCCAAGTTCAGTTCTTCGTGTCGCGTACCTGCTGAATTCTGTGGTTCAGGTTGTGCAGATTGTTGTGTTAATCTTCCAATCGGTTTTCTAGGTGTTTAGGATGGTTGAGTGTTGGTCTGGCTGTATTTCATGTACGCAAGACCCACAAAAAGCTTCCATGCTGTTCTGCCATCTTGGCTCCTCCCTCAGCATCAATTCTAATCTTAAAGTACATCAGCTGGTTGAGTTGGAACCACCCAGATTATCTAAAAATAATCTTCTGTGTTTAAGGTCAACTGATGACAGACTTTTATCACATCTACAAAATATCTTCAGCACCGCTTAGATTGGTGTTTGAATAATGGGGCTATAGCCTAACCAAGTTGATACATAAAACTGAGCCTCACAGAAAACAATACTTAAAATCTCCTATAAACTAGTTTGTTTCCTTGGGGGGAGGGGGGAGAGATTATATGGTCTAGGAATACAATCTTGGAGAAATCAATTTCAAGCAGCTGGAAAACACTTTTCTAACCCTCGAACTTAGTATTTGGATTTTAGAAATAACTGATGAATTTTGCTATTTCAGATGTATTTATTCAGTATTAATTTCCTATCCTTCTCCTCCCACTGTCGCTTCCCCAACACAATTTACTACATTCTGAATCAGGTGACAGAGGCTTCCATTAACTTTTGGTTGTATAAGTTTCTATATAGCTTTGTTTTCCAACACAGTATTTAAAAATTCACAAACCTCTTTATCTCTATTCTTTTGTTAGCTCTTCTCAAAAAAGAAGAGAAGCTACAATGTTTTCTCTTTTTTTTGGTAATCTTATATCTCTGAATATGCTATGTAGTACCACCCAACCTCATCCATTACCACATCTTGCAAGAGGCTGGTCAGGATTTCCTGTTCTTTACAGATCTCTGGCCACCAGCAAAGCCAGTCAAGTAAATGATACTTTTACACTGTGTGGGTGGACTTTGTTGACCCTGCAAAAAATAAGATGGGGCACATTCTGAGGGGAGACTATCCCATTTATGTTACTTTAGTTGTGTGATTTTAATTTAGAATGTTCACTTCTAGTTAGCCTAATCTTCAGTAAATTGAAATCAGTTGGGGGTAAGACAAAACAAACAGAAAATCTAGGGGAGTCAGTGACTCACTGATGCCAGTCAGAACAGCATACTGTGGGGAGAGAAGGAGTTCCAGAAGTTGAGGAGAAAAAAGGCTCAAACAAGTATCAGCTAATTGAATAGCAGTGATGTAAAAGAAAGGGAAATATCAGGGAAATGGCAGAAGCCACAAAAGCTAAGCAAATGGGGAGAAGACTGTAAAATAAATAAACGATATCATGTCTGGAAAAATATGGCCAGAGGACTTTGAGAAAGGACGGTTTATTTTCCTCAACTCTGATGTCCTGAGTTCATTAACATTATGTTTGGTCAAAAGCTCCTAAAAATTATTTCATTGGGATTATTATTTTTTAAACTTGCCATTAATTTACTTCCCCTCCATTAACTCAAATAAGTTTTTACTCATTGGTTTATTTCACTTTTTTCAGATATACTCTAAACCAGAGGCTCTCACAGTATGGCCCCTGAACTGCTGCACTAGTATAATCTGGAAATTTGTAGAAATGAAAATTTTCAGGCTGAGTCTCAGACCTACTGGATTAGGAACACAGCAAGTGGGGCTCAGCAATCTGCTTTCTTAAGGCCTCCAGAAAATTCTGATGTAAGCTGAAGTTTAAGAAGTACTGGTTAAAATATAAAAAACTGTCTTCAAGGATGCTAACTTTCAGTGTTTCATACCAAAATTTTCATTTCTTGAGTTCCTATTAGAGGTTGCTGAGTCTAATGCCTAGTCCCTTGATTCTTGTAAGTCTTTTTATTTTGTGGTATTTCTCTACCCACTTGTGGTATGTGAATCTCTTTTCTGCTCCCAAAAGAATAAACAGAATTTTTATCCTTGTCTGCTAAGTGGAAGTACAAAAAGTTTTTCTAGTTTTTCTGGTCCTTTGTATCTTGGTGTTGTCCTTAAAATGAATTCAATTTCCTTATGAATTCAATTTCCTTATGAATTCATAAGTGCTTATGTCTGAAGCACACATAAAATTCTTATTTGGGGGGATTTGATATATTGCAAATGTCCCTTGGGTTCATTTCAATTGAATTTATAATCAGGTTCTCTAATACACTCATGCTGGGGAGTGACTCTCTCAGCCTTTTGAAGTGATGCTTAGTAAATCTTCCTTGAAGGGATCCTCTTAGAGAAGCCATGTATATTTGATCATTCTTGTTCATACTATCTGGTAGTTTTCATGAAATATAAAACAGAATCACCAGTGGTGTTGACTTCCTTTCAGTGGCCCCTTCCTTCCCTCTATATTACTGGACAATTTTAGCCCAATATTATTATATTCTTCTTCTTCTGATATTCTGTTTGTAAGACATGTCAGATATATTCTCCATGTGTATTACAGATTTCTTTCTACATTCAGTAATGAGGAAAGGATGGGCTGAAAGCAGTAGGAGGATAGGTTTGTTAGTTGAAAGCTAAGGGATTTCTGATGGCTCGAATTTTCCCTGTGGAGTAGGAAGTGAGGTCATCCATTGCCAATTGGGGCAGGAGGTAGTGGAGTGAATTGGAGACATGGAGAAATACGGCCTGATAGGTGGTTAAAATATGTAAATAGTCCTAAGCCATGCTGAGTCTCCATTTGCTCTGTTTCTGTGCCCTACCTTTATCCAGTACTTCCAGATTGTTCCCATGATCCAGCATTTAGAGGATAGCTGTCTGGCACTGAGGCTACCTATGACCTCTTTTCTGATCAGTGTATGGCCATTTTTTACTGGTAGTTAAATATTTTGAAGATTACCATGATTAGAGATTTTAATGAGAGAGGAAACATTTGGCACTGATGTTATATAGAGGGGGACAGTGAAATGACCTCAGAAATGCAGTATCATTCCTGAAGGCTCTTTCACTGGTTCAGTTGCTGGTGGTCATTGTGAATGTATGGTCTTCATCATTATGGGATTTCCTCAGGTTCAGGCAAGGAGAAAGCAGATAGTTAAGTCCATCCCGGGTTGGGGGTTTAGAAGAAGAGTTCAATGAAAAGATAAACAGGCAGAAAATAATTCGTATCTCTATTATATCAAGAAAAGTTTGTGAAAAAAATAAAATGAATAAAATGGAAGCTTGAAGATGTCTAAAGTACTCTTCTAGGGGTTTTCTCAATAGATGAATTAAAAAAAATTGTTTAATGTTTATTTATTTTTGAAAGAGAGAGAGAGAGCAGGGGAGAGGCAGAGAGAGAGGAGACACAGAATTCAAAGCGGGCTCCAGGCTTTGAGCTGTCAGCCCAGAGCCCAACAAGGGGCTGGAAGTCACTATTAGCAAGAAGTCGGATGATTAACCAACTGAGCCATCCAGGTGCCCCCAATCCATCAATTTTTATCATTCCTTATCTTTGAGCTACTTTACAACTTGGACAGTTGTATAAAACTGATGGTAATTAATATTTTTTTGTCCATAAAGCTGCAAACTAGTTTTGTTCAGTGGAGCTATAATTTGTGCTTATCATGTGGATATGTATTAGTTTTGTATCTTTTAGCATATTTATTTCAGCATTCTTGATTGCCCACATATATGTTTGTTCTTCGGATTCTCCTTTGAATTGACTTTATATGTCTTACTGGGTTCCTCATTAATTAATGAGTTAAGTAAAATCTTTGAAATGAAACATGTTCATTTTATGTTTGCATGTGAGTCATGAATATATGTGTTATATAAAAATAGATCTATAAAGTATATATGGAAAAAATGATATAAAATGTTCTTATGTACAAAGAGAATAACAAAAAGTTTAAGCTTCTCTTTTTTCTACTGGTCAGGCTGGAATTGTCTATCAATAGATGCATTTATTCATTCATTCAGTTGCTCATTCAGTAGATCTTTACGGAACACTTACCATGTGCTAGGTCTTGAGTTTGTTTTCATGTCTCTATGGACAGTTCACACCATGACCTCTTAACTCCATTCGTTGTTCTGACATCCTTTTGCATACATCACTTGCTAGTGTAAGTTGTTTGGTACATTCTGCCAGGTGGGTTGTGAAACACTTTTTTTTTTTTTTTTTTTTTTGGTGGGAGGCGGGGGGAATAGCCCTGGGACCAGAACCTAGACCCCTTCATTTATGGCTGAGTGCCCTCTTCATTTCTCCTTGTAGTGCTCCTTCCTGGGGTGGCTGTGTCAAATATTTATCTATTTACTTTGACTTCTAAAAAGGCAGAATGAAGCTGTATTGGTCAGGGAAGTTTACATGAATAAAATAAGTAAGAGAGTTCTGTTAATTTTACCAAGAACATGACAGAAGGTGCAGTGAAGTTAGAATAGCTGAGCAGAGGGGTTTGTGTACTTTCTAAACATTTGCTCCTTTGGCCATTTTTCTCAGAGACCTATTTGCTTCTCTTTGCAGACTGGCTCGATCCATTTATATTCATTTGAATGTTTGTTTCTCTTTTCCCTTGTTCATTTTCTCTGTAGCCTTCAGTCATTCCTGACAAGGTGATTTTAGCCTCATTTTCTGTTGGTTCTTATTTCATTTTCTTCCAAGAGATGAAAAATTCTACTTTAACTGGAACAAAAAGTAGACTATTTCACAAAACTTTCAGTCTTACAGACTGGAGAAAAGATTTGTGGTTCTATATTAGGAAAAATGGAAAGACTCTTGAACATAAAATAGAGATAAGTGATATTAAGAGAAAGAAAAAAGTGTGCTCTAATTAGAACTATTGTCAGCTAAATAAAATCTGAATATATTACCTTCAAATTAAAATACTCCAGAAATCTTAAAAATTAGGTGTTTGTATTTGATCTTGTAGTAATAACATTTATCTAATTTGTTCAAGACAAAAATGAAATCCTCTCAGGTCTTTCTGATGAAAGTCCTGAAAATAAATTGCACTTGAGAATTGTGTTCTTTTACAAATACAGAAACAGACTCTTCAAAAACATACAACATGCTTTGAATATTTCACCCAAGTGCAAATTGGGCTTTGAAAAAAATATTAGCTACTCAGAAATGAATTTAAGAACTGAGTCTAATTGAGATTTTATGAATTTCACAGTCACATCTGTTATGATTTTCTTTTTGTGGCAATTTCATATATATTTAAAGATAGACCTAAGTTGAAACTCCAGATAAGTGAGAATTTATTGAGTAAGAAGACTGGTTTAAAGAGTTCATGGAAAACATGTTTTGAAGAAAAACATGGCCTATATTGGAAAACTTAGGAATTATTTAGCAAGAATAAGTATATAAAGAAAAGCCAGTGGCCCCTATCAAGCTTATCCAAGACTGCAGGGATTGATTTTTTCCAGTGCTCCACTGAGATAGGTGGAGAATTACATATGGCCCTGATAAAGCTTCAGCAGAGGAAGCCAATTAATCACATCTCCTTTGTAGTTTCCTTTTTCTTGAAACAGTTCACCTCCTTCCTATATGCTCCCTATAATCTCTGATGGTCAGGCATATGCCCAGGGAAAGACTCACAGAAAATGGATCCTGAGTCAGATTAATTCTGCCTACTTTGAAATGAATGCAGCAGTTCCTTCAAGAGAACTCGTTTCCAAGACCTTGAACTAAGCTGTTCTGAATAATCCCTTTTGCTACTGAAGTAGCCATTACCCTCTTCCACCCCCTAGTTTAATTCTTAAAAAAAAAAAAAAAATAGAAATTACTTATATATACGCTTCCTTTGGTGACAAATTTTAGATATAGGTAAAGTCTGATTTGAATATTTAAATAGAGTGGTAGGGGTATGGGGAATCAGGTCTGAGAGACCCTGAGGAGGAAAAGCAGTGAAAACTCATATTTGGCCTGATAGTACACGGCTGGAAGATCTACCTATAAGGATTTAAGGTCTTTAGGGGGCATCTGTGTGGCCCCGTGGGTTAAGCATCTACTCTTGATTTCAGCTCAGGTCATGATCTCCCAGTTTGTGGAATCGAGTCCTGCATTGGGCTCAGCGCTGACATCTTGAGAGTCTCTCTGCAACCTTATAGGTAGGTAGGTCTTCCTCTTACTCCCGGTTTACAAGTGAGGACTCGCAGGTACAGAGAGGTCTCCTTGCCTAGGGTCACAGATTAGTGAAGAAAAGAGATGGTGTTTGAATCCAAGGACTGTGGTTCCCACTCCACAGTCTTAACCACATGTAAACTATCTACTTGCTATCAGAAGAATTGCAGTGATTTCCACGAAGCAGCAATTTAACTAGAGCAATGTGCAAACTGTCCAGAGATGGTCATGAGTAAAGGAGGAAATAATCTAACAACAAGCAATGGGGATTGGCACAAGAATCATTTAAGGCTCCAGGTATTTAGAATGATAAAGTCACAAATGTGAAGATGGTAGCTGCTCTAAACCAAGGGTTAATATATGGTTTTACCTCAAAAACTTTAAGGTATCTTTACTTTTTCTGCCCTAGTGTTCTTTTCAGAAGTTATGTTTATAAAACCTTTCAAACTCTTAGCTTAAAAGTGCATATACTCTGACAAATAACATTTCCTTTTGAAGTGACAGTTTTAGAGGAGTTTAAAGTGAATGTTTGAGCTAAAGTGTGTCTTAAAAATACCATGACAGACCAGAGGCAGAAATGCTAGTAGGTCAAAACAAGGATATGGGAATGCTTTAGAGAGAGTGGCAGGCACTGAATTATTTAGAGGTGAGGGGCATTGCGTTTGTACCAGGACTTTTCTAGATTTCCCATACTTTCTCTTCCCCAGGTGATTTGAAAGAAAACTCTGAAATGGAGGTGCTGATAATTGAAAATAATGACATATAATTGAGTCCCAGTGATCAAAACACCCCTCACCAACTTAGAATGGCCATTTTCCTCTTCAAAGGATATATCTAGATAAAAATGTGGGTTTGTTGGTTTAGTCCAATTATTTTCAATCACTTTCAGTTCAACACTAGGCATTCTTTCTTCAAAGGATCCTAATATGATAACACACAAAACCTCGCTGTTCAAGCTAATGGTGGGGTGGGAGTGGAAAGTCTGTTTGGGTGGCAACCAGTCCCTTCCTTTTAGAGACAGCCTATCTGTCCTGAAGGCAACCCAGACATTTCGCATGGAATTGAAAGCACATTTGATAAACTTCTGCTTTAGCTTGTTGTTGTAAACTGTGGCTAAAATGTTGAAATAACAAGGCATAAAAGGTATTATGTACCTTCAGTCTCCCATTTTGAAAAATAGGCCTGTTTAGGTTTTGCCAAACCAGTACCTTTTGAATACTATTTTTATTCAAAGTAGGCTAAATTCATGTTCTCTAAAATATATTGGTAAAGAACATCGTATTGATTTTTCTTGATTCAGTTCCATTTAGTAGATAATATCTTTCTCTTGCATTCTTTGTGGTACCAACACTTACAGAATTTATAAAACTGTCTAGACAGCAAGAAGCAAATATGCTGCAGTTACTTTGAGCTTGAATCTATCCTATAGTTTTTTTTCCACTTGAAGAGATTGAACATATTGTGTTATTTGTAATAAAACCTAGCATTATTGGAAAGAATGCCAGTCCTAAGAGCCAAATAAGTCAAATGATCTATTGTCTTTCTTCTTCTTTTTTTTACATAATTTTTCTTTTCAAGAGTTTTTTCATCTACTGAGAAAACTCTAGGGAGAACTCTGGGTCCCCATCTAGTCTGCTGTTTTGAGTTCTGAAATGAAGGTGTTCTCAAATAGATGATTTAATCATTTGACATATGTTTATAACACCTGCCTCTTGCCAGGCACTAAGCTCTGCCCTAATATTACAGTGATGTGAAAACCTGAAGGGGTTCATTGTTCCTGCCCTCATGGAATTTAGACTAGGTGGGGAGACATATTTATAGAATCACATGATATTAAATTATAAATTGTGACAAATGTTATGAAGGAAAGTATAGAAAAGAATAAAATCGTGTACTAGAGACATCTAATTTGGTCACTGGAAAATGAAAATTCTGTCTGTGGGACTGATGTTGGCTCACTTAATTTAAAGTTGGAGTATTAGGAGCTTGGAGAACTGAAAGTCAAATCAAGAAGTTTCTCACATGGAATGGATCCTCAAGAAAAGATAAGGTCTTTAGGAAAGACCTGAAGTTTGGAAGTCCCCCGCATTGTACTTTTCTAATGTTTGTAAGAAGGAATAGAAGTTACTTTTTGAGACAAGGAAGAATCTAAATGAGTTGTGGATTTTTTCTTCTAGCATATAGAAATCATAATGTCTCAGCAAAGTTGCCGATAGGAAATTCCTCCCAACTGAATTTAGTGTTGGCATATGCTGGGCTCCAGACTGCACCCTGATAAAAGTGAAACTGTAGTATGTTTTCTATTTTCTATTTTTCTATTCCTTTTGTTCTGCCACCTTCTTATAGATTACACTGCATTTATTTAGATGTGGCCTATGGCTCTAAATTCCAATGTGGTGCCAGGTTCTTTTCTGTGCTTTTGTTTGAGAAATGATTTTGTATGTGTTAGTTGATTCTTGAATTGTAAGTTCCTTCCACCTTTACCTACAGGCTATTCTAGCGATTTGCTTGGGTTTGTTAAATTCTCTAAGATTGGAGCCAAGGCTATGATAAATTTATGTTTTCTATTGACTCTCTTCAAGTTGAGCAAATGGGTCATGGAAGATTCAGGGTTAGAAAAATCATGAGTGGAGGAGCTGAAGAAACATATTTTTGGCAGAAAATGTCCTTGCCTGTGTCTGCTGAAGGTAGGACCCAGATTTTAGCTGGCCAAGGTTAAAAGCTTCTGATGGAAATGAACAAAGTAAGAAGTACAAAGAACTAGAGGAAGAGATATGTTTTCATATATATTTGGGGATATTCATTTTCTGTAGGTCAATAGAAGAGGAATTTGGGAAAAAAATTAAATTGATAATGTGAAATTTTTTATCATCAAAATTTCAGGCATTTGGACAAAAATAATGAGATTTGGCTATTTATATCCTTGAGGTTATGTTTTCTGAGTTATCTTTATACTTGGTTTACATCATTTAACCCTTTCAGGTATGCTTAGGAAATGTGATGAAAACATGTCTCCGAATGTGAACAATGTGGGCTTCAGTCCTGACTCATAGGCTCCTACAAAAATAACATGGTTTAAAAACCATGGTTTTTTAAAATATTTTTTAATTATTCTTTTTTAATGTTTATTTAATGAGATAGAGAGAGAGAGAGCGTGAGCAGGGGAGGGGCAGAGAGAGAGAGGGAGACACTGAATCTGAAGCAGGTTCTAGGCTCTAAGCTGTCCACACAGAGCCTGACACAGGGCTCGAACCCATGAACCATGAGATCATGACCTGAGCCAAAGTTGGATGCTTAACCAACTGAGCAACCCAGATGCCCCAAAAACATGGTTTTAAATCGAGAGTGGTTCTGCCTAGCTGTTGATTGGCTATATATAGAGTCAATGTCAGGATTTGGAAAATCAGGAAAAAGAACAAATTGTGATATATTACTGGCCTTCAGGCCCCCTTTCACCCTTTTGTCATGCATGGGTCAAAATTACAGGCAAGGACATTTACTGAACCAAAGTGCTACAGCTTTTTGGTGGGATGCTGATTTGGGCTTCATGACTAGCTTGTAATATAGATATCTGACATTTTTCTCGAGCCTCTATATCCCCTTCCTTTTGTCACGAGATCCCTTCCCAAGGGAGATTACTCTTCCTCCATTCTGTATGATCTGTGTAAAATGGTCACTCGAGATGCACCAGCTCTCTGTCTAATGGTAAGCCCTGACTCAAGCAAGACCAGTGGAATGCCTTCTGGGAATTTGAATTTAGGCCAGTGCTCCTTTTCCTGCACCGTTAAGACACACATGATTGCAGGTGAGAGTGGACCCTCCTATTAGGAAATGTTATTAAATTGATTTTAAAAACTGTTGAGGGAAGAATGATTCCAGGATAGCAAAGTGTTGGAGTGGAATCATTTTAAATATTAGAGATGTATAGAGACCCTCTCTGAGTTGCTGCTCCCCAGATACTCAGGGCCATCCTAATTCCTGTCCTTTCTAAGGATTTTGTGCAGTTCATTTCCCTCCTGTGTGGTTACATTAGGCAGGGTATGTTCGGGTTGTTGTGATGAGAGCCTTGACTAACTGGTATGCTTTTGTTATTTCCGTTAGGGTTGACTTTCTTTGGATGGATGTCTTTGGCTTGCTCTTCTCATGCCTCTGGAGTGTATGCCCTCCTGGAAGAGGGCTCTCGAAAAGGGCAAAGGGACAGCCAGACTGGAATTGAGAATAATCTTTGGGCCAGAGACACCAAAGGAGTCACTTGGCCTCCACATAGTCTAGTTCTGATTGTCAGGGCTAGAGGTTCTTTAACAGGACTTGAGGCAAATCCATTTAGCAACAACAAAAATGAACATTTGCCCTGCCTGTCTCTTTGCACATATTTTGCTCATGAATTTGTAGTGGTGCTAGGTGTCCAGTTGAGGTGGAAGAATTGTAACCAAATATCACTGAAGATGTGACACAATCAAACCATTATCTTGAATGATGTCACAAAACTCGAGATGAGGAGGGTCCATATTTTGGTCCATATTTTCACCTTACGTAGGCGTAAACGACTGCTCAGAGTCTACACTATGATGGTGTCAGGGCAGAACTCGGGCCATGTAGCTCTGTCTCCTGCATTATTGAGGCAACATCATACATTTTGATTCACTGTGGATTAAAGTTCTGTTTTAGAGATTTTAAAATTAGACTGGCTTTTGGGAAGAAGTTGCTTGTTAAGTGCACTTAGTCCCTGCCCTCACATACTGTGAATAAACCATTTATGTTGTTCTAAGTACTTGCTTGCAAATGTTATCTTGAGCTATATAAGATTGCTGTTTGGTAGGTGAAAAACAGTTAAGTATTTCAGGTGACTGAACCCATACCACTGAGAGGCTGATCTCATCTCTTACTACTGCTGCCTCACTAAGCAGCGCTGACCTTCCTCCCTGTCTTCACATTGTTCTGGCCTCAGGGCCTTTGAACTTTGTATTTCTTTTATCTTGGTTTCTCTTCTTTCAGATAGTGTCTCCCATCCTCACTTTCTTCAGAAATTTTATGCAAATATTACTTTCTCAAAGAGGCCTTCATTCACTATGCAGTCTAAAATTTCAGCCCCCTGACCAAGCACGCATTTTTTAACCCTTTCTCTGCTTCCTTTTTTTCCCCCAATTAAAGCTCACCATGTTACATATTATACACAGCTGTTATTTTTGTTTATTGTGTATCTCTGTCTTACAGTATAAGTTCCAAGTAGGTAGGGATTTTAGTTTATTTTGTTCACTGCTCTTTCTCCAGCGTCGAAAATAGTGCTTGACACACAATGAAATGTTCAACAGTATATGCTGAATAGATGAGTGTGAACTGACAGGTAGCTGACAATATCCACGGGCCTAGATCTTTGAAAATACCACGCTGGGAATTTTCACTCTGTTTTGTGCCACAAAAGGGACTGTGGAGATCTCTGTGGCTATGGCACAGGGAATGAGGCAGAGGCCAGGAAGACAAAATTGTTACCTACTTCTTTTCTGTTCAAACAGGCCAACTCAGCTTTTGTCTCTTATATGCTGGGTTTCTGGTAAGATTTCATTAGGAAAAAGGTTTGTGCAAATAATAACAATTTGAAGCCACTGATTTGGGATAACCGGAAAAACATGTTTGTAAGTCATCATGTAGTTTTGAGCCTTAAGGTACTGTGATTATCAGTGTCTCTTCACTACCCCACAAAGAGAGTGTAAACGGGCTGTTGTTGGAATTAGCTGCAGAAGTCTCAAATTCAATGAGCTTCACATTTGACAGATTTTTTAAAAAAATATTCTTGAAATGTGAAAGTTACTTTGTTTTAAGGAATAAGTTGTTCAAAAAAACCCCTCTCCCTTATTCCTAGGTATATTAGTCTATATTAACCCAGTGCTAAAAATCCTTAGTGGGGAAAGGGGACCACAGTGTTACTTCGGTATTTATTTTTTGCATGGAAATTGACCTAAGTGCTATACTGGCCAGGAGCCATATATATAATACCAGGAGCAGGTATTAGGAATAACAGGACTTAGTCCACATTTTCAAAAATTCATGTGTTTTCTTTTTTTCTTTTTTTTAAAAAAAATTTAAATGTTTATTTTTGAGAGAAAAAGACACAGCATGAATGGGGGAGGGGCAGAGAGAGAAGGAGACACAGAATCCGAAGCAGGCTCCAGGCTCTGAGCTGTCAGCACAGAGTCCAACTTGGGGCTCGAACTTACAAACTGTGAGATCATGACCTGAACCAAAGTTGGACTCTTAACCGACTGAGCCACCCAGGCGCCCCCAAAATTCATGTATTTTCAACACATTTCTAAACACATAAATAACATGAAAATTGTGAAGCCCCCAATGTAAAGATTTTAGAAGAATCTCTATGAGGCAAGATGGTGAATCATGCAGAGAGGGTAATCAGAAGAGATGTCTGTCTCATTTTGTTCTTCCAGTAACCTGGCCCAGAACCCCACCTCATGGCTGTCACTGAGTCATTTAACAAGCTGACTTGTCATCTGAGGGAATACCGGCCACAGATGTACAGTACAGGGTCACACAGCTAAATAGTAAGCAGGGTTAGGATTAGGACACAGATCAACAAGTGTTGCCTTGATCTCCTATTTCTCCATTATACACTGTTTCCCTCTTAAAAATCCTTCAAAAGGGATGAGGTGCGTAGGTGGCTCAGTAGGTTAAGCATCTGAATTAGGCTCAGGTCATGATCTCGCAGTTTGTGAGTTCGAGCCCTGAATTGGGCTCTGTGCTGACAGCCCAGAGCCTGAAACCTGCTTCAGATTCTGTCTGTCTGTCTGTCTCTCTGTCCCTCCCCTATTCATGCTTTGTCTCTGTCTCTCTCTCTCTCAAAAATAAGTAAACATTAAACAAATTAAAAAAAAAATCCTTCAAAAGGAAAATGCACATTGTATGCCAATGTCCAGCTTTGCTTTTTTGAAAATTCAAACATAAAAGCAAACATTACAAACTTTAACTGACCTTTCTATATTTACAAATTAAAAAGAAACATGCTAGCCAAAATAAGCATTAGTTGAATAATTAACTAATAATTCTTAGAATAGAAGAATAAATGACTAATCATAAGTAATGATTAGGATAGAAGAAATACTATTTATCATGCAACTGTAAACATAAGACTACTAGGAGAAAACAGTTGGGGACAGAAAAAAGAAAAGAAGTCTACATGAGAGTTTAGAGCAGGGTAAATGAAATTCTGAAGAGGGATGATGAGGGTCTCCAGGTATCTAAGATGAAGGGGAGATGAAGGGCCCAGAGATCACATAAAATGGAAAATGCAGCTGTTGTAGTGAAATGAGTTTCTTAGTTTATTTTTTTTCTTGCCTTTACATTGTTTCCATTAAACAAACATAGTGGTTCTTAACCTGTTTTGATCAAGGAGCCTCTTGAAAATCTGGCTAAAATTACAGAGCTTCTTCCCAGAAAAATGCCCATAGGCACAATATTCTCAAAGGCAACACACAAAGTGGAGCCCAATATAACTTTCCTTGTTTACTCATAACTATATCTGATCTCTAGCCCAAGCCTGAATTCTGCCTGATAGCAGGAACCTAATCTAGCTCCTGGCACTACACCATCTCTTAGGTGACCTCTTCATGATTTGGGGTTTAAAAGAACAACAAAAAAATCAACCGTTTTTTTCCCTCTTCCTCCTTCTGGGGCTTCATTCTAAAGTCTAGGGCTCTGGTTCTTGGTTTTGGTCGGCTCTGAGCAGGTGTCCCTGAGACATACAGCCAGCAGACCAGTGCACTGAAGCTTTTGGTCCTTGGTTCCTTGAGCCCTTGCTTTCCTTGCAGGACAGCCAATGTCCCCATCCTGCTCCTGTGGCAAGGTCCCTGCTGTGTCTTTGTGTCCTGTCATATTCTCTCTCTCTCCGGACCTGGGAAGGTATGGCTACTTACTTACGGCTTCTCTGTAACTGAAGAAGCCTGGGGGCTTTCCAGGCTCTCTCTGCCCCTGACACTCTGACACTGACACTCCGTGAGCCCCTTAGTGCTGTTCGCTGTGCATCCGTGCAGTTTGCGGCTCTCCCGCTTTATGGGTAATCCTTAAACCTCTGCACTCAAAACACACTTTCTTTCCTGGTCCTTGGATTGTGCTCACGTGCAGGACTTCTGACACCTAAGCCCTCCTACCAATTTCCTTTCTCCATGGCAATGTGAAGGCTCTGGAGGGGAGGGGAGAAATAACTTGGTCATCAAGTATTCTCTTGGGAATTTAAGAATATATATATATATATATATATATATATATATATATGCATGCACATACACATATATGTATTTCTGTTTTTTTTAAATAGAAAAAGTAAATGAAAAAGTAATAACATTAATTACAATGAGTGGATATGGAATAAAAGGGATGCGGAAGTGAAGGAGACATCTGAGTGTGCATTTTTAATAATTTGGACTTGTAAACCATATTAACAATTTATTCAAAAATAAAATCAAATGAAAAAGGATTAGAACAGTCAAACCCTAAAATTGTTTGTAACAGAAACAAATGATCCTAACTACATATCAGATTGATAACATAACAACAGGAAGGATATTTAATTGGATATATTTGAACACGTGTTTGTTTACTTGGATATAATCTAAGATAACAAAAGAACTGTAGGGAAATCTTAAACTATATTTAGTAGTCTGCTCTTGGCAATAGTATTGTTATTATAATTCTAAAACTGTTTTGTGTATACTTTAGGATAGAATGAATGAGTTTGTGTATTGATATTGTTGGCAACCGGGCTTTTCCCCAGGAGAAGGGAGTTACATGTACCGGCTGAGGGACAGTAAGGAAGAACTCTGTGGTATTAAATTTAGATTGGAGTTACTAATATAAGTTCGTGATTTTCAAGTATCTGTACATAGATGTAGGTATATAGTATTCATATTATATAAATACTAGAGAACTAACGTGTGTGTGTTTGTATATACACACATGAACATATAAGGATAACTAGCAAACTATATACATTCATTCTTCCCAGGAAAGACCTAAAAGCAATGTCACCCTTGTGGTAGTGAGTACTCCTAGCATCCAGATCTTGGTTGTAAATACCATTATCCCCTAAAAGAAACCAGAATTTCTCAAAGAAACTGCTAACTTGGGGGGAAAGTACAAAGTGAGCCTTGAACTTCGCACCAGGAAAGAGTGGTGTTCAAACATTAACTGGGTGTTTTCAAGTATGCACCACGAATAAAATGGTAGGTAACACATATAAAAAGTTTTTGTTTCACAGTAATACCCAGAAATAGAGGGGAGGGAGAGGGAGGGAAAGAGGTTGAGAGAGAAAAATTTTCCCCTTTTAAATAGAATAAATAGTGAATGCTGGAACAATCACCACCTTGTAATCTCCAGCATGATAATGTTGGTTCAGACAGGCATCACCAATCGATGCTGTAGTGTTGTGGTAGCAGAGTAACAGCCCCCAAGGGTGTTCATAGTTTAATTCCAGAAATGTGTTACTTTACATGATAAAAGGGGTGTTGCACGTGGGAGCAAAGCTAAGCACCTTGAGATGGAAATGGGGAGCCTGGGTGGCTCAGTTGGCTAAGTACCTGACTCTTGATTTCAGCTCTTGTGAGACTGAGCCCGAGTCCGTCTCTGCACTGGGCATGGAGGCTGCTTAGGACTCTCTCTCTCCCTCTGCCCCCCCTCCCCCCACATGTGTGCTTGCACCATCCTTCTCTCTGTCTTTCTCAAAATAAATAAACTTAAAAGCAAAAAGGATGTTGAGATGGAGGGGTTATCCTGGGTTCCTTGGGTGGGCCTAATGTAATCAGCAGCAACCTCATAAGTAAAAGAGGAAGCCCAGACAGAGAGCACTAGGGAGCTGGCAGCGTGAGAAGGACTTGGCCCAAAGCTGCTGGCTCTGAAGATGGAGGAAGTGGACCATGAGCTACAGGAAGCAGGCACACAGGAAAACGGCTGGAAAGAGGGAAGCAGTATGTCAACACCTGATGACTCTTGGTGAGGGATATGCAAGTGTTCATTATACTTTCTACAGGGTTGATAGTTTTAAAGATAAAAAACTAATTAAAAAAGAAAAAAGAAAGCCTGAGTTCAGCTAGACCTGGATGATTTTTGTCATTTTGCATATAGGAACGGTTAACAGTGCGAACACAGACACACATACCAACGAATGGCAGGGGTGGAGTGAAACTGTGTTCCAGCTACACACCTGTTTTATGTTTCATTAGATCGGTGTTCAACCACTTGTGGGCCCCGGTAACTGCAGGATCCCTTGTAGAAAGTCTGGCCTGCAAAAATGCCTTTGAGCACCCAGCTTTGTCTTTGAACAGTACCTCACAAATATTCTATTAATTTGCAATGCCAATTGAGCTGTTTTCATTTTTAAAATACTTAAAAATAAAAATATTCTCTTTCTGTTAAATATGTACATTGAGTTTTTAAAACCTGAAAATCCAGGAATATGGAACCTTTTTCGTTTTTTTTCTGGGCGCTTCTACAGCACCACTGCATGTTCTCACCCATCAACATAGGACAATATTGATCTCAAGTCAAGTATCACCAGAAGAATTGCTTTGAGGGTGGAGAATTGGATCTTTTTTGTTCCTTGCTATATTTTAGAGCCTAGAACACAGTACACTGTATTTAACATGTGTCCGATGAACACTGGTTTGTGGTAGAAAAATACCCAGTTCTTTCCTCCTGTGTCTACTTTTACAGAGAACACTTCACCTCTGACACCAGATACGTAGAATTTTTTTTTTTTACCACCAAGCAGTTCTCAGTGACACCAGCTGGGCATCCTACAGTTTACCTCAATTCTGATGTTATCTACTTGGAGATGATAGTGTCAAATCTCATAGGTTAAGGACTCGGTCCCACAAGACTGCTCCTCACTTCAGATGCCAGTCACAGCTAGTAGGTGCCAGGGTTGCTCACAATTGCTGTTTGACTTAGCTAGCTACAAGTAGGAAGTCCCATTTTGGATTTCATTAGTTGCTAGAGCAACTCCAAGAATTCAGAGAAACATTTGCTAGCATTTACCAGTTTATTAAAGGATTTAAGAAAGGATACAGATGAATAGTCTGATGAAGAGATACCTGGAGTAGGTCTGGAGGATCTGAGGGCAGGAGTTTCTGTCCCCCGGGAATTGGAATGTGTCAACCTCCCATAAGCTTCTAATTATGGCTTGGTCTTTTTGGTGATCAGCCCCATCCAGGAGCCATCTAGCACCCACCCAGAATTACGTCATTTGAGCAAAAACACCCCTATCACCTAGGAAATTGTAAGGGTTTTAGGAGCTCTGTGCCAGGAATTGGGGGAAGAGGCCAATATATATTTCCTATTATCTACAGCTTAAATGAATGAATGGGGTAGAAGAATTGTAAGTAGGGAACCACATCAGTTAAAATGTCATGTATTATCCACCCACACGCACACAAAATTTTATGTTTGAGAGCCATTACATAGCTCCCTGAAGTCCATCCTTAGACTCTAAATTAAAACTCCCCTCTCTACCAATTCTCCTTCCCTCTCAGTAATTTTTCTTTTGATCTTCTAGTCCTTATTTCTCCATTACTTGATTGTCATTTTTAAATAGGACCCACCAGGGGCACCTGGGTGGCTCAGTTGGTTAGGCATCTGACATTGGCTCAGGTCATGATCTCACGGTTCGGTTTGTGAGTCCAGCCCCGCGTCGGGCTCTGTGCTGACATCTCAGAGCCTGGAGCCTGCTTTGGATTCTTTGTGTGTGTTTCTCTCTCTGCTCCTTCCCCACTTGTGCTCTGTCTCTCAAAAATGAGTAAGTGTTAAAAAAAATAAAAAAAATAGGACCCACCAGCTTAGCCGAACATGTCTTTTGCTTGCATTTTATTTCTGGGAACACATTTTGAGCTCGTAAGGACAGAAACTACTTCTTAGATATTATTGCTCTTTTTTCAAACCTGGAACCTGACACAAGGGCTTGTTTTTGTGGGCATTTGTTATTTTCATCTCTTCCAGCTTCCATTCATTCCTCCTCTCTTGGTAATACCATCCTACTTTCTTTCTAGAAAAATTTTCTCACCTCTCTTATGTGAAGAACTGTGGGTAAAAAACAAAATTGTCCTGCCCTCTCCTAGCCAAGTTGGGGAGAAGGAGTCTGTGGGGGGAAAAATGTTAACATCTAGACTGTCATCTTCCTCAGCATCATAATTAATTGAGACAAGAGAGACGATTGTCAAACTTCTTACAATATCAAAGAATTTACTCATTGAAAGTAAGTGAGAGTCTTCTTAGGATTGCTATGAATGGATGACTGCTCTACAAATATTCTTGCACACTGCATTTGGTTGTCAGGATAATTTATTGTATAACCTGTAATGTTTGATTGGCATCTGCACAAAAGGAAGGAAGCTAAGCGGCCTCTCTGTCAGTCCTCCAGTGACAAGTAAGTAGCAAGATACTTCAGCAATGGAACCCTAGACCATTCAGTTTTCTTGTGCTTATGTCATTTAAACTAATGTCAGTACTTGTAAATTGTATCCCACATAGTGATCTGGATATTGGGTGATGTGTGTGGTGTGTTCAGTGCCTCAATGAAATTGTTGCCCTATGCTGTATCCTTTCTTAGGGCTTGTAAAGTTAGTGTGAGGATAAACCTATTGTATCCTATGCATCTGGTTGACAATTTTGCCATATGTGACTATGGCTCAGTCAATGATATATTGGTGGCACATGTTCTATATGGATTCTTTTTTTTTTTTTTTTTTTTGTAGTTTTACTGCCAGCACAGCACTGTGCCAAAACAATAGAATGGTTCTTATCTTCTACCTGTGTTACTTGTGTTTCTATTTCTAAGCTTTCCCACTGATTTGGCTAGCATGTTCTTTCCAGTGAATTCTGTTCACTGAAGTTAACCAGAGATGGTTTCTTTTCTTTTCTTTTCTTTTCTTTTCTTTTCTTTTCTTTTCTTTTCTATTTTTTAAAGATTTTTTTAAATAATTTATTTTTGAGAGAGAAAGAGAGAGGGAGAGAGGGAGAATGCGAGCATGGGAGGGGCAGAGAGAGAGGGAGACACAGAATCTGAAGCAGGCTCCAGGCTCTGAGCTGTCAGCGCAGAGCCCGATGCAGGGCTCGAACCTATGAACTGCAAGATCATGACCCGAGCCGAAGTCAGACACTTAGCCGACTGAGCCACGCAGGCACCCCTTCCAGAGATGGTTTTGTTGGCTGCAATCGAAGAACTTTGGCTGATAGGGCTATGAATGAGGTCAGTCCTCAATATATTTTCATTATACAATTAGTGTCTCCATTAATTGTTGCTGTACAATAAACCACCTCTAAACCCAGAGCCTGAAGCAGCAACCATTCATTCAGCTCACAGTTACACGCTTCTGCAGATTCGACTGTTGTCAGCTGGATTGTTCTCTTGGTCTCAACTGGATTTTCTGATGTTTTTTTGTGATGGGGTGTAGGTCATTGGGGAAACTTTGCTTCTGGGTGATGGCTGGTCATCTATCAAATTGGTCTGGGCTTTTTCATATGGTGGCAGTGGGGTCTCAAGAGAATGATGGATGAATAATGGGTTGAATTATGTTCCCCCAGAACTCCTTTGTTGAAGCCCTAACTCCCAGTATCTCAGATTGTGACTATATTTGGAGATTGGACCTTTAATGAAGCTGATAGGATGGGCACTAATCTGATCTGACTGATGTTCTTATCAGACGAGGAAATTTGGACACACAGAGAGACACTGGAGGTGCACACGCGTAAAGACCACGTGAGGACACAGCAAGAGGGCAGCTGTCTGCAAGCCAAGGAGAGAGGTCTCAGTAGAAAGCAAATCAGCCAACACCTTAATCCTGGACTTCTGGCCTCCAGAACTGGGAGAAAATAACACTCTGTGGTTTAAGTCACCCTATCTGTGGTTATGGCAGCCCTATCAGACTAATGCAGGCTGCACACGACGTCTTTGTGGCTTATGCTCACGATTGGTACATCACTTCATGTGCATTATATTATTCAAACTGAGTCACACACAAATCCATCCCACCTGGACAATTACATTACAAATGGGCCTAAATGTAGGGAAGAGAATAAGTGAGGCCATACTTGGAAATAATCTGCCACAGTGGTTTGAATGGTAAGGAAGCACACAGAATAGAAATAGATACTAATGCAGGAAATGTTGTTAGATACTTTAATCTACAATTGAAGTGTTTTATACTAGGCATATTTCTATTTCTTAGAGTGGAGTAGGCTAGCTCATGTTTATCCCATAGCCAGTACGATGAAAACATACCTGCCCACTTCAAGGAGGCCCTCTTCTTTGTGGTATGAACCAGGAAGTCTTGGCAAAGGACCAGAACAGTGGGAGGAATGGTATTCTTTCCTTTACAGATCACATGATATCATTAGATCCTAAAAATTAGTATTACCATGTCTTAGTAATTTTTCAAAAGAATATTTGCCAAAACCTTGTCATTGACAGGCTGGAGTGGTAGAAGAGGTCAGAGAAGGCCATTGACTTTAAAATATGTATATATGCTCTAAGCCTTTAAAGTAGAGTCTACATCTCCTTCCCCTTGGCATCTCTCCGTGATAATGGCATGCTTTGCAAAGATGCTCAAATATCGAAGAATTAATACTGCCTTCTATAGTGGATACTGGAATCATTAGTTATGTCTTGCCTCAGGTCACTGGAAAACTTACTATTTTTTACTTTGGATTGTAGAAGTAGGCTAAAATCAGGGATAGAAAAATTTGTGTGGTGGCCTACAGAATTAAAAAAAAATTGCATTGCTTCAACAAATATTTTAAAAATATTTGTTCAACATTTATTTAGAGGTTGAAATGGATTTATTTAAAAATCATCCCTTTATTTTGTTTTTCCTTCCTTCCTTCCTCCCTCCCTCCCTCCTCTTTCTTCTTTCTTTCTTTCTTTCTCTCTCTCTTTCTCTCTGTCTCTCATTCTCTTTCTGTCTCTTTTTCTCTTTTGCTTTCTCTTTTTCTCTCTCTTCCCCTCCTCCCCCTCCTCCTCCTTCCTTTTTCCTCTTTCTTTCTTTCTCTTTCTTTCTTTCTTTCTTTCTTTCTTTCTTTCTTTCTTTCTTTCTTATCCTCTTTTTCTATTTTACTTTCTCCCAAATAAAAATTCACTTCATTGAGATCATTAGGGGACACGGAAGTATTCCTGAGGCAGCAGGAGATGCCAAGAAAGGTGTTTGCATTGTCTAGCACTGGCTGTCTAGCTACTGTACACGGAGCTCAGCTGAGCCATGTTTGGTTTTCCAAATCCCTCTTCCCATCCTCACACCTACCAGGTTTCTTCTCTCTCTCTCTGCTTTCCCACTGTGCTCTGCCTTCTTGCCCATGCCTTGCACGTTCTCAGTCTCTTCCTGGGATTCTTAATCCTTCTGCCTTTCTCAGGCAGGACAGTTTAGCTCTGTAACAGCTCTAACTTCAAACTCGGATACTCCCCCACTCCCTAGTTTAAACTGCCTGCAGTAACATCAAAGGTCATTCTGTGAAGGGCCAAAGTTTTCTTCTGTTTAATAAAGAGAAGTTCCTTGAAATACCAGAATTTACTTTCCTTAGAAGGCAGTGGGAAATAAAATATGACAAATATGCTGTGATAAAGTTTCTTTTTTTTTTAAATTTTTTTAATGTTTATTTTTGAGAGAGAGAGAGTGAGCGAGCAAGCACGAGCGTGGGGGGACGGACAGAGAGACAGGGAGACACAGAATCCGAAGCAGGCTCCAGGCTGTCAGCACAGAGCCCGCCACGGGCTCCAACTCATGAACTGAACCATGAGATCATGACCTGAGCCAAAGCCAGACGCTTAACCGTCTGAGCTACCCAGGTGCCCCTTAAAAAAATGTTTTTAAATGTTTGTTTATTTTTGAGAGACTGTGGACAAATTTCCATAGTAAAATACAAAATAAGCAATTGGTTACATGGCCTGCATAGGAGTGGGAGCCTGTTTACATGTTCCCATTTCGTAAAGAGTTGTTTTGGTCTGTAAACTTGAGTTAAAATGATTCCCGTGATATTTTGGCATCTGCTTTGGAGTACAGTCCTGGAGGTATTGAACTTGTCCAACCTTTAGCACACCCTCATTTATGGTGGTAATGGAATTAACTTTATCTGTGGAAAGATCATTGGAAGCATTAATTGGGATATGAAAGCTTTAATCTCCAACTGCCCCTGTCATCAGAACACCCAGCCAGTCACATTGGCCTTTCTAAGTTCTTCTGGTGCCAGAGAGCTGTGGTTTGAAAAACATCACCAGCTTTGTACTTAAATGATCATGAGTTTCTATAGAAATAATATTTGGGGGACCTAACATTATCTTAAAATTATTTTGTTTTGCTCACATTTTGGAGGAATTAGAAAAGACCTCAACATAACCTTTCTTAAAAACTACCTCTCAGAAGGCATCTCTTGTGAAACTTAAGAGCTAGATTGCTCTCTACCTTGTTATCCCCCACAAAAAAAACATCAGGGCCATCTTGGAAATGGAAAGAAGTGACTTACACAAACACACACACACATGAATAGGTAACGTAGGATGTAGACAAGAAGGGGGATTTGAAAGATATATTTTACAACTGCACTGTATAAAATATTAATCATTTTTGCCCATCTCACTGTAGCTTGGAACCAAAATTAATTCGTGGTTTTCAGGGAGGACTTTGAAAATTCAAAAGACCAAGTGACTTTTAGATACCTCATCATAGTCTTTGAGCATCAACTGATGTTATGCCAGTAGATGCTGTGGAACCAGTTCTGTGCAGGATGTGACCAGCTTTACACATCTGCACCCTTAGCACACTTCACCTCAGGCCTCTCACTTCCTGCCCCAGGGCTTCCATGCTGATGTTGCACTGTATGCACATAGGGGACGGGGTGGGGTGGGGGACATGTGGGGACTCAAAAGTGCAGGGAGTTCAAGGTGTTCCAGAGTGAAGTAAGAACCCAGATGCTGATTGCATGCTTTCTCCCCTCTCCCCTGTTCCCCTCAGGAAGTCCTGTGAATGGAACAGCCCATTTCTCCTGCAGTAGCCACCACCAACCTGCATCTCTCTGTTGCTCCTCCTAACTTCTCCACTTGATTTCACTGCCCCTCACACCTTCTCCCTGGATCCGACTCCCTGAGAACTTGGTCTTTGTTTTCCACTCTATTTTCTAGGGAACCCAAGCTAAGATGCTCATCAAAAAAGAAGATAAGATTGGAAAAATAAGAAAACTGGAAACTCAAACTTTGCTTACTTGAAAGTGTTTTATGTACATGGGGTGAAGGCCTATTTCCCCACTTAATTCTTTGAAATATTCAATAAGACGTGGTATTTCTGTTTTTTTTCTCCAAAGACTGACTAAATCTATAAGTGCATTGGAAAATATTAAAAATGTGAACAGTTCCTAGAACACAGAAGGAAATGGAGATTTGATTGCAAGACAGTCAAGAGCAGAGAAGTCGATGTCTCAAGGTCCATCTCAAACTTAAGTTAGCACCTTGAGGGCAGGGGTGGGGGGGGTGGGAGGGTGGGTAGGGGGCTGGCTGGTTATCTTTACTGCCTTATCTGAGGTTTCCAGCAGTTAGTGATACACAGGGTAGAAAGAATGATACTTTTCTTAGGGCACTTCATTCATTTACCCAACAATCTCTGTGCCAACTGTGTAGCTAGAATTTGGGAACAAAGAGGAATGAGACAGGACCCTGCCTTCAAGCAGCTCTGAATGGAGAAGGGCATGTACTTCCTATTTTCTGATTCATAGTTTGGTCATTTGTGCTACATATTTTATTTTTACTACTAGACTTTAGCATTCCGGGTGCAGGATGTCAATCATTTTTGTACCTCTATGGAGATGAGCATATACCAGGAAATAAAATAACATTTTTTTGGAAGCACTTAAAAAGTTCTGAGGGAGCTTTATAAACTGATTGAAAATGATAATTATTATTAATTGTCCAGTAATTTTTAAATAATTGATCATTAACTATTATCAATGACTGCATAAAGAAGGAGAGTGTCTACTTATGAGTGAGAGGAAGGCAGTGATATTGGTGAAAAGTGAAAGTCAGAATGGGTGACAGGCAAAATAAGCAGAAGAAAAGTTGGATTTGAAAGCCAAATCCCATATTGCTATGTGGACACTCTACAACTGCTTATTTTCTTTCCTGGGACTTTAGAGTAATGAGGTAACCATTATTTCTGTACATGTATACAGGAAGCTAAAAAATGGTCTGATGCAATTTCAACACCATCACAACAAAAAGCTCAGAAACCATAACATGTTAATATAGTTGAAAATTTACCTCATAATTTTTCAGCATGAGAAGGTCACACAAATTGATTAAAAACATATATTCAGCAGCGATCATTTAATTGTGGTCTTTTGGGAGAAGGCAATCATGTACTGGCTTCATTGATGCGAATTGGGTAGCTTGAAAACTTGATGCACCTGTAATTTTATTAATTATTGATGCAGATCATTGTTAATAATGCATTTCCTGTTGTGTTTACCAAGCCAAAGGGGCTCAGTATAGGCTGAGATAATATTACCGCCTAAGACAAAGAAAACTGTAGCTGCTCATTACTGGGTAGTTTGCTAAAAAGGGATCTGGCTACTACAAGTGAATTTACAAAAGTGTTGTCTCTGTTTTAACACTTAATATAATTTGAGGAGAATGAAGTGAACTATTGGGGTGAAAGTCTATAAGGTGAGACCTGGTGCCTTTTCAGATTGGGTATGCCCCCAGATTTCATGAATCCCTCTGATGTATACTTTAGAAATAAAATTAAAGGAAACATATGAGTGTGTGGTCCCATGTAAATACTCACCAAATTAACTTCAGCAGAGAAGAGTTTTAATAATCAGACGGCTAGGATGACCTGTTCTGTAGATATCAGTCAGTTTCTTTTCCTGGCCAGCCCAGGAAAAGGCACATTAAATAAAGCCCAACAGGCACATGAATAAAGTGGCCATGGTGGCAGATATGGAGGTTATTTATACATGGGTTCAGTAACATAGCATTCCATTCACCAATGCTGACTTTGCTATGGTCATCACTGAGTGCCTAGTCTACCAGCAGCAGAGACCAACACTGAGCATCTTACATGGTACCATTCATTGGAATGATCAGCCAGCTACCTGGTGGCAAGTATCAGGAAGGGCAGTGCTTTGTTCTTACTGGAATAGACACTTACTCTGCATACAGATTCAAAGACAGCATTGCTTCTGTTAAAGGAACTCATCTCAAATATATGAAACAGTGGGGAGACATTCATGGAATTCACTGGTCTTACCATGTTCCCTGCCATTCTAAAGCACCTGGCTTGATAGATTGGTAGAATGCCTTTTTGAAGGCATTTATACAGCCAGCTAGGTGGCAGTACCTTGCAGGCATGAGGCAAAGTTTTCCAACAGGCTGAATATGTATATGAATCAGCATACAATACATGGTTCTTTCCTTCCATTGGTAGGATTAATGGTTCCAGGCATCAAGGGTGGAAATGGGAGTGGCATCACTCACTATTACCTATAGTAACCCACTAATTAAAGGTTTTAGTTGGCCTAGAGGTTTTAGTTCCAGAGAGAGGAAGGCTTCCACCAGGTGACACAGCAATGATTCTACCGAATTGGAATTTAAGAGCTGGCCACTTTGGATTCCTCATGCCTCTGATTCAATAGGCAAAGAAGAGAGTTATAGTGCTGGCTGGGATGATTGGTTCCGTTTATCAAGGAGAAATCGGACTGCCACTCTACAAGGGATGTAAGAACAGTTTGTGTGAATTACAAGAGATCCCTTAGGTTATCTCTTAGTATTACCTTGTCATATGGATAAGGTCAATGGAAAACCACGACATCCGAATTCTGGTAAGGACTACTAATGGCCCAAACTCTTCAGGAATGAAGGTGTGAGTCACCCTGCCAGGTAAAAAAATCATAACCATTTGAGGTACTTGCTGAAGGTAAAGGGAATACAGAATGTGTGGGGGAAGAAAGTAGTTGTACATATCAGCTACAAGCACATGACCAGTTACAGAAATGAGGACTGTAATTGTCATGAGTATTTCCTTATTTTTTATGAATACGTTTGTGTGTATATATACACATATTAAGTAAATGTCTTTGTTTTCTTTCCTCTCTTATTCCCTTATCATGTAAGGTAAGATTTATTGACTTGATACCAATATTTAAGCATTGTTGATTCTATATCATAGTATTTAAGTTACAGAAATATCAGTAGAAGAATAAATATCACTCAAGAACTGTTCCTCCTCTTCTGAGGAAGGTATTAGTATGTTTGGGGTTATATAATGGGACAGTTGTATTATTGTTAGGTGCAATTATGAACTTGCCATTGTCTTTGTCTGGAGATTAAGTATGGTTTAAAGAGATGCTTATGGATGCCAGGTTGATAAGGAATAGACTTGTGATGGCTAACTGTATGTGTCAACTTGATTAGGCTAAAGGGATGCTCAGATAGCTGGTAAAACATGATTTATGGATGTGTCTGTGAGGATGCTCCAGAAGAAATTAGCTTTTGAATCACTGGACTGAGTTGAGAAGGTTGCCCTCCCCAGTGTGGGTGTCATCAAAAGCCTGAATAGAATGAAAAGGCAGAGTAAGAGTGAGTTCACAATCTCTGCTTGATCTGAGACATTCATTTTCTCCCCTTGGACATTGGTACTCTTAGTTATTTGGCTTTTAGACTCAGAACTAGGACTTACACCACCAGCTCTTGGATTCTCAGACATTGAGATTCATACTGAATTATACCACCAGCTTTCCTGGTCTCTATGTCACAGACAGCAGATACTGGAACTTCTCAGCCTTTATAAGCCAATTCCTATAACAAATCCTGTGTGTGTGTGTGTGTGTGTGTGTGTGTGTGTGTGTGTGTGTGCGTGTTATGTGTGTGTGTGTAATATATTGGTTCTGTTTCTCTGGAGAACTGTGACTAATACAGTGTGTGTGTGTGTGTGTGTGTGTGTGTGTGTGTGTGTGTGTGTGTGTGTTTGGACTCAATACCTGACTTAAGAAAAACTCCACTGAACAGCATAGAAACAAAATGTAAATAAAGAATAAAATAGTAATCCTAAGGAATAAATAAAAACATATAATCCAGGCCAGGATGTATATTTGAAAGGATAATAAACAGTCACTTGAATCAAAAGAAACTGAAAATAACCTCAAAATTGAAAATGTGGAAAAGAAGTCTTCTTTCTTCATTCATGCTGTACTGTTCCCTAGTGGTTTCATTCACTTCCAGCATTTTGGCCCAGATGTCAGTGTATATATTGACTAGAGGAGAAATTTTAGCAAAAGTTTACCAGATAACATTTTCTCAGTGACTCGTTCACCTGAACTCCATACATTCAGCTGCCTCTACACACTCCCTTTGGGAACTCTAGCCCTTCAGACTCAGCACACCCCAAAAGGGACCCCTCACTACCCTCCGAAACCTGTTCCTCACTGCTGTCACTATCCAGCCAATCTCCCACAATAAGCCCCAGAATCATCCTCTTTCCCTCCTTTTCACTGACTCCTCATATATGGTTGTTCATGGATTCCTGTTGCTTCTCCTTGAGAACTGTGTTTTGAGTGCAAGGCTCTCTCTTCTCTACTGCCCTTCATACTGCCTTCGTTCAGATGCTCATTAGGAAATCTGCCACCTCCAGTCTTTCCGAATTTCTCTTTGTCTTCCTTTGTGCTTCCAGAGGAGTCCTCCCCTCTGCAGGCTTCAGGTGATGCTCCAGCTCCTCACAACGCCATACAAGGCCCCTCACAGCCAGGCTCCAACATTCCCTGTTTGCAACAACCACTCAGTCTTCTTAAAGCTCAGCTACTTGGAACTCACTCATTTCCCCATCCAGCTGGCTCCTCTGTGCTTCCACTTATTAGTACATGCAGCTGGCTCTGACTTGAATTCCTCTATTCCTCCTCCGTCCTGGTCTCAGCTGCCTCTGAATGGGTGACAGTGTTGGGTATTAGGTAGGACTGTGGGTTGAGACAGTCTGTGTTGGAATCGTCCATTAACTTGAGATGCAGTCTTGGGCAAGTCACTTAACTTTTCTTGTTTTGTTTCCATGTCCATAAAATAGGTTAATGAATAATGATTGTTATGAGAGTTATGTGATAAAATATATGTAAAACTCTTTACATGCTGCACAGTGCCCTCCGCAAGCTGGCCTCCATATCCCTTCTTAACACACAGTCAGGACAGTATAAAAGTTAGCTACTCTGACCAAAATTTCTTAAAGCAAAATCAACTCCCTCTATCACTGAGGTCTCTAATGATGAGGGTCTGGAGTCTAGAAAATATGCTTACTTAGAAGATGAGTGATGTTGTACACTTCTTGGAAACTATTAGGGAAGTCTTCATAGTTAAGACAAGAAAAATCATTTCTTTTTCTCTTAATCGTCCTGGCAGTGGTGATACAAAATAACTAGTTTCCTGAGAAAGCCTGATGCACCTAAAATGCAAAATTATATTTTTGTTTCCTCTGGACTTCAAACTTTCTCAGCCATGGGAAAAAAGCCATTGAGTCCTATGGATGTGATGTTCACACTTGAGTAATAGACATTCTTTCCACTGCCTAAGTCACAAACTGAGTCTAAATTCAGTGGAATTTCAAGTTTAACACATAACTAAAGCTCTAAACCTGAGTTAGGGTTGTATCTTTACCTTTTTCCAATTCTGCCCACTTTAGGCTGGAAGTCTACAGTGGGAAAGTGGGTGTGGTGCTGAACAATGATGAACAAAATACAGCCCTACTTGTCAAGGAGCTCACCAGCTTTTAGAAGGATAGACGAATGGTAGATTGGACTGCAGTGTGATATATGCTGTGATAAAGGTATGCTTTAGGGACATATCGAAGGAGAGGAAGGGTGCTGAAATCGATCTGTGAAAAGGGGAAGGCTTTCTGTAAGAGATGAAATATGACCAAAGTTGAGTCTTGGAGGACTGGTAGGACAGCTCCTGATGGAGGAACCAGTCTGTGCAAGGCAGGGGAAGGATCATGAACCCAAGTATCACTTGTCAAAGGGATCAGATTTGCTGTACATCCCAAGGGAGTCGCGTTGGCCAGTTGTGCTAGTAAACATATATGTCCACATAATGTAGGAATGGGATATGTAATCAAATGTGAATTTGATTAAATATAGACAAGATGGTGGTTAATATTTTGGGTTCTGTCATTTACAAATTGCATGAACTTTGGCAACTTTCTGAACCTCTTTGAGCCTGAATTTATTAATCTAAGATGGGGAAATTATTGCTCACTTCAAAGAGTGTAATTTTAGGTGTGCATGGATGGCTCAGTGGGTTAAGTGTCCAACCCTTGATTTCACTTCAGGTCTTGATCTCACATTTCCTGAGATAGAGTCCTTCGTTGGGCTCTGGGCTGACAGCACAGAACCTGCTTGGGATTGTCTCTCTTCCTCTATCTCTCTGCCCTTCCCCCTGCTCACGGGTGTGCTCTCTCTCTCTCTCTCTCTTTGAAAATAAATAAGCATTTAAAAAAAAAAGTATAAATTTATATGATAAAATACATATGTAAAGTCCTTTGTACTTAGCCTGACCCTTAGTTTGGGCTTAATAATTGTTAGTTCATTAACTGAAACTATCCCACTCACTGCTTTTATTTTATATGGAGGGTGAATTGGAGGAGCAAAGCTATAAGGCAGAATCAGGAAGATCATTTTTAGGTATGAGAGAGCAGGGGCCTGAATTAGCATGTGGGTGGTGGAAATGGGAGGAAAAGCCACATAAAGGTGGAAAATAGTGTTTTAGAAGAGTCCACAAAAAACAAATAACGTACAATTTCATTCATATGTGGAATTTAAGAAACAAAACAAATGAGCAAAGGGAGAGAAAGAGCGAAAGCAAGAAACAGTCTTAACTATAGAGGAAAAAGTGATGGTCACCAGGGGGGAGGTGGGGGGATGAGTTAAATAGGTGATGGGGGTTAAGGAGGGCACTAGTCATGATGAGCACGGGGTGATGTATGGAACTACTGAGTCAGTACATTGTACACCTGAAACGAATATCACACTGCATGTTGAGTAGCTGGAATTTATATAAAACCTAAAAAAATAAAAATAAAGATAAGAGAAACAGACTAGCTATGTCTGCTGTCAGTATTAATTTTCAATTACATTTTGCCCACTCACTGATTGTGTTTGGGCTGGCTGCTGGGTCCAGGATCATTTTCATAGCATTTTAAATGCAGCCTTGTACACAGTTTGGGATCTTTAAATAGAAGTTGTTTCCATCCAAAAAAAAATTTTTTTCCACATCAAAATAAGCTGTTACCTGGGATATTGTAACCTAGAGTCATCATTGCTTTGTTAGTTGAACCAATAATTCTTAGGGTGAGGTTACCTCACATGAAGAGATGGTATGTGATCCTTAATTGCTTTTGATTTCTAACACAGATTGTTTTGCTTTAAGTGGAAAATGTCCATTTATTTGAAGTGCTCTGTCTAGAAAGGTAGGGGCTCTGAATTCATTCCAGACAGAGAAGAATCATCAGATGAAATGTAGGGGGAATGGCATGAGAGGAGTGAGAAAACCTCAGGTTGTTTCTGACTCTGTCAGTGACTAGCTGGGTAACTGGGAAGTAGTTTTGTTTCTCTGATAAATAAACATGGGTCACAGTCTGGCGAAGTAATTGCTAATGTATTTTCTTTCCCCCCACCTCTTATCCCTTTGTGTACCCCACTGACTTTTACCTGTTCAGGTCACCTGTTGCAGAAGTTTAAGTGGATATAAGAGGATTTTTTAAGTGTGAGAGGGTTTTGCTACTATGAGCATGTGGATATGATTGTATTATTGGTTCTTTCTTCTTGTGACTTGTTAATGTAAAAACAGAATTTCTATTAGTGACTTTGATCTAGGAAATCTTAGGGAAGAGTCTTTCACATAGATTATATCATTTTAAAAATCATGAATATTTACTAGTATTGTTTATATTTACTGACGCTGTCAGGGGTTTTGATGACAGAGGAGCTTGAAGTAGGACAATGTTTTGGGATAATTATTTTGTGTGTTACTTGCTGCTGAGTTTGTTCAGGAAACAGTGTCATTTTTGGTACACAGTAGAGAGTCAGTAACTGGTGTGAACTGAATGTGAAAATAAGGAAGTGTTTGTTTCCTAGTTGATTGCTTTAGTACCTATTTAATTTCTTCATACCAAAGTAAGTGAACATGTAGTATGCAGATGGAAATTTAATATCTTGTCTGTGCAATAAAAACTGGAGTGGGAAACTGAAGTATTTTATAAAACGTCCTATATAAAATCATACCAAAAATGATTTCACTGACTGTCAAGAAATACTGTCCTGTTGTAAGATTTAGTACATAAGAGCTGTCCCAACCCAAATATATGCTTTCAATATGCATTTTCATGATATGAGCTTAAAAAACAAGAGGAAAGCTTTTTTTAGCTAACAGTAGTGACTGAGAAATTTTTGGCATTTTAAACAATCTTGAATGCACCACTCATTAATAATTCCTCTTTGTTTACTCTCACCAAATACCATAGGAGGTTGGGACATGACGCTGAGTTAATTATGGGTGCAGGACTTTGCCAAATGACATTGAGTTGAAGACAGGTTGACATTTTCAGTAATGTTATAGGTCAGAAAGGTAAGCTAATTTGGGCTCATGTAAATCTGCAAAGGAGCTTTATGTTTTCCCAGTAGAAGGAGAAAAAAACCCAATCCCTAGAGTCACATGGCAACACTGCATTGGAAGGGGCCAAAAGACCATCTGACTTAAACTGAGGCTCCTCTGGTTAGATTAGTTGGATCTAGAACTCCACAGCGTGCTTGACCTGGAGGGTCTAGGCTAGTTATAAAAAAGGGGGTCCAACTGAAGTGTTTTGAACCTATCAGTCCCAGAGTGCCAGATGAATCTGCTCAGTGATCAGCTTCCTGTCCTTAAGATGCACGTTGCATATACTCACCTGTGTACCTGTGCCCAAGTGAACACACACACACACACACACACACACACACACACTGGTGTGTAAAGAAAGGGCTTAAGAATAAGAAAGCCTGTGTTTTTGTCTCTTTTCTATTACCTAATAGCTCTGTGCACTAGGGTAAAGCACATCAGTTGCTGAATTCCACTGCCTCTTGCCTTTTGGATGCCCTTCCCTTCCCTTTTCTAACCCCTTTCTGTTGCAGGTGGCTGTATTCTATGACTACATCAGAAGCTTCCTAGCTTTCTGGTTTCCTGTTGGGTTTGGTAAATGCTGATCCCCAGAGAAGGCCTGGAGTCAGGGTGAGCTAGGATCTCTTTCTGTGAGATCACTTTGGGCTTTGTCCTCCAACTGAAGGTCATAACTACTGTCAAGTAGAGCATCCCTACATGATTCTTTCTGCTGTTTCCCTTGCCTTGACTCCCATAGGTCCTCCCCAGTTTTTAAAATTTGAGGTATAATTGACATATAGTGTTAAATGAGCTTCAGATGTATAGTGAAATGATTCAACCATTCTTTAAATTTTCAGTGTCCATCAGGATAAGTGTACTCTTTTTAAAAATTTTTTTTTAGTGTTCATTTTTGAGAGAAAGACAGAGTGTGAGCATGGGAGGTATAGAGAGAGAGGGAGACACAGAAGTCAAAGCAGGCTTCAGGCTCTGAAGTGTCAGCACAGAGCCCAATGCGGGGCTAGAATTCGTGAACCATGAGATCATGACCTGAGCTCAAGCTGGACACTTAACTGACTGAGCCATCCAGGTGTCCCATGTACTCTTTTTTTTAATGTTTATTTATTTATGTTGAGAGAAAGAGCACGAGCAGAGGAGAGACAGAGAGAGAGAGAGAGAGAGAGAGAGAGAGACAGAATCTAAAGCAGGCTCCAGGGTCTGAGTTGTCAGCATAGAGCTTGATGTGGGGCTCAAACTGTGAGCCATGAGATCATGACCTGAGCCAAAACCAAGAGTCACATGATCAACCAACTGAGCCACCCAGGCACTTGTTAAATTCCCTTTTCAGAGGTGCTGGAAAACTTTAAAATTTTTTCCCTGATTCCTTCCTTCCTTCCTTCCTTCCTTCCTTCCTTCCTTCCTTCCTTCCTTCCTCCCTCCCTCCCTCCCTCCCTCCCTCCCTCTGCTTCCTTCCTTCCCCCCTTCCTTCCTTCCCCCCTTCCTTCCTTCCCCTCCTCCCTCTCCTCCTCCTCCTTCCTCCTCGTCATCTCCTCCTCCTCCTCCTCCTCCTCCTCCTCTTCTTTATTCTTCTTTTTCTTCTTTTTCTTCTTCTTCTTCTTCTTCTTCTTCTTCTTCTTCTTCTTCTTCTTCTTCATCTTCATTTGGTTCTCTCATTGAATGAGATGAAACATTCTTTCTCTTCTCTAGAGCCTGCTACATGTTTTGGTTCACAAACCTGAAAATGTGTTATAAATGCAGGATCTCAGCTTCTTCCCCTGACCTGTAGAATCAGAATTCATACATTAACAAGATTCCTGGGTGAGTTACATACTCTTTAGAATTTCAGAAGCCATTATATAACATTCCAATATTGTAATTCAGGGGTGTAGCGAAGCAGATCATGGTCTAACAGAGGACATGAAGATAACTTCCCTTAGATACTGCTCCAGTTAAGATGTGTTTTGGGTGCAAACAAATCTGCAGTGAAAACAGTGTCGAAGAAGACAAAACATAGATGGCTATTCTCCACCTGTCTTGGCCACAGAGTGTGACAATTCAGGCCTGTATTGTGTAAGAAAAGCTTCACAGGCTGGTGAGACACTTTGATGGTGCTGGTTGAGGGCACTGATTATGTTGGTTCTAGTTACTTTATCTTTCTACAGGTGAGCCAAGTTCTGAGACATAAGAGAGTGAATAGAAATAATAAAAGCAATCCCATTGTAACTGGCTTGTTGAAAGTTTATGAAACAAACATGCAAGAGTGTTATTTCTTTTTATCCCATGCCTTTAATGTCGTTTTGCTGAGTCTGATTTTCCTAGATTTTATTGCCATCTCGGTCAGATCTCTTTTAAATAAATAACTGTTATTGAGTCCCGTCCAATATAAAACTTTAATCACACCTACCTTCTTCTCCTAGGTCAGGATTTATCAGTGGCTCAGGGTCAATCATTGGCCTAAGGGGGCATGCAGTTGGGGGAGGAACACTGGGTATTAAATTGCACTTCACATCCTTCTTCCTCCTCTGGCGTGTTGGGCTAGGGAGGAGGGAGATGGGAAGAGAAGGAGAAGATAGAAGCGGTTGTTTGGACCCATGTATAAACGCCTTAGGTGGCCCCATGGGAGGAAGTCCTCATTCATAGTTACTCTCACAGGTGATCTGTCTCTGGCTTAAAGTCTTCCTATCTTCCTATGGTCTTTTGAATTATCTCTGTGAGTGGTAGAAAGTGGAGGGAAATGACTCTAAAACCCTGGACTATTGGAAGAAAAATGGAAAGACATTTTTAGGAAGATGTGGAGAAGAAATATATTTCTTTGCATGTAAATGTCTCTTTTCTCAAATAATGTCAGGCCTCTGACCTTTCTTCTCTTATTCAGCACAAGTAAGGACATTGTAATGTAGCTGTTCACAATTCCAGGAAAGTCAAATACATTTCAGCTATAGTTTTGACAAGGATGGCCAGTTTTCTGCATGTTTTATTATCCATGGAAACTTCCTTTTCCCCAAATACAAAATGCAATCAAATCAGTGGAAGTTGCCAAGAGGTCTCCAGGTCTCTGATGCTGGGTAATTGTTAAGTGAAGTCTATCTTTTTAAGATGGGATGCAGGGACGCTGCATGTGTGGTGTCAGGTGAAGAAGGTCAGGGTCATCTCCATGGGGAGCTGCCCTTCCCCTGCTGTCCCCCTTCTTCAGAATTAGAGTAGGTCTAACGAATAAAAGAGCCATAGATTCCTCTTGGGTATACTATAATCTCATTGCAAAATATGCTTCAGGATTAGTCCATTTTCCTGAGTTCAGAAATTAAAAGTAGTACATTTTTAATAATTGCAATGGTGACTGTGACCACAGGTCAATCTTCATATCATAATTTTAATTTGTGTCCTATCTTCATTTTTACAATCATGATATGCTTAGGATAAGCTGATGATCATTATATTCACCAGAACCCAAGAGGCCACTCTCCACAAGCAAAGCATTTGTAATGGGAAAATGGGCCATACTTGCCATGGGGCTGCTCTTGGCAGAGAGGATCATGTATCAGGAGCCCAGATGGAGAGATGGCAGAAGCCAGTGTGCAGTCTCCAGTGCTGTCCTGAAGTCTTCAGTGAAATTCCTCATTTCCCAAGATACTGAACTGTGATTGGATTCCCTGAGAGTACTGGAGAAAGGACAGAAAATTCTCTGTCATTGACAGGGTGCCTAAATGAGATGACTTACATGGATGTTGGAGTACTTATAGAGAACTTTGAGGAGGAAGTATGGAAATTTGGAAAAAGCTCATGAGTTGCAAATGGGTTTGCAAACAGAGTCAAGATTTCTGGGGGCAAAGGAGTTTGGTGGAAATGTGAGTTCTCTTTATTAGAAACCCTTACTGTAACGGTTATTTTTCTTAAGCTCACACAGCAAATGAGTGGCAGAGATAGATTATGTGACCTTGGCTAAAGCCTTTCTGTAGTATCCCTGCTGTCATGATGATTACATTGGAGACGATGGTGATGAGTATTTTTTAAGTTTTTACATCACAAGGATTCTCATTTCAGGCTAAGAAACTGAGGCATCTGATGTTCTGCATTATAGTTCTAAGATGAAAAGCTTACATTCTTTATTCCTTTTCAGTTTTCTTGGCTAAGATGGGCATTATTTGATGCTATATGTTATTTGTCAAATTATTTAAGTGAACACATGGAGAAAACTCTGAGTTTAAAATGACTCTGGTAATCTCTTTCTTGTTTCTCTCCCAGGAATGATTTCCTCTTTCACAGTTGGTTGGCCTGCTTGTTACTGTAATAATCACTTTGTGGAAAGCTGTTTTTTTTTTTTTTTAGGTTGATTCTTTACTATAATGGAAAAGTTCTATTTTCAGAGGCACTAATTTAATTCAGTGTCAGATTACCAGAGCCCCAAAGAGCCAATTCAGTAATAGATATAACTACTACTGTCAGCTGGGTGATGCCATAAAGGAAAATAAAATTTTGGTAAATAATAAGAAAGATTAAACAATTATAGAAACAGAAGAATGGGATTTTGTTCTCTAAAGACAATAATATAAACTGAGAAAGAATCCTATTTGGCTTCTTCAGGAAAAAATTCACCCCCTTGTCACGATGGGTTGTCAAGAAAGGAATCTGTTTCTGGACACATGTATAAATCATGAAAGTGCAGCTCCCCAGGGAGAGGTAAAATTTTAAGCCTTAGCAGGATTTTAAGCCAAATATACATAAATTCAGGGGTGCCTGGGTGAATCAGTCGGTTAACCATCCTACTTCAGCTCAGGTCGTGATCTCACGGCTCGTGAGTTCAAGCCCCGAGTCGGGCTCTGTGCTGACAGCTTACAGCCTGGAGCCTACTTTGGATTGTGTGTGTGTGTGTGTGTGTGTGTGTGTGTGTGTGTGTGTCTGTCCCTCCCCTGCTCGTGCACTGTCTCTCTCTCTAAAAAATAAATATTAAAAAATATACTTACAAATATACATAAATTCACCAGTTACATTTATAGGAAAAGGCTTTAACTGGGTTAGAATTATTGGGGAAAGCAGGACCCAGGACTCTGGACTGTTAAAGATGTAGGTGCATTCTGAAGCTGATAACCAGGATTGCAGTGAGGGGCCTGATTCCTCATCTTTCTGAAGACAGTCCAACAATACTCCTGCTCAATTTTTTAAAATTTTTTTAAATTTATTTTTGAGACAGAGACAGAGCATGAGCAGGGGAGGGGCAGAGAGAGAGGCAGACACAGAATCGGAAGTAGGCTCCAGGCTCTGAGCTGTCAGCACAGAGCCCAACGTGGGGCTCGAACTCACAGACTGTGACATCATGACCTGAGCTGAAGTTGGACGCCCAACCGACTGAACCACTCAGGTGCCCCCCTCCTGCTCCATTTCTTATCTAACAAAGACAGACTTACTACCCTGCAAACAAATTGAGAGATAAAAAATATGTAACTTTTTATATTGCTTGGGTTCCTGATAAAACCAGTGTGGTTGGCTAAGAATACTGAGCTAATAAGTCCACTAAATATTATTTGTTTATGCTGTGCTTTGTCTCCTGGAAGAATAGTGCCAGCTCATGCTAAACTGTGCAACAGATAAAATTAGTCTTGGGTTTTTCTTACTCCTGCTGGCTGCCTCTGGAATGTGCCCAGAACTTACTCACACTTGCCATTTCCTTGGTGGTTACACGCCTCCTCTGCCTCCCCAAGACTTCATGCCAGGGCCCCTGCTGGGTCTGCTCCTGGCTGTGTCCATGTTCCAGTTCAGTCCTTTTTGCCTAACTCCCATTTAAACTTACATATTCTCTGTCTTGCACTCCCAGGACCCTGTTTTCTATAATTAGGTAAGAATTTACCTAATTAGGTAAGAGTTTATCTGGTAACCTATCCTTTCCCAAACTGTACTGCTAATGTTCCTCCAGATTTTAGTAGATACAGCTTAGGAGGATTAAAAAAACCAATTTTTGGAAAAATAAATTTGGACAATCCTGTATACCGTTCTATCATCATAACAATTCACAATGCTCATTAGATTGTAAAGTCTTTCAAAAATAAATTTTTGTGATGAATTCAATATGGAAACACTATTACAGCAGAATACAAACTAAGGTGCACATTTTTTTATCCTTCCCACATGTCCTGTTTATTCTAATAGGAGTCTATAGATAAAAAATGCCTTTACCTTGAGGAATGACCCCAGTTATTGGCATTTCGGTGCTACCATGGGTATGCTGGGTATTTGGCACAAGGATATGGGTGGTACAGTTCAAGTTATTTTCCATTACTTTTGGTTACTTTCTGCTCTGCTAAGCTAAGCCATCATTTTGGGATAATTTGGACACTTCTCCATTTGGAAAAAACTGAGATAAAATTTGACTAAGTTTAGGTCTCTTGTTTTTGCATTTTCTATATTCATTTTTGTCCAGATATTCTTTTGAGAAGTGAAATGTATTTCTTTTCTCCTCAGTGCACTCAAATCAGGCCACTCAACATTTAAAAAGGGGATGAGATCAGAATCTTTTTTGTTGTTGTTATGGGCACGTTGGGTCAGGAGTAGAGCTCTCTGACAATAAGATCAGCTGGCTGAGCTGCAATCTACTTCCATTCAGTCCTCTGCTAATGAAAACGTTTCTGCTTACCTGGGAACTGGGCTGGTTTGGAAATTCTATTTTGAAGTGCTTATATTAAGAAGATGCCTTCTGGAAAGCCTCAAAATGAGGTCACAGACCTGAAGGAAATGTACGCTGCCTTAGGAATTTAGGCTGTCAAATGGAATCTGGAGAAAAACACGGTCAGTTTAGTTTCCTCCTTCTCTCCCTACCTTCTCTGTGCCTGGAGCACAAGATCAATCTCTGTGTCTCTCTGTGTCTCTCCTATTTTCTCTCACTCTGTGTCTCTGTCTCCATTTTTGTCTTTCTTCTTTGTGTTGCATACTCTCCATCTTGATGCCATTTCTTTTTATCCCCATAATGTAAACATTTATTAGTTCTCTGGTTCTCATATTTTAAATCAGACCTTCTTTTCATCTTTGATTTATCGCACTTAAGGTATTTTTGATGGAGAATCTCCTATTTCCAGGAGTTCAGTGTATCACATGATGGAAATGGGTTTGACTGGAAGCTTCTCTCTGACTATACCCTCCCCTTTCCTTACTTTCTATTATGCGTGAGTAGAGATGAGAATATTTTTACTAAGCCATTCTATAAATCTAGCATAGTGATGTCTTAGATACACGGCTTGGGAGTCCCACAGAAATAATTTGGGGAGTTCCAGTTTTATCAAACACTATTCAATCATATGCTGCAAGATTCTACTGTCAACCATGGTAAATGCTAGAGTAGAAAAACCTGTTTTTGAAATTCTAAGCTCCTTAAGCATGCCACGTATGTGTACCTTTTAAAAATTACGTGTTAATGAAGATATAGCATTGATAATTTACCTTAACTTTGTAATTAAAAAAATCACTTCTATTATTTATTTCCCTCTGAGGATTGATGTGATGACTGTTTCTTTTTTTCTCAGAATATTGAGAGTCGTGCTAAGCATGGTCCAGAATTTCTAAAATGTCAAATCACTATTTTAGTGGTTCTGACAGTCAAATTATTTTAGTTAAGAAACTAAAAGGCTTCATTTCGGAACAATAGGCAATTGTAATTCCTATAATCTGCCTCAGAAGATAGAATTCTTGGTTTACCCAGAGGAACTTTCTTTCTGATTCTGGGCATAATGTTATTGTCGTTGTTGACTTACCTTATTTCTCCTAACAACTTGGGTAGTCTTGACCGAGATGTCGTCAAAGGGCTGGGAAGAAAAATAGCACAGAGAGTTCATCCACATGTTATAATCTAAGACAATCTACAAATACATCAGGAAGATGTGCTCTATCATCTCCCAGGCCTGGGAATTGTTCCTATGCAGCAATAGTCAGTGGTAAAATAAGTTGAAGATTTATGAATATGCTTGTTTATTTATTTTGACTGTGTTTATGCCATAGGGAAGGTCTTAAATCTGCTCTACCCCATCCTTGACCTCTTCAGTAAAATCACCTTTATTTTTAACTGAAGACAACCAGAGTTCCCATCTTTAGTGGGCAGATTTCTTTGTGTATCACATATCTTTCCTTCCATAACATCTGTCAAGACAGATATAGGCATTGTGTTGTCCTGCCTCTATTTTCTGGTTATTTCTTTTTCTAGCCTTTTCTAATTATAATGTGCATAGCATTAGGTCGGTGGCCCCTAAACTGGGGCAACTGAGAGCACTGTTTGTGGTATAATCTCAGTGGGATCTTCTACTCAATTTAGATGAACTGCTAATCTGTTCTTTCTACTCTAGTGGATGAAAGAATATAAACTGTCTTCTATCTCCTTGTTTTTCCCGCCATTATCTCCAAGAGTATCCAGTGAATTAATCATCTTAACCCATTCTATTTTACTAATAAAGCCTAATGCTTTTCTCCCTTCTTCAGTTGGATAAATTCGCCTTCTAATAAGTATTACTTAATATACAATTGAAAAACAATAATTATCAAGTGAAACACTTTTTACATTTTGATCCAAAGACCTCTAGTGTTGGGAGATATTAATAGATATTTTCACTAAAGAGTTCTGTGACAATAAACATGTATGAAAAGTAATATGCAACGTATCCCTCTGTTGGAGATTCACCATATAAAGTATTATATTAAAGACTTCAGGGAGTCTTACAATATAGAAACCTGTTTAATTTTGTTTAATCTTACATTTATAAAACCTATTTGAGCTCATACCTATTTTTTTTACTCTACCCTCTGTCCATACCACATGCAACAGCAGTGCATGAAACAAATAAAGAATTATTATTCTGTTTTCTATTATTAGAGGTAGTTTTGGAGTCAGACAGAATAGCTCTACCATCTACTTGCTTTGTTATTTGAATTGGTTAACATTTGTGTGCTTCAGTTTTCTCTTATGCAAAATGGGGATTATATTGCTAATTTCCTAGCATTGACATAAATACTATTCAAGAGAAACAGAAGCATTAGGATGTGGTGTGTGTGTGTGTGTGTGTGTGTGTGTGTGTGTGTGTTTGTGTATGTTTGTATACATACACCTATATAGAGTGAGGGCAAGAAATTGCTTGATTTATTTTAAGGAATTGGCTCATGCAGTTATGAAGGCTTAGAATTCCCAACTGCAGTCAGCAAGCAGGAGACCCAAGAGAATCAATGTGTAGTTCCAATCCAAAAATTGACAGGCTTAAGACTCAAGAAGAACTGATGTTTCAGTTTGAGACTCAAGGCTAGAAAAGAGTACTGTTCCAGGTCAAAGCAGTCAGTAAGAAGTTTCCTCTTACTCAAACATTTTTCCATTTGGGTCTTTAATTGATTGGACAAGGTTCACCCACATTAGGGAAAGTAATCTCTCTTACTCATCTACCAATTCAAATGCTAATCTTATGCAAAAACACTCTCATAGATATTCATAGAATTAAGTTTGGCCAAATGTATGGGCGTCCCATGGCCCAGTTAAGTTGACACATAAAAATAATCATCACGAGGGCCCAAATGAGAAAATGTGGGTAATAGCTTTGCACAATTCCTGAAAAACAGTTGAGCAGGGGATGTTGGACACCATAGTCATGATCTTTATCACCGTTATCATTGTCATTATCTTAAAGACAACTGAGTTCCTGTTCTCAGAATCTTTCCACTTCAAAAAAGAAACCCTTCACTAATGAGGGACAAAAACTAGCAGATACTCTCTTCCTTTGTCTCTTGACAAAGTTATGAAGCTCATTTCACAAAACTCTTTAGAAGGTCTCCAATGCGATGGCTTTCCAATTGTCCATAGTAGTGACTAGCTTAAAAAGTCAGGTTTCTATTGACTTTTCCTCCTTCCTAATTCCCAGTCCTAACTCCTATTCCTAAAATAAACTCTCTGCTCACAAGCTCTAGGCTCAAGCTCTTCCACCTTTTGGAACCCAAACTAATACAAGTAGCAAAATTTCAAAAGAATTAATAAGCAGTTTTTTCTCCTAGTTATAGTCACTGCAATAAGGATGCAGATAATTTTATAGTACAACATGCTAAATGACTTAAGAGTACAATAAAGTCAGTTTTTTACTTATAAATTTTTTTAAGAAATCATTTTTCAAGTAGCATTCATCCTATGTTATACTTTTCTCTTTTTTTTCTCCTTCCTTCCTTCCTTCCTTTTTCTTTTCTTTCTTCCTTCCTCTTTCCTTTTTCTTTCTTTCTTTCTTGCTTTCTTTCTTTCCTTCTACCTTTCTACTTTTCTACCAAGAAAAGTCATGGCAGTCTATGAAAGTCCTTCAAGAGTAGAGGAGAAAAAGTTTGTGGACATGAAACCCAGGTTATTCACAAGTGGTTACAGCAGACCTCTTTGTAAAAATGAGAAGTTGCACTTACAGATTTTGTATGAACCTGTGGTTTTTCAAATTAATAAAAGCTCTGTCTTTGTAGACTGATCTTTGAATAATTGTGGACAGAGTAAGACAAATTTTTACAGTGTATGTATTAGTTCTGATCTATGGCAGAGACCAATCCGGCATGGACTGATACATGTAGAAGCCACCAAACATGTAGGCTTTTACCAATGTTCTTATGAGGGGATATTGGCAACAGAGGACATTAGACTTGCCTGCTACATGTTATTCTTTGCTATGTGCATATTTAAATTTAGTTATTTAATAAAATATATGTAATTCATCCACAGTATTGCTTTATTTTTTTTTTCAATTGCCTCTTCTACCTCCTTCTCCTCCCACACACTCCCCTTCCCCTCTTCCTTCTCCTCCTCCTCCTCCTTCTTCAAAGATGGAAGTTAAAAGAAGTCTTCCAGATTTAGATGAACCCCCAGTGACAATGGAGGTTATGACACTGCTTCCCTGGAATGTTAAGTGGCCCCTTTCCATATAATGGCTGGCCACAATTTATTCCTGCTGGGCTCTGCCACATAGTAGCTAGCAGTGAAGGAGGAAAAAAAAAACACTGCACAGAACTATTCTATATAGTTTTTTTTTTGGTGGGGTTCTGGTAGATAAGTAAAAGCAGTATAGTTTTTTCCATAGGAGACAAATGGTCTGTTAAGAAATAGCTGGTCTGGGAGAGTTGGGTCAAGAGGTGGAGCAAAATAGAATTCAGAAAGTATCATTTTTCTCTTTGGATTCAGGTTTCTTAAACTGCTTACTGGTATCTAAGAAGGACATAAAAGAGAAGGGAAATAGGGAGGGGATGAAAAATGGAAAAGGGAATTTTTAAAAAGAAAAGTGAAAGTGGAGAAAAATTGAAATTCATTTAATGACAATAGTAATGGCACTTTGTCTTTTTCTTAATCCCCCTCTGCTGTCTTCCTCTCTTGTTTTACTTCATTGCTGCTTTTTCATTGCTAAATACTGTTTTCTCATCTCTTTAAGACTAGGACTGAGTTAGGTTGTCCTGAATCTTGGGGAAAACCCTCAGCTACTCATTGCCACAGTGTTGCATATGAATGTGCTTTCTAAACAGGATGGCATCTTCCATATGATTTCAAGATGATTTCTTTTCTTTCAAAATCCTTTGTGACTGACGATTCCATTACATGACTAATATGCACTGATGTAGAAAATATAGGTAAAAAAAAATGATCTGTGATAATGATAATGATAAACTTTTTCAAAATTTTATTATTTACTTTTTTTTTTAAATGTTTATTTATTTTTGAGAGAGACACAGAACACAAGCAGGGGAGGGAGAGAGGGAGAAGGAGACACAGAATTGGAAGCAGGCTCCGAGCTGTCAGCACAGAGCCCAGTGCAGGGCTCGAACCTATGAACTGGGAGATCAGGATCTGAGCCAAAGTCAGACGCCCAAATTACTGAGCCACCCAGTTGCCCCAAATTTTATTATTTCCTTTCTTGGCTGAAGGATACTATATGGGGGTATGGCTGTGAAGGTGATTCACACACTACCTATCTCCAAGTTATTTGGAGTAATTTTTAAAAATGCAGCTTCTTGGGTCCTCCCTAGACCACAGTGAATAAGGATTCTTAGAGTATAAGTTTTCGGGGTATATATTTACATTTTTTTTTTAACATTTATTCATTTTTGAGAGACAGAGACAATGTGAGTAGGGGAGGGGCAGAGAGAGGGAGACACAGAATCCAAAGCAGGCTCCAGGCTCAGGGCTGTCAGCACAGAGCCAGACGCCAGGAACCTACAAACCGCAAGATCATGACCTGAGCTGAAGTTGGGTGGTTAACCGACTGAGCCACCCAGGAGCTCCTGGGGTTATATATTTTTAATAAGTAAAGCCAGAATGATATGCACCAAAGTTTGAGAACAACTGGTTCAGGCTTTTCTGGGGGAGGGTGGGGTGCTACAAATCAGTTTTATTTTTTTCATTTTTGTTTTTTAAATGTTTATTTATTTTGAGACAGACACAGAGCACGAGCACGAGCAGGGGAAGGGCAGAGAACAGAGGGAGAGAGATAGAGAGAGACAGAGAGAGAGAGAGAGAGAGAGAGAATGAATGAATGAATGAGAATCTTAAGCAGGCTCTGTGCTGAGCATGGACACAGGGCTTGATCCCAGGAACCGTGAGACCATGAACTGATCTGACATCAAAAATCATACACTTAACTGACTGAGCTACTCAGGAACCCTACTACAGGAACGCCCTGTTTTGAATATTCATTATGGACAATCCTTCCTTGTATTGCTTGAGGGAAACAAAGTTCCACAGAGCACAGGAGTATTAGATATATATTAAGTCATGATCCTTCCTTCTGGGGTATTATTTAAGCTACATACATGGCCACTATAAGGGACAACTTCCACCTACCGAGTGCTCTGTAGGGAGAACATTTCACCCAGACCCATTTCACCTCCCTGGGTCTTAAATGACTTCCCCAGCACAAACATCAGAGCAGGGCAAGGGCCATCATCAAACCATGATCTTGGTGCCTGACTCTGGGCTCTCCCCACTCTTCCCAGTTAAACGTCATTCTTTTCCTGTTTATGAGGTTGTTTTACTGATTGGAGAAGTAGTCTACTGATCATAAATGTCCAGGGAAAGAAGAAACAGTAACTCATCAAAGAACACAATTAATTTCTTTCACTTCTTTACAGAGAACACATTTCTGCTCCTTTGCTTTCAAACTTGTTGGGACAAAGGAAATGTCTTTTGGTCACACCCATAACATGCATTTTGTAGAAATAGTTTGAAAAGCATTGTATTTTTTTCAAGTATATTTGAGTATAATTTATATTACCAGGGTATTCTGATCTGGGGATGGGTAAAGTGGCTTTTGTTGTAATTGTTCTTGTTATATTAATCATACTTCAAATACGGCACTTTCCCCACTCCTCTGAATAAGTGTGAGTCCTGAGAAACCATCTCCCCTAAGTAATTTGTTAAGTGTTTTTAGAGTGAGTGCTCTATGATAAATGCATCCTCACTCCCATCATATAACAGTCTCTTTTTTGTTGGTGCTTAATCTGTTGCCTGTGTACCAATATTGTATGAATTTATGTTTTAATAATTGGAAGTTATCTCCAAGACTGCCATTAATAAGTGTTTAGCTGTTGGGAAATTTGAAGAAAAAAAACAGAGACATGGAAACTTAGAATTTCTGCCTAAGAATTACCATTTTATAACAGTTTAGTTTTTTTTTTAAGTTTCTTAATTTTTGAGACAGAGAGAGAGAGAGAAAGAGAGCAAGCAAGCACAAGCAAGGGAGAGGCAGAGAGGGAGATAGAGAATCCCAGCAGACTTTGCACTGTCAGCACAGAGCACTTGACGTGGGGCTCCATTTCATGAACTGTTACCTGAATCAAAATCAAGAGTCCAATGCTTACCTGACTGAGCCACCCAGACACGCCCCCGCTTTTTTTTTTTAAAGATTACTTTTATGCAAGAAACAGACTTCTGAGTGGTCTACAATTTTTAACTTTTTTTTTTTAAGTAAAACATGTGGATAAAGACAGTTTAGCAATAGTAAGCAAAATCTGGTTAATTAACTTCTAAGCATAAAGGTGGAATTCATGAATTTGAGAGTTTCCCTTATAGGCAAAGCAGCAGGAATAATTTAGATTGCATGAGGTAAGTAATTGCACCTTATTATCTAATAAATGGAAACTAATCCTGAAGCATATAATTTGCATAATGATATTTGTCTTAAATAATAAGCAGTTGAAAGATTAGTGATTTGTGGAAAGTCCATGCAAAATGATCAGTACCCTCATTATTATATCCTGAACCTGGACCTTACCTTTTTAGGAGCTCCTCTTCTGGTATTTTGAAGTGCTTTTGAAATGGATTTTTCTCCTTCTTCTCAATGGATTTATGTCTTGTAATGTTGCCTTTCAGACAATTGAGAAATAAAATAAAAACATGCAAGCGTTTGGAAGACAGGCTTAGTTGCTCAAGGTTATTCAGAGGCAGGAGAAAAGAACAGTTTCAGAAGACTAGAGAATTTCTTTTTTAATAGAACATAGTTCCCTAAAGAATGATAATATTAAAAATTTTTGTATTATGTTAAGTCGCTATTACCATAATGCAGTATAGTTATCAACCACAAAAATATCTCTGGCATACAGTAATAACCTTATATTTCTTCCTTTTGCATCTGCAGATTGCCTAAGGCTCAGATGATCTAAGCTAGGCATGCCTGAACTTCACTTGTTGCTCATTCTTCTGGAATCATTGGGTGACTCTAGGCATGCTCTTTCCTTGGCAGTAGCAGGGACACAGGGGGCAAGCCCAGCTCGCAGATTCTAAGGCTTTGCCTATGACAAATCCACTAAAAGTTTCATGGGCCAATGAAAATCACATAGCTAAGCCCTACCTCAATATGGGTGGGAATATGTAATTTTTCTGTAGAATTTGTGGGTGTGTATGTATGAGTCTATTTACTGAACAATTATGTGGTCTTCTACACTTTTATTATCAACACTTAGCCAAACCTCTTCTAATTTTAACTTCATTGTACTCTGTGGAACTACTGAAGAGAACAGTCAGTCTCTAGCCAAACTGAAAATTACAAAGTTCTTGTGTTCTTTGAGACCATTGGCTACTATGGGTGATGTTTAAGGAGTTCTGAAAGACAAACAGTAAATTTTTAATGGAGTAATAGTTGCAGTTGTAGTAGTTGTACAGAATACAGTCTTTGGATTTATCCTCTGAATGAATAATGGAAAAATTCTCATAAATGTAGGCTAGTGAGTAAAATTTCCACAGGTGGTGGATAATGGCTAAGCCTCTGACTCAGTTCTCAAATCTTCCCCAGGGAATGCAATACATATTTCAGAAACTACTTGAGAAATCAACACTCAAATGCCTTCTTTCTAAATATAGCTATGTGGGGATTATCACTAAATGTGGGTCGGGTTTTTGTGGAAAGTGCACCGAAATTATTTCATGTGGGTTCAAATCCTGATCTTGTTACTGGCTAGCAAATTGCCTCATTTTCTGAGTCTTAGCTTCCCAATTTATAAAATACAACCCTTAATGCCTATCTAATAGAATGTGATAAAAATAAAATGAGATGACGTGACTGTGGAGACTGTACCTCATTGTAAGTTACAGTATGAGCTCTGGGGTGTGTCTGCTGGCATTGAATTCCTGTCTTTACCACCTACTCAATGGCTGATAGTACAGTCGTCTCTCTGCATTAGTTTTCTAGAGCTGCCACAGAAAGTTATCATAAACTGGATGGATTAAAGGCAATACAAAATTATTCTTTCATTGTTCTGGAGGCTATAAGTCTGAAATGAAGATGTCACCAGTTGGTTCCACCTGGGGCTTCCGAGGGAGTATCTGATCCATACCTCTCTTAGCTTCTGAAATTGCCAGCAGTCCTGGGTTTCCTTGGCCTGTGGCTGCATAATTCCAGTCTGCCTCTCCACTTTTACGTGGTGTTCCTTCGTGTGTTCTGTGTGTTTTGGGATTGTTGTGAGAATTACATGCAACAATCCACAAAAATTGCTTAGCCTAGGAAATGGCATTTTGCAAATGATAATGACAGTTGGCTTTTGTTGATTAGGTTGAACCATATAAAGTTGATATTTTCTAAGTTTCAAATGGTTACATATCAGCACATTCTGGTGCCATAAATTTGGATTATGTGGAATGGCCATTTTTGTAGGTTAAAACAATCACATTTGAGTAATTTCGTATGGTTTAACCTTATGGTTTATAGAAAATAAAATGTTGATATATCAAGATAAGGTGTACTTGTTAAACCATGGTATTTCCTTCTTGAAAAGCATCCTGGGGAAAACTGTGTTCAAGCTAAAAGTAGTTATTGTTGATTTTATGAATTGCCATATAATTTGTTAGGTTAATTAGATGTTATATTGTACTCTTTGGAAGAACAGGTGAAACTCAACCTTCTGCTTATTGGTAATCAAATATTTAGTGAAGAAATAGGAAGTGCATGTCTCATCTATTATTTAATGATTTGTAATTATCTGTCACTGAATCAGAGGCTTCTCAAGTGAGACGTATATTTAAATTAGAATGAGAGCTGTCATCACTCTATTCACTGTGGATGTAATACTGTGGATGTAATAGTTGCACACTCTGATCCTCATTACCTTTTAAAACTTGAATTCAGATGGAGAAAAACAGGTAACCAAAACAGTTTGCACAGTATTGTTCCCCTGGTCAACTAGGTTATTTTATGGAGGCTCTCCCCAGGAGAGAGGAGAACTGCCATTAGCAGAAAAATTCAGCACCACTGGAATTTTCTGAGGAGATACTGGTACAGATGGAACAATTAGTTGAGGGTTAGCTTTTGGAAATTAAAGCTTTTTTTTTTTCCAGTTTCCCTTAGGCAGCAGTGCAGATAGGAAATCAGAAATTGAAATGAGAGCATAAAAAAGTAGGAAATGAAGCATATTAGAAGATGTGTATACATTAAAAGGTTTGCTAGAGAACCAATCAGAAGTGTTGGTAAGTAGAGTTCAAGAATCTTAAAGGACTACTGGTTTAATATAAAAAAAAAGTTGTAAGGCCTAAGGCAGGATGGATGAAAGGTATGGAAGGTACCTAATGGCCCTAATAAAGACGACTAAGAGGAAGCCAAGAAAACATTTATCTTTTCAACAAAATTTCTTGAATATCTTCGCTAGTTGACTTGTGAATCTTCTGCATACAACAGGTTGTTCAAAAACTGTTCATTGAATGAATGTGTATAATATAATAGGATAATATTAATTGGACTCTGAGCAAATTTCCCAGAGATTTTGAATAATGAAAACTTTCCATCCTATTTTCAAAATAGGTAGGATCGTACAGTGGAAAAGAACTGTATCTGGACTCAGACATATTTGAGTTCAAATCCTGGATCCCTTTCCCAAAGTATGTGTGATCTAGTATAGTTACTGGTTCCATTACTGATAGTGTCCCTACTGAAATGGGTGGGTCACATCTTTCAATAGCTTTTTTAATACTATATGACAAGAACACATATCTCTTTTAATTTTTAAAGATTATTTTCTCATGCCTTTCATACTGTTCCTCTTGATTAGTTGCCATTTCTTGCAGATTCACTCTTTTTATGACCAGTTTGATTGGATCACCAATGACAATGACTGTAGAAATATACTTGTTATATCTGTCCATGGTGTTTCTCCATCTTAAAAAAAAAAAAAAAAAAAAGCTTTTTATGGTTGGATGCATACTCAACTCATTGGGTTATTAAGTATGTCTTGGGTCTGCCTTGGAAATGTATTGACCAAATATTCTAACATGGTGTTTGAAGTGGTTGAGAGGACTTAAATAGGAATCAAATTGAAGTTTAAAATACTTTCTAATAATAACGTCAATTTAGTAATGGACTAAATGAATGTCAATAAAAAGAGGCAACGAGTAGCCAGCCAGCCTAGAAAAGCACCAGTTGTATTAACTGGGAATATTTGTATGTAAAATTTTAACATTAGTCGATAGCAACTTATCACAGTAACTTCTCTAGGGGCTTCAGTCACATTCAGAGATTTATTTCTGCTTGTGGCATAGCCTGACTCTAAAGAGAACATCTTGGGCAATTGAGCTTATGCTTCTATGAAAAAGCTTCTCATTCAACATTCAAGCTGAATTTTGTCTGCATGATCCCTATAATTTCTGTTCCCTATTTTCCTAGGAGACATAACTTAGCAATAAGCATTCAAACTAAGAGACACTTGGTAGGATATTATAAATTATCAATTCACCCAGAAAGTTCTTTGGTCAAAAGACCACCAATAAGGGCCAGCTGTAGGGAAAATGGCAAATTGTACTGACTGCAAACTTAATTATAATTGGGAATCCTTTTTCTACGTAAGAAACTATAAAGTTTTCATGAGGCAGTGAAGACATTGACCTGAAGTCCAGCCATTATTTGTCCTTTTTTGGGTGCATCTCATATTCTAAACCTTTGCCCTTTATCTGCAAATCCCTTCTCCCAAATGCCAATTCAAACGCACCTTCTAGTACTTGTTCCCTCAAGCTTAGTCTGTATTTTCTGTAATAATAGTTAATTACTGTCTAATTCATGTAGTCTCAAGCACAAGGCACGCTGAGTTTCCCTTAACAGTGTAGGGTGGTAGCTTGCATAGCGGTCAGCGTGGATATGGGGAAACATGACACTCCTGATGTCCCGTGGACAGCTCCAAGATTCATGGATATGCTGCATCTGGAGGGGAGGAATGAATGCAGTATGATTCAGTCAGTCATCTCCTGGATAAAATAATGAGTTATTTTTTTCTCAGAAGAAAAACTTATGAGTTACCAATTATTTCATTTGTCTGTTGGGTAGACAAATTAATATAAGTGAATTGTAATGTGTTCAGGTGGACGATTTATAGTCATGGTGTACACATTAAATTCACAAAGATAAGGCCACGAGGCTCACTAAACCCTTCTATTTGTAGTCAAGATAAAGTATGTTACTGATTTTCTATAAGGAAAATACTTGTTTTATAATATTGCCTTTAAAGTAATTATGGTGGCTGGAAAGACAAAGCACTAGACATACGTATATTGATCATTGTGATATGTTACTGTCATAAACTTTACTAGATACACTGTGTTTAATGGGGATGGTTGATGAGTTTAGCTTCTAATTATAGAATTTATAAAAAGAAATACAAAATTCTAATATTTCAAGATTATATGACTTCTCAAATAAAATATTTATGAATTGATATGAATTTGATATACATATATTTATGTAAGAGTCCTCATTTACTTATGCACTATGATCTATTTGTCTTTTAATAGCTATTAAGAATGAGGGCTTATTTCATTATTCTTCTAAATATTTTTAAATATCTTGTGCTTCTGTAAGACTGTGATTATAACAAAAAACAAACATGCTCACTTCTATGTAATTTTACAGGAGGATGAACACAGATAGAATTCTAATTAGAGCCATGTTTATAAAGCAACTTGATGTAGGTTTGCTTTCATGGTGAAGCAATAAATGTTGCACCGGAGGACATCATGATCTCATTTTTCGAGGAGGACGTACTGGGCAAAGACATGTGAATACCTCTAAATCCTTCCTTATCCTAAGTCAATGTAGGGCCATTTGGCAGCATCAGAATGGAAGGCATACCTGGGGTAGAACTAGAAGAGTTTATTTGCCTCGTAAAATTGTTATTTGTTTTTTGGCCTGCAAAGATGGTGTCCCTCCAAATTTCTTCAGAGCGGTGACTTTTTTCTTATTCTACTGGAAAGCACTCCAAACTGTTCCTGGAAGAGGTCACTGCCTACGTGTCTAGAGCCCCAATGTTGCTCCAGAGGTGAATTTAAAGAAGTAGGTGGAGATCACGGAATTAATTTTCTTTATTATTAAGTTCTGAAATGTTAAATGAACATTGTATCTGCTCCGAGGGATAACCAAAAACGAATATTTCTCTTCTTGTGTTTGTGGTTTAGGTTTAATATGTTTTGTTCCCAAAGAATTCCAAGGGAACATCTTCTTGTATATGCATTTATAAATTTGTCTTCTGTATCAGGAGGCCATGGAAATCCAGTTAATTAATTGGGTTTTGACAGGTTGAAGGAACAGATGGATGGTGGTTACCAAAAGCCTTCCATGGGCTGCTAATATGCAAATAGGCCAGTAAGTTATACCTGCTCTTGTTTTTGAGAATACATATCAGCTTCCTAAGCTCTATAGAATTAAAATAAAGAATAGTTTGAGTATTAGCGTTCAGTATGGTTATTTTAGACTTAGATGACAGATGATTTCTTTAGATTGCACAGCATATATAAATCCTGTTGATTTGTGAACCTGAGGCTTTCACTAATTCTCTAATCAATGGTGACTTAGCTGACTTTAATTCTATTTGTTCATTGCACCATACTGTAAGCTAGAATGTAGGTGGCTGATTTTGATTTGACACTTCTGATTGGGAACCGCATTGTGGAGATGACTTCGTCAAAATCAAATAAATTTGACCAAGACATTAAATGAGCACCTCCAACATACCTAATACAATACAGATGTCTTTTCTGGGTTGCACAGATATCTGTGACAGTTAAAATGAGTCCTCTTGTTCCTTGGTCTCTTAGCATCTAATTTTAACTAACCCTGGAAGGAAAGTCCAATAAGCTGTGTAGTGCTGCCTGCAAATCAGCAGGGACCAGTTCATCTGAGCTTGGAATGCAGTCAGTAAAATTTTCATAAAAATTAGGGTTGGATGCTGTCTACAGGATGCTTATTCTGTAGACATTTGATATTAACTCACTATACAACAATATATGTGGGATAATCAACTGACAATTTTTAGAAGTAGCGGTTTTTTTGAAGTTTGAAAGATAACCTTTTGTTTTTTTAAAACTATCTGTAAACAGTCCCACTCTCTTTTTCTACTCTTTTCAGTCTTTGTATTTTTCCTTCTTCGATCCTTAATTTTGTCCTTTTTTTTTCCTTTCAGGGTAAAGAGATAGTAGAAGGGAGATATATTCCAATAAAAGAGAGGGTCACAATAAGAGATTATAGTATATATTTTGATGTATTTTGTGTTTGGATTGCATTGCCTATTTTCACATATTTGTGTTGAAAATCTGACAAGCTGAATTATTAATATTTTTTGAACTTTTCTTATTTTTACCATTTTTTTTTTCCTTATAGAAAATCAGTAACATACTTAGAATCGATGTCAGAAATGTTTGTTTCTGGATTGGATTAATGATCTCTGTATTTTAGTTTTAAGGTTTTTTTTCTTTTTCTTTTCCTTTTTTTTTGGGGGGGGTCCCACAGTAAGGAGGAAGAAGTTGGCTCATCAAATAGCTTATAGACTAGGCAGAGAACTGGGTGCAAGATCTGATGCCAAAGTGCGGTATGAGTTGGGATCACAGGAAAGAAGAGATTTAGGTTTAGTGAATAGAAAAGTAGGAGGTGGTCTGGAGGATCTATTGGTCCTTCCCATACTTGGGAGACTTGGATTCATTTAAAAGACTTGGATTCAGTCTTAGAACAGGCTGGATACCATGATTTTCATATCCCTTTTACTTACCAAACTCTTATATTATATGAAATCTTGAACTGACTGTATGTCTTAGATAGGTGAAAATGATAATAGTTAGGTGGCACCCCACTTTATTGACCTCATATGAAAATGGTCTGAGTGAACCTCTTTGCAGAGCACAGCTTGAAAACTACTGTGTTAGCCATGCATTCTGATTTTGTTTCCGAAAGCAAGGTCAGTATGACTAATTTTTGCTGTCACCTTTTAGTGAGTTCTTTACACATGAGAGATTAAACTGTGGGTGGGGACTTGATGGACACCACACGGAGGGTCTTCAAAGGTGGTGTGAGAACGTACCTGAGTCATGGTGCAGTTGTGTGTTCCTGAATGGTACACCGGGGCTGACAGAAGAGGACCTCAGGAAAACAGAATTGTAGTCATGTCTGAACCAGATAGCCTTCCTTCCTCAGTGCAGTAGTTAAGGTTCATGGTGTTTTCTGAGGCAGAGTTCACTAGTCATTCCCACTCTCTGAGATATTCTTTTCCAGCTCATTCTATAGCTCCTTGTTCTTGTCCTTCAAGTGTTAGATCATAGGTCACCTGCTCAAAGTGACCTTTCTCGCTGCTCTGTCTCTCTTAGGTCCTCTTCTTCCAGTTTCATTATTAATAAGCAACACAACACCCTGCTCATCTTTTCAGAGACTTTAAGAAGAGTTTTAGCTTGCTTAGTTTTAGTCCTTCTTATTAGAATGTAATTTCTGTGGGACCATATCTGTCTTATGCACTCTCGTGACTTCAGTATCTGGTGGGTACAGTACATGGTACAGGGTAGATAGTAAATTTTTGTTGAATGAATGCATGAGAAAGTTTATATGAGAGGTATGAAACATAATAGAGGCCACTAGAGAACGCAGTGGGGACGTTTATTTTATGAAGTTTCCCACAACAGTGAAGTATTAATGTTTTGCAATATTTCTTTTAAAGAAAACAGTGGAACTTTGTGCATTAGAGCATTCATTAGTAATAAAGAAATCAATGCTTGTAAAGCAGAGTATACATAGGTTTTTAATCAGTCATCTATGATAAAAGATAGATGATACTGGGAAGCACAGTAAATAAGATAAGGCCACCTGGTAGAGCTATAGAGTATATATTTTCCCTCCTTTCGTTATTATAGCTAAGTGACGTTAAAATTAATGACCTATATACTTATCCTAAAGGTAGTGCCATTCTGTACTATTCTTTCTGTCATGGTACTTGATAGCACTTGGGAGTGAATGTTTCCCTTCTAAATGATGATACTTGGATCCATAGCAGTCCCCTGTGGATCCCTGCAAGGCTAACGTGGGAGAGGCTGATGATAGAGGCATAATGTTGTGTAGAGAGGATGCAGAGGACCGTGATGGTGACCTGCTGGCAGACAGGTATTAGAGCCAAGGAAAATGGTTTTAATAGGCACAGGACACTTAGAAGAGTTGGGGAATAGTTGGCTCTTCTTGTTTATGCCTATTTTTTTCAACATTGGGTTTGTTCATATTTCATTTCAAGCTCCAATCCCTTAAGGAAACATGACTTAATTATGATCAGGTGAGTTAGTAATTTTGGAAGGAGGATGGGACAAGAAACTAATAGCTATGGAATGCCTGCTGGGTTATGTGCTAAGTACATTTATACCCATTATCTTCTAGAAATTCCAGCTGGAGACTCAAGTATGCAACAGGTGACACCTGGATCTCACATTCCTGGCAGTGAGGAAAAGGCTCATCTCTTACCATCATACCCTAGTTATCAGTGATGTTGGTGTCTGGCTTTTCCTATGAACCAAAAAACAAGAGTTAGAATTTTTGCTTAGGAAGATTTTGGTCTGAACTCTGAATTAACATTTCATTTAGGTCTTTTTATGAAGAGGGTTGGGAAAATGACGAGTCATGACAATAAACCATATCTGCACATGATTCTACATTTTTCTTACCTGATAGATGTTACAACTATATTTATTGCTTCATTTTCATTTATTAGACAGCTGTTGTTAAAGTAGCATGGATTGCTACTTCTGTAAAAATGAGAGCTTTGCGAAGTTTACTCATCTCCATTGTGTACTGAAAGCAAAGTTAAATCATGTATATGTGCTTTAAATTATACCCGTGTGAGTCATTAATGATTAAGTGATGTTTGAATGTGTGGGCTTCTGATTTACAATGACAGAATCCAGATTATAAAATTTAGAAAATGTAATCTGGAATGTAGGTTGATAAAAATCAGTCTCTATGGGTGAAATTAACAAGGATATCATAAATATAACATTGCATCTGATTCAATGGCTGTGGAGGGTTGGCATTTGAGTTAGCCTATTTAATATGAAAGTACTCATTTTTGGACTGTCCCATGAATATAGCCTTCTCTCTGTCCCCAGTGCCTCCATTCGCTTTCACAAATTCCCACCAGCTCCCAAATTGATAAATGGCCTCTATGAATGTTTAAAAGTAAATTGAATTTGACTTTTGTACTTTTGAAATTGCTGTGGCACCCCTTGAGCCCTTGAGTCCTACCTCTGTTGTGTGGTTAAAGACAGTTAGTAGTTCCAGGACCCAGGCAATGCTAGTTCTGTAGGCCCTGGGATGGCCAGAAGCTTAAGGTATCCTCCTGTCACCCTAGTCATTTGGCCCAGTCCAGGTCAGGTGAGTGCCTCTGATCCCCAAAACTGCCCCTGTTTCATCAGTGTATCATGTAGTTGGAAGAAAAGTCATCCCTTTTGCCCTAAAACCCTCCTCTCCACACTCATTTTACCCAAGAATGTACCAAGGCACAGGGGTCTATAAAGTAACTGTCCCTAGAATCATTTGTTGAATAAAACTAACCCCCTGTTTTTCTTGCCTTACAAGCCAGGACACATGCCATTCAGAAAGATCCCTCACCTTGTGCTTTGTGCTGTCCTCTCAGCCTGTCACATCTCCTACTGCTGCTCCTCTGAGTCACCAGGCTCACAGAATGCTCCTCAGTTCCAGGCTGCTGTGAACAACACACTTAAAGAGAGGAGAAAAATAAAATAGGACTGGTGTTTACACCTGAATCTCCTTCTCCTCTAACATAGAACTGGGTTCATTGTAAAACTGTCTTGGACTCTAGTTTCTTGGTCACTGGGACTGCTTTGTAGCCTTCCTTTCCTCTGACACATAACATTTTCTCAGAGTTCGGTGGGGGTAGCCTAGATCCTTCCATTTTAACCCAGCTCTGCTGAGAACCATGTTGGGATTGTAGGTTCCAATGAGTGGTCCGTTAGGTTTAGGCTTGTGTATTGAGTTTTAAAAACCTCTTCTGCTTCTTTTAGATTTGAGAATGCGAACAAGTGATTATATTCAATACTGCATAAGCTTGCTTGTACATGTTTTTAAATCAACCATTACAACACAAATTACCTTAAAAATGTAATAGTACCTAGTCAGATGTTAGTATCCTTTTGGAGGTGTCATCAATTACATGTCCAGATTACAGACTGAGTAAAGGTCATTCCTAGTCACTGATTCTACCAGATAGACTGTCAGGTGGGAGAGTTGCTTTAGAATGCAGTTTAGTTTAAGGACAGGGCACCCTCTTACAAATCCATTTCTGAGGTAGGAGCTATTTGCATTAACATATTTATTTATTCATGAATTTTCCAAAGCACAGAGAGAATGATTGAAGTTTCCCTTCTTCTTAAGAATGCATGAATTTAACTTCATTCGTTGTTGTATGCTTCTTGATTTTTAGTTGGAATAATTCAGAGGGCCTTGATTTCTTGCTCTCCAGAAGCAAGCCCTTGGCTAATCTGTCAGAGGCAATTAGCTACTTTTGGGGAATTGGAAGAAGCCTAGTGAAGGTCAGGACACCAATTCTTACCAGTGTGCCTTGTTCAGATATCATCTCCACTCCCATTGATGGAATTTTATTTATAGCTTTTGTAAATTAAGGTATTTGTGAAAGTTAATTTGGATGAGGGAGTCATTATCTAAGGGAGAAAAACAGAGCAGGAGAATAATAATAGAACCCAAGAGCTGGCCTAAGTTAGGTTTCAGAATGAAAGCAACGTTCATATCTACATTAGGATTGTAGAAGATGTTTGATGGTAGAGAATAAAGCTGAGATATTGCCTCAGAGTGTCTCAGAGAATTGGGCCTGAATGAGGAGACCTCCCTCGTGGCTTCAAGAGGAGGAAACTTTTCTATGCACCATCTCCTTTGAACAGAAGACTGGCCTCATGCTGCCAGTGAGTAGAATCGTAGAAGCATACTAGCAAAGACCTAGATAGAAAATTGGTAGGGTTAAAAGAACAAATTTCTGAGACAGCCTTGGAAGATTCCAACATAACTATGTAATCAGTGGCTTAATGACCACAGAGAAGAGATCAGTCCCAGAAAGGTGACTCTTAAAGTTGGAGACAAATCTGCAGAGTTAGAGAAATGGTTGAAGTAGAAAAATGCTGGATTCCTTAGCAATATTATATACTTTATCTGTCTATCTATCTATCTATCTATCTATCTATCTATCTATCTATTATCTATCTACATACCACCATCTACATATCTATCTAACTATTTCAATGGTTTATACTCCAAAGATGAGTAGTTACCAAACGGATTGAGATTACTCTAGCCTTCATGTTGACTTATGCTCTATGATTCATAAGATCTGATTTAGGGATAGTGCTGTGTTGTGTATATTTGTCCATGTAGAAGTAACTGGGGGTAGAAAATAGGAAAAGTCATTGAGGGGAGAATTCTGTAATTCTTCTTCCTTTGTGGTAGTCCTTGAAAGCCAAGAAATTGAGGACTTTGTACTCCTAACATGGCCCTGGGGCCCTGAGGCAGCTGGAAAATTGGCTTTTGCTTGATCACTGCTGGCTTCCTAAGCCACAGGCAGGAGGAAGAGTGTCCCCACATTGCAGGTATTTGAGAGCTTTCTGTGATGTTCTAAGACAAGTGATAGGTGTGTCTGTGCCTCTCAGGCTCTGTTGATAGACGTCCTTAAGAGAAAGATCAGTGACTTGGATTTCTCTGGCATCTTGTAGTTAAGCTTTTGAATCCCTGAATCACTTCTTGGGGAGCCAGTACCAGAGTGCTGGAAGGTTTATCCCTCTTCTACTGTGATACTGAAGGACTGGGCAAGTGTTTGACCAGAAATTCCACAGATTCATATTCATGAGGTGCTTTGTGCAGCATGTCTCTGAGTCAGAAGACGCTTTGCTTGTTATCAATGTATTTTGTCATGAACTCATGAAACCTGAAGTCAGACAGAATGTCAATATAAAAATTGGGTGTATCTATTTCATTACTGAAAAGATGGGACAATTTTGGTTCAGAATGCAGTTCCTGAAGAGACCTGAAGGACTGTGAAGTTGAATTTAGTACTAATCACACTGTCTGGCCCTGAACCCAGCTAGTCTCATGTTTCAGGGATGAAAACAAAGGGAAAAGGCCAACTCTAAACTCTGAAGCACAAATTTCAAAAAAAAAAAAAAAAAAAAAGCGCCACTCCCTGCTTGCATATAAGTAGGGCTTCCCAAGAGAGACAGACAAACTAGGAAGAGTTCCAAACATGACTGTTCCACATCTTCCTCTGGTTCTCCAATTTGGCAGAAAAAACCCTGGCATTATTAAAGGCTGTACAGTTGACAGGAACCTGTATTCTAGAGGAGGAATCTACAAACGAGTGCCCAAAGGAGGTGGTTCCAGTTTCCCCGAAGCCTTGTGATCACTGTGGAGTGTGGGAGCTGCAGACACTGGGAGAAAAGATCTTAAATGGTAAGGGTATTGCTGCAAGGGCATGAGTCTGGATGAATCAAGAGGCAAGAAAGAGGTTAGGGGCTCCTGAAGTGGTTGATAGTTGATAAGAGTCTCGCCTAAGGAGGTAGAGTGGGGATGAGGAAGAAGTGTTCCAAGGGTGAAACCCCCAGTATGACCATGCCTCTTAAGTTGAAGAGTTTCAGTGTGTTAAACTTTTCAGTGTTGCATGGGATGAAGTGTGAGAGTGAGAAAGCTCAGGCATAGATGTCTGGAAGTTAGACCCAAGCTTCTGCTCGTCACACAACTTGTAGTTTATATCCCCCACACTCAAAACCACTAGCACCAGATACTTCCAGCTCCAGAGTCCTTAGTTCTGCTTTCTCCAGTGTCCTCCCCCGTCTCCACATCCCCAGGAAACCCTGTGTCCCAGTGTGAACTATCCCATTTTAGAAGTAATTGTGATTCACTAGGCCATAGCTTTATTAATTTTTTGTTTTGGTTTGTTTTCGTTTTGTTTTAAAATCAAGTCTCCTGTCCCTAAGAGACCCAGCAACGATAGAAGATAAATGAAACCTGTATTTATTATAGCTTTCACAACATAAATCATCTCGCCCTTGGTGAATGGGCAGATGGCTTCTTGTGAGGCTGCAAAATGACTGCATCCAGGCACATGAAAGAACAGAAACCAAAGAGTATGATATGAGAATATTCAGAAAGGTTGTTTTAAGAAATTTTGGCTTTGCTTTTCCCCTTCAGCTCTAAAATACTCTGTGGACTTAGAACTTGCCCAGGGGTGGAAGGGAGTGGCTTCTATAGTGTAAGGCTCATTGTGAGAGTGTTGGGCAGGATAAGCAGGTCCACGTGGCTCTAAGCATCTTTCTCAGGGTGAGAGAAGATAACCATCACGTGGTGCTGAATCCAAGTGGAATTAGAAGCAGACCAAAGATAATAGGTCTGTGGACAGAATCGTTTCCACAGTGGTTTCCAAACCTAGCCACATGGCCAAACCTCCCAAGAGTTTTTCTACAGATCTCTGAGCCAAACTTGAGATTTGAATCAGAACTTTTAAGATTGGGCCCTGGAAATTTGCACTTTTATAAAAGTTGTTCAGGTGACTAGTAGCCGTGATCAGGTTCATAAACTCCATTACTGCCGATTGAAGTGAGAATGTAAGAAACCCAGAAGCAAGGTTGAATTTCTCCACAGATGGCAACCTTGGCGAAGTACCTCTCGGTTTCACTTCTTTCTTATAAAATATGAGCCTCCTAGGTCTCTCCAGGCTCTAAAATGTTATGATTCAATAAATGGGAGTTGTGACCATAGTTTCAGCCATTATGTTTCTGTTTTTGTGCCTTTGGGCGTAGAAACTCATTTTCAGAGCCCACTATTAATGTAGATGGAGTTGATGGCTGACTGTGGAGTCCATTTGAAGGGTTCCTGGGAGGACTTTCTTCCTCAGAACACCGACCTGCTTTCAGTCTCAGAAATTTCTCCATTAGAGGAAGGGGTTAAGGTGAGGTCTCTTTATGTACATACTTAGGTCCCCTTTAGTAAGGGTTGGTAAATGCATTAGCAAATTAATAATAGTTTTGTATCAATATTTTGGAATTCTCAACCCCTGTTTCTTTAAGACCTTTGATGAAGGATCTATAAGACCTTTGATGAAGGATGTTTCTGTGTCCCTCTTACTGATAGAGTCAGGTTTGTGTCTGATGCCAGCTGGACCTGTACTCTTTACCTTCATTCTATAAAAGCATCTCAGAATGCAAATACTGTGAGTGACATTATTATTAGAATAACCTAGAATCTGGTCAACTTTTATAAGAATAAAAGTATAGCTAATTCTCTTAAGTTTGATATGAGTAAAAAAAATTACTTGGGCCTTACCTCCTCTGATTGTGTCTGTATTAGCCTGCTAGGGCTACCACAGTGAAGTACCACACACTGGGTGGCTTTACCAACAGGAATTTATTGTCTTATGGTTCTGGAGGCCAGAAAGTCTCAAATCAAGGGGTCAGCAGGATTGGTTCCTTTTTAGGAAGGATCTGTCCCATACCTCTCTCTATGGCTTGCAGATGGCCATCTTCTCCCTGGGTCCCTTCAAATTGTCTTCTCTCCAGACATGCCTGTCCCTGTGTCCAAATTTCCCCCTTTCACAAGGACACCAATCATATGGCATGAGGACTCATCCTGATGACCTCATTTTCATTTGATTATGTGCCAAGACTGTATTTCCCATTAAGATCATATTCACAGCTGCAGAGAATTAGGTTAGGACCTCAACATCTTTGGGGAAAATACAGTTAAACTCTTAACAGTAGCATTCCATTGTATCGTGGCATTGATGCTGAAGAATGAGTGAATTAATTTATGAGGTGGGTTATGGTCCTCAGGAAATTAATAAAAACTTTATTAAGTTATAATTAATACTTTATAAAAACTTTAGACAAGTTTTTTTTTTTTTTCTTGTGGGAGATGAAGAGATTAAAGGTAGACCCCTGGAACTACCAGGGGCATGACGGGCCCAGATTGAACTTGCCAACAAAAAGTAATTGGTAATGAATGGTTGTAGGGAGGATTGCCATGACTGGGGAGTCTACCTTATAGTATTTTTAAAGACACCAAACAAAACTTAACCGTCTTCATTGGATACTCCATACAGACAAGTGTGGGAAGGGTAAGCTTTTTAGAGTAAGTTTTGAGTCAACAGCTATTTTGCATGTATGCTCCTGAAAGTTTCATACAAAGTAGCATTAAATTTTTATGATACATAACCATCTTATGGTTATAAGACCAACATTAATCCCATCATTAATAAAAGTAGTACTTTGTCCCAAACTGCTAGTTTCCTTTTGGTGTAGATTAAGATTGCACAATTGCACAGCACACATACTATACACGGACATGTATTTTGTTTTTGTTTTTGTTTTGAATATATGAAATTTATTGTCAAATTGGTTTCCATACAACACCCAGTGCTCATCCCAAAAGGTGCCCTCCTCAATACCCATCATCCACCCTCCCCCCCTCCCACCCCCCATCAACCCTCAGTTTGTTCTCAGTTTTTAAGAGTCTCTTATGCTTTGGCTCTCTCCCAGTCTAACCTCTTTTTTTTTTTTTTTTCCTCCCCCCCCCCCCCCCCATGGGTTTCTGTTAGGTTTCTCAGGATCCACATAAGAGTGAAACCATATGGTATCTGTCTTCCTCTGTATGGCTTATCTCACTTAGCATCACACTCTCCAGTTCCATCCACGTTGCTACAAAGGGCCATATTTCATTCTTTCTCATTGCCACGTAGTACTCCATTGTGTATATAAACCACAATTTCTTTATCCATTCATCAGTTGATGGACATTTAGGCCAGACATGTATTTTGAAACTACTAAGAAAATAGCCTAGGAAATGGGGTTGGTATTTGATTGTATTTTGGAAATAAATAGTGGCCCCTGTTTGAACCGCCATGAGGCAATTGTGTACGTCTCTTTCTAACACTGATACAAGTTGGTATCTTGGAATTGTTCAAGATGGGATATTTATACTATGGCGATTGGCAAAGACCACAAATCAGGGCTTCAACTTTTGTTGTTGTTGAAAGCCAGTTATTGAATATTCACTGGAATGAAACTACAGTTTTAAATAAGTTAACATACTCTGGTTTTGGGGGCATTTACAAGAAAAACTATCCTGCTGTACAAAAATAGATGTTTCTTTGTACCATGCTTGAGAATCATTGGTGAAGAAAAACTGTAGAGGCAGTTTAGGAAACAGATGAGATGCATTTGAATGCAATTTAGTAATGGCTTCTAAAGCTGCCAAGGAAATTGCTGAGATAATTTTGGTGTGTGAAATATATTCATTAAGAAGAGTTAAAATTCACACTCTCAGCTTCCCTAACAGCAGGATGATGATTAATAGGAGGGCTAGAAGGATTGATATTTTCATGGAAACCTCTAGAAATCAGAGAGTTCCAAAGCCATCATTACTAGAGTTTGAAAAGTTTAAAAGGAAAAAAAAATGGCTAATTGGACATGTGTTAATTTAATCTGTATATTTTAGGAGTAGTTGAACCATATGTACTTAAGTGAAGACAAATGAGTTTAGGAACTTAACACCAAGAACTGTGTCATGCCTGGTGGCTTCTATAGATTAAGTTGACTTTCCCCACCTAGAGAAGATCCAAAGACAGCACTAAAACGTCCACTTTCTGAATGAGCAAGATTGCAGTACTTCTCAAATTTCAATATGTTTCTAGATCACCTGAAGGACCTTCTTAAAATTTAGGTTCTTACTGAGCAACTCTGGGGTGGGAGCTCTGCTATGGTCCCCAGAGCACATTCTGAATAAGAAGGACCTAGAAACGCTTCACAGGATGTGAGTGTGGAGACATTCCTGAGCTCGTGGCTTTCCCTCTTGCCTACCTTGCCCAGTGTAGAGACATTCACACGATTTGAAAGCTTTCCTATTTTCTATTCTTCTACATTTGCTTTCAATTTGGATTTATTTAGTGGTTGAAAATAACAGTATTGTCCCTTGGAAATTCCTCCAGGGTCACTCTTTGTAACATTTAAGCCTGTTCTTTTTTTTTTTTTTCCCCTCTCTCTAAGGCTTGAAACTTACTGGGATCTCTGTAATTCCACACAGCTTCCACTAGAGGTCATTGCCTTGTTACAGAATTATTTTCTTTCTTTCTCTAAGGTACTTCAGGGGCTGGGATGATTTTGCATTCTTTGGAGAAGGTTAGGGTCAGCCTAAAGGGCCATTTATCCCCAAGGCCATGGGTTTGCGTATAATAGCAACTCCATCCCAAAATGGGAGCCTCTCTACCTCCTCCAGTCAGTGAATCTGAGTGCCAAAGATAGGCAGACTTTTTCAACTACCTGGAATGAATGAAGGAGAAAAGGACTGAAGAAGCATGGCCAAAGTGTTACGAAGGTCATGTGCAGTGTACTGTGTTGCTGGGGCTGACATAATAAAGTACAGAACTGGTGATTTCAACAAGTGACATATGTTTTCTCACAGTTCTGGAGGCTGGAATCTAAGATTAAGGCCTGTTCCAGGCCTCTCTCTTGGACCTACTCCTGTGTCTTCTTACCATCTTCCTTCTGTACCTGTCTGTACCCAAAGATCCTCTTCTTAGGAGGACATCAGTCATACAGGATTAAGGTCCACCCTAATGAGCTCATTTAAATTTAATTACCTCCTTAAAGACCCTACCTTCAAATACAGTTAAATTCTGAGGTCCTAGGGCTTAGGATGTCAACATATGAAATTTTAAGGGGATGCAATTCTGTCCACAACAAATAGTAAATAAGATTCCTAAGGAGATCTCTTTCCTAAGTAAATAGTTCCTAAGGGAACAGGACTTCTTCAACAAATATAGCTCTGTTGATAGCTATAATGTATCTAAAATCTTCAAATCAAAAATGTACCTTTTTCTTCCATGAACTGAATATGTTCAGAAAAGTTAAATTAATAAAAAAATAATCTCCACTTGTCTTATAATTGATAATTTTTCTTGTAGGTGCTACATATTGAAGACTGATTTAGGGAGAGGTCATAGGGGAGGAAAACTCTGAGGTAGGAGACAGGATGAAAAGCTACCAGTTAGTTTATCCATACCAGAGGCATTTTCCTCTAAATTACCTCCCACTATGATTTCTTTCTACCATAATTTCTCTGAGTTGCCTTCTTCTTGAAGTCTTTCCAAATCACACGAATTGCAAGTTAGTCTCTGTCCTCTGAATTCATTTCTTCATTCCAAATACATACTCAAAGCACACACTATATTTATAATACCCTGGGAATACAAACTTGAATATATCAGTCCCTTCTCCCTAGCAACTTATTACAATAGAATAGAAATGTTTATAAGAGATGTGTGGCCAAGTCCCATTACAAAACAGTTGGGGGAATTACTTCTAGGGGAATTGGGGAATGTTGATCTATCATTCACTTGGTATTTATTCATATGCCTTTGCAACCTTCTCCTTACCCACCCACAAACTGTCACCTTTGTATTTCAGAAGGCAGTGCATATTGTGGGTACTCACTGAATGCTTTTCAAAGAATGAGTAAAACGAAGTGTTCAAGTTCTCTTACTCAGGAATAAATATGGAGGCACTATTCTATAAGATGAGGTGTCCACGACCTGCCCATTCTGGGCACAAGCTGTAGCCCTGGAGGGCCCACTAGGACCACATCATAATTAATTCTACTTCTGCAAGGATTCATGTGAACAATAAAAGGACTTGTTGCAAATGAGTGATCACAAGCTATAGACTTGAAACTTCATAGAATTAGTTGTTTTGTGGATGCAACAACTAAAATGTAGTACACTAGGGTTTTGAGATTAGCATTTTACTTCCTCCTTCCTAAGGAAATAGTGAAAACCTTTACTCTAGCTGAGAGAATTGTCTCTGACTTGAACTTCTTCATATTTTTAGGTTTATTGCCTTAATTCTTTCGCAAATATTCTACTCTGTTCTACCCCATGCCTTTGGTGTCTCACAGTGGAGTTCTTTTTAACTATAATGCAGATTCTAAATTTTCTTTTGGTCCATTTTAAGTGCAGAGACTTCATTAATTGCACCAGGGGGAGGTTTCCCAATCCTTGCATAGAAGAGTCTTTGAAAAATTAATTTGAAAGGTTTCCTTCCTTATTGCAGGATCTTGTACTATTATATTTTCTCTTGAGTATTCTGATGGCTGTATCTTTTTTTTAAATCCAGTTTGCTTTAGAGAATGAAGAGTCTGTTGATTTGATCCCAAATGAGATATAAACCTCACCGCCAAGAACCATGAATATCAGAACATCCTGTCTGGTTTCAGCCACCAGGAGAAATTAGTATTTAACCAAATATTGAAGTGACTCAACAGTAATTTATGAGCCCATTGCTTGTTCTGTTTTAAGGGTAGTTATCACATCTTGGAGGATGACTGACAAAAAGAGAACAAGTTTGAGCGGATTTCTCCAGGGTGCCTTTCTGCTTGACTTCATTGGCTAGTTGACTTTTACCTCCCCTTTTTAGCCCACCATCACTGAAGCAAATAGGCTTGGTCTTTAGCTTTAGTTTTTCCTGATTCCTTTTCATGTGAATATTTTTTGAGGTACCATGATGGAGTGAGTTCCTGGTCTGGGAGTCCAGGGCCTGAGCAGCTGTGAAAGCCCCGTCAATGGGGCATCAAATGCATACACAGAAGGAGCTAAAACAGCAATCATCAAATTGTTTCCAGGCCCCCTTTCGTGTGAGATACTTAGCATTCTGTTTAGTAGTTGGCCAAATAGACTATTCCATAGGCATGTCAAATTTAAAGTGGATGTGAGTTAGGTATAGAAACTCACATGTGGTGCTTTAAGTCATCTGAACACATGTCATAGTTCAAGAGCATTCTCTCTCTGCATGGTCCTGGCAGTTTTTGTTTGTTTGTTTGTTTGTTTGTTTGTTTGTTTTGTTTGTTTTCTTTGCACAGGTTAAAGGTTTGGATCATAATGGGGACACGGCAGAGGAGCTATTCATGAGATTTATTTGCCAGTTTATCATAAACTGCATCTCTCTCCCGAGGGAAAACACATTCTCTGTGTCCTTTTATCTCTTTTACAAGGGATGACAGCATATATTAACAGAGGGCAAGAAGAAATCATTGGGTTTAAGTGTTAATGATCATCTAATAATAAGATGTGATAGGATTATATTAGAATTGCAGAATTGGTCTATTTATTAGGAGTGGCGTGCATCAAGTTGTAAGCCTCAGAGGACATAGGGGTAATTATAATCTTCTAGAAATGCAAAATGTTAAAGTCTTTTTGAGAATTTATTTTATTATTTTGCAATGAATTATGGCCAAATAAGGTTAACTCTGAAAATGTCTTATATGTGAAAAAATATATTATTAGCATTTATATGAGACCTCGTCTTCTAATTTTTAGAGGAATTCCACATTTTTGACATCCTCATTATGCATAAAAATGTTAAGGACTGAATTATAACATAGAAATTGATATGCTTTTAAAAATGTTTAATTCAGTGTTATAAAATGATGATAGCTGCAATTATATTACATTCTCTAATAGCTCATTACCAAGCATGTTATGAAATATATTAATTTAAAAAAACTTTATGTTCAGCTTGTGATGTCTTGAAAGATGGAGTAATATGACCAATAAGCTAAATAGAGGAACTCACAGTGGGAATTCAAAGTTCACCTGGACCCTTTAACTGATACTTACAGAATTTCTTCTACCAAACTGAACAAATCACTTATTTGATAATATTAACTAATTGGATACTCTTTGAACCACAGTTGAATGAACTTGATCGGCCTCATTGTCTTTCATCATAGCCAACCTTGCCTTTCATTTTGAGTTTTTTTTTTTTCTTTCTTAGTTTCCTATGAAAGCATCTAATTGTAGCTCCCATCCAAGTTCTTATCTTCCTTTCTCAAATATTCTTGAAGAGTATTCTGTACTAATTAGTTTAATTTATTTGTAGTTTTTCAACTCATTGCATCTTGGCATCATTTCCTACCATTTTACCAAAACGCTTCCAAATTGTTAGAGATGGCAGTATTTTTTTTCTTGTCATTTTTTTTTTTAATGTGAATTTGGTATAATTATCCATCCCTCCTTCCCCAAACTTTCTTGGCCTCTGCTCTATAACACTTTTATTACCAGGAATATGCTGTTATCTCTCTTTAGATAATAGATTAAGTGACATTTTCTCATCATTAAATAGAATTCTGAGCCTACAGGAGAAATTCCCACCCAGTATCTATTTACCCAGTATTTAATTCTGGTAAATCTGCAAATATTGTTAGTGTTCAGTTAACCAAACTTTCCAAATCCTATTACATTGTACTTTAGGTCTTAAATTGTATAGGTACTTTGAGGGCTTATATACATTTAATTGATACATGATCACTCAGCACTTTAGAGAGTTTTTTCTTTTTTTTTTTAATTTCTTTAATGTTTTTATTTATTTTTGAGACAGAGACAGAGCATGAGCAAGGGAGGGGCAGAGAGAGAGGGAAACACAGAATCTGAAGCAGGCTCCAGACTCTGAGCTGTCAGCACAGAGCCTGATGCGGGGCTCGAACTCACAGACTGTGAGATCATGACCTGAGCTGAAGTCAGACACTTAACTGACTGAGCCACCCAGGTGCCCCAGCACTTTAGAGAATTAAAGTGACATTTTGGTTCCCTCTCTTAGGTATAACATCATATTATTCACATTAAAGATAGTCTGATGTATGTGGTTTAGATAATGGTCTTGAAGATAAAATATTGTTTCATACCTGTAGACCAGCTTGTTGGAATAGGATATCACCTGAAAATAGTGGCAACATCTATGTCTATAAAAACTGGGGGGATTAGAAGACTCTAACACATTCTCTGTAATAACTCTAGCCAAGCCCTGAATGGTTCCTCATCATGGTCAAAGAATATAGCCTGTACACTAATTGTTCACTCTCTTTTATGAAAGTGGAGTTGCTACAATTTTACTGATAAAATGTAATAATCAAATTTCACAGTACTGACAGAGGGATAATAAGCCTTGGCTTTTATCCCCAGAGCTTTACATTTTGGCACTCTGGAGGTTCACCGTGTGTCGACATAATGCTAACTTTGCTCTCTCTTATTTCTACAAAAACCATTTAGAATAAAGAGACTGCAGCTAATGGTGCCCTAAAAATAGGAATTGGAGAGGTTAAGAAAGGCCTTATACAGGCCTTATTATGTAAATAAGTACATTTAGGCAGTTTGACGTTAATAAATAGCTTGGGAGCCCAGGAAAAGATGTAGAAAGGTCTAGAGAAACAAATAGCTGTGGTGAACATGGCCTCATAATTTTTACGGCATTTTCATGATTCATTTGATTCATTTAATAAAGAATGCTTCTGGCATTGCCACTTGGGTTTCTTGTTACCTAAAATCAATACATAAAATTTGTTCATCTTAAGGTACAATCTCCTGCACCCTGTATATAGTTCTACTTAGGAATAAGCAGGAAGGTCCTTCACGACTAAAAAGTTACACCAAAATAAGTGGAGAGGTAGAAATCTTAATACCTGAATTACACAGATAAAGTTGGTCTACTTTTCTACTAGTGTGACTGTGTCTCCCTAGAAGTATATAGGACGTGGGTGTTTTTTAAGTCCTTTATCTGCTCCACCTTAGTGATGGTCCAGGAGTCATTATAAGAAACATTAAGCTAATCAGGTTAGAAAAAGTTATTTTCTCCTTAAATACATAAATACCCTAGACAAATGAGAAGACAGACTCATTTATAGGATCCTAGATATATCAATTATTATTTCTGCATAATAAACCATCCTAGACTTAGTAGCATTAAAAAAAAAATTAATCTGCTCATGGATTCTATAGGTCAGGAATTCAGAAAAAGCACTTTAGGGATAGTTTTTCTCTGCTCACTGATACCTGGATTCTTGGTTGGGAATACTTAAAGGATGGGGGTAGTGACTCAGTAGCTAGGGGCTAAAGTAATGTGAAGACTCATTTATTCACTTGTCTTGCACTTAGGATGGAAGAGTCAAAGAGCAGGACTGCTAACTACGATATATTCCAGTGGCCTCTGACTGGAATACGACTATGTGGCCTCATCGTGTAACATGACTTCTCTCAACACGGCGTCCTTAGGGTAGTCAGACTTCTTACATGGCAAGTATCCCAACAAACAAGGTAGAAGCTGCGTAGCCTTGTATTACTGAGTGTTAGCTGTCACACGGGTCACTTCTCCTACAATATTTAGTCTATTAGTCACAAGATTTAAGAGTTGAGGTCAGAGACTCCACTTCTTGACAGTCAAGGCTGTACTGTTGGTAAACATGAACATGGGAGATATTGTTGGGATATCTTTGGAAAGTAGAATCTGTCAAACCCAGATTAAGCTTATTGAAATTATGTACCCAGAGGACTATGAGACTTGGAAGTCCTCAGCTCAGGATGAGTTCAGATAGTAGCCCATGGATATGATTATAGTGATCCCCCAGTAAGGACAGAGTATAAGTACAAAGCCTCCTGGTGACAGTCCCCAGGTTATGTCTTCAAGAATAGACTATAATTTCCACTCTTTCCCATGTAGTGAAATAAAGGAACTACCTCTCATTCGAGTCTCCAGTAGTCAGATAAGTCCACCTCACCTTTATTGTAGTATACTCATCAACTAATCCCTTCCTTTCCCTCAATGGAAATCCTGAGCAAGATTTAGAGGAGAGTAAAGTTGATTTTGTGGTCTACAAGTAAGATTTACTTCCTTCTCTACTTGTGGAGTGGGAAATGAAGTACTTTTTCAACCCCGAAGCAGTGAACAGGGCTCTAAAAGAATCACTTTAAAGAATGAGTATGCTTGCAAGAAGGGGACATGAACCCTTTTCCTGGTGGTTGTATGCTTATGGGTCACAGAATCTATAGGCCCACTTTTATGGCATTGTTAGAGGAGAGTGTGCTGAAAAGATTCTTAGGAGAGCCTTTGGGGACAATAAGAACATGTTACATTGTTAAAGAAAAAGGGGTTGCTTATTATATGTTCCCTGAATTTTGGATGTAGATATGAACTTGGAAACTAATGCTGGATTTGGAGTAGCCTGGACCAGAGGGACTTGAGGGTCCCATGGTAAGGAAGGCCTGAGAAGAATATGGGGAAATGATCACCACATCTCTGTTCTCTGCAGTTTTGAGAGGGTGAGCAAGGGCATCAGTGTTGCTGTGGTTCTGTGTAAAAGCGACTCGTAGAAAATCCTTGGAATATTGCCCATCATGTGAGATCAAGTTCTCTGCCCTTTTGGCTTTGCTGGTTGGGGATTGGGCTGAAAACTCATGAAGGGCTAGCATACCAATCAAAGAGAAAGAGGAAGGAAATATGAAGAAAGGAAGGTTGGTTTGTGTGAAAAGAGATCCTCCTACAACTCTCTAAAAACAAATCAACTTTACCTATAGGTAGGTCTAGTTAGCCCTGAGGGAGGAAGAAAGACAATCTTTGAAACAAATTTAGGAATGAAGATTTGAAATAAAGTTGTGTCAAATTCTATAATATTTTTGACCCTAACATACTGAAATAAGTCTTCATAATCAATAGAGATGGAAAAGTTAAGGAATCTGGTCAAAACATCATTGAAGAACTTGGTATTTAGTGGAAGAAAAGGTTCATCAGGGCACAATTGGGAATCGTTTATTGGAAAAATAAATGTTACTTGTTTTTTTCCCTAAAATACTGAGACTCCTCAGTAAACTAGTTTCAAGCATCTTGACTCTCCTTAAAACTCCATATATCACTTATTATTGGAAACAATACAATTTGCGTCACACACAGTTACCTTAACAGATGAATATTATTTAAATTTTAGGTGATTTTTGTCTAAGATTTTAGGCAATCTATAAGCCTGAAGCAATGTCAATCCCAAAACATTTAAGGATGATGAACACATGGAAATCCAAGCTCCTGTGAATACCAGTTTGATGGTGGCAGGACCCTATTAGCCTTAAGGCAGTTCCAGACAGCTAACACTTAAATGTCACAAAATGAACCCTGGGAGCTTGAGAAAGCAGGGGGAACTGAGCCTTTTAAGAAGTCAAAAATGTTTAGCCAAGGTCTATTTCAGACACCTCTATCACATTACTGCATTGAAGGAGGCAGGGTAACACAGTCCCTCCTGGGGACCAGGCAAAGGAACAACAGCCTAAATTACAGATGCTTGCCATTTATACCCTCAAGGGTCAGTCTCCATTTAGCCTTGAATTGTTCCATATACCCAGCTCTCTGCAGTGCTCCCTACTGGACATCCTTCTTCTCTGGAATGTTCTCATAAGTTGATGTTCTGTTTACATGGTTGCTCATGTCATTTGAGATTTTATAATCCCCTTGTTCTAATTAGCAGAACAACTTTTACTGAAGTACACAGAAAGACCATTATCACTTGGATCTGGAGGGGCTGGGACTTTTGATGGTAAAATCTGTTAGGAAATGTGGTTGCTCTTTTTCTGCCAGACAGAATACTTTTTACTAGCAAAAGAGAAGGTTACAATGGATTCATGCCTGTCTTGGCTAAGATCTCCCATGACTATATGTTGGGTCTATCATGGACCCACTCAGAGAAAATTGAAAATCAGACTTGGTCTATTATATTTGTTATTAGCACTCTAAAAATTAGAAAGAATTGGAGACTTGCCTTTATAATTGTGAGAGAAGTAGGAGTTTGGTTAATAATAATGTACCAATGTCATTTTCTTTGTTTTGACAACTATAATATGGTAATATAAAATGGTAACAGTGCAGGAAATTGAATGATGAACACATGGGGAGCTCTCTATACTGTTTTTGCAAATTTTCTGTAAATTTATTCCAAAATAAAAAAATATTTAAAAATTTCTGAGGGAAAATAATTGTTAATTAGTGTTTTAAATCCAGCCAAACTATCAAATAACTACGAAGACAAAATCAATATATATTAAGATATTCATTCATGCATTGAGCAAATATTCTTCAAGTACCTACTAACTGCCAGATAATATTGTAACTGGGGATTCTGGCAGGCAGACATAAATCTTTGGCTTCATGGAAGTTATATTCTAGTACAGGAATTGGAAAATAAGAATGGAAAGTACTATGGACAAAGTCAAAGGAAGGTAGGGGGATTGGAAATGTTGGGGAATTGTAGTGGTTGTAAGAAAGGTCAGGATCATTTTCACTGACCAGACACTTAATAAAGACCTGAAGGAGACCAGGGAGTGAGCCCTGCAGATATTTGAGAAAAAAGAATGCCAGGCAAAAGCTACAGCAAGTGCAAGTGCCCTGAGACAGAACTGCATGTGCACTGTTCGAGGAGCAGGAGGCCAGTTTGGCTGGAGAAGAGTGAGAAAAGGAGACATCTATAGTAAAAGATGAGGTCAGGAAGGTAATGGAGGAGGGTAATTCAGTTAGCATCTTGTAGGTCTTTGTAAAGATTTTGGCTTTAACACATTCTTTATGTAACACCTAAAATACAGTTTATAGAAGAAAAAATGGATAAGTTGACTTCATCATAGTTAGGAAATTATCTTTGAAATATGTGTTAAAAGAATGACAAGGTAAATGGACAGGAAGACCATATTTGCAAGTCAAAGAGCCGATGAAAGATTTGTATTCGGAATATATAAAGAATTCTAAAATCTCAATTGTAGCAAGACAAACTACCTCCTCCAAAATGGGCAAAGATTTTTTTTTTAGTTTATTTATTTATTTTGAAAGTGGGGAGAGAGAGAATCCCAAGCAGGCTCTATGAGATCAGGTACTTTTTTTTTTTTTTTTTTTAACATTTGTATTTAAACATCTAATATGAGCCACTCAGGCACCCCTGGCAGAAGATTTGAACAGACATTTTACCAAAGAAGATAAACAAATGACAAATAAGGACATTAAAAGATACTCAATATCATTATTCATCAGGGGAATGTGATCTAATACCATTCTCTGTGTATTAGATGCTACTACATATGTATCAGAGTGTCTAAAAGTAAAAATACTGATGGCACAAAGTGTTGATAGAGATGTGGAGCAACTGGAACTTTCATACTCCACTGTGGGAATGTAAAGTGTGACAATTACTTTGGAAAACGGTTTGGCAGTCATTTAAAAAATTAAACATACACTACCTTATAACACAGTCACTCCAGTCCTTGCCTTTACCCAGAGAAATGAAAGCCTGTGTCCATGCAAAGAGTTGTACAAGACTTTTCATTGTCATTTATCTGTAATGCCAAGAATGAAACATTGCAAATGCCCATAAATAGGGGAATTTATCCATAAAGTAGAATATTAATCAGTAATTAAAGAATGAACTATTGATATGTGTAAAAATGTGGATGAATATTAAAATAATTATGCTCAATAAAAGGAGTACCCAAAAGAACACATACTGCATATTTTAGGTTGAATTCTATCCACGTGAAAGATATGTTTAAGTCCATGAATGTGACCTGATTGGGAAGTAGGATCTTTGCAAATATAATTAGTTAAGATACTCCCCTTGACCTACATGGAGGAACCACAAGGGTTTTGAGAATGTTACACTATGAAAAACATTACCAACTTGAACTGAAGGGGATAGAAACAGGATAAAATGAAGGAAGACAGACTATTGGGATTTTACAGGCAAGAAATGAGTGGATAAAGCATATATTACAAACACGTGTTACCCTTCAAGAAATGGGGAGCATGCCTCTGAGGGCATCTCACAGGTTGGCAGGGATGACGGGGCCTCCTTGGATTAGAGGCCAGTGCCAATGGCAGGTACAGAGAGCTGAGCATCAGGACACAAAGAGTCTTCTCATGCCTTGAAATCTAGTGGCATTTGCCTTACTGTGTTTAAGATGTGTTGGAATCATGACCCCTTTATTCCTTCCAGTGTCTACATTTTGGAATGGGAATGTCTATCCTATATCTGTCACACCACTGTATTTTGGAAGCACATAACTTTTCTTCTTTCTAGTTTCACTGATGGAGAAGAATTTTACCCCACGATGAGCCAAACCCAGAGTCTCACCACATCTGATTTAGATGATTTAGAAGGTGAAATTTGGGACTTCTTGAGCTGACAATATTTAGATGAGATTTTGGACCTAGAGTTCATGCTGGGATGGGTTAAGCCTTTGGAGGATGTTGTAAAGGGGTGAATATATTTTGTGTTTGGGAAGGGCATGAATTGTGGGTGACCAGATGGTGGACTATTTGGGTTGTATTGTGGTTTCAGAAAGCTGCATTGAAGCCCTTACCCAGGTACTTGTGAATGTGACCTAATTTGGAAATAGAATCTTTGCTGGAATATACAATGACCCATATCCTTACAAAGAGAGAGGATTTGGGGACAAGCAAAGACATAGAGAAGACCCAAGGAAAAAGTCCATGTGGAAGCGGAGGCAGATACTGGAGTTCAGGTGCCACAGGCCAAGAAATGTCAAGGATTACTCGCAACCATCAGAAGCTAGAAGAGGCAAGGAGGGAACTATGTTTAGATCCTAGAGGGAGCATGGCCTTGTTGGCCCTTTTGATTTCAGACTCCTAGTCCTAGAACTGTTAGAGAATAAATTTCTGTTGTTTTAAGACACTTAGCCAGTGGTGATTTTTTATGGCAGTCCTAGGAAACGAATACAATGTAAGAATCCACTTGTAAAAAGTTCTAGAAAATATAAACTGATCTCTAGTGACAGGAATTAGATCAGTAACTAGCTGGAAATACAGGGCGAGAAGTGGTCTGTTGGGGATGGGAGGGAGCAGGAAAGGTTTACGAAGGGACCTGAGGAAACTTTTGGGGGTGAGAGATATGTTTATTATCTTGATACAGTGATGGTTTCATGTGTGTATAAATATATCAGAATTTAGCAAAGTGTGCCCTTTATATATGTGTGCTTTATTGTATGTCAATTATACATCGATTAAAATGTTTAAAAAGTCATTTCTGGTGACAAGGATTGAGTTTGGAATGGAATTAAGTGAGGGCTGCTGATACAATAACCTAGAATCTATTTTCCTTCTTTTATCAGTATTTCAGTTTCTTATTTTCTGAGGAAACAAAAGAGAAAACATTGCACTTCATTAAATTCTTGGAAATTAGATCTCAAGTGAATTTAAATGAGTTCACATTAATCTCCGTTGGGCACTTTTGCCATTGTCCACTTATGGCACCTTTATCCTAGCATTTTGGTCTAGTTGGGTTCTGTTCTCCCTTTTGTCAAGCCCAGTAGTGGGAAGTCCACTTGGAATTACATTTGTATCATTTGCCTCATTTTCCGTAAGAAACATTTTCCAATGTGCTCTTACATTCTTAGATGTGATTCACTTGGTCAAAACTTTGCCCTAACCAATGCCTCCTTATGACAGCTCCTTTTTCTCTGCTGTGAGGCAGACGAAGCTAACTAGCTTTCTGTTGAGGCGAGATAAGAGATGAAAATAAACATCTACTTTTTCTTGACCCGGCCTGATAGTACTGGATCACCTATATCCATTCATGGTCTTTGCAAAAGGTCTTGTGTGATTTGATGATTTATGATTGGTGAAAAGGAGGCAACAAAAGGGAATTAAAACTTTGTAGTGTTTTACATTGTTGAACAGTTTCTTCTTAAAACTTTTAATGACTAAAGTCTTTTCATTTTCTGCTTTCCCTAGCTAGTCATTTCTAGTTTCTTTTCGTGCTCCTCTTTTATCATGATTTTTCTTTCTTTTAACAGTACTGCTGTACTTTTACTTTGGATGACATCATCTAAATGATCTAAATTAATGGCTTCAAGCACAGCTTGAAGCCTACTTTCACACTGCCAGGCTTGTGATACCCCTTTGGATGGGCTCTGGCCAAGGACATATTGGAGAAGGACGTCCACAGGAGGGCACTGGTGCAGGGCACACTATGCCAGCAAGGTGGATGGGTCTGCTGTGGCAGGGTTGGGTGGGGGGGACCTGCAAACAAGGTCCGGCTGTAGGAGCTCGATCACACAATGTGTGGCAGGGTGGGTAGTTCGCAGGTTAGGTGGAGAGCGTTGGTGCTGGACAGGGTCTTCTAATTGTTCCTATATCTAGGCTGGGGGGTGAGGGAGGGAAATGGTGCCTGCCACGTCTTTTGTTCTTGGAGAGGTTTCCCAATAATCGCGACCTCTCCAGCACATGCTTTGAGATTAATATAACAAATCTCCCTTCTGTATATCTCAATTGTTTTTCAAACTACTGCTTCTATGCTTTATCTCCACGGGACTCTTGGTTGTGCTGCATTTTTAAGGCCAGGGACTCATTTGCCTATTTCTCTCCCAAAGCCCAAGTCCACTGATTTTTAAAATTCCAGATGTTAAACCCCACTGATGTAAGAACTCATGAAATTGTGCCCCTGTATTTTTCTAAGCCAAATGTAATGGCAATTTATCTTCCTTGTGCCCAAGGTGCCTGGTGTGAAGTTCTGTTTTTTCCCCTTTCAGTGTCCTTGTTTTCCTTCCCTCCTGCAGACAGTCCCATGAGGCTGTTATAGTCCCAACTGCGTTTCTGCCCTTCCTACCATTGATGTGGCCTCTTCTCTCCATTGAGCTGTGAGGAATCTGTTATCCCCATCTTTGTGTTGTTTTCTGGGTTATTTGCACTTATGTGGGTGTTATGTAGTTGTATCTGTGGGATTAGGTGAGCATAGGATCTTCTTACTCTGCCATCTTCCTCAGAAGTCTCCAACAAAGAATTGTTATTCCCAGAATTTGTAAAGAACTTCTACAAGTTAATAATAATAGTAATAATTTAAAAAAATTGAGATAATCCAATGGAACAAAAAAGGTACCAGAAGCTTCACAAAAGAAGATATCCAAATGTCAGTAAACATATAAAAGGATCATTTACTTTATAAGTCATTAAGAAAATGAAAATCAAAACTAGAATGATATGTCACTGCACAACTAAATTTATTTTAATAAAGAAGACAGAAAATACTAAACATATATGGAGCAATTGGAAATCTCCTATGTTGTGATAGGGGTATAAATCAATACAATCAATTTGTGAAATTGGCAGTGTGTATTAAAACTAAAACATCCTTTCCTATTATCTTGTAATTATACTTGTAGGTATATACCCAATGGAAGTAAGTATAGATTTTCACCCAGTGGCGTGTACATGAATTTTCATAGCAGTACTTTTGGTAAAAGCTAAGAAATGTGAATTACCCAAATGTCCTCCATCCATAGAATGGATAAGTAAATTATTGTATGAAGTGGATAAATTGTGGGATTCTATATAGCACAAGGTTGAATCATTTAAAATAATTAAAGAAGCTTGATAGCAAAGATGTACTCTATGATTCATTTTAAAGATACAAAGCCAGGCAAACTTAATTTATGCTATTTTGTCAGATGGTGGTTGTCTGGGATGAAGTGGGTCAAGGCAGTGACAGAAAGGGAGCATAAACATGCCTCCTGTGATGGTGTAATATTCTGTTTCTTGATCCGTGTGTTATTTACATGAGTTTGTTCAGTTTGTAAAAATTTGTTGAGTTTATGCTTATGATTTACATACTTTATTACATTTATTTTTCTAGAAATATTTAAAAAAACTCTTCATGGTAATCTACCTAATATCTATGTGATTGGAAGAAGGAAATATTTTCAACCTACCACTTCTGCAATATTACCAAAAGCTGTAGCACTCCTTGGGCACCTCCTTCCGTGTTGGCTTATTCCAGCTCTTGGGGACAAAGAATAGAATATATTAGTGGTGTCTAAACTTGGCTGTGTACGCTCTGGAAAGCAGTGTGGAGGTTCCTCAGAAAATTAAAAATAGACCTACCCTATGACCCAGCAATAGCACTGCTAGGAATTTATCCAAGGGATACAGGAGTACTGATGCATAGGGGCACCTGTACCCCAATGTTTATAGCGGCACTCTCAACAATAGCCAAATTATGGAAAGAGCCTAAATGTCCATCAACTGATGAATGGATAAAGAAATTGTGGTTTATATACACAATGGAATACTACGTGGCAATGAGAAAAAATGAAATATGGCCTTTTGTAGCAACATGGATGGAACTGGAGAGTGTGATGCTAAGTGAAATAAGCCATACAGAGAAAGACAGATACCATATGGTTTCACTCTTATGTGGATCCTGAGAAACATAACAGAAACCCATGGGGGAGGGGAAGGAAAAAAAAAAAAAAAAAAGAGGTTAGAGTGGGAGAGAGCCAAAGCATAAGAGACTGTTAAAAACTGAGAACAAAGTGAGGGTTGACGGGGGGTGGGAGGGAGGGCAGGGTGGGAGGGAGGGCAGGGTGGGTGATGGGTATTGAGGAGGGCACCTTTTGGGATGAGCACTGGGTGTTGTATGGAAACCAATTTGACAGTAAATTTCATATATTAAAAAATAAAAAAAAAAAAAAAAAAATAAACTTGGCTGTGTATCAAAAACCTTGGGTAGACCTGTGGAGTCTATTAACAACAACAACAACAACAACAACAACAACAACAAAACACCCTTTTTCAGGAACACTTCATATACAGATAAATTTGGAGATCTAGGGGAAACTACTCTAAAGAATCCCAGAGAGATTCATGAGACATAACGTTAATTTATAATTACATGGGTATAATTTTGACAAAATTCTGACCTCGGTTATTTCATGCCCTTTTTTTTTCCTGAGAGAATCCATATTTTTTTTTTTTTAAAGTTTATTTATTTTTGAGACAGAGAGAGACAGAGCATGAATAGGGGAGGGTCACAGAGAGAGGGAGACACAGAATCAGAAACAGGCTCCAGGCTCCGAGCTGTCAGCACAGAGCCCGACGCGGGGCTTGAACCCACGGACCGTGAGATCATGACCTGAGCCGAAGTCGGACGCTTAACCGACCGAGCCACCCAGGCGCCCCGAGAGAATCCATATTAAATAGATAAAACTTAACTTGTTTTGCTAGCATCATCCTAATAAGTCAGATCCTTATTTTTAGAACAATTTCTAAATTAACAAAATTAAACTGCATAATCTCTTCAAACCATGGTTCCTACATCTATATAATTGGAGGATAATATCTATCTCACATAGTTGTTATAAGAAGTAAATGGAGAATATGGTAAAGCACTTAGTGTAGTAGTTTTTGGTACATAAGTTTGTTGAACGAATTTCATGGATCTCTGTAAGAATAAAAAAGGCATTTCTCAGTCAATTCAGAGATATTTTTTCATAGTAATATAATTGGAGTACCAAAATGATACACTAGCTTCAGGCACATTTTCAAGCTGCTTATTCCAGCCATGGTATTATGGTAATGAATTTGCACTCATCAGCCATGATCTCTTCATGTTCCTGTTTTGGATTATCACCACACTTTTATAAAATGCCTGGCATTTTAGTGTTAGGGGAAATTCCAGTGTCTGTGAAAATGAGCAAAACCAGGCTTTTCTAGTACAAAATTAAATCTCCTCTCTATTCTTTATTGGCATCATGATTTAACCAATGAGCCAACCAGCCACAGGGAATTAATTTAACAACAACCATGTAATTGGTATGAAATGGTCCACTAATTCAGTCGACCAGTTTGGTCACATCTCTTTAATTTTTTCAATTAATCACTTCAGTACCCATCTTCCTTATTTATCACGAAACCTAGAATCTCCCTCTTGGGGTTTCCCCTTACCCTGAATTTGCCTAAGAACTTCAGAATCTCACACAGCCACAAAGCAATTCACATTTTTGCACCAACAAGTAAGAATCTTAGGGTCTTAGCAGTCTATGGCCGTGATACCTGTTGTCACATGGTGGGTGTGACTTCTGAGTTTAGTCCTGCTGTTGTGAAATTAGCATGGAATCACTGATGCCATGATAGCTACATAATCCAGAGTCCTGCAGAGGCTATTGTGTTCTTTGAAGGTGGGTAATCCTTTAGTGCTAAATTTAGTTAAGAGTGCCCCTGGGTTCCTCAAATTGTCTCATTTTTAGTGTCCACATATTTCAGCTCTGTTATAAGCTACTCTCATAGTTTCTGGTAGTGCTGAGACAAGATTCTACCTCTGTTGCATGGCTGATATGAATTCAATCAGGGATAGATTTGCCTGCAACAGATAAGAGCTAAAAAGGTGATATATCAGAGCCCAGAGTGTTACACTTTCATCATCAGTTATTTAAATTATAGAAGATACACTTTCATTAAATTTTGTCAGAAAATTATTTGAGAATGTAAATGCATATTCATTTTTATGATACCTATACACAAAAGTGCTCATATCACTCATCAATCACTTGTCTTGTTTATTTCTTAAATACTCATTTATCTTTCCATTACTTATGTGATTTAAGTTAACCAAGCTGGTTATGGGTTTATATTGTGGATTGTGCTATAAGTAATAATATACTTAACACTAATTATTATTATAACAACTTGTGTAAACTCTGTACTTCCTATTGGTTTATTGCTTTCTAGTCCTTTTGCATAACATAGTAATATATGCTTTAAAAAACGCATCTACTTACACAGATATCTATGACAAAATGTTCCTAAAATGCTATATTCCCGGGGCACTTGGGCGGCTCAGTCAGTTGGGTGTCTGACTTTGTTTCAGGTCATGATCTCACAGTTGGTGGGTTTGAGCCCCATATCAGGTTCTCTGCTGAAAGCTCAGAGCCTGAAGCCTGCTTTGGATTCTGTGTCTCCTTCTGTCTCTGCCACTCCCCCACTCACACTCTGTCTCTTTCTCTCAAAAATAAATACATATTTAAAAGTGAAATAAAATAAAATGCTGTATATCCTGTTTAAGACTAATTGTTTTTCTTCCTTTTGATATCAGTATGCTAATTCTCTAGAAGGTATTTCTTTGTTCATCTGTCACATTTTTAGGGTATTGTGAGATACCTAGAAAATTAAAATTTGACAAGAATATATTTAATAATAAATAATTTAATAATTTATGTTTGTATTTATTTAAACTTACAAAAAAGCCAGTGTGCATGTTTTGTTGTATAGGGGTATTTTATTATTATTTAAAAAAATTTTTTTTTTTTTTGACGTTTTTATTTATTTTTGAGACAGAGAGAGACAGAGCATGAATGGGGGAGGGGCAGAGAGAGAGGGAGACACAGAATCGGAAGCAGGCTCCAGGCTCTGAGCCATCAGCCCAGAGCCCGACGGGGGGCTCGAACTCACAGACTGTGAGATCGTGACCTGAGCCGAAGTCGGACGCTTAACCGAGCCACCCAGGCGCCCCATATAGGGGTATTTTAAAACACATTTTTGTCTAATTTTAGGTTTCATGAATATAATATCTCAAAGTGAAGGAGTAGTAGGTATAATTAACCATAAATAACAATCACTTGTTAAATGCTGCTAAAACCTTTTTTGGTGTTTTACTATAGCGCTTTGTCTTTCCAGCAGTGATGACTGATAACATTCATGGAGAATTGCCAAGGAACTGTACACAGCCGAGTCTTGGTATGCAGGGTTTTTATTGGGGATCAGTCATGTGGGCAAGGCTGACTGCTTGCATGACTGATGTTAATATCCAGACCCTTCAAGGGGTCAAGCATAGTTCAAGATCCACGACGTAAGTAGCGTTGCTATTGTAGACTATCTAGAGTAGCCCAAGTTTCCCACTTAAGCAGAAATACTCCTTCCAGATAGAATATTCCAAGGGAACAGAGGGTACCTTTTAGGGTCTGGGCAAGGGAAAAACCTTCCTTTGGAATGTTAAGGATTTAGATAACCCAGATTTGCTGTTAATCCCTCATTACACAGTTGTACTTCTATGTTGAAAATGAAATACTGTAATGACTGTGTAACAAATCCTTTTGCAAGTCATGCAGTGTCCATTATTTTTCCTGTAAATAATTGTGAGCTGATAGATTATTAAAACCATTTTGGGTGATGACAATGTAACAAATCTTTTTGCAAGTAATATGGTTTCTGCTTTTTTTTCTTTTAAACAATTTAAATAACTGTAAGCTCGTAGATCACTAAAAATGTTTCTAACATCAGTATGTGGTTCTCAGCATGAAACTCTTTCTATTCAATTTAATTTTTATGTATGTAAAAATTTTCATGTTTATTTATGCAATATGAAATATCAGAATAGATCTCATCTTGAACCTGTTTTATCTAATAATGGATGGTACTCACCAAATGGATACATGGACTGATTTTTAAAGTCTCATTCATCTTATCAAAAGTGCATGACCAATACAATTTTAATTTTATATGTATTAATATTTATTAATAATTTTATTTTAATCATATAGTAATAGTGTGATTACAATTTCAGAGTATTTTTAACCCTTAGACTATTATGGCTGTAGAAAATAAAAAAATAAATTTTGATTACAAATAAACATGTTAGAATCATTAGTAAAATATTTACAATTTTAAAGCCGTAATGGGTAAATTTGTGCTGGAAGTGGAATGAAAATATGAATTCAAGGAGGAAAATGAATAATTAAAATCCCTTATAAGAGTTTGTTTATATAACTTTTTAAAAATTTTTTATGTTTATTTATTTTTGAGAGAGAGACACAGTGTGAGCAGGGGAGGACAGAGAGAGAGGGAGACGCAGAATCCAAATTAGGCTCCAGGCTCTGAGCTGTTAGCACAGAGCCTGACACGGGACTTGAACTCATGAACCATGAGATCATGACCTGAGCAGAAGTCAGACACTTAACTAATTGAGCCACCCAGGTGCTCCTGTTTATATAATTTTTAAATGGATGACAGTGGGTATCACATTATCACACTATTTGGATTATATTAGATACATTAAAAAATTTTTTTAATGTTTATTTATTTTTGAGAGACAGAGAGACACAGAGTGTGAGCAGGGGAGGGGCAGAGAGCAAGAGAGACAGAGTCTGAAGAGGCTCCAGGCTCTGAGCTGTCAGCACAGAGCCCGATGCGGGACTTGAACTCACAAGCCACAAGATCATGACCTGAGCCGAAGTCGGACGCTTAACCGACTGAGCCACCCAGGTGCCCCTGGATTATATTAGATACATTTAAAAGAGGTATATAACAATTTTATTTTAAAATATAAGTAATTATAACATGCCATAAATGACTGTTGGGAGACACTTCTTTATAAATCTCGTATTTCTACATGTCTAGGCATTGCCAGCTAAATGCTCCACACGTATTTTTCAGAAATGTTTGTATAAGCAGGTGCCTTAGAAAGATGGAACCAGTCTCTCCGGTGCAAATTTATTTATATTCCCAGCATTAAAGATGGAAACATCTGCCCCTTTCCCCCAGAGATACTTGCTTATATTCCAGGGTAGTAAGGACAACACCTCTCTCCAGAGGAAATTGCGAGCAGATTTTCCAGTAGCCCTGATAAAAAATAAGACTCTCCAAATCTAAGGATTCCCCCCCTTGTAATGCATCCCTAATGTGTGTGCAGGCACTATCTGGCCCTGGTCACATCACCATATAGAAACTGGGGCTGGGGGTCCATGGCTAGATCATACTATTGCTGAACGTTAGTAAGCTGTCTAGATCCATTTGGACTCCTTATTTCCTTACTGAATTTGTGGAAGGAAGTATGGCACGCCAACCTTGCAGCTGCAAACATAGTACAGTTTAGGTAGTTACTGCTTGACTTCTTGGCAGTGACATACTTTGAGAATATTTAAATATATGAAACAATTTAGAAGTGAACCTAAGCATCGAAACAAAAACTTTTTCCATATTTTTAGCTCCTATAAAAGTGCTTGGCATACATAGGGCACAACAATGTATTTACTAAATGAATGATGGGAAAAATAAATAATTGAATTAATGAACGTAAAATTTTATAATCCATTTCTTCTCCAGACTTCTGTGGACTAGAAAGCATGCTTAAATATGTTGATTATATCTAAGGGGAAAAGAAAATTTAAGAATTTATTTCCATTCATTTGTATGTTTTTTAAAAAATATATTTATTAAATTTCTACTTTATGCTAACTATTTAATGCATACTGGGAAACAAAGGTGAGGAAGAAAAAATCCTTTTTTTTTTTTTAAGGAATCCTGGTGAAAAAATGCACAAATATGCTGCAATAACTGTTCAAATGAAAGAATATACAAAATACCCGGTGACTACAGAGTTTAGAATGTCTTATTTTTGCCTGAGAGACCTCTCCAAAGAGGTGATACTTCGAGCTGACTCTTGAATTAGAGGTACAAGTTTGTCAGGATGTACATACTAATAAGAAAGTCCAAAGGAGTGAGACATTGCAAGATCTTAGTAGGGATGAGGCATACTTTTATATAATTTTAAGTGAAGAACTAAATAATTTTCAGCATATTAAAATGTTACACCAATCCTCTGAGTAATATATGGAATTGTTAAATCACTATATTGTACATGTGAAACTAATAAAGTATTGTATGTTAACTACATTGGAATTAAAACTTTAAAATATGACACCAACAATATTAACCAAATTACGATGGATTGATTGAAAATCTAAAACTCTCATAAATATTTATTGTGCTTGATTAAAAAATTTTTTTTTAATGTTTATTTATTTTTAAGAGAGAGACAGAGTATGAGTGGGGCTGGGGCAGAGACACAGGGAGACACAGAATCTGAAGCAGGCTCCAGGCTCTGAGCTGTCAGCACAGAGCTGGATGCAGGGCTTGAACTCATGAACCGTAAAATCATGACCTGAGCCAAAGTCGGACAAAAGTGACTGAGCCACCCAAGCTTCCCTGTGCTTGATTTTTTGATAACTCATTTTTTGATAAACTATTGAAGAGATCAACTTCCAAGCTTTGGGTGTGACGACCTATGCTTCTTGAACAGAATGTGTTAATGTCATTCTACGTGTCAGTTTTTGCCTCTTGAGAAGTTTTGCAGGGGAACTCAGGTTGCATTGGAAAGATCTCAGAGTTAAGAAGCAGTCAGCCAAGTGAAATACATTCTAAGTCAAATGCGGGCACTTTGGTAGAGCCAAAATAGATGCGTAGCTGAACTAAGTATTAATTTCTATAATTCCACCCGGATCCTTATATTTAGCTTAGAAACAATGTTGACCTAAAACATTGTGCTACCTCAGACTTTATAACCCAAAAGCAAATTCTTTAAGAATGGAAGATACTTGAGGCAAGAAATGTTACTTTAGACCTCTGGGTTTGTGTTGGCTTTTGTTAGAATGACATTTTTCATACCATTTTTCAAGGGCTCAGTAATGTCATTCTACCTAGCATTTAATTTTGATTTTCTGCAAAGACTTTAAGGTTACTTTTTTTAAAATATGAGTTTAACACAATAGTTATGTTGCATTCTGGCATCCTGACCTTTTAAAAACACGTCATTTCATTATGTTTCAGATATGTAAGTGATGTGATCTTTTATAGCTTTGCCTGAGGGAGAACTCATAATGAAGACAGGAGCCAGCTAGAGCTCATACCCTTTGAATCTCTGACATTCTTCTTTCCAGGTAAACTATACCTGTCAACAGAGATGAGGTTTTTTAGTTCCCGGCACCTGATATAATTATGCATGCTGTTATACAGAGTGGAAGCAAAAATAAATTGCTAGGGTACAGGAAAAGATGAATCAGATCTAGTTCAATTTTTGTCCCGTTCCTATGGCTTTCCTATGGATGCATTTCATACTGATTTCCTCCAATTCCGCATAAGCAAGGCCTATGTTGTCTACACAATGTATTTTGGAACTTGATTATTTATTGTCCTGTAATAGAGATGTTTATGTATGTAACTTGTATCTCTACTTAGGCCACAATCCTTTAGTGGGAAAGAATTTTGCCTTCGACTTGTTAGTGTCCTCTTTAAACCATTATATAATTTTCAGCATATAGTAGATACTCTATAAATTTTTATGTGATTAAATTTAGTTAGCTTATCATATTTAAGAATTTATGGTAGCAGAAGACCTGTGGAAGTGTCACTAACCTAGGGGTGCTAATGGTCATGCTAGTGAACCATGCTAGCTGCATTCCCTGGCCAACCCTACCACACCTTCCTTCCTCTTCTCAGAGTAGCTGCACACTTTGCTTTCTTCTTTTACTTGCTGTTTAACACAGGGACATACTCTGGGCAGAAGAAAATGTGCTCTTTTCCTTTAGACAAGCTCAAAAGTGATGACAAATACATCATAAAACATTACCAGTTGTTCAGGTTATATGAGGCAAATGAGATGCATTTCAGAATGCCAGATAAGAAGAGCTATATCAGTAAAACATTGCTGGTAGTAATTAAAATTATGGACAAAGGGTTAAAAGTATAAGGAATAAGTCCTGGGCAGGAAAAGAAGGGCTTAAGTTAGAAATAAGGATAAAGAGAATTGGTCAGTAGTAAGACCAGGAAAATGGGAAAGATATTGAATAGAAGGTCTGCAGGGAGCATTTAGATTTGATAATGCAAAAATCCAGGTTAAATCTGACATAAGTTCCTCTACTTGCAAAACTTAGGGCAAAATGTATCTTAAGTAGCTAGAGATGTTTTAGCTCTTTGAATATGCCCTCTAAGGAATTCAGCTCTAAGAATACCAAATGCAAGTGGGCGTGACTAAATTTAGATCTTCCACATACTGGGCAGTGTATTAGTAAGATTAGGCTAATTGCTGTAACAAATAGACCCCAATCTGTACAGTGACTCAAACCAAAAGAGGTTTATTTCTTGTTAAGAGTACTGGGTGTTTACCAGGTTGTCATGTAACTATCCAAGGACCTGGTTGAAAGAGGCTCCGCCATCTTTAATTAGTGGCTACCAAGGTATCGACAGAGCTGGCAGCATTATCTATATTTCAGCCAGCCATAAGGGGAAAAAGGCAGAGGGAAACAAATGTGGGACATTTTAGGGTCAGGTCCTGAAGTGGCATATATTTCCACTGACATTTACAACAATGTCTGGGACTCAGTGACATTGGTCACACCTAAATGCTAGGTATTTAAGAAACTGGAAAATTCATGGCAGATGGTGGGGGAGGCACACCTACTCAGGGGAACAAAGGATGAGAACCCTGGAAACTTCCCAAGTTTGTTTTATTAGTGTACCCGTAACACTGTGTGAGTTGATGTATGTGTGTAATTATGTCAGGTCAACTATGCATAGATCCATCACTTTTTTAAAATGTTTATTGTGAGAGAGAGAGACAGACAGACAGAGGACAGAGAGAGAGAGAGAGAGAGAGAGAGAGAGAGAAAATGCACACATGAGGGGCAGAGAGAGGGATAGAGAGAATCCCAAGCAGGCTCCATGCTGTCAGTGCAGAGCCCAACATGGGGCTCGATCCCATGAATCATGAGATCATGACCTGAATCAAAATCAAGAGTCAGATGCTTAACTGAGCCACTCACGCACCCTTGCATAGATCCATCTTATAAACATCTCTGGGATTGAGGCACCTGAACCATGCCAAAGTCCCTTTCCATGATTCATAAAGAGTATTGTTTATTTGAACTGAAGTCATTCTCTTTACTATAAGAAAAATTTGTCCCTAGAGTTTTATTGATTAAGTGTCCTTGTACATGGTGGCATCTTATTAGCACAAGTTACAGTTAATGCCTTTGATAATCTTTTTAATTTTTAAAATTAGAAAATGCACATTGAAATATATCCAAGGTGAGATTTTTGGTGTTTATACGGAACAGTTTTATAGAATATGAAGAGTTATATAGAACATGAATAATTTAGTGCTAAACTAATCCAGCTTTGCATCACATAGTCTATAAAATATAACAGCCTTTCTGAAACTTTAATGGATTTGTACATTTCAGTTTTTTTTTTTAACTTTGTGGCATGCTAGCACAATTACCAAAAATTACTCTGCTGGAACAGCTGTAGGCAATAGCATTAACATAACCTGTTAATGAATTAGTCTATAATGTTCCGAATTGTTCTTTCTTTGTTTTAATATGTTCCTAACATTCAAAGAGAATCACTAAAATGATTTTGACCTAAGTCAATTGCAAATGTTTGTATAACTTCATTTGGCTAAGGTTTATAAAGTACCAAACATTTGATAGAACTGTGATAACAATGGAAAAATGAAATTACATGCCACATAGTAGGTGTTAAAATTTTTGTTGACGAATGAAAACATACAAGATCCCATCACTTGTCTTTTGATCAGTTTTATCACTTATTACCTGAGTAATCAATCACTCATTGAAACACCTACATATCAAGAACATTGTCCCTGATCAGTACAGGTACAACCACCAAACTTGCTCGGTAGTAGACCCATTGTAGGCTGTGATTAAACTGGCTGAGTTGTTTAAAGTCACTTCTGAGCCAAGATACAGAGAACGAAAACAGGTGTTTTATTTTGAATTATATATTTCATTTGTTTGTTAGTTGTATCTTAATTAAATAATTACAGCCTTGCTGTCACGTTACATAGTTTACAAGTTAATTCTACATCAAGTAGACTAAATAAGAGTGTAATAAAATGTGTGTGTCTCAGTTGGAAGATTACAAGACATATATCAGATCTCAGGAAAAAAGTAGAATAGAATTTCATACTCAGTCAACTTTTTCTGTGATTATAGAAACCTGGCTTCATTCATTTACTATATTGTCAACACTTGATTATTTCTTTTTACAGGTTATTTCAGATAACCTTAAGCCTTTGCTTTTACAAAGTCACTTTACTGTGTATGAGAATGAAGTTCTTACATCAGTACAAAAATAAATTAATTGAGCATTTACTTTGTACAAGCCAATTCAGTGGAATGATTCAATTTGATTCAATTTGGTAAACATGTATTGATTGCTTTCTACGGAAAGAAACCGAGCTGGTTTTATAAATATTCATATAGAATTGAATTAAGAGATATGTCTATCATTAGTGAGCTTTTGGCCTTGTTAAATGTTATGATTGTGAAAACTCATCAGTCTGCTTGATATATATCATTTCTGGAAGAAAACTCTTTGGCATCTGAAAATGCTAGTGTTGATGCATCAAAATGTAATGGCTGTATTTTATGTTTCCTTTCCTATTCATTCATGATTGAGGAAGATGGCCATATTCAGTTAGAGATGCATGTTTTGTCACACAGATATATATGCACACACTCTTTTTAGCCCCTGTTTAGCATGTACCTTGAATTCTCCCTTTTGAACTAGTTGGAATAATTGACTTCAGAAGATCAATGGACTCAGAGTGGTGATATTCTCAGGTTCCAGTGGGAAGAGTCAGAATGTCTGAAAACAACTGAAAGTGTATTTTGGGCAGAACACCCATAAAGAGAAGTCTCTTGGTGTATACCTGCCTCCCTTCCAGCCCGCCAGCCTTTGCAGAGCCATCTCTCCCAGTGCTCTTGGCTTATCTCCTGTCCGTGGAAAGGTCCCACTCAGTCATATCCTCTAGCAAGGTGTCAACACTTCAGAGCCTACTCTTCTCATCAGGGATTCAGAAAATCACTCCCTCTGCTTAGCCTAGCAGGATGTACTCGAAGTCTGTTACTTGTAAGCTTAGTTCCACTTGATTCCAAAACCGATGAGACCAAAATATTACACAGTGTCATAGGCTTTTTTTCCTTCTAGAGTGTGGTTTGGGACATGCACAAAATGTCTAGTGAGACTTGTGTTGGGGAGGGAATCCCAGCAGTTGATGGGTTTGGTTGTATAATCTGTATTTCCACTGAGTGTGACGGACACACTGCTAAAGCCATGGCAACTAGTTTGCACTCTCGGTCCAAATGGGATTTGAGACTATTAGAACTCCAGAAGGTAGGACTAGGTGCCCTATTCCTTTGCCTTTCCCAGTACACCTTTTCATGTACTGGATGTGATTTCTGGTCTCCACATGACTTGACAGCCTCTGTTACTGAGATGTCTGTGTTCCCACACAGTGTTCAACACATGATTCTACCGCTTGTGTATCAGTATCCAGCTCAGTTTGTTTTCTTGTATTATCTGGGACTTGATAATTTGTACTAGTGTCCTCTTTGCCCCAGTGATTTCATCCTTAGCCTCAATCTTACACTTGTCTCTGCTTTTCCCCATCTCTCTGACAGGATATTTCAGCATACCATGTGTCCAAGTATACTTCACCTATGATTGTTTTACAAGATCTGCCTTTTTTTTTTTTTCAATATATGAAGTTTATTGTCAAATTGGTTTCCATACAACACCCAGTGCTCATCCCAAAAGGTGCCCTCCTCAATACCTATCACCCACCCTCCCCTCCCTCCCACCCCCCATCAACCCTCAGTTTGTTCTCAGTTTTTAAGAGTCTCTTATGCTTTGGCTCTCTGCCACTCTAACCTCTTTTTTTTTTTTTCCCTCCCCTCCCCCATGGGTTTCTGTTAAGTTTCTCAGGATCCACATAAGAGTGAAACCATATGGTATCTGTCTTTCTCCGTATGGCTTATTTCACTTAGCATCACACTCTCCAGTTCCATCCATGTTGCTACAAAGGGCCATATTTCATTCTTTCTCATTGCCATGTAATACTCCATTGTGTATATAAACCACAATTTCTTTATCCATTCATCAGTTGAGGGACATTTAGACTCTTTCCATAATTTGGCTATTGTTGAGAGTGCTGCTATAAACATTGGGGTACAAGTGCCCCTATGCGTCAGCACTCCTGTATCCCTTATGTAAATTCCTAGCAGTGATATTGCTGGGTCATAGGGTAGGTCTATTTTTAATTTTTTGAGGAACCTCCACACTGTTTTCCAGAGTGGCTGCACCAATTTGCATTCGCACCAACAGTGCAATAGGGTTCCTGTTTCTCCACATCCTCGCCAGCATCTATAGTCTCCTGATTTGTTCATTTTGGCCACTCTGACTGGCGTGAGGTGAAATCTGAGTGTGGTTTTGATTTGTATTTCCCTGATGAGGAGCGATGTTGAGCATCTTTTCATGTGCCTGTTGGCCATCTGGATGTCCTCTTTAGAGAAGTGTCTATTCATGTTTTCTGCCCATTTCTTCACTGGGTTATTTGTTTTTCGGGTGTGGAGTTTGGCGAGCTCTTTTTTTTTTTTTTTTTTTTTCAACGTTTTTTATTTATTTTTGGGACAGAGAGAGACAGAGCATGAACGGGGGAGGGGCAGAGAGAGAGGGAGACACAGAATCTGAAACAGGCTCCAGGCTCCGAGCCATCAGCCCAGAGCCTGACGCGGGGCTCGAACTCACGGACCGCGAGATCGTGACCTGGCTGAAGTCGGACGCTTAACCGACTGCGCCACCCAGGCGCCCCAGGCGAGCTCTTTATAGATTTTGGATACTAGCCCTTTGTCCAATATGTCATTTGCAAATATCTTTTCCCATTCTGTTGGTTGCCTTTTAGTTTTGTTGGTTGTTTCCTTTGCTGTGCAGAAGCTTTTTATCTTCATGAAGTCCCAGTAGTTCATTTTTGCTTTTAAGTCCCTTGCCTTTGGGGATGTGTCAAGTAAGAGATTGCTACGGCTGAGGTCAGAGAGGTCTTTTCCTGCTTTCTCCTCTAGGGTTTTGATGGTTTCCTGTCTCACATTCAGGTCCTTTATCCATTTTGAGTTTATTTTTGTGAATGGTGTGAGAAAGTGGTCTAGTTTCAACCTTCTGCAAGTTGCTGTCCAGTTCTCCCAGCACCATTTGTTAAAGAGACTGTCTTTTTTCCATTGGATGTTCTTTCCTGCTTTGTCAAAGATGAGTTGGCCATACATTTGTGGGTCTAGTTCTGGGGTAGAAGAGCTTTGTTTTATTCGTTGACTCTGACATAAGTAGCTTATTTCCCTTTGGGGATAGAATGACTTTCCTTTGGGCAAGAAGTCAAGTCAGGTTTTTCACTTCTTTTTTAACTGATAGACTTTATTTTATTTTTTTTTTTGACGTTTATTTATTTTTGAGACAGAGAGAGACAGAGCATGAACAGGGGAGAAGCAGAGAGAGAGGGAGACACAGAATTTGAAACAGGCTCCAGGCTCTGAGCTGTCAGCACAGAGCCCGATGCGGGGCTCGAACTCACGGACCGTGAGATCATGACCTGAGCCGAAGTCGGACGCTCAACCGACCAAGCCACCCAGGCGCCCCTGATAGACTTTATTTTTAAAGCAATTGTATATTTACAGAAAAATTAAGCAGAAAGTACAGAAAGCTACCACATACAACCTCCCTCCTCAGTTTCTCCTATTATTAACACCTTGCTAACAATGGCACATTGTTAATGCATGATGAACTAATATTGATACATTATTAATAACTAAAAGCCCATAGTTTACTTTAGGGTTTACTCTTTGTGTTGTATGATGGATTTTCATAAATGCCTACAAAATTGATACATAGAAATATCATGTGTCCACCATTACAGTATCATACAGAATAGTTTCAATACCCTAAAAATTTTTTGTGCTCCACCTATTCATTTCTTTTTTAAAAAAAATTTTTTTTAACGTTTTTATTTATTTTTGAGACAGAGAGAGACAGAGCATGAATGGGGAGGGGCAGGGAGAGAGGGAGACACAGAATCGGAAGCAGGCTCCAGGCTCTGAGCCATCAGCCCAGAGCCTGACACGGGGCTCGAACTCACGGACCATGAGATCGTGACCTGAGCTGAAGTGGGACGCTTAACCGACTGAGCCACCCAGGCGCCCCCCACCTATTCATTTCCTTTGCCCCTTCCCCCAAGTCCCTAGCCACCAATGATCTTTTTACTGTCTCCATAGTTTTATATTTTCCAAAATGTCACTAGTTGTTATCATATAATAGGTAGCCTTTACAAACTGTCATCTTTCACTTAAGCAATATGCACTTAAGATTCCTCCTTAATGTCTTTTTGTGGTTTGATAGCTCATTTCTTTTTATTGCTGAATAATATTCTATTATATTAAGGTACTCAGTTTATCCATTTACCTACTCAAGGACATCTTGGTTGCTTTTAAGCTTCAGCTATTATAAATAAAGTTGCCAGAAATATGTGTGAGTAGGTTTTTGTATAGGTAGATGTTTTTAACTAAATATCAAAGAGTATAATTGCTGTATCATATGATAAGTGTATATTTAGTGTGATAAGAAGAGTAAGTTCTGAAGTGTTGAAGCCTTTGCTAGAGAGGATACTACTGTGGGAATTTTTCCATGGGCACCAATAAATGAGAGTTCCTATTGTTCCACAACCTCACTAGCATTTAATGTTGTCATTGTTTTGGATTTTAATCATTCTAATAGTTGCATATTGGCATATCACTGTGGTTTTAATTTGCATTTTCCTAATGACTTAGGATGACACTTTTCATATGCTTAATGATCATTGGTATATATTCTTTGGTGTGGTGTCCATATCTTTTGTTTATTTTAAAAATTGAGTTGTTTGTTTCAAAAATAGAAATACTGTACGATCCAATCATTCTAGTACTCACTATTTACCCAAAGAAAACAAAAAAAACACTTGTTGAATTTTAAAAATTGATTCTGTATTTTGGACACAAATTATTTACCAGATATGTGTTTTGCAAATATTTCCTCCCAGTGTGTTGTTTCTGTTGTTTGTCTTTTAATTGTTTTAGCAGTGTCTTTCACAGAATAGAAGTTTGTAATTTTAATAAAGTCCAACTTGATTAATTTTTTTATGGATCATGCTTTTAGTATGTATCTAAAAACTCATTACCAAACCCAGGGTTACCTGGATTTTCTCTTATATTATCTTCTAGGAATTTTGTAGTTTTGTCCTTTATGCTTAGGTCCATAATCCATTTTAAGGTACTTTTTGTGAAAGGTCTCTGTCTAAATTCGTGTGTTTTTTTTTTGCTTTTGTTTTTGTTTTTTTTGCATGTGGATGTCGTGTTGTTCCAGTACCACTTGTTGAAAATACCTTTTCTCCAGTTGACTAAATTTGTGTGTGTCTCTTCCTGAGCTTTGGATTGTGCCCCACTGATCTATTCATCTATTCTTTTGTCAATACTCTATTGCCTTGATTACTGTAACTTTGTAGGAAGTCGTGACTTTGGGTAGGGTTAATCTTTAGACTTTGTTCTGCTTTTGCAATATTGTGTTGGCTTTTTCAATATTCTGGGTCTTTTGTCTTTCATATAAACATTAGTAAGAGTCACTTTGCCAACATCCACAAAATGACTCACTGGGATTTTGATTGGGATTACATTGAATATATAGATCAAGTTGGAAAGTTCTGAAATACTAACAGTATTGAGTTTTCCTATCTGTGAATGTGGAATGTGGCTCAATTTGTGTAGACTTTTCTTGAATTTCTTTCATCACTTTTATAGTTTTCCTTGTATGGGTCTTATTTTTTTAGATTTATGTATAAGATTTATTATTGTTTTGTTGCTGTAATTACTATTATTATTTGGTTGTAGGGCAAATGGTTTTGTGTTTTTAATTTCAAACTCTGTTCATTGCTAGTATATGGAAAGCAATGTAAATTCCTCACTTTTTACAACAATATGCTAACTTTACTACCTACACATCTGGTCTCCAAAGCAATGTTGATATCCTGTAATCAAAATATGGAACATTTGTTAATCAGTGACTCAATGAGAACTGAAACTCAAATTGACTACTAATGAGCTCCTTAAAAGTCTTAACTGAGGCAACAAGGGGGAGAGGTAACTGTCCGTTTGTAGATTCTCTGCTCTAAGACTAAAAACTTCTATACTCCATACTCAAGAAAGTCATGTGCCTATGATCTGTCCTGATCAATCCCTGACAACTTGCTTTTATAACTACACTTCTGGAAAATGCCCAATTTGTGACCATCACCACGTGGGTGAAGGTCAGCTAATCGACAGTAGCTTCATTATGGCTGACTTGTGAGACAATTCTACGGCTTGAGATACTTCCACTTTTAGACACTTTCATAGCTACTAAAGATCACCTAATTCTTAATCACTGTTGCTTCCAAAAGTCCACCAATCCTTGAACTCTATGTGTCTCAAAACCCTCATAAAATCATCATCTTGCTTTGATCAGTAATACTGAACTCTATTGATATAGATCTCCCTTGCTTACAAAACATTCCATGAAGCTCTTGTTTCAAACATTGAGAGGTGGTCCCTTTAATAAATAAGAGCTTTATTCCCCACTTTTATCAATTAGGCTACAAGAAATAACAGCTGTGGATTGCATTGTTTTATGCCCACATAGAAACTTTTTTTTTAAGTTTAGTTTTGAGAGAGAGACAGAGAGAGAGAGACAGAGCATAAGCAGGAGACAAGCAGAGAGAGGGGGACCCAGAATCTGAAGTAGGCTTCAGGCTGGGAGCTGTCAGCACAGAGCCCAACACGGGGCTCAAACCCATGAACTGGGAGATCATGACCTGAGGTGAAATTGGACACTCAACTGACTTAGCCATCCAAGCACCCTAGGGCTGGGTAGAAACTCTTTTTTTTTTTATTTTTTATTTTTAATGTTTATTTTTGAGAGAGACAGAGTACAAGTGGGGGAATGGTAGAGAGAGAGGAGAACAGAATCCCAAGCAGGATCCAGCCTCTGAGCTGTCAGCACAGAGCCCTATGCAGGGCTCAAACTCAAGGACTGTGAGATCATGACCTAAGCTGAAGTCAGACACTTAACCAACTGAACCACCCAAGTGCCCCATGAAACTCTTAATAGAACTATTCTTTTAGCATTTTCTTGGCTTTTTTTTATTTTGGTCACAAATTTGCAAAAAACATGAATATACTTTCCTTATCTTTTGTAAAACAGCTACTGAATTCATTTCTCAATAGCTAGGAAAATATTCTTTATGTAAAGAAACTTTTGTACATTTCTCTCAGAGTTTAATGCCAGGTAAAATTGTCCCCCCTGAGCAAATGATTTCCTTTTTTTCTTTGGCTGCCATGAATCTCAGCACTATCTTTTCTAACCAGTTATATGACTTACTTCTCACTTTAAGATTATGTTCTTTTTTTTTTTTTTTTTTTTTTTTAATTTTTTTTTTTTCAACGTTTTTTATTTATTTTTGGGACAGAGAGAGACAGAGCATGAACGGGGGAGGGGCAGAGAGAGAGGGAGACACAGAATCGGAAACAGGCTCCAGGCTCCGAGCCATCAGCCCAGAGCCTGACGCGGGGCTCGAACTCACGGACCGCGAGATCGTGACCTGGCTGAAGTCGGACGCTTAACCGACTGCGCCACCCAGGCGCCCCTAAGATTATGTTCTTAACCATAATGACACATGGCTTTCATTTATTTTCACTTTTTTTGTTACTGTAATCCTTAGTATAATGTTTTTATCGCATTTGATGTTTGCTTAACCTGCCTCAAAATTCCATTTTGGGGACCAGGTATGGAAAAATTTTATAATACATTTTTTTCAGAAACATTTTGATAACACTCTAATATTTGCACACTTCTTGCTCTTCTCAGTCACTTTCACCTTTAATAAGAATATTTCTTTATGTTTTTATAATATCTAGAATTTGGCAGCAATATTTTAATAAAGTCAGTCAACTGAACTTATATTTTCACAAATCATTTCTAACACTGATATTCCCTAGGGCAAAAATTATGTGTCATAATATTAATTCTCAGCATAACTGGTGAAAGGTCAATCCCCCATAGCAGTTAATTGGCCAAGTATACAATTGCCTTTGAAAGTGTTAAAACGTTAATAGCAGTAATGTACTACAGTAAAAGATAGCATCTTAACCTTGAAACATTGGTGGTAGCAGTGGGAATCAAAATGAATATTTCTAAGTGTTTACTTTACTCCTCTACCCAGCAAAGTAATAGATTAGCTAATCGAAGCAGTTGACATCCTGTGTAGAAGAGTAGTTTTCACAACAGATATAACAAAGTACACATCCCAAATATGAGGCTGATTTTAAATCTGATATAGATATATCAGATATAAATATATCAGGCTTAAAATATGTATAAATATATAAATACAAATATCCCTCTGTTCCACTGAACGTTTCTTACACACATCCAATAACTTGCATTAGGGTCCTTGAAACTAATTTATGTGGCTGGAATTACAGCCATTGCTCTTCCTATGGATAGCTTTTGCTTTCCTCTAATGAACACAGGTTCTATCAAGAGATGGAATAAATCATGGTGCCCATGATATGGTTTAAGGAGATGATAAAAAGGGCTTATTACAATACATTTTTCTTCCCCTTTTTCACAGATACTATTCTGCTTTAAATCTGTCCTTAGAATGGATATGGAAAGGGGAATGAATACACAGTAGAAGAGAAATAGAGATTACTCTCTTCGAATTCTAAAAAAAAAGGCAAAACCTACATCATTAACACCAATTAGTCTTTTTCCAGGGAGTTTAGTAGATAGCTTTAGTGGACATAGTACAGTAAGTTCCTGTTTCTTGAGGAGATAGAGATAGACAGACAGACAGATGGAGACAGACAGACAGGCAGACTGTCTTCTCTGAGGCACAGGATGAATAAATAACCCTAGGATCCTGGAGTGAGAAGGGCAATGGTGCAAGATGTTTGAAGAACTCTGAAATTAGGTTCATGATGCAGAATGAGCAGTCTTTAAAATTTTTTTATTACATTTATTTATTTTTGATAGGGAGAGACAGAACACAAGTGGGGAAGGGGCAGAGAGAGAAGGAGACACAGAATCAGAAGCAGGCTCCAGGCTTGGAGCTGTCAGCACAGGGCCTGACACGTGGCTCATACTCACAAACCGTGAGATCATGACCTGAGCCGAAGTCGGATGCTTAACTGACTGAGCCACTCAAGCACCCACAGAATGAGCAGTCTTAAGAAGTAAGAAGTAATGGGAAAAATACAAGGCTGTACATTGGGACTCTATTTTAACCTTAAATATATTCCTGATTAATAGTGAATTTAGGTTCAGAGGACAAAGGCGGGTTAGTTTCAGGTCCAGCAACCTGTAATATCAGGAAAGGAAGGGGAGGTAATCCCATTCTTTGCCTTTTTTCTTGATTCTTTCTCAAATGACCTTGTCTTTAATGAATATAAGGTTTAGGTAGTATTAAGTGTCAACATGGCAGCAAATACAATACTAAAAAAGAAGCCATCTGTTTTTCCAGGAAAGATAGAAAATTACTACCAAAGCAAGCCTCTCTGATGTTTGCAGTAGTCTCTATCTGTTCCCAAAACCACTGGAATGGAAGTTGTCAGACACCCATTTTTGTCTTCCTTCTCTGCTGATTTTCTCAGCAGAGAATATCCTCAAAATTGAGGATACCCCCAGCATTATTTACATCCAATATTCAGACATTTTCCCAGGATGAGGCCAAGAGAGGCTAATGTCTCTGGGCCTGTTTTGAAGACTCTTAGCTGTGAGCATCTGAGAGACCACTACTGAGAATGAATGAGTTGGCTCTAGCATAATACATTTTTAAAAGTTCCAAATTTTTGTTTTATTTTCATATATATACTTAAATTTTTTTTTACATTTATTTATTTTTGAGAGAAAGAGAGAGAGAGAGAGAAATAGAGGGGTCGGGGGGAGGGAGAGAGGGAGAATGAGCAGGGGAGGGGCAGAGAGAGAAGGAGACACAGAATCCAAAGCCGGCTCCAGGCTCGGAACTGTCAGCACAGAGCCGGATGCGCATCTTGAACTCACAAACTACGAAATCATGACCTGAGCCGATAGCTGGACACTTAATTGACTGAGCCACCCAGGCACCCCTATTTTTGTATATTTTAAAATATCCTATCAACTTACTATGTTTCCTCATTTGAAACCAAGGCAGAACAGGTAATATGGTAGTTTTATTCATCTAAGGCTGTACTTTGGTGATTTCATTTCCTATTTAAAATAATCATGCTGTATATTATCACCTGTATGACACAGGACCTATTGGTAGTGATAACCCTATTCACAAGCCATAGTTAATTTTTACCTTTATTGAAACTCTTCAGTGAGCCGTCTGCTTCATATTGTCACATTGGTAGTGCCACCAGCAGCAGCATAACAATTGCCATTTATTTAGCAATATCCCTGTATCAGACCCAAGGCTAAAGACCAATTTCTTCTCATGAACTTGTTACATAAACTATGACAGGTAATATTCTCCCCATTTGATAGAGGAGAAGACTGAAGCTGAATGACGTTCAATAATTCGTACTGGGTCACACAGATAGGAAGTGGCAAGAGTTCATTCCTCCTGATACTACACTCTACAAATAAGGACACTGAGGCCCAGTAAGACCAGAATGAAGGGCACACGGTAAGTGACAAATTTAAAATCAGATCTGTCTGAACTCTCGCAGAACATGTTCTTAAAATTGTATCCTATATTCCTCATTCCGTGTTTGTTTCTCTGCCCTCTCTGAAGTGTAGCAAGAGGAAGAAAATCTGTGAATTAAAGAGTTTTGAACTGGAAACTTAGGAAACCTTCCCATTTTATGCGTTTAATAAACAGGCATAATTCTATGCCTGAGGTCATGCTTTTAGAAGGAATACTTCAGATTCGAGCTGTTAGCTTGGCAGTGGTCTCAAGAATGTTTCTTGATGACCTCATTGTTGCTAATTAATCACTAGCATATAGACAACACAAAGTTATTCATATAAAAAATAGAGGCAGCTAACAGTAGCTTGCTTCAGAAATCATTTTTATTGAAGAAGAGAGAAAATGTGAAATGGGTTTCACTGGAAAGTATTGTAAGAGCTCTGTATGACTAATTCCTAAGCTCACACTTGGGCTGAGTCCTGGTGGCTTTGCAAATGAATTTAAAAAGAAAGGGCAGACAATAGGAAGGCTGGTTCACTTTCATTGCCTTCAGCTGGAAACAAGCTAGTGCCCACCTCCACCAAAGCTGTGCCTGCACTGGCTGCCTCAAGTACAAGTGTATTCTACATTGTGGTCTTGCAGGTTTTCATTCTCCTCCCTCAATGACTTTTATATCAAAGCTGCTTTATTTTCAAGTTCACATAATGGGACTGCAACCTAATACTTGCCAAGCTCTCATTGATCCTTGGTGTGGAATAAATGTGAACACTGCCTCATTAATCCTCTCCACGGTCCTTGGAGAGAAGTGGCAAGCAATATCCCATCCATTTTGCGGTGGAGGAAAGAAGGGAAAAGTAAATTGCACACTTTGCATCTGTGCCCAGCCTTCTGGACATTTCCATCTGGATATCCTGCTGGCTTGTTAAACTCAACTTACCCTGAACTGAACTCATTCTCTTCTTCTTTTCCAAAATACATCCTTCTTTCTGGACATTGTGTCTTGGTTAATGGGACTACTATACACACAATTCCCTTGGTAGAAGCCTCTGAGTCATCTTTAATTTCTCTCACTTTCTATATTCCATCAGTTATAATGTTAGCTTCCTTTTCCACAGAAATAGCTCTGAAATTCATCTCTTCTCTTCCAACAACCATGCCCCAGTCTTTTGCTCTACCCAGTGTCTCATCATTCCTTCTCCAGATTAATGCCAAAACATAAAAAATAAGATAAAAAACCCCACATTTATATCCAATTTAGGTTTTTCAATTTGTCCTTTATACTGTCTCAAAAAAACAAAAACACAAATCAAAAACAGTCTTCCTGACAACAAGGCATTATTTTGTTATTTTCTGCTCAAAAAAGTCTGATGGCCTCATATGACCAACAAACACAATGTTGACCCTTGTCTCATCAAAGAGATGTTTTATAATTGGGCACAACTCACACCTTCAGTCTGAGAACTTGTCTACCACTTCTTGTTACCGTGTACTACCTACTTTAAAAATTTTTTTTTTAAATATATGAAATTTATTGTCAAATTGGTTTCCATACAACACCCAGTGTCCATCCCAAAAGATGCCCTCTTCAATACCCATCGCCTACCCGCCCCTCCCTCCCACCCCCCATCAGCCCTCAGTTTGTTCTCAATTTTTAAGAGTCTCTTATGCTTTGGCTCTCTCCCACTCTAACCTCTCTCTTTTTTTTTTTCCTTCCCCTCCCCCATGGGTTCCTGTTAAGTTTCTCAGGATCCACAGAAGAGTGAAAACATATGGTATCTGTGTTTCTCTGTATGGCTTATTTCACTTAGCATAACACTCTCCAGGTACTACCCACTTTAGACACAGGGCCATGTTGCTGTTCCCCAAGTGCTTTTCCCTGTCCCCTAACTTAGGTTCATGATGAGTTTGCCTTTCTCTCAGCTGATTAGTCAGGCAAATTTATAGTCATTCTTTAAGGCCCAATTCTTATGTTACATCTTATTTGTTATCTTTTTTGGCTCATCCATCTGCCTACTTTCTTAATTAACCTCTCCTTCTGGGTTTTCATAACAACTTGTTACCATTTATTGCACTTTGTTTTATAGTTAATTATCAGCATTTCTCAAAATAGGCTTTAAGTTCCTTGAGGACAGAGCCCATATTTTATTCATCTCTGAACTATTTTTTAAAATTAAGATTATTTTTTTTATTTAGAGAGAGAAATAACATGTGCGGGAGAGGGAAGAAAGAGAGGGAAGAAAGAGGGGAAGAAAGAGAGAATCTCAAGCAAGCTCCATACTTAGCATGGAGTACGACATGGGGCTCCATCCCACGACTCTGGGATCATGACCTGAGCCCATGCTATAGTATCAAGAGTTGGAAGCTCATCCTACTGAGCTACTTCGGTGCCCCTTGTCTCTGAATTATTAGTACTGAGTATAGTGCTGGGTACTTACTTGGTGCTAAATAAATTTGTATATCAATTTATAATAAATAATTGTTTAAAAACAAATTTTATCATATTTAATACAGTAAACCTGTAACATAGGTATTTCTGATCCCTAATTTGCAGATAAACAAACTGAGCCCTAAAGAAGTAAAAATACTTTTCCATGGCCTGTTTAGCATGAGAGCCAGTATGTAAACCCAGGATCCCTATCTATAAACCCTGATTTTAGTCCTCTGTACTGGACTGCACATAAGCAGAGGTATAATTGGAAATTTGGTACAGTGCCCAATTTTGATAAAACAAGCATTTCTGGTTACTACAACTTGTTAGATGTTGTTCATATTGAGGGATTATCAATGTCCAAAGTATTGTCCATCATTCCTAGTGTTTTCTGTACCTGAAGCACATAAATTCTACCATATTTATGTGTGGAGTAACAATAGACCCTATATGGAATTGAATAGAAATGATGTTTAAAAATTATTGATTGTATAATGGAATCTAGTCAAAGGAATTTTGCTGTGCTTGGTCATTTTCTCTTTCTATCCTCAACCCTCACAATATGTTGCTGAGTATTGATGAAAAAAAAAATGCACACAACTTGGTTGGTTCCTAGAATTAGTCCATACTGTTACTGGAGGGAGGTATGGAAAAGCTTTTCTTCTTCTAGATTTTTTTCCTCTATGACCTGAAAATCCTCCCATTAAAGTCATTAGTAGCAGACCACAAACATGGACATTTCTTTTAGGAGGTCTTGGAGTATATCTCTTTGCATTGTCCACATTTACTTTTTGGAGTAGCTATTACTTGTCTTATACAGCTAATATAGGGTCTCACCTTTAATTATTAGCTCTGAATTAATCTAGACTGCTTAGTAAACAGATAGTCTTCAGCCTTGTTTGCTTTCCTTTCTTAATCCAGATACTTAAAAGAACAGAGGACAAGTTGGCAGTTTAGAACTCTAATTTAGTAGAGATGGTCAAAGACCCCCAAGGTAATGGACCCTATTAAGGTCTACCTTTCCTTTCTGATAGTCCCAATACACCTCCAACATCGGTTACTAAGCCCTGCATTGTCAAGTCTTCCCAACTCCTCACTCAAACATTCTGTTTTCTGTTGCCCACTTCACATTCTAGCAAAAACTGTTCCTTACTAATTTAAGAGCATCTAGCTTTAATACCATATAGATATACAGCTTTTGATGATTTTAACTTCTGAATTCTGCTTCAACTTGTAATGGCAATGACTGATGTTTACTTAAGCACCAAGCACTTTAAGTACTTTAATGAAAGTAGTAGATCAATTGGAAATACAGCCTTGATTCTTTAATACTCTCCCAGTCTCACCCCTCTCTCAGGTATGCACATCTATTTTCCTACCAAGAAGTGAAGTTTATTTCTCCATCTCTCGAATCTAGGACCTTACATTTTGCTTTGGACTACAGAATGTACTTGAGTTGGCAGTGTGCTGGTTCTGAGTGAAGGCCTCAAGGGTCCTTTCTCTTGGAGCTCCACCACTGTCATGTGAAGAAACCTGGACTAGCTGTTGGATGATGGGATCCATGTGGAAGAGAGGCCAAGTGTCCTCGCTAGGACCATCTTAGGCCAGATTATACCAGCTAACCCCCAAACTTGTAAGAGAGCTGCCTGTTCAATACACAACTAATTGTGGATGTAACAGTGAGCCCAGCTGACACTAACCAAAACACCCATGTGTTCATAGACTCCAAGAATAATGCATGGTTATTGTTTTAAGCCATTGGATTTTGGGTGGTTTGTTTCACAGCAATAGGAAATTACAGTCTAATGCTTTACTCAGCTATTTTACCTATGTTCATAAACCACTGACTATTTTCCACTAACTGCAAAGATATTGGCACTCTCTACCTCCTATTTGGTGCCTGAGCTGGCATAGTAGGAACCACCCTTAGCCTTCTTTTTTTTTTTTTTTAAATGTTTTTATTTATCATTGATAGACAGAGAGACACATAGCGTGAGCAGGGGAGGGGCAGAGAGATCGGGAGACACTGAGTCCGAAGCAGGCTCCAGGCTCTGAGCTGTCAGCACAGAGCCCAACGTGGGGCTCGAACTCACCAACCATGAGATCCTGACCTGAGCCGAAGTCGGTCGCTTAACCAACTGAGCCACCCAGGTGCCCCAGGAACCATCCTTAGCTTTTTAATTCGAGCTGAACTCAGCCAACCCTGCACTCTACTAGGAGATGATCAGATCTTTAATGTAATTGTCACTGTTCATGCATTAGTAATAATCTTCTTTATGGTAATACCAATCATCATCGGGGGCTTTGGGAACTGATTGGTGCCATTAATAATTGGAGCATCTCATACAGCATTCCCTCAAATAAATAATACAAGGTTCTGACTTCTTCCCCCATCCTTCCTACTCTTACTTGCATCATCAATAGCAGAGGCCTGTGCAGGAACCAGATGAACCGTACATCCTCCTCTAGCTGGCAACCTAGCCCATGCAGAAGCATCTGTGGACCTCACCATTTTTTCCTTGCATCTTGCAGGTGTTTCTTTAATTTTAGGTGCTATTAACTTCATTACTACAATCATTAACGTAAAACCCCCTGCAATATCTCAATACCAGACACCCCTGTTTGTCTGATCTGGCCTAATTACTTCCGTCCTGTTACTCCTATCACTACCAGTATTAGCAGTTGGAATTACTATATTACTGACAGACAAAAACCTAAATACTACTTTCTTAGATCCTGCTGGGGGAGGAGATCCCATCTTATGTCAACACTTACTCTGATTCTTTGGACACCCAGAAATCTATATTCTAATTCTACCAAGTTGTGGAATAATTTCACATATTGTTACCAATAGGTGACAATATTCAGGCAAAAAAGGAACCCTTTGGTTATATGGGAATAATCTGGGCAATAATATCCATTGGTTTCCTAGGTTTCATTGTATGAGCCCATCATATGTTCACTGTGGGAACAGACGTTGTCACACAAGCATACTTTACATCAGCCATTATAATTATTGCCATCCCTACTGGGGTAAAAGTATTCAGCTGACTTGCCACCCTTCATGAAGGAAATATTAAATGATCCCCAATGTATTATGAGCCTTGGGCTTTATTTACTGCAGGGGGCCTAACAGGCATTGTACTAGCCAACTCTTCATTAGATATTGTTCTTCATTACACGTACTATGTAGCAGCACACTTCCATTGCCTATTATCAATAGGGGCAGCGTTTGCTGTCACAGAAGGTTTTGTTCACTGTTTTCCCCTATTCTCAGGATACACTCTTGATAATACCAGAGCAAAAAATCCACTTCACAGTTACATTTGTAGGCTTCAACATAACATGTTTCCCTCAACATTTCCTCGGATTATCTGGAATACCTCGACATTGCTCTGATTACCCAGATGCATACACAACTTGAAACGCAATCTCCTCAGTAAGCTCTTTGATTTCATTAATAGCAGTGATACTAATAATCTTTATAGTATGAGAAACCTTTGCATCCAAACAAGGAGTAGCAACAGGAGAGGCTGAGGAAATTTAGGGTTAGCAACATTAAGTTCCTTATTCAACTTCTCACCATAAGTGATAGGGTCAGGATTTTAGCCAAGATGGTCTTAACTAGAGTTTGCATACTTAAATATTATGTAACCCTGTTCCCATTCAGGGACATATAATTTATAACTTAATTCATGGACTCATTACATCTTTAAGAGAAATAATTTAGTTCACCCTCCTTGATTTTTATTTGAAGAGATAGAGACCCAGAGTTTACTGATTTGTCCAAAGTTATAAAGTCACACCATAGACTGAAGGGTTTTTTTTATTTCTCCTTAGTAACTCATAATTTATCTTTCTTGGTCAAGAGCATGTCTTTTTCTGTTGGGTAATTGCGAATTTCTTGAGATTTTGTTCTTTGTCTATGTCTGCCTGGGTATCCAGCACAGTGCTGAGCTCTTCAAGGGTTTAGAGAATATTTATTAACTGACTAATTGTTTGCTTGCTTGAATTTATTTGCTTCTTAAATCTTCATTACTTGGGTAGCAGGCAAAGTGGCCATGGCTAGCAATACCATAGCGGGGGAAGGCTGGCCAGCCAGCCAGTATGAAGGCTGTCTGCTCAGGCTTATATCCACATGGAAATTCTCATCCTCTGCAGTTTTTATATTTCTTTCCTAGGAGGTACAACATCTTTGTTTGCTGAATTAACAGGGCTGTATTTTGTCAATGTGCCTGATAAAGAAAAGTGCCCCCTCATTTGGGAGAAACTTCTTCTATGAGACTAGACTTAAGTTCCAGACTTTTGCATTCATATATTGCTTACTAAGCAACTGTCCTTTAAGCCCTGAGACAAATTTAAGCAAAAGTCATTTGGATAAGATCACGTAGCATCCAATTCAACCAAGTCTTTAAATTTTGGCTATTTCTATAAGCCAGGGAATTCAGCTATGAGATAGAATCAGTTAAACTGATGATATGAAAGGTAGATATGCTCTGGGGCAAAAGGCTTTAAATATCCATTTTTTTTCCTATTTCTTGCTCTTATCCTTTGCAGAATAGCATGGCAAAGCAAAATTAGTGATTTTCTTTCTATCATACTGCACATCCTCCATGAAATCTCACAGCAGACACTCGTAGTCATTCCACAGTGCCACTAAAGATTTTTGATATGCTTAGGGAAAAAGATTGTGCTTCCTTCACACTTGCTCCTTTCCCTTGATTTGCTCCTGTCTGCTCCTATATAATATATGTGGATTAATGACAGATTTTCTAGAGATTGGAGATGGATTTCTAGTCATATGATAGGGTAACAACAGAGGCTGGTATAATTTTAGGCCAATTAAATGTAAAATGTAAAACTGTTATTTTGTTTTTAATTTTCTTGAGAAAAATTGGGGAACTATAAATCACCTCATTAATCTGAAAATGTGATCATCTTTTAGAAATTAGGTTGTGTTTTTAACATTTGAGTGTCAAACATTCAACTTTTAAATTGTTAATATTTCAGGATAGTTTAGGAGAAAGTACTAGATTAAATAATAAGGTAGGGCGGGTGATCAAATTCCTTCTACTATCATTCTCTATAGACTTCACTTTCTTAAAAGCATCCTGTTTCCTTTACTGAGATGGGCTACTCTTTTTCTGCCTTTCATTGCTCTCTTGCCAACTGGAATTAGACCAAGGCTACGATAAGAGATCACACACTGGCTGACATCAAGAAGTGAAACCGAATCTCATTAAAATTCTCCTTCTCATTAAAGAAAAAAAATGGTGCAAATGTGGTTCTACTGTCTCTGTTTTGGGCAAACATATAAAAGTAACATTCTCATTAGTCAGATGCATTTAACTTTTTCAAGGCACGCCAAATTCTGCAGCATACTGGGTTGTTAGAACTGTGTGTGTGTGTGTGTGTGTGTGTGTGTGTGTGCGCATGTGCCAGCATCTGTGGTGCTGAGAAGTCAACAGGGAAAGGGCAGAAAAAGGATTTTCCTCCTGAATGCTGCTTTTTTGCCTCAGTGTTTCTCAGGTGATTATAACTAGACAGGAAGCCCTGGTGTTGGCATTTCACCATCATCATTCTACTGTAGAGGGATAGCAAAACTTGCTTTCACCTTTGGCTTTTCAGCTGCTGAGAAAAGGAATTATTTTTCTAAGAGATTACACTCAAAAAAATGGTGACAAAACTGATGGGTGTTAAGTATCCATAATAAAAAAAAAAAAGTAGAATTAGTCAAGCCACATATTCTTTGAAATTTAATAAAAAATCTCCCTCTGTAAAACGTATGACTTTATCATTTTGGCATGGGAAATCAGAACATAAATACTCTATTTACCAGAGAAATGTTTTAAGGACCCCTGAACGCTTGTTGCATCCTCCTAACATGACAATTAACAGGCCTCAAGTCCTTGCTGGCTGTTGGCCAAAGACAACATTTCCTCATTCTTTGAGTTTCTCCATAGGGCAGTTCACAACGTGGCAGCTTGCCTTTCCCACAGTGTGGGGGAGGGAGGAGAGAGAGAGAGAGAGAGAGAGAGAGAGAGAGAGAGAGAGAGAGAGAGAGAAGTTGTGCCAGATGCCAGCCTGTCTCTTTGTAACCTACTCTTAGAAGGAGTTTCTCATTACCTTTCTGTATTCTGTTCATTAGAAGTGAGCTGCTCACTTCTGCTCCCTCAAGGAGAGCAAATTCTATAAGCACCATTTTAGAGGCTACTTACCAAAACTGTATGATTCATAAAATTGGATTTCAGGAGTTATTAGACGTTTTGTGGGAAGTTTGTCTTTTTATACACTGACTATAATAAAATATTGACATTTTAGTTTATTTTCATGGCACTCATATTCTGCATTCGATTTATTTTATTTTTATTTTATTTTTAAAATATTTACTTATTTTGAGAGAGAGAAAGAGTGGGAAAGGGAGTGGGGGAGGGGCAGAGAGAGAAGGAGAGAGAGAATCCAAAGCACTCTCTCTACTCTTAGTGCAGAGCTCATGTGTGGCTCAATCTCACTAACTGTGAGATCATGACCTGAGCTGAAATCAAGAGCTGGCCTTAATGAACTGAGCCCCCCAGGATATTTATTTTAAAGTATCTTCTTAGATCTATGAGTTTTGATTCATCAACATAGGAAAGGTTATGTAAATGTGTCATTAGACATTATGCTCCTATGGTTTTAAAACATGAGTTATTTATGGCCTCTAATAACTTAAAACTACTGCAAAACATAGAAGTGGTGAAAATCAACTTAATTTTATAAAGCAAACATAATTTCAGTACCAAGTCTTAATAAAGGTAGTATAAAATAAAACTCTGAACTAATCTCACAGACATATACAGATAAAAATCTTGAATAGTAAATCAAATTCAACAGGGTGTTAAAAGAACAATACATAGATTATTTCAGGAATACATTTGGCTATCAACATAATGCATTATGTCTGTAAATTAGAAAAAAAAAACTTTATGCTTATATAAAGTTTACATAGAGTATCCCACCCATTTAAAGAAAAGAAGGTTTAATAAGCTGTAGCAAAGATTTTGATCTGAAGTGAAACTTACGGTCAGCACTTGGGTGGCTTAGTTGGATGAGCCTCCAACTCTTGATTTCACCTCAGGTCATGATCCCAGGGTCATGGTATCGAGTCCTGCATAGGGCTCTGTGCTGAGCCCCACCTCAGCCCCTCTAAAAAATAATAAATCTCTAAATAATAATTGTCTCTCTAAAAAATAATAAAGAAAGAGAAACTTAAATAATAATAAGGAAAAATAAATAAATATGATAAAACTTTTTTCTATTCACCAAGAATAAATAACATTTGAAAGGTACAATAATAAAGCCATTTCTACTAAAATCCAGAAAAAAGACAATGTTTCCTACCATCAGTATGATTTAACCTTGTTTTGGAATCACAAAAAACTCAATAAGTCTCCAAAATGACATGTGTTATAATTGCTGAAAGAAGTAATTCATAATAACTAAGAAACGTTGACACTTTACTAAATGACTGTAATTTATAAGAGAACAAGGAAGGTGGTTGGATAGAAAAATATACACTAATCTATTGCTTTTCTCTAAAACTACAAAAAATTCTTATTTGTTATAGGGGATGAAACATGTGTAGGGGTAAATTAATAAATAAGTTAAAGGTTCTATGAGAAAATACTATGCAAGGACATGAAACATGATGTAGTCAAATGAAACAATACAATATATATTTTAACAGGAAGCTAGAATATGAAAATATCAGTGTTTCCAAATTTACATATTACTTTAGTGTAATTCTAATAACACTCAAAATGGTTTAATTTTAGAACTGGATAAAAGTGTCTTAAATTTCAAATGGGATAATAACTAAGAATAGCCATGAATATTTTATAAACAGAGTGACCAATGTGGATTTGCTTTACCAGGTGTTGAAAAACATTGTCAAGCTACTGTAATAAACTAGTATTTTTTGATACAGAATTGGACATACAGATTGCTGGAGAAGAATAGAGAGTTTAGAAACAGGTTAAAGAATATTTGATAACTTAATGTAAGACAATGTTGTTTTTTTCAATTCACTAGACTGATAGAGACTTATTTAATAGGGCATGCTAACACAGTGATCCATCCACCCAGAAGAAAAGAAATTTGAACCAGTACTGCATGTCATTTCTAAAAATATATTCCAGACAGAGCAAATATCTAAGCATAATAAAAACATCTTTTGTGGGTTAGGATGATCTATATTACTATAAATGTCTTTTTATATAACCATACAATATCTGTCATTTATATATATTTATAAGAATAGCACATAAGTACTAGAGAACTAGACAGCTATTAAAAACAATGAGTTGGATAAAGACACAAAACATAAATGATGGTTTCCAGGGACTGGGGGTAGAAAGAGGTAGGGAGTTGTTGGGTGGGTGTGAAGTTTCATGTAGAGTTTAAGTTCCGCAGTATGGGAGAGTTCTGGGGATCTCTTGAACAACTGTGTGCGTGTGGTTGCCACTGTTATACTGTACACTAGGAGATGGTTGGGAGGGTAAATTTTATGTCATAAGTTTATTTTTTCACAATAAAAAATTGAGAGAAACAAATACAAACACAACACCCTCTCCCCTCAAAACCAGTGAGTTAAATAAGTATGTTTTGACCTTGAGTGATAATCATGATACATGTGAAATGAGAGCTCCATGAAGGCATAATTCGTATCTGTCTTATCCACAGCTATATCCTCATTGTCTGGAACACGTAGTATGCTTAGTTAATCATTGGTGAATGAATTTCTACATTATTAAAATAAAACAAATGCATACAGTTTTTGTAAAAAAATCCTATGTTTTAATACCCACATTTTATTTTCTTAAATTAATTTATTTATTTTGAGAGAGAGAGCACACACATGCATGAGCGGGGAGGGGGCAGAGAGAGGGAATCCCAAGCAGGCTCCGCTTTGTTGGTGTAGAGTCCGATGCGGGGCTCAAACTCACAATCTGTGAGTTCATGACCTGAGCCGAAATCAAGAGGTGGACACTTACCTGACTGAGCCATCCAGGTGCCCCTGAGTGCCCACATTTTAATGAGTATATAGAAAGATGGAAAAGGAGTATGCGTGTGTGCGTGTGTGTGTGTGTGTTGTATATACACAGAAATATCAGCTTATTAACATTGATTAAGTAAATAGGATAGTATTGAGGGAGGAGAAGTATTTGTAATTACTAATGAAGTTTAGTCTCCTAATTACGAATGTAATTACTCTAATTCTCCATTTTGCCCTACGATGACCCAGACAATATCAAGACTCTAGACTTCTCAAACTGCCTTGCTTCTTTTCTTTGAATTTCCTATGTATTCTTATGTATGACATTTACAGTAGTATTTCACACATGCTTATGTCATCCTTAGTGTTCTCCATTTTTATATATATACATGTAAATTTTTCTCAACAGGCTCCAAGTAGTTCATTGAAGATAATTCAAGGTAGCAATAAATACTGAGTCTTGAACTGAAATGGATTGTAGTTGTATACCCCTTTTGAGGACGAGCGGTCCTATGACACGAGAACTCCAGAAGTACAAATAGGAAGCTCGTAATGAGATTTAATGAAAATTCTAGAGAATGCAGGCACAGCTGAAATACAGGCAACCGCTTACTAGAAAGTGCATAGATCCCAAGATCCACACCTCGTTGGAAATGGCACCATCTTGGCTCACTGGGTAGGGAGCCTGCTCACTGCCTCAGTGGTGAGACTTGCTGGAAATCTGCCCTCTAGGAAGTCAAGGGAGACCACCCACTAAAAGGCCCAATGTCTTAAAACTTACTTGGTACTGGGAAGCTGGGAAGTTGTTGGGCACTGTGTGGTACTGGCTGCTGGAGAGGCTGCTGTGTGCAAAAACACAATGTACTTATGTGCAGAACTCCAGCCAGTGTGGCCCAGGAGAAGGTCCGACTAGGTCTTATTACACCTCCAGCCTCATACGGCCTCCTGTGTGAGTGCATAGACATTGGACTAAGGAGAGGGCCTGGGGCTGAGCACATACCCGGACTGCCCTCAGCTCCCAGCTACACTGTGGACAATGCTGGAATAGAGAGCTAGAGAAAGCACTGGGATGGGTGGGGTGGAGGGTAGCAAATTCTGGAGAAAGCTGTGTTCTTCTGGAACATATTATTAGAGAAATTGTGTGTTGGGGCGCCTGGGTGGCTCAGTCGGTTAAGCGTCCAACTTCAGCTCGGGTCACGATCTCGCGGTCCGCGACTTCGAGCCCCACGTCGGGCTCTGGGCTGATGGCTCAGAGCCTGGAGCTTGCTTCCGATTCTGTGTCTCCCTCTCTCTCTCTGCCCCTCCCCCGCTCATGCTGTGTCTCTCTCTGTCTCAAAAATAAATAAACGTTAAAAAAAAAAATTAAAAAAAAAATGTGTGAAATAGCAGTGAGGAAAAAGTACTGGGTAAGGGTCTGTGGTGGCACCCTCACCAAAACCCTGAGGAGAAAATCCCTTGCCCTTCAGTGTCCCTCCAGTGCCCTCTGATGACAAGGTTTAACATTGTTGGTTGGAGGCAAGAAAAGGAAGAATGCTTACCAGGTCCAGATCCATTATCAGGGTCAGGCATAAGGTGTGCATTTAGTGCTGATGTGTTTCATTACTAATATTTATAATTGCTCTCTTTCATCTTTATTCTTTTGATTGTTTGATTATTTATCACAGTTTTGGTTTTATTGATTTTTCTCTATTTTTCTGTATTATATTTTATTGGTTCCTGCTCTTAATTTTATTATATCTTTATTCTGCCTCCTTTGGCTTTAAGTTTCTTTACATTCTCTAATTTCTTAAAGTAAATCTTTAATATTGTAAGTTCTTTCTTCTTTCCTTATATGTGTTCAAACCTATAGATTTTTTTTAAGGGATTGATTAGGCTTCTTTTTTTATGCTATTTTTGAGAGAGAGAGTGAGAGCGAGTGAGTGAGCAGGGGAGGGGCAGAAAGAGAAGGAGACAGACGATCCCAAGAGGACTCTGCACTAACAACAGAGAGTCCAATGTGGGGCTTGAACTCATGAACAGTGAGATGACAACCTGAGCCAAAGTAAAAGTCCTAACAAACTGAGCCACCCAGGTGTTCCTAGATTATGTTTTAAATACCATGTTAGCTATTTTTGCACACATTTTGGTATCTTTGATATTCTATATTTTCATGTTCATGTTTTATGCTTTTATTTTCTAATTTCTCTTGTGGCTACTTCTTTGAAGCATGGGTTATTAGAAGTATGCTATTTAATTTCCAAATATTTAGGAATTTTCTAGATATTTTTCTGTAATTGATTTATAGTTTCATAGCATTATAATTATTTGTGATATTATTGCCATACATTTGACTGGTGCATATGTTATAGGTAATAAATTATTATTTTTGTCTTAAAAATTCAATTATCTTTTAAAATGATTTCAAAATTGAGGAAAATGCCTGGGAGGGAGGGGAAAGTGGGTGATGGGCATTGAGGAGAGCACCTGTTGGGATGAGCACTGGCTGTTGTATGGAAACCAATTTGACAATAAATTTCATATTTAAAAAAAAAAAACAAATAGGAAGCTCATTCTTCCTGCAGGCAACAAAAGAATTGAGATCATAGATTTTCACTTGCCCAAGTACTGGTTAATAACTTTGAGCATGTGGAATAAGGCTTAGTTATGAACTCTGTATAAGTGGGTTTGTAAGATGAAATGTGCAATTACACAACGATTAAATGAACTTCTTTTATTGTTTTATGTTTATTGTTCAGTATTATTCAGTATTATAAGCACACTCACTATATTGTCTAGCTTCTGCCCAGAACACCTCTGATAAAAAGGAACTCATTATACTCAAAGACAGCCTGTTCTGCTTTTGGACAGCTCATTTTGTTGTAGGATAAAAGCATCACTGGGCCTATTTCCAAGCTGTAAGAACAAGATGACTTCTGTGGATGTTTGGAGACTAGAGTTTAGATCAGGGATTAATAATCAAGTTCTAGGAAGAGTGATGCAGAAATAGATTGGATTATCCCTGAAGCGACTGAAAGTTGACTATAAAGCTATTTGGGTATCATTAAAGGCCTAGGAGGCCAAAAGTAATCTTCCATCATGACCCCACTACGTAATAATGTACAGTGTTCTGGGTTTGATTGTCGGATTATGCTGAAAAAGGACAGCTATGGAGATGATTAAAGATGATGACAAACAGATTTTCCAAGAAATATGTAAGAAAGTAGAATTATTTAGTTTAGGCCGGGAGGAGACTGAACGAGGGCGATGATGGTGTTACAGATTTACAATCCCTTTATCCATATGTTCACTCAAAACCACTATAAAAACAAGTATTCATAACTTATATAGCAAAATCCTAGCTAATGTGCCGTGGCAGTAATGTTATGTCTCTACCCCTTAGAGTGAATATTCATGTTTTGCTGCAGGAATACTGTATATCTGATTGTGGAATACTGCTCCAGACCTTGTTGAGGGCATTGGGTCATAGAGAATATGTGTGCCATATTACCTCTCTCAACTGTGAAAAAGTGTGAAGTTTGGTACACATCTGTTTCCAAGGCTTTTATCTTGTAGTTGATCATTTCCATATTTAGCTTTTATAAGGATAATCCTCTTCCAATTGTTCCTTCTGTTTTTCATAAATTTGAGATACCTTGATATTTCAAAATGATGATCCTTAAAAGCAAATGCCAAAGAATCCTCTAAACAGGATAAGATTTCCTTATTCCTGCAATTAATTAAGAATTAGGTGCTTGGAGGGTGTGGGTGCTGGCAGGGGGCAGATGGGAAAAAGATGCTCGGCAGACTATTTCAAGAGCGATAGTTGTTAACCAGTATTAGGTCATGGACCTCTTGTAAATCTTATGAAAGCAAACTTTTGACCCTCTCATAGAAAAAATACTAATGAATACAAGATTATGCATATATTTTCACGGTGTTCAAAGATACTTTAAGTTTACATGGTTAAAAATTTCTCTTATGAAATGTGATTGAGTGGATATAGGTTTAGACAAGTGAACAGGTTTCCCTAGCTAAGATAAAGGTAAAGTTTTAAATTTGGGGGGAATAAGGTATAAATATCTTCTGCTTCCCCAATCATACCTGACAACTAAATGAGAAAAACCTCAGCAAACCTCCCCTTAAACAGTATAATTTTTCCAGCTACGCTTATCACACAACAATCTTTCCAGGCAGAAAGGCATGAAAGAGAGAATCTAGAGGGACTAAGTTGAGCTCCTTCTTTCAACTTACCAACCCATGAAGTCACCTTTTCCTCCTTGGGAAGGAATGAAGAAGGGCAGGAGAGAGTCAGACTGTTTTCTCCTGGTCAGTAGAGCACAAATCATTTCTGTCTCTGTGGAAATAGAATGAGTGAAGATTAAATTTTGGCACTAACAGGCTATGTGGCTCATTTTGAGTTTTCACCCAATATTGGCCGACAGCAGGCAAAGAAGCCAAGCCTTTCTGAATAGGAGAGTAGTGACACAAAGCTAAGTGGTAGGTTTCGCAGGCCAGGGAAGAGAACAGTAAACAAGAAAAAATGTCACTCAGGAAACTGTGACTGGATAAAAGACATTAGACAAAAAGTTGGGGAGGTAGATATTCCAAAATGTAGAATCTCTTGCCCCACTCTTTCCGTCATCACTGATATGGCCTGGGAACCCTCTCAGCTTCTGTTAATAGAGTGTTCAAAGCTGTTCCAAATTCTACCTGCTGCTAGTTCCTAACGTCATTGCCACATGTTTTTGGTTTTTGACATGGCAGGACTTTACTTCTAGGAACCAATTTCTGTTACAATTACTTATTTCTGTGTAACAAATCACCCTAAATTTTAGTGGCTTAAGATTCAGTTTGTGCCTGAGCATGTGAGTCAGGAATTTGGGAAGGGCTTGACTGGATTTTTCTTCTCCATAATGTGTTGCCTGTGGTCACTTGGTATTCATTTGGTGGCTGGTATTTTCTAGAGGTTCAAATGGCAGCAGGAAGGCTGAGTGCACCCAAGCGTCTCTTCCTCTCCCTGTAGTATGAGGGCCTCTCCATGTGGATCTCCAGCAAGGTTGTTGGACGTCTTTTTTTCTTTTTTGTTCAAAGTTTATTTTTATTTATTTTGTGAGAGAGGGAGAGAGAGAGAGAGAGAATGAATCCTAAGCAGGCTCCACAATGGTGGCACAGAGCTTGTCATGGGCTTGAACCTATGAACTGTGAGATCATGACCTGAGTTGAAACCAAAAGTCAGATGCTTACCTACTGAGCCACCAAGGCTCCCCCAGTAGCTGGACTTCTTAAATTGTGTCTCAGTGCTCCAAGACAAGAAGCTTGCACATATTCATTTTGACATTATTCTAATGATCAAAGAAGTTATAACCAACACAGATTGAAAGGACTGGGATACAGATACCTGCCCCCCAACTCCCATATCCACTTCCTCCTCCCTCCATGGGAGGAATATAAGAGAATCTGTGGCCAACTGTAATCTACTGCATATAGATTATTAAATTGTTCCTTGTATAATTCCTTAATTTGGATGTTTAAGTTTTTTATTTTTTTTCTAGTATAAGAAGCAAAGCTAAGTACCTCTTTTACTTTATTGCAAAATTAGTGTGTTTTATGGTGTTTTGATATCATTTATCTAATTATCTCACTATTCTAATCTATTTGGCTCAATAGTTATTTGAAATGTGTTTTAAAATTTCCAAAAGGTGAGTGTTTATTATGCATTTTTTATTGCCCTCTAAATTAATTGTGATGTGATAGAGATTATATACATGACACTGATTATCTGAAATTTTACTGATATTTATTGAGGTCAGGATTTCCATCGTCAATTTAAAAACTTTCTGAAGTATGTCTGAGAATATGGTTTTTTTTCCATATATAGCAGAATCTCTCTCTCCCCCTCTCTGTAATGTATTTTTCATTCATCTATGAAGCAAAATTTTTAGTCTCACCTTGTAGTTCTACATACTTTTACTTACGTAATATCAGGTACAGTAGAAGACTATAATGACTATTAAAGAGGTTTGTGATGTACTCACCATAAAATAAAGTGCACACTGCATTTAGTTAATTTACTGGGTGTAATAAAAAAGAAATCGTTTAACTTCCAAGTTAGATTTGAAAAAGCAAAGTGTCAATTACTTAACTTTTTGAAGTCTTTGCTGACTTACTAAAAATAGGAACAATACCTTCCATGTAAGGCTTGTGGTGAGAAGTCAATGAAACAATGAGAATTAATGAGAATTAGATGGGTCAAGTAGAATGTCTGGTATGTAGAAAGTTCTCAGTGAATTGTCATCTTTGACCTGAACAGAAATAGTATTTTACTGTGAAAATATATCGTACAATTAGTGGGTTTCTTGAGATGTCAAATTGAAGAAAAGGCACAGTATCTGCACTTAAATACATTCATCATTTTCACTATGTTCTTCAACAGAGAATCTAGGTCAGGAGGCATGTCGTTGACTGTCTACCATTCTGTTTGCAGGAAGCACTGTGTGTATTTACATTTAAGGGCAATATTTCATTTACAGCAGTTTCTCTCCAGGCAGCGCATATAGTTCCATACTCAGTGCTGATGTGTTTCCAGCCTCCATCACAGCTCAGAAAATGGTTTTTTGGAATCAAGTCTTTTGTATAATTTGTGCTTTTTAGAGTAAATGTTATAAGAGGATAACATAAAAATGACTTATATATATATATACATATATATATGTACACACACACACTGCACATACATCAAGACCAGGTTTATACATTTGTACAGTTGTAAAGTCAAGTGTCTGTCACCATCAACAGAGTGGTAGCCATTGTTCACTTATACTGAATATTACGCTGTGTTCTATCCAGCACTATTCTTTGAAAACAAACCTACTGCTTTTTCTACTTTACTTTTGCACACAATTGTCATCATCAATTCTGTGCTCAGTTTATTGATCTGTTTGGCAATACTATGACTTAAATTTGCATTTTCTAGAAAGAGTACAACTTTGAATGATGCTTCTGTATTTTCAGTTTTTCTGTTTGTCATGAAATTGATAAATTTGATACTGGAAAACATTTTGTACTCATTCTGGGAAGATATCAATTTGCTTACTAGTGGGGGTCCCCTGTTTTGTTGTCAAAGATGCATAACTTTGAACAGCTTCCTAATGCTACTTGATAATGCTTCATACAGATGGTGCCAAATTGAAAGTGGGCAAAATGGATTACTTATCCAAATAAAATTAGACTTTCTAATAGTCATCATTTTACTTTCTATTTGTACTTTGTTTTTGTGCATTTATGGCTACCTGAGGGAAGTTGCCATAATGACAGTTTCACTAATTCTAGTATGATTAGATTAACATTTCCCTCCAAACTGTGGTAATAATACACTGCTTCAATGAATCCCCTTTGAGACCTTGACCCAGGTTTGCAAATCTGAGATACACTGTAACATGCTGGTAATAATAAAGCATGCAGATTAAAGCACGGAATAATTAATATTCAACCAAAATGAAAATAGGTTTTAAGCAAGATGACCTGGAGATCAGCTTATCTTGTAGTACCTGGAAAGCCTGTAGAGATATAAATATTATGAATAACATAATGGGATTTCTGCAAAAAATAAATTTTATTTTTGTTTATACTTAGGAACAAAAAGTAAAATTCTTACACTCTGCAATAATTATTTTCCCTAACTTATTTATCTTTGTCATTCTGATAGGTGAAAGATAGCATCTCCTTGTGGAGCTAATTTACACATTCTAAATTATGAGTAAGATTGAGTATCTTCTCAAGTATTCAGACCCATTTCTATTTCCATTTCTGTGACCTACTTGAACTATTTTTGTTTTTTTGTACTGGGTTTTGGTCTTTTCTTAAGAATTTTAAGGCAACCTGCCCTTTGTCTATAATCTGTGTTGGAAGTAACTTTTCCCAGTTTTCAATTTGGTTTTGGGGTCATTTTAATTGTATATCTTCCACCGCATAAATATTAAACCAGTCTACCTCCAGTTGAACTTTCTAAAGGAGCCGTGACCCTGAAAGCTCACAGATAATACCTGGAAGAATTACCTGGATCAGTGGAGAAGATCACCATTATTTCTGATAGCATCCTTTGTGCTCGTCAGAAGGAGAGGAGAGAGTTTGAAGAAGACCAAGGGGGCACTAACATCTATGCTTGTAGAGCTTTTGCCATATTTTGAATAAAATATGAGTTCCCCAAACTGGGATTCCTGACTTAAAGAGTACCTCCTGCTTTGGGTTCTCGACACATGACTGTGGCAGACATGGCTGTTTCTCCACCAAACACTGATGCTCTCATTCCATAATGTGGAGTTGTTGCTGGGTGGCCACTTCCTGGCCAGGAAGTACATTTGCAAACCCTCCCTCTTCTTCCTCCTAATAACGAGGTTATGTCATGTGACTCCTTCAGGCAAATGTAATCTGAGTTGAATTACTCCGTTACTTAAGGCCAAAAGCTTAAGAAGTAAGCGCAGTTTTTCCATTCTCACTCCTCTACTGGATGGACTCTTGCATAAAGCAACTTTCAAAATCAAGTGTAGAGCGAAGTCAAACATCTGTAGGACTGAGCCCCTGGGTAGCAGAGCTTGCCCTCTTCTCAAGCCTTGTCTTCTGCCATATGAACTTTATGTGAAAAAATAAATAAATATTTGAAATGCTAAGTCACTGAAATTCTAGGATGTTCACTACAATGTTTCCCCCCCCAACCCCGAGTATGTAGGAAGTCTGAATTTCTGAACCCTCCATGTAATGAGATTGAGAGCCCCTGATTGAATTCTCATCAAGGAGTTTTCTTTTTGATTCACTCTGACAATCTCTGTCTTTTACATGGCACATTTAGATCACTGACTTTTGAAGTGATTATTGATGTCGTTGAGTAAATATCTGCCATGTTCATTATTGTTTCCTATGTGCTGTCTTACTCTTTGTTCCCATTTTGTTTTTCACTCTTTCTCCTTTTTTTGTGGTTTAATTATTTTATACGATTCCATTTTCTCTCCTCTGTTAATATATTAACAGAGGAGGAAATATATTTCCTTTTTTTTTTTTTTTACTTTTCATAATGGTTATCCTAGAGTCTGCAATATTCATTTATAGCTAATTCAAATGTACTTTCCCATAACACTATACCACCTCCATGGGTAGCATGAGTACCTTATAATAAAAAAAAATTCTATTCCTAATCCCTCACTTACATCCCAGTACATGCCTGTCATTCATTTTCTTTATATATAAGCATACATAACTGTATTATGTATATGTTTATCATTAACTATTAGGCAAATGCAATAGATGTCCCTACACACCTATTAGAATAGCTAAAATTAGAAAAAAATGTGACAGTACCAAATTGTGGCGAGGATGTGGAAAAACTGCACTTCTCATACATTGCTGATAGGAATATGATATAGTATAGTCACTCTGAAAAATAGTTCGGTAGTTGCAAAAAAACCCCTAAACATACATATATTACCAGGAGACTCAACAATCATAATTCTGGGCATTTATATCAGGTACATGAAAACTTACATCCACATAAAAACCTGAACATGATAGTTCACAGTGGCTTCATTTATCATAGCTCCAAACTGAAAGCAACAAAAATGTTTTGTGACGGGTGAGTGAGTAAACAAACCATGATAGATCCTTGATTACTTCTCAGCAGTACAAAGGAACAAACTGTTGATTTCCGGAAGAACTTCAGTGGATTTTAAAGGCTTTATACTTAGTGACATCAGTGACCATGGTGAAGTAGATAGCTCCAAGGGCCCATGTCTCCACAGAAACAACAAATAATTGAGCAAATACTGTTAGAATCAATTTTATTGGAATTCTTGGAAATAGTGAAAGCAACCAAATGCTGGATCAAATAAAAGGAGTCTTAAAAACGATAGGAAAGGTCTGCAGCATTTTATTTATCCTGTTCCACTCCTGTTCCTGGCCCGGTGATGGTCTCAAAGACAGCAATGTCCATTCCCAGTGTGGGACTTTAGTTTCTAGTTCCGGAGGGAGCACGGCTGACTTTACAAACCGTTGTGTTTGTTCTAACCTGTCTGAGGGCTACTTGAAGGACTGACACAAAGTGCTGGTCTTTGTTTTGCCTAACTTGGAACCCACTGAGGGCAGAAAAGTTCTTGGCATTCTTCAAAAACTATGAGGTAAATGAGCAGTCAGCAGCCACCTAGGGCAAACAATTAAATTGAGGCATACAGGAAAGTACTGAGAGCGTGGGAAGAAAAGCTGGGAGAGGGTTTCCGTGGGACACTAGAACATTCAAAAGCATAGGGGATACAGTCAAGGCTTTGTAATGGCGTCATATAGTGACAGACGGTTGCTACGTTTGTGTGATCAGTAATGACCAGGGCAGAACACATGCCCGAAAAAGACAGAAGATTTTAAGCTTTTACCTCTGACTGATCTCTAGGCTTAGTGCAACCAGAAAGTGAAGGCTAAGGCAGGGTTTGAAATAGCCTGTCTAATCCCTGAAGGAGTGCTCCAGCACAGTCCATTCGCAAAAGCAATGAGAGGGTTTCTTTCTCTTCTTTTTCTTCTTTTTTTTTTTTTTTTTTTTTTTTTTTACTACTACTACTGCTTCTCCTCCTCCCTCTTCTTCCTTCTTTTCTTCCTCTTCCCCCTTGCCTCATCCCCCACCCTGTCTCTGTCAACTGGTTCTTGGCATTCAAGGATATCTATGAAAACACTAGCTGAACTCAAGCTAAACGAACAAATTCTTTCAGAGGCCACATGTGACAAAAATACAGACTTAGCAAACACAGTTTAGAAATGTCACTGCACAAAGTACGTATTATTTAGCTACAATCTTCATCAAACTACATAAACAGACTCAAAGGAGGGGTAAGAGTCTGATTTGCAGAGTCATCACATTATAATATCCCAAATGTCCAGTTTTCATTATGAGCATTATACTGACAGAAAAATTCTTAAAAAGTCATGTGATGTATGATTCCATTTATTTAACAGAAATGGAGAACAAGTTAATTATTTCCAAGGGTTAGATATGGTGAGGAGGAAGGGTAGGTATGATCTATGCCTACATCTCCTCAAGGTAGCATAAGGAACATGTTTTGATCTTTCTTCCTTCCTTCCTTCCTTCCTTCCTTCCTTCCTTCCTTCCTTCCTTCCTTCCTTCCTCTTTCTTTCTTTCTTTCTTTCTTTCTTTCTTTCTTTCTTAATGTTTATTTTTGAAGGAGAGAGAGAGAGACAGAGTATGAGTGGGGGGAGGGGCAGAGAGAGAGGGAGACACAGAATCTGAAGCAGGCTCCAGGCTCTGAGCTGTCAGGACAGAGCCCGATGTGGGGCTCGAACTCACAAACCATGAGATCATGACCTGAGCCGAAGTCAGACGCTTAACTGACTGAGCCACCCAGGCGCCCCTGATTCTGTTTCTTGACATAGAAATATATATACCAATATATATACCCATATCAGTTTCTTTGCTTTGATATTGAACTCTTATTTTATAAGGGGTGATCATTGAGACAAAGAATGCATAGGACCTGTTCTTGCTTATAACTTTCTGTGAAGCTATAATTAGTTCAAATAATAAGAAAAAAATAGAAACTTAAAATGTTAAATTTTGTAATTAGATATTGATAAGTAGCAGGAAAACTATTATAGGCATTCCCTCCCGAGTTTTATATTTTCTATTAATAAGTATGATGCTTATTGTAGGTATCTAATAGATTCCCATTATTATGTTAAAAATTTTCTTCTGTTCTTGATTATATTTGATTTGGTACCCTATATAATCCCATCTTTTAAAATTTGGTATGTTAATGTTGCATTGTGGTCCACTGGGTGTACTATGATTTTTAAATTCTAAATTTCCTAAATACTAGGCATAGGCACTAGAATAGGCAAATGAATATCACTACTTCACAGAACATGATTTATTTCCAAACTGTCAAGGAAATTCATATTGGTGCCTTGTGACTCTAACCACGTTTCTTTTGTGTAAATCACATTAACTCTTCCAGTATCTTCTGTGAAATGGGAATTTGTTTTCCTAAGTCTTCAACCTGATTTTGTTGCTAATTTATGCAGGTTAATAACTTGAGATCCTGATTTTCCCATCTATAAAATGGGGGAGGGGGGCAATTTTCTCTTACTTTGACCATCTCATAGGGCTATTGGAAAAATTAAGTTATATTAGTAAGGAAAGATTAGTTACTTACAAATAAAATGTATTGTATAAGAAACCATCTGTATTTGATAGATTTTTCAGATAGTGACTGTTAATTCTGGTTTATCATTGCTTTTATGGCTGACGATACACAGGCTTTGATGCTTCATGTTCCCTCACAGATAAATAGGCATAAATGAAGAATATTTACTTAATTTAAATATATATGATATGTGTCTCCATTGTTCCCTTTCTGATATTCTCTCTTAGGCTGCCTTGCCTTTTCCCTCCAAATGTTCTCTCAGAACCTTTTTGCCTGAAAACATTTTTCCAGAGATGAGTCCCAAGTTAGCTTGTCTGTTATAGTCAGGTGATCTGATTGCAGACTTCGCTAAGTCTTACACAGGTATTATCTTCTATGATTAGCTTTCTTCTTTAGTTTTGACAGTCTGCTCTGCCTGAACAGTTGTGTGAGTTGGCTTCTCAAACTCAGATGGTTAACGTTGCTCTAAAACTGAGTTTTTTGACACTTATATTGATAGCTATAAAATTTGGCTTTCTTTGATACTACCTAGGTTTATATAGTGTGAGGAAGCCTCTGACCAGGGGAAATTATTACTCTGTTAACATTATCTCTTGAATACCAGTGGCTCAGCACAGATTGCAAATTTCCTTTTAGATCTGCGGGATACTCACAGGTTACAATGTACTCCTTTGTCCTGTCCATCTGTCTCCTGGAAAGTCAAAAAAGAAAAATCACAATAATCTAAGCTTTCTGTGAGATTTTATACTTCGATTGAGCAAAATGCATGCTTCCCTTTATTTCATAGTGGTGTTCAGAATATTGGTCTGCTAACAACTTGTCCTCTGCCTATTATTTCCTTGCCTGTCCAAGGACTTGAGTCACCCAAGCCCCATGGGTGGCATTTTCCTCTGATTCATCTAACTGAAGGACAGAGAGGTCAAGGATTGGTGCCAAGCTAGTGCCCCAGCTAAACGATTTGAATAATTATTTGAATCACGTTAGAAAAAGATCTGAAGTCAATTTCTGATGAATAGCCACCATATGTAACTTTAAAAAACCATAAATTCAGAAGAAAAATGAGAAAGAAAAAAATTTGTTTATCTCTTTTGTAACTTACCAAGTTTTCCTTCTGTCAAACCTAGGGAGAACAATGAAAGGTAATTGTTCTTAAGTATGGAATGCTCAGAAAGAAACTGTATCTGAATGGCCAAATTTTTAAAATTATTTTTATAAGATACTGTTTTTACAAGAGTAAGATCTGATTATTGCAGAGGCACCTGGGTGACTCAGTCAGTTAAGCATCTGATTCTTGATTTTTGGCTGGGGTCATGATCTCACAGTTTCATGGGTTTGAACTCTGGGTCAGGCTCTGTGCTGACAGTGTGGAGCCTGCATGGGATATTCTCTCTCTCTCTTTCTCTCTCTCTCTCTCTGCCCCTTCCCCCCTCATTCTGTCTCTGTCTCTCTCAAAATAAATAAATAAATGTGGTAAATGTGTTATTTAGTAAATGTGGTAATCTGTATAATAGGTAGGTTTTTGGTTTTGAAAAAAATACATTTATTTCTTGTGAATTCAAATGTTAAAAAGACATAAAGACATACGTATAAGAACTATGAATGATATTTTGCCATCTGTTAGGATTCACACTCCTGGGTTGCATCTGAAGATGAGGAATATATGGGAACGTCAGTCTGATCACTTTTCATTCACACTTTGTCTCTCCTGATCCCCATTATCTGGCCCAGTCTTTCCCTTGAAGTTTGATGTTAGAAAACTCTAGAGGTTATAATGGGGCAGGTTAAGGTGAATTATACCTTTGAGAAATGATTATGAGTGGCTGGTAATTTGAAGGTACAGGTGCCTAATGAAAAGGCCTTACACAGGGGTGTTGATGTCCACACGACAGACTCATACAGCTTCAGGCTGTGACCTGTATGGATAGGGCGAGGCATGTGACCTCAAGACTGTTGGGAAACACCATCATGGCTCTTTTTCTTTCTTTTCTTTTTTCTTTTTTAAGTTTATTTATTTATTTTGAGAGAGGGAGAGAGAATCCCAAGCAGGCTCCATGCTGTCCTCACAGAGCCCGACACGAGCTCAATCCCATGAACTATGAGGTAATCACCTGAGCCAAAATAAAGAGTCATTTCCTTAACCTACTAAGCCACCCAGGTATCCCATCATGGCTCATTTTCATTCTCCTTCCTTTTAGAGCTCTTTCCTGATCTTTCAGAGCATCCCCTTCTTTATGAAAAGATTCCTTTCCAATATAATATATTGTTAACACCAGTGGGTTGTGGATGCCCAGAAAGTTGTTTATTTAATTTTTGTTGATACTGACCTTGTTCCATGAATGTACTTAGCAAATTCCTTGCAGTAATTGGTGTTTAAAGTAGACTCTCCTCACTTCATATCCACCATAAGACCTCCTAGTATGATCTTGAATCATTTGATCCTTATGCTTTAACCCTATTAGACTGTTTTTTACATTTACTTTTATTTCTTTTGCAACTCCCAACCTCCTTCCTCCTTGCTTGCTTTGCTATGCATGTAAAAATATTTTTTCCTGTTATTCAAGTATATTTATTTCCACCCCCCCTTCTTTTTTCACATCTTAGATGCAAGAATTTGTAAAAATACCAAGAAATTTTTTTTTCTCTCCTATGTAAGAGAGAAACTCACATTGTAAAAGAAAAATGCTGTTGTGCATGCTGGTCAAATCAGATCCTCATTACAAGAGAGGAATGAATGGTTAGGAAAGAGAAAGTGATTCCCATGTGTGGGAAAATGTGTGTTATGGAAAGGCAATGTGCTAGTTTCCTGAGGCTGCCATAACAAAGTACCAAGATTGGGTGGCTTAAACACAGAAATTTATTTTCTCACAGTTCTGATGTTAGAAGTCTGACTTTAAGGTGTCAATAGGGTTGGTTTTTTCAGAAATTTCTCTAGTTGGCTTGCAGATGACCATCCTGTCCTCCCTGTGTCTTCATGTAGTTCCTCTGTGTGGATCTGTTTACTAATTTCTACTTCCTATAAGGATAAAAGTCCTATTGGACTAGTGTCCACCCCAATTATCTCATTTAACCTTCATGGGTTGCTTGCTTGCTTTATTTCTTTCTCTCTCTCTCTCTCTCTTTCTCTCTCTATTTTAGAGAGAGAGGGCACAAGTCATGGAGAGAGTGAGAGAGAGAAAGAGAGGGAGAGTGAGAGAGGAGAATCCCAAGCAGGCTCCACACCCAATGGAGCTCGATCCCACAACCTGGGATCATGACCTAAGCTGAAGTCAAGAGCCGGATGCTCAACTGACTGAGCCACCCAGGTACCCCTAATGATCTCTGTAAAGACCCTAATGCCAGATACAGTCACATTCTGAAGTACTGGGTATTAGGACTGCAACATAGGAATTTCTGGGGGTGACACAATTCAGTCCATAATGAGTCTCAACAAAAATAAATTTTTTTCGGTGTATGAAATGCGTTATCCACTTTTCCCCAAAGCACATATATGAAGTCATATACACTTATACGTTAAATTTTAAAGTTATTTTGTCAGGGCTATGAGTTTTCAAAGGTTAACAAGCAGTGTGGGGTGGTAGGTATAAAGATAGTGTTGGGGGGAAGCAGGGATAGGAAATGGAAACATGATTTTGGCGATTTCTCTGAGAAATACAGTTGTATCAGGAGTCTGAGCGGAACAAAAGCATTGGCAAAATGATTTCTGAACATGACTATGACTGCCAACGTTGATTTGGCACTGTGTAATCCCTCAGTACAGACACTGCCACCCCAGTGAGCAAGAGGGAAGAGGTGAAGGTCATATTTCTACATTGGGAAGTTCCTTTCCTGTGAAGAGTTCATAGCGTTTGGTAAGATGAGACTCTTTAATTTCTAATACAGACACATTCCAGGTGGCAGTCATCAGTGTGGTCTGCTCTTCCCAGCAGAGAATGTAGTCATGAAAGGAAAAGAGAGCACAAGTCTCATTTGAAAGTCTTCTGGTAACACGTTTCTCTGTATATGGTTCCCAGTCACCAGCAGTCCTTATGCCAGTCAACACTTTGGTCATCAGTAATGACTCATGTTTGATCCTTTCCCTCGAGTGTAGACACATTTCTAAGAGCTACAAAAGTGAGACATGGTGGAGTCGAGCTTCTCACTCCTAATTATTGCCATTCTTCTAATTTTGCCCCTATCTAGTTAATCTTAGAAGGCAAAGAGGAGGTGGAACACGGTGCAGAACAGCATGGGTACTTAGTGTCAGAAGTGTTTAAATTTTCCTTACACAGGTCACCAATTGAAGATTTGTTTGGATTATTTAATCTTTATATAGCAATGTTTTTAAAAGGCAGTGGTATTCAACCCTAACTATATATTAGGAGGAGATGTGTGTGCATGTCTCTGCACACTGTGGAGGGCCTTGATATCAAGGCCTTATTCCAGATTATTGAGTTAGAATCACTGGTAGGAGGACCTGGACATTTATATTTTAATATTTGGAGAAGGAGAGCAGGGATATTCTGAATTGTGAGGCTATTAACGTTTCGAGAGCAATTGCTGAGCATGATGGGAAACTCAACAAGCTGCATGCTATTAGTCTGACACTTCGCTGGAGGCATGAAAAATGTAACTCAAATGAGGCTGCAGATTACCACTTCCTTAAAACGACGGGTAAATTCAGGTACATTGTAGAAAACAATATTGTTTGACAATCTGTACAAATACCTTTATAAATTACAGTCACCGCTTCTTGGAGTATACTTTGAGGCCGGTGGTTCTCATACTTGAGATTGTATCAGAATTGTTTGGAAGGCTCGTGAAAGCCTAGATTGTTGGCACCTGCCCCCAGAGTGTCCGATTTAGTAGATGTGGAGTGGAGAACAACTTCCCAGGTGATTCTGTGGCTGTTGCTGCTGGTGTTGGCAGAAGACGGTTAAAAACACTGCTTTCAGGAATAGTTTAGGAGAGGCATGCTTTTCAGTCATATCTGACTGTCCGTTGCTTTAGTGAGATACATCTCCTGATATAATAATTATGGTCCTTCTTAATATCTGTGGGTTAGGAAATAGTATATATGATGTATAAATTATGTATATATAATATGATACATGAACTTGTTTCATATATATAAACATAGGGTGTTGGGGGCTTCAGACCTGCGAGCCTTCGACGATAAGAAAAGGACCGAGTGCTATTTCCAAAGTCTGTTCGTAAGTCAGTTGTTCAGAGTGTGAGGTGCTTTTTTCTTTGAAGGATTATTGCCTTGTGCTAGTGTTCAAATTATATGTAACAACTAATTATAGCTTGGTTTTATTACCTTTGATTCTTGATCTTTAGCAGTGTAAAATTTAATTTTTAGGTAGATTGTTGGAGATTTATCTCTGACCTCTTCTGTCCATAGCCATTTTTTTTTAAAGTTAGATGCAATTACCTTTGAAATACATTTGTAAGAAATTTGTATGCTCCCTAATCCCAATTCCACAGTCAAGGCTAAGGAAAACAGCAATATTTGTTTAGCTTACATTAGAAAGCCTAGTATTGATACTGAATATTTGAGAATAGTCACCTACAAGCATGGTTTTGGGAAAAAGGGTTCCAATTATGACTTCAGCATCTTCCAAAGTTATTAGTTATTAAAATTTTCCATTGCTTTTGCACGAGTGCTGGATTTTAATAATTTTTAAGTAATTCATCCATTAAATCTTGGTCATCATCCTGCTTGTAGTTGACTGTTGCTGGAGGAGGTCATCTAGAGAACATGACCCGTGGCTGGCCTATGATCTGGACCCAGGCAAACATTCTCTCCACCTTGTGGGGATGTCCGTTCTGCCCACTGTTTTCACAGCATGAGGCAGGTTCAAGCATGTAGTCATGAGAGTAATATGTTATTGAGACCACTTGGATCGAATATGTGAGCAAACCCAATTAAGGCCTCTATATAAGCTTCTAAGATTGTGGTGGGTGGGTGTAAAGATCTGTTCCTCTTGCAGCATCCAAAGAGAGCCTGGTATATAAGTTCTTTGCTTAGTAAAATTTCCATCTTCTGTTCTGAAGTGGCTTCTTCCTTTGTACTCTCTTTGCCTTTTATGTGTAGGGGTCAGTTTCAAATTTACCCAGAAAGCTTCCCAGGGTGTGACCCAAAGGTTGGCAAGCCAGCCAGGAGATCTGAGGAAACGGTTTTGTAAAAGAGGCATGTGCACAGGAAACCTTCAGTTGGTCAACTATGTGTGGGGAGAGGTGGCTCGTGTGTTAGATGCCTGTGGACTTCTGTGTGAATATAGTGACAAAGAGGAGGATGTTGTGGTGCATGAGAGTGATTCAGATAAAATACCCAATGTGTTCAACTCCTAATAGTGAGAAAAAGGAAAGCAAAGCAGCAACCCCAGCCCTCAGGCCAGCCCCCTGTTCAGGAAATGTTCGTCATGAGAGTATATATCCACTGAGTTTAATGATAGAGCTGCCAAGTTCTAGCAAAAGGCCAGGAGAAATATCCAGACATGGTTTGTGTGGCTATCGGATGGAAGTTGGGAGGGTCTGGTTGATGGCATTCTCTGACTAGACAAGAGGCAGAGAAAATGGGCAATAACACCACACACTCTTCTCTCCAGTAACACCTGCCTGGCGTTTGGGGGATTTAAGGAACTCACTTCCTTATAGATTGAATTATTCTTTTTTGGAGGTATACTTGAACCAATGAGGGGGTTCTTCCTAGGCATATGCAACACCAGAAATCTATATAGGAGGTAATATAAATTCTTAGGAAGGAGTTGAGAAGGAGACACGCCATATATGTGCCTGTCTTTGAAGCACATTCACTGCAGGAATGAAAGCTAAGATTATAGAGGCACCTGGTATGGGATACTGATAATGCAGCCTGAGCCCAATCATGAGATATAGGATGTCAATGTCAGGTGATGAATTGCTGATGTAGGGAAAACTGACAGATACCAACAACGAGTATGGGATATTGGAAAGACCTGAGACAGAATAAGAACTCAAAACCAAAAGAACATCTCAGTCAGCTGTTAAAGGTCCAGTAAAAGTAACCCAGAAATAAATGTTGTTTGACCTCATGCGTCTGGGACTGCATCTACCATCCCTGATGCTCCAGTAGCATCTGCAGGGATACATTCCTATTCAGGGTGGGTGATTCCCAAGCCCCAGATAGAGGATGAAAGCCAAGATTTCCTACAAGTGAGGGCCTTTTGAGTTCTTCACTAGTCTTCGAGAAATAAAAGTGAGGCCTTTGTTTGATGATGCAGCTGATTGTACTCTAATGTATGGTAGCTCTAAGAAATTTTCTGGGCCCCTCAATGCTGTTGGTGATTATGGAGAACATAGTGTTAGCTTCAAGAATGTCCATTTGACACTGAAAATTGGAAGTCTGCACCTCTAAGAATTAGGGTTTTCTCTTTTTAATACCAGGTAGCATATTGGGCATTGATATTCCTACAAAATCCCACTGTATAAATCTCTATGAATTCTCCCTCCAGGTTAGATTAACCCAACTGGTGCTGATAGGAAAGCCACACTAGTAACCCATAAGTCAACTATCCTGACTAAAGTAGGTAACTGTTCTGTAATTCAAATTACCTGGGGACATTAAAGAAAAACAAACAAAAACAAAAACCCAAAAAACAAAATGAAAAAAACAAAAATAAAACATCACCACCAACAAAAAAAAACATGGGTAAGAACTGCATTGAGGTGGGTATCCATAGCAGTTTTAACAGGCTGGTATGCTCAATGAAACCAGATAGGCAGATGATGACATCGGACTACTGAGAACTGAACAAGGTTGTGCCCCCATCCGTGTGGCTGTGCCCAACATGACCACCATCTTACATAATTACTTACATAATGCTGACTCACAAACTTAACTGGCCTTCATGTGACAGGAACAACAGTAGACCTTTGAAATGCTTCCTCCAGTCTATCTGCATAGCCCCTTAATCTGTCATGGGATGGTAATCTAAGATCTGTCCCTATATCAGTATAATGGGCCATTACACTGCTGATAAATTAGCGTGTGAAAACTGGTTCTGGTACAGGATGTGCTGTAGTTTCTGTGTGAGCAACAAGATAGATGGTAAACACATAGAAAATTTGAGGCCCAGGTACTTCCCTTAAGTCTTTGAGAGTCATCTGTTTGTGTGAGATACATAATGTTATACAAGCTATGCTTGATAAAATGCAAGCCTATCCAACTCCTAAGAACATGAAACAGATGCATACCTTGGTGAGGGTTTTTAGGGACTTTTATTCCCTACTTGGCACAGTGTCTCCATTCCTTAGACTGCCTGGTAAAAAAAAGGACACATAAAGGACTGGGGTCAGAGCAGCAAGCTGCCTCTGAGAAGATAAAGTATTAGTGAAGGAGATTAAAGCTCTGGGCATCTCCCAAGAAAGGCTACCATTGGAATTTGATATGGGTTGGGCACTGTAGCAGGAACAACAAGAGAGAGGACTCCTAGGATTTTGGTCCCAGCTTGGGAATGTGTCAGAAACCTGGTAAATCCATTATAAAGCAACAGCTCTTAGCAGTATACACAGTGCTTCTCCAGGTAGATCCTGTCATGAAGGAACAGCATACTATGGCAGGAAGTCTGCTTCTTAAAGCTTGAGTTGAAAATATGTTCCATTTGTTACTTCTGCCATGGCTTAAGCTCCCACCTTAGTAAGTGGCATGCCTATTTGCAATAGAGGACCACCAAATCCTCCACGTCAGCATCTCTAGAAATACGGCTGCTACTAGACCCTATAGAGTATGTAGACCTTTCCAAGGCCCCCACCTCTATCCCTATAGCGGCCTATAGAGAGAATGAGGTGAACTCCTGTTGATTACTGGTATATAGATGGTTCTAGTCAGGACAATCCATCCACATGGACTGCAATTGTTAGTTCCACACTGATACTATCTGGATAGAAAAGAAATGAAGTATGATAGACCATGGGCTGAATGAACTAAGAGAGGTTTGACTGGTTGATTACTCATGGGCCCTGGCTGTTAAGCCTTTGCATTAACAGTTGGGTTATTTTATTTTATGTATTTATTTTTTTTTAATTTTTTTTAACGTTTATTTATTATTGAGAGAAAGAGAGAGATAGAGCATGAGCATGGGAGGGGCAGACACAGAATCTGAAGCAGGTTCCAGGTGCTGAGCTGTAAGCACAGCATCTGACTCGGGGCTCAAACTCACAAACCGCGAGATCACAACCTGAGCCGAAGTCAGACGCTTAACCGACTGAGCCACCCAGGCGCCCCAGACTACTTAAAAGGGATTAACCCTATGGCTTGGACCATGGGAACCTAAGGGAAAAATAATTATGAATAAGCCCTTATTGGGTCAGGATATGTAGTGAATTACTGGAAAATACCTGTAAGAGCCTGAAGCAAGTCCCACTATTATCTTCCCCTGGTTTGTGAGGTGCTGATGACCTCTGGCAAGAAGGAATCTGATGTCCTAAGTCAGATAGGAGCTCTAGCAACTGACTTTTCAGTACATACACATAGGAAGAAGAGCCACTGTAGCAGTCAGGTGCTGTTGGGTCCTGCCAAAGATGCCAACTGCTCTTGCAATACAGCAACTTCGTTAAAGTGATAAAGGTATGTTGTATGCTTTCAAAATAATGCCTAAAGCATCTGACAAATGAGTCTGGAGCCATCCACAGGAGTTCCCAACTGGTGAGCAATTGGAAAATAGATTATATTGGCCCTGCCCCTGAGTGGAGTTTCTAAATAAGAGTTGGTTTTTGTGGACACTGTTTAGACTAAAGCAAGCTTTCCCCTGTTGCCATGAAAACCAGGTTGCATCCATTTGGGGATTGGAGAAGCTGAGTACTATGGACATCCTTATGGAATAAAAGGTAGTTGGGAATCATATTTCATAGGTCACAGTGTAGAAAATTGGGCAAGAGAATATGACCTTGAATGGAGGTTCTGTCTCCCCTCTAACTTGCAAGAGGTAGAGTTGGTAGAGAGGAAAAATGGCATACTAAAGCAGAGATTAAATTAGTAACAGGGAAAACCACCTTGGTTGTATGGACTAAAGTACTCTCCTAGGCTTTAAAAAATTGGAATGATCAACTGGTAGGGCCTGTTGCACCATCTGCCTGGCTGGGGATCCTTGCTGAGACATTCAATACTGTAAATGTAGGGAAGTTGTGGGAGGCAGCCATTGCCCTGACTCTGACTGTGGATCAACATGCTGTGCTGCTGAGGATATCAGGCTCCATCATGCCTGGGGAAGGTGTATTCTCCTGTGATGTGCAATAAATGTTCCATTGGGATGGAAGAGTTATTTTGCACCCTTGGGTGAGGAGGAAGTAATTAAGGTCTGTTGGAATCCCATCGTTTCCTTGTAAGCTGAACCTGTTGAAACTGTTGATATTTGGAGTGGAACACACACCAATACAAGAAGATAGAAGCCCTGGTTTGGCATATTCCGCCCCCAGTCCATCTCTTCCCACCTGACAGTCCTGGTTCCCCTGGTTGACGTGTATGGTATGCACAGCCTGGTCAAATTTATAAAAGAGCTGCAGCTATGTTAATATCTAAGGATCAGGCCATAAGTGTAATTCTTAGAGAAGGGCACGACCTTCCCGTACAAGTTCCTACTAAATACAGCTCTTCAACACTTAGACTTCCGAAACTCTTAACATGCCTGGTCACAGGATGGGCCTGCTTGTATACCTGGGAAAGGAATCAATCCAACTGTTTGATATTTGGGCACCTGCCCTTTTCTAGCTTGGCAGGATTGCCATGGTGAGTATCACCACTCTAGAGGAGAGATTAGAAGGGCTTAAAAGAGTATATTAAGGAAGGGTAGCTAGTACTAGTACTCTTTTTTCATCCAATTTTATTAACAGTGTATGTCATAGGCTAGGTTTCAGGATCACTACCAACACATGATTACTTTTTCTGTCCAATTATACAAGGCAACCCCTCAAACTGGTGACTGAAAAGGTCCTAAAAATACCACCATCAAAGCCTTAAATGCTCAGATTTGGGGTGGGTTCAGGTGGCTTGCCCTGGGTTATGAATATTTGAGCACTGGGCACTGTAGCACCTGAATGGGATGGCATATTACCAAGGATGCCAGATTGCCTTTGAAAATACAGTGACACATTCAAGTGCCATTGAAATACAGAGTAATAGCATTTCTGGCATGTTCTAAACAATGCCTACGGTAACTACCAAAGGAGTTTGAGATAATCCACTGGAGTTCCCATCAGGTGAAAGATTGGCAAGTTGATTACATTGGCCCCTTTCCTCTGAGTGAGTGTTCTAGATATGTGTTAGTGTGTGTGGACCCTGTATCTGGACTAACCAAGCTCTCCCTAGTCCCCATCCAAACCGAGCTGCCGCCATTAAGGGATTAGAGAAGCTGAGTAACCTGTACAGATCCTCTTGTTGAATAGACAATGATCAGGGGTCATCTTTCAAAGATAATGATCTGTAAGATTGGAGCAAAAGAACATGACGTTCAATGGAGGTTCTATTTCCCCTGTAATCTACAAGCAGTAGGATTTGTAGAAAGGAAGAATGAAATAGTGAATCAGTAAACTAAATTACTAACTGATAAAACTGCCTTGGGTGGGTAAGCTGAAGTACTCTTTCAGGCTTTGGTACTTCTGAATGATCATCCAGTAAGACTTATTACCACTTTTCCCAGACGTGGTACCACTGCCAAGACAACCAACACTGTAAAGGTATGGAAGTCACTGAGATAGCCATGCCTTGTCTCTCACTGTGGATCAGCTTGCTATGCTGCTGAGAACACCAAGTTCTATCTTGACTTGGAAGGGTGTTACCTATTGGAGTTTGCAATGGAGTTCCTACCATTTTGAGTGAGTTACTTAATCTGCTTTGAGATCTTGCCATCTTGTTATAAGCCAAATGTCTTGAAGCTCACTGTACTTGAAATGGAAAACATACCATTGAAAGTATGGAAAAGATGAAAACCTTGGTCTGGTATATACCAGTCCTAATCCATCTTTTCACAAGTAACTGAGCTGCTTTTCCTTGGCCATTGTGTAGGCACAGCCAGGTTAGATTGCTAAAGCTGCAGCCATATTCTCATCTGGGAATCAAGCTACTAGTGTAATCCTTACACAAGGGGAAGAGACCTTCATATATAAGCTCCGACTAAGTAGATCCTTCTGACTTTAGACTTCTGCTACTGTGGTCTCTGGTCATAGGATGGACACTTGAAGGAAATCGTTTTCCACAATGGGCCCATTTATTTGCCTGTGGAAGAAATCAATCCAGCTGTTAGGTGTGTGAGCCACTGCCCCACTCCAGCTCTTGAAGATTGCTGTGGAGGTAATAGCACTCCAGGGAGGGGACTGGAAGGCCATAAAGCAGTACATTAAAAAAGGGCAAACTAGAACTAGTACTCTTAATTCATCTGATAATACTGATATCGATCCAGAAACCTAGCTTGTGGCACACATTATCAGTAACACTGGGCATAGAGACTTTTTTCTGTCAAGCTACACAGGCAGCCCTTCAAATTTCTGTCTAGGAGGATCCCCAAAATACATAATGCCATGGATGACTATTGCTCAGATTTGGAAGGGGTCATGTTTCTCACTCCAGGTTATGGACTTTTGAGTACGTGGCCACCCCTATGTTGGGAACAGAAAAATTACTCTAAATAGAACCAACCCCACTGCACCAGGAATATGGGATGGGTATTGCTGGGATTGTGGTCAGTCTTTAACATTAAAGGATAGCAACTCTTTTGGTACTGACTGATAGTGCTGCCCAGGTATTTACTGGGGAACCTCAAATGGAACACAATGGGTTATATGGCATAAATCTTTGGCCGTGGCTTCCACCTGGATGGTTGGGCCACTGTACCCTGTGTTTTCCCTGAGCATAGGGGAGAATTCACCATAACAAAAATTGTGAACCTCTCTCTTACCAAGGCTGGATGACTACATTCTGTTTTCCACTGTTATGATTCTTTGGCTTCTGTATTTGTCCCCTCCATTGGCCTGGAGGACACTATAGTGTTCAAAGAAGCTCTTACTACATGAACCTAACAAGCCTTAAATGATAGCAACCAAAGCTTATCTTTATAAAACACTGAAATGTCTTTAATGAGAAAATCTGTTCTCTAAAATAGGATGGCCTTGGATTTAACTGCTTCACAAGGAGGTAACTGTATCATTATCAGGACAAAAATACAGGTTCATACCTGTTGAGTTTGCTAATCATTTTATTAAATCATATAAAGACACAAGTGAACACTCCAAATCATCTGACACCTCCTCCCCCTTTCCCAGGCTAAAGCACTTAATAAATACATGGTTTGGTCTCCTGGGTGGCTCAGTCGATTAAGCACTTGACTCTTGATTTTGGTTCAGGCCATGATACCAGGGTTGTGGGATCAAGCCCCATGTTGGGCTCTGCCCTGGCAGTATGGAACCTGCTTGGGATTCTCTCTTACTCCCTCTGTGCTCCTCTCTGCTTGCATGTACACACACTCTCTCTCTTTTAAAATCAACTTAAAATAAAATAAATACATGGTTTGGATCATGGGACTCTTGGTAGAAAATATTGTTACTTTATATTGGGAATCATTATCTGTATTTTCTCTTGGAACTGCCTCTTTTGCTGCTGTGGTGTCTGCCTCCATTGCCACCAGATAGCCACCAAACAAGCCACCTCCATGCTAATAAAATGTCTTACTAACTTCTGAGGATACACTGTGGAAGAAGAAGAGGGTATGTGAGATTAGAAAAGCTGCTCAAAAAAGGTAGCTTGTTGGGGGAGGTCATAGGACAAACTGCCAGTTGCCCTGTGAGGTGGGTGGGGAAATTGCAGACTCCTCACCTGCTCAACCCCTTCCTTGTCTTTGGAATGTATATATATTCTGCCTGCTTTTCCCACAGTAGGAGCCAGTTTCAAGGATGCAGCCTTGAGAGAACAGCCTGTTGATGAGACTCTCTTGATGGTGTATGTGACTAAACCCAGTGAAGGCCTCTGTATGTGAAGTTTGAAGGCTTTGGTGCTGGGGTGTGGAGATCTATTCATCTTGTGGCCACCCAAGCCAAGCCTCATAGATAAGACCCCTTGCTTACTAATATTGCCACCTAGACATCTGGACTGGCCTGACTCTTTGGTCACTCCTTGCCTTCCATGCATAGTGGCCAATTTCAGATTTCGCCTGGGGAAATCCTGAGGGTGCGACCCAACAATTGTATTTTATTTTTTAATTTTTAAAACCTTTTAATTATTTTTGAGAGAGAGCGAGAGCATGTGAGTGGGGAAGGTGCATAGAGAGAGGGGGACAGAGGATCTGAAGCAGGCTTTGTGCTGACGGCAAACAGCCCGGTTGTGGCTTGAACCCACAAACCGTAAGATAATGACCTGGGCTGAAGCCGAATGCTTAATCAACTGAGGCATCCAGGCACCCCTAACAATTGTGTCTTTATTATCTTCTAATTTGCTTTATCTTTAGCCAGTTTGCAATTTTCACTTCATTTTATTTGTATTTTGTCTGTTTTCTTATTTTTTTAAACAACCTTGGCAGAGGCCTATTTTATTTTCATTGTGATTTTTTCTTCTTATACAGAGTACAACTTTAATCTTGTGGCCTCCCACAACTTTAATGACACAGAATACAACTTTAAAAAAAATCAAAATTTGAGGGCATTCTTATTTATGTTAATTCGCATTTTGTTGCATTGTGGTGACAGAAGATGGTTTTAAGGTTCTGTGCCATAATACTTGTTGAGATTTGCCGTGAGATGTGGTGGGCAACTTTTACAAGTATTTCATATATGTTTATGGATAATGTGTATTTTCTCCTTGTTAGATGAGTGATCTTAATGTATGAACATTAGATCATGCTTTAAAACTGTGATATTTAAATCTTTTAGATCTATTTTTTTCTGTTGGAATCTACTCTTCAGGAGTGTGTCAATCTCTTTCATTATAACTGTCGATTTGTCACCCATGTCTTGCATGCTATTAAGTTTTTATTAAAGGCTATGGTTTTTTCTTTGTCACTATGATTTATTAAGCTATTTATAAACTAGAGATTGTCAAATAATATTATTTTCTACAATGTGCCTGAATTTATCTGTCATTTTAAGGAATTTGTAGTCTGCAGCTTCTTTGGAATTGACATTTTCCTGCTTCCAGCGAAGTGTTAGACTGACAGGAATCAGGTTGTTGATTTCCTGTTACGCTCAGCAATCATTCTTTAAATGATAATACCTTGACAATTCCAGATACCTCTGCTTTTCCTTTCCAGATGTTAATTAGGGTCTCTATAAAAATATGATATATTACTGCTACCTCTATCTAAACTTGGAATTTATTTCTACCTCAGTAGTATTTTTCCCGTGCTTAGGAACTTTGAGATTGGACCAGCATGCATTTGCCAGTCAAATTTGAGCCCATGGGACTGCATTGTGTGAGATACAGTTATGCCCTTGTGTTATGACGATATTAATGTCCCCTGTGATGCGCTGTCACCCCTTGTTTCTCACTGTTATTGTGATTCTTGCTCTACTTTTCACCATAGGATTGGCAGAGGCTGCCGTAGCCGGCTGGGAGTATGATAAGAGGTTTTTGTTCGCACTCACCTTCCTTTTGTGGATAGGATGCTTTGTTGGTATTGGTTGCTTCTAATCTGTACCCCTTCTGTAGACCTAGATTCCTCATAATGTGACCCATGTATTTGCATAACCAAGTCAGGCCAAGGAGTCACATGGACCTTACTATATGGCCCTGCTAGTTGGGCAGAAGATGGGTTCTGGGGCTACCACACTCACATTTACATGCTAAACTACATAATCAGACTGCAAGCAGTTGTAGAAATTATAATCAGTGAAACTGCCAGAGTTCTTAACTTCATATCCAAGGAGCAAACCAAAATGTGCAATGCTAAGCTGTCAAAATCACTTGGCTTTATATTACTTGCTTGCTTCTGAGGGAGGAGTTTATATAAAGTTTAACCTGAGCAACCACTGCCTACAGATAGATGATGAAGGAAAAGTCATAGAGGAGATCACAGGTTGATGAGAAAGGTTGCTCATGTCCTAATCCATACCTGGAAACGTTGGAACCCTGGAAAGTTATTAGAAGGATGTTTTGCAACTCTCAGGGGATTCAAAGCCTTCATAGGTATTATTCTCTTGATTTTGGGAGCTTGCTTAATCCTACTTTTCCTAGCTCCCCAGGTTATATGGTCTGTCTTCAACCTCATTGAGGCAGTGATCTACAGGAAAACAGCCACGTATGTGATGATGTTATGGAAATATAAGCCTCTAACCCAAGATGATTCTCTTTGACCCAAAAATAGTGGCCTCTAAGCATCAAAGGGGGAAATGTGGTGGAGGCCTCCTCAGAACAATGTACAACATGGCCCCATCAACTCGTACATACATATGCATAGCTCTGACACGACTCTGTAACCTGGAATGTGTCCAATCAGACTATATGTGTCACCATATATAGTAGACAAAGAAGTAGAAATTGCTTAAAAGACTACATCCTACTGCACTTGGGGCTCAGTTTTTCGGGTATGAACCCATTGAGCCCTTGCAGGCACGATGAATAAAGTTGCGTCCCAGACAAAGAAAGCCTTGGTGTCCCCATCTTTCTGTGCAAGAATATTGCTACAGTAATATTGAGAACATATATACTTTTTGTCATTTTTTAAAAATTATTACTGTTAATAGGTCAGAAAAAACATTTGGAGATTTTTATGTTGGTAGGAAGTAAACAACTTGGTTACTCTTTATGTAATAAAAGAGCTTTTTTGAAGGGATAGTAGACTAGACCAATTATTGAATATCTGTTATGTGGTAGACCTGGTGCTATATGTAAGGTCAAATGCAATAAAAAATCAGAGGCTTAATTCTCTCTGGTGAAAATAAGAGAAACTTTTTTCTCCTTAATCTTAAAGTATTTAGAACACCTACATGTTCTCTTATATTTGGAAGAGTTTCTCTGTCTCTGAAATGTATGTAAATGTATGTGAGTCTTTTAAAACGCTCAGTAAGACTCTTGATCACTTTAAGACCCAGGAGTGTCTGGGAGTCATTTTTGTAACATGTTGTCATCTAGGAATATGGTGCCCGTATTTCATAGTCTCCTTGAGAGGGTCTGAGGCTAACTTCAGTGGATGCAGTGCTCCAAGTTGCAATACTACTTCCTGTCATAGAGATCTGACAAGTTTATTTTTCCTTTGGATAAAGCTAATTGGCAACCTCATATGGCCACCCCAATTACCAGGTGAATTTAGGATGACCTCTGCATGACAAATGGTGCTGTAAAGGACCGGTTATTGTTCATCTTGAGAACATGTGTGTAATGGGTTGTATTTGCATAGCTATGTAAAAGGGTAAGATTTCCTGTTATCTCTGCTATTTCTTAGCAGACTGACTCTGCAGAGCATACTGGCTGGATGTTATATTCGTTAAAACCTTTCTTTCAACATTTGTGAGGAGTTTTCTGGGTTGGAAAGAGATTTTGTTTTTGATTATATATTTTCCATTATGTTTCGGCTATATTTACATGTCCTATATATATATATATATATATATATATATAAATATATATATAGGAGAATATATATAAATTCTCTCAGGTATGCATTTTTATGTCAATGATTTGGAATAAGGGTCTCAAGTTCAGAGAAAGTGAATTACTGAAGTCTGCACAACTTGTAAATGAAGAACAGAATTTGAAACTAGTTTTCTCTGGTTCCACAGTCCTTTATTGCATTGTACCACATTTTTTTTTTTTTACAAATGGACATATCACTTAATTATTTACTATTGCCTTCCTACATTCAATAACATTGACTTGTTGACTTGAGAAATATGAAAGTTTACTTGGTGAATTTATTCACCTGACTTAGGGGCCAGGTCTCTGAGTGAAGGCAAATCTCTTTATGCCTGGGGCAAAAGCTCTGTGGTAACATTCTACATTATTATATCTGGTAGTGACTAGCATACTTAACTCCAAACAAAATGAATTCAAGCCCTTTATTTAAAGTGCATAGAGCCCAAATCAGCCACAAACTTTTGGAATGCTACTTGTTTAAATAAATCTTCTCTCAATTAAAAAAAAAGTATTTTCTTTTTTTCTTAAACTGCTTTAGCAATGTAAACACGCCAAAATGAGTACCTGGAATTTTGTTTGTTTTGCCTCCAATTCTGCAGTCAAATACTGGTATGCCATCGGAAGTACTTGAAAAAATTAAAACAAAAAAAACCAAAAACAGTTCCTAACTAAAAAAACCCTTATAAAAATTAAACAGTGATGTTTATGATGTAACATTCTTAAGTGACACACAACTGATTTAAAATTACTATGCTAGTACTTATATTTATTAATATTCTTTTTGTTGTTGTTTCTCCCAGCACTTTTCTCTTTAGGATACAATTACAACTTGTTTTCCTGAAGATTTATGTTAGGTTTATAAAAATTCAGAATGTTAGAGACAGGGCTATTCTGCAGATGGAGATGGAAAAGACATCATCTTATGAGGCACTTGCCTCAGGCGAGTTGTTCACAAGGCGTCCTGGCAAGGGAAGGGTGCTCATAATCAAGAAGGTGGGATCTTCAACTATTGGCCTGGGGGTTCAAGTTTCTCATGTTCACTCATAAAAAGGCATTTTTCCCAGGTACCAGGATCCCGCTCTTTCTCTGTTAAGGACCTGGTTTTGATGCAGGAATCCTGGTGAGGCTGTGAATTCAGTCTTTGTGTAGGTGTGCTACCGGTACCATTGGAATCTGAGCCTGATTTTAGCCACATTTGGGCCTATAGAGAGTGTCGGTTGCTGCCATGAGACTTCTTGACTTTCACAATATGCCTTCGTCAATTGAGTGGAAAATCCAAACCTGTGTTTTTCTTGTTGAAACTCTAAAAGCATTTAACCAAAGGCAGACAATTCTGCAGACCTTAAGATTGCCATTGACACCAACCTTTCAAATGCTTTCCCAACCTTATATGCCAGTGCTTCACCTTTTACTTGTACCTTGTCCCAGTCTGCCAAGGGTTAGTGTCATAATTGTGATACTCCTGTGGCCAGCTATGATGACCACCCCACCTACCAACAGCGCTGGTGTCCTGATTGTCAGCTGACACGTGGATTGTTCAGAACAGCAGAGGATCCTAACCCGAGTAATCTCCCAACCTAAGGATTTCCTGTAGGGCTACTCCCAGGTCCATTTGTCTTCTCCTGGGTCCTCCAAAAAGCAGATCCTGAGACAAAAGCTGAGAATACTTGAGAATGTGATTTGAGACCCGTAGAGTTGAAGAACTTGGAAGAAAAAAATCAAGAAAGGAGGGAAAGCCTATCCCAAGTCACATCATTGAGCTAGTTACTGTTGTGGGAAATGGGGCTTTATAAAAAGGTAGGGATTTCACTTTAGAATTTTCTCTTAAAACAGAAGAGGGGTTAACATTATCCAACTCTGTTATTTTTCTCTGGCTGCCGTAGCACATGACCAAGGACTAGTAGCTTAAAACAACACATTTATTATGTCCCAGTTCTGTAGGTTGGAAATGAAGATGCTGGCAGGACTGCATTCTTCTCTGGGTATGATAGGAAAGTCCATTTCCTCATTCACTAGGGTTGCTGGCAGAATTCACTTCTTTTTATTATTTTTAGAGGATCCAAGTTTCTATCCGATATCATTTTCTTAAACTCTGAATAGTTTCCTTTAGCATTTCCTGTAGTGCAATTATATGGGCAATAAGTCATCTTGGTTTTCTTTTATCTGAAAATATCTTTAATTTCTCTTCATTATTGAAGGAAACTATCCTGAATATCTATCATAGAGATATCCTAGAATACTAATTTGACATTTTAAAAACTATTTTGTAAAGTACTATAATGATATTTCTCTCTCTTGATGGTTTCTGCTATGAAATCAGCAATTAATTGAATGAGTGGTCCCCTGAATCTAACATGCTGTTTTTCTCTTACCACTTTCCAGAGTTTCTCCTTATCATTGGTTTTTGTCATCTTGACTATGATGAACCTCACCATATGTTCTTAATGTTTATTCTGTTTGTGTATTTATTTCATAGGTTCTCTTCGAGAATTTTTATACTTCATCAAATTGGGAGATTTTCAACCGTTATATTTTAAATCACTTTCCTGCTTCATTAATGGTCTCTGCTACTTACATCAATTCCCTATATATTAAATCATTTAATATTGTGTAATAAGTTTCAGAGACTCTCGTTTTTTTTTATCTTTTATTTCTCTGTTCTTGGCCTTGGAAGTTTTCCTGTTTCTTCACTGATATTCCTATTTGCTGAAAAAAGGTTTTGTTTTACTTAATTGGTGATAATTACAAGAGCCATTTAAAAATGGCTGGTTCCATTGTATGTTAGTTCCAGTGTTTGTTGATCTCAGAGTCAGACTTGATGTGTTTTCTTTTTTCCCAACATTGTGTTCTATTTTCTTGGTTTTTATTATGTTTTGTAATTTGGGATTGTATTAAAGATATTATGAATGTGGATATTCTGAATTATGCTGTTCATTTCCTTTCTTGGCTGGTAATTGACTTGGCTGGATTTGAACTACAGGCTCTGTTGTGTGGCTACCAGATAGGGTCTTGATTCAGATCTTTTTTCTTTAAGCTGTTTTGAGTCTCTTCTCTTTTAAGCATGCTCAGGATCAGTTAGAGATATAGATAAAAGAGTTTGAGGATCCCTGTATGGTTTTAACCAGTTAAGAACTCCCACACTTTCTTCAGTGTTTCACGTTGTATGGCTTAACTTTTCTGTTTCTGCAGGGCTGAAAGATTGTGAAAATTGCCTTGTGAGTCCCTCTCACCACTGTGTGTACCATGTGGACTGCACTTCGATTCAGGCTGAAGGCCATGAAAGATGAGGACCTACTTGTGGAGAACATCATCATCCCTACTCCAAGTGAGTGTGTATTTTTCATCAGACTCTGTTCTGTTTATTCTCCAGTACCTTCAGATAATTGCTTTTCTATATGATGTCCAAGTGGTATTGCTATTTTCTGCAAAGGGATCCATCTGGTAGACTAAGTTTGTCCTATATAGAAATGAAAGTTCCAGTGTAAACGTGGCTGGAGTCATTAAGGACACACTGGTCCTTCTTTGGTCCCTGCTTTTTTCTTTACCAGAAAGAGGCAGTACTGTCATGAACATGGACTTTCTATACACCCTGTGACCCATCTATGTAAAGAGGACGTGGATATTATGTGCTAGTTGGTTCACATCTGAGATTTAGGCACAATCTATACAAGTTTAAAAATATTCTGGCTGATATTTTCTTCATGTGCTTAGTAGTAAAAACATAGTCCTCATTCATGTATTCCCTCATTTAACACATATTGACTACCTATTAGGTATCTGGGACAAATGCTATATGACAGTGAACAGTAATATATACAGTCTCTGCCATTACACAGTGACACAAGCTATAATAGCAAGAATACAGAATGTTACAAAAGCCCACCTAAAGGTTTTAGGATTTAGCTGAGGTGTCTAGTGATAGTTCAGTACTGAAGTGACATTTACATTGACCCATGAAGGATAACTTAGAATTATCCAAGTGAAGGAGAAGAGGAAAGGAAAGAATAATGTGTGCAGAGAAAAGATTCTCTGCCCAGATAGTTGTGGCAAAGAGTATAAGGAAGATGGTGAAATATGAGGTTGAAAGGCCTGTAGGGCAGTGGGCAGGCTGTGATGGCTCATGTAATCTGTGTGTACTGAATGTCTTCCACATACAGTATGTCCCCTGCTCTCTGCTCTGAAGGTCAACACGTATAGGTTATATCAGTGGTTCCTGTGTTTCTTGTTTCTGGTTGTCTTGGGTAAACAAGGATCCCAGACAATATACTGGAAAGAGGGAGGACAGTGGAACCGTGGTATTTATTTCCCCACTTTCCTTCCTATGAAACCACCTTACAGTCGCTTTGTTCCATAGCTCATAATCTCTCCTAGTCTCTAGGAAACTTCCTTTACTTGATTCTCTCCTTTTGGTTCAGGGATAACAATATCCCAGACTCCTATACTGCCTGCAAAGCCAAGGAAGCAGGACTGTTGTGGGTATTATAGATTAAGGGATCTATTATGGTAATAAGGCCTCACACAATTGTAATAATTGGAGGGAAATGGTCCAAAGGGAGAGTCGGAAGACCAGATATAAGTCATAAATTGGCCTGTCTGACGCACTGGTGGACGAATTGGAGCTTGTCATGCAATTGGGGAAACTAGTCACTTTCAACTGCTAGAATGTGGTGATGAAGGAGAGAGTGGAAAGTCTACATCCAATGGTGAGCCTTTGGTTGCTATTGGTTAGCAGGGTCTGCAGTTGGGAAGAAGAGCTGGATATATGGCAAGGACAAGCCTGGAACCTGTCCACACCTCTCTACCTGTCTTTTACCACTTTAAAACATCTATCTTCAGATTGTGTGGGGAAATAAGTTCTCCTTACATAAATGGGTTAGAAAAAAGCTTAGGGCAGAAAACCACCACCACGGGGCAAACACGTGCTAGCGAGATATTGTAATGGGATCACGACTAACTTGTTATATCACCTGCAGGAAATTACTTTCCATCTGGCGCTAATGTACCTGATCACAAATTCCACTTGCCCCCAGACCCTTTGTGTCTTACACACACAAGTTGAGGATTACTGTCTGATTGTTTTCTCCACGTTCATGTGTGTAGGATCTTGTTCTCTTCACATTCACCACGTGGGTAATATCTTGTGAGCTCAATAAATATGGAGATGAAACCCCTTTTTGGGGCTCCTGTCTCCTCCCAGACATTAGCCTCTCGCATATTCAATTCTGCATCTGCTTTCTTGCTGGACAGGAGAGAACTCCAGGCTCATAGTCTGTGACAAGGCTGTAATGGACACTGCTTCACTTCTGCCTTCCACATGTCAAAGTGAATTTCCCTCTTGGACAAATCCAGAACCATACAACAAAGGAGATTCTGGAAAATGTGATTCTAGATTAGCCATATTGACAGAGTCTAATCCCACCACATTGTTTCATACTGTTTCCCTACATCTTTATAAATGAACCATTTATAAAATCTGCTTGAAATGCTATTAGTTTGAGTGTTCCATATCTCTCCCATTAAGATCCTAGATGATATACCATTTAATCATGATTGGGTTTGTCCTCAAGAAAGCGGAAAACTGCTGCATTTCAAACAGGACAGTAATGGGACCAATTTGCGTGTTGAGGGGTTATTTTAGATGAAGCATATAAAGAATTAAACAGAGGCCTGGGCTTGTACTGGCAACAAAAAGAGTGGAAAAAAATTCAGAGGCAGGGAGATCAAGACCAGCTAGGAATTTCTTGAAATTATCCAGTGGTGATAGAGAAAAATACACAGATTAAAAAAAGATAGTGCTATCGGAAAGAGTAAGTGAATTTGATGAGTAATGAGAAAGAGACGGAAAGGTGTTTCTATGCAAGCTGATATGATAAGTATCACTAAGGGAGATTTAGTTGTTGTCACATAGAATAGAAATAATAGTAAATACAAACTGATGTGAAAACTCCGCAATTATAGAGCAGTGGGCATAACTTACATACTAGCGCATAAGTACATACAAAAATGTAAGTTGTCATATATTCTTCATAAGCCACCCCCGGCTTTCTGCTGGTGGTAGAAAAGAAAGGGAAACCTGACCACATTGGAGGCAGCTGTCTTCTAGCCTTAAGCACTCTCTTTCAGTTTAACTGAACATCCTTGATAGAATGTTCACCTCTCCAGGTTTCTTCTTGTCGTTCTCACCATGACTACCATCTTGTGGAGAATGCCTGTGGAAAGCATCACCATGGTGGTAAAGGAGTGAGCATGTAGGGGACATGTCTCCGTGGGCCTGGTTGAACTTGACTGCAGTCATTGCAGCAAGGCCCAGCTTTGTGTAACTTCTAATACACCCTTTTGTGATAAGCAAGGCATGATGGCTCTTTTCACTGACTGTATTCCTAAAGGCATTGTTGAACCTCTGAAGGCTGGCTGTAGTACCATCTAATGAAGTATGTGAGTGTTTTCTCCTTTATCTCTTCTAATGCCACTTTTGACTATTGTTATGATGAAAGTTCTTCCATAGCCACCGATGGACATTTGAGAGATTCTGGGCTCTTTTTTTTTTTTTTTTTTTTTAATTTTTTTTTTCAACGTTTTTAATTTATTTTTGGGACAGAGAGAGACAGAGCATGAACGGGGGAGGGGCAGAGAGAGAGGGAGACACAGAATCGGAAACAGGCTCCAGGCTCCGAGCCATCAGCCCAGAGCCTGACGCGGGGCTCGAACTCACGGACCGCGAGATCGTGACCTGGCTGAAGTCGGACGCTTAACCGACTGTGCCACCCAGGCGCCCCCCTGGGCTCTTTTAATGGAGGATCACAGAGACTTTGTTTCAGTTGGAGGACCATCTATCCAAACCAATTTCTGTCCTTGGAGCTCTCATTCCTGTGCCATATTGAAAGCAGTGAGGAGGTATACTTCTAGCTTAAAAATGTGATGGTTTCCCACATTATTTTCCTGACACTAGATCTCTACTCAGAGTTCCAGGATTAATCATTTTTAAATATCTTAGTCCCCCATATCTCTTTCCAATACAAACTCCACAATATTTGTACTATTTGTGTGAAGTGGGGACTTTTCCTTTCATTGTATTATCGTATTACCTACTTATCATTTCAAAAGTAATGCTTATAAGACTCGTGAACCAAATAACTTTGGAGTTGAGCTTGTAAACAAGAGTCTTTCTTGGTCAACATGGCCTATTGTCAAGACTTCTACAGATTTAGCCTGGGGGAATTAATTTGCAGCAAAATCTGAGCGACCCTGTCTTTGTTTTAAGTTATATTGGTCTTCGTATGAAAGCATGGTGTGTCCTTGTGTTCAGAGGTAAAGTTCCCAAAGGGCAAGGGGAATAAAACATATGTGAGTTCGATATATAAAAAATGAACAGGCTGATAGTTGTGATCTGTCCTAGAGCATTACAAATCAAAAGCATGTGGGAATCCATAGAGAATTGGAGAGCTGAAATGATGGGTAAATTTGGTCCTGTCTCCACAGATATTTTGGGACCCACTTGTATAATTTTGATATAACACCCAGTATTATGTATTTTATTTAAATTTAAATATCTATCTTTGCTAGATTCCTGTAAGTAGATCACTTTGAGCCTTGCTCCCCAGCTCATATAAAATGGAAATAAAAGACATTTTACTGTATATTTTGATATTGTCTGATACTGAGCTCTCACTGGACTAGAAGGAAGTTAAGAAAAAATAAAGTTATACAAAAAAGGCAATAAATCTCCCAAGGCAATGAATTTCCTCATTTACTGAGGAAAATACTGTTACATTTGGGACAGAAATCTTCATTTTTTTAAAAACTTTGATGTGAAGGCTAATATGTTGAGGGAGGGGAGGTGTGCTTTCTTCTTTTTGAGTTACCATGTATATTCAGTCTTCTGGAGAAGAGACTGAAAATCAACACCTGATTTTGAAAACGTTAGCATTTAGATATTATCTCTCTTCCCACCTACTTTGAAGTATTTTCTTGGTGAGTTTTCATAATTCTTGAGGTTTAATGGTTATCTTGTCACTTCCAAATTCAGTCAAATTGAGTTGAAATATTTAAACATATCAGAAATACATCTCGATGAATACAGCTAAGGGAAAGAGGGAGAATGGGGAAAATCATTTTATGTTGGAAGAAATAAGGTCCTCTGGAGTATTAAAAATAATTACTATAAAGACTCTGGAAAACTTAGACTTTGTGCTTCTGATGAAAGCTAGCCAGGATTTCAAATTTTTGAAGGATTACTAAAAAATAGAGGTTCCTCTAAAGCAATAGGTCTTTTTGACTTAGAATGGACCTCTGATGCCTCAGCTAAGAAGGGAATAAAAAAGACCTTGGAATCTTTTGAGTTATTTGTTGAGTATGGTGCTACCCAGGGCTAGTTTAGCCCTGATGAAAGATGTTTCTTCCTGACATGTTTGCCTAAGGAAGAGATTGCCTGTTATGATTATAGTTTCACTGGGTTGTCTCAAAGCTATTATTTTATCTCTGTAATGCTTTGTCCCCAAATTCCTTCTAAAAAATAAATGTAGATATTCAAAATTTAGTAAAACCTCAAGAAAGCTTAACACCAATGTTTAATAGGAAGGATACAGGACAATAAGAAAGTTTTAAGAAATGTAAGAGAAGATTTTGGCAAGTAGCTATTGTGAGCCACTTGGTACAGAAATAGATTGAAACACTGATATTTTTAAAAATTTATTTGAGACAGAGGAAGAGAGAGTGCACATGCAAGATGGGGAGGGGCAGAAAGAGGGAGAGAGGGAGAGAGGGAGAGAGGGAGAGAGGGAGAGAGGGAGAGAGAGAGAGAGAGAGAGAGAGAGAATCCCAAGCAGACTCCCCACTGTCAGTGCAGAGCCCTATGGAAGGCTTAAACTCATGAACCTTGAGATCATGACCCGAGCCAAAATGAAGAAGAGTCAGACACTTAGCTGACTGAGCCACCCAGGTGCCCCTAAAATAACATTTCTAAGATGACCTGGGTTTTACAACATTTTCTTCAGGTTAGAGCATACATATTTTTACATACATGGGACATCCCTTTATGCTGTGTTAGCATAACAGATTTATGCCCACTGTGAGGTAATTGGTTGCATTCGCTGTTAAAATTGTTACACCAGGTAATCCCTTTTCCAAAACCATGTGATTTGATAAAAATATACCCACAAAATATCATCACTACATTGGATCCAGTGAGAATAAGAGTGGATTGGAGAGAGAGTTGAATGTTTCCTTTTCCTTCCTTCGTCATGTATCAGCCATGACACCTATGTTTGATGACCTACTTCAAGAGGCAGAGGTGGCAATAGCCCATATGACGAATAGCTCTGTGGTATTCAGCAAGAAAGCAACATTTGAAATCCACCTTAAATCACAGATAGGGATGTATTAAATTGTTCCTGTCTCTCGAATGGTTTTTCATGTTTGTAGGCAGGTATGACAACCCTGTTGATTATGTTGAGATACCAGAAGTAACTCATTATTTTAAACTATTGGACGGGGAGAAAATACTTTCAAATTCCAAAATCTGTCTTGTATTTCAGTTGCCTGAAGCACTTGAGGAACATTCTTTGTGTAAACATGGGAGTTTTCTAACCCATACTTGAAATTTTCAAAGTTATATCCTGGGGTTCTACCACATGCTTGACACTGTGTGGCATCTATTCTTAGAAAACGGAATTATCTCTTTATAGGCAAAGGAAAAAATTGTCCCAGTGTGAAGAAAGTAAATTAATAGACATTCAGGGGCCAGGAGAGCACCAGAGAGGCAGATGCCTGGAGTTGAGAGCATGTTTTCTGGACAGTTTTGATTAATCAGCAATTGAAAAGCCTACAAATTAGAAGTCCTGTGGAGATTGAAAACATCATCTGACTTACTATTAAAGCTAATTTGTTTATGTTAAGGAAATAACAATTACACACAAAGCTGACAGAGACGGCCATTATCAACTTAATTAAATGTTTTTTTGTGACATTTTGCGAATTATTTGTCATTTGGCACTGTGCTTGGGCAGTGACTCTTGTCACTGTTGTTTTTTAATATTATAGTTGTCGTGATAATACTGAATCCTAAAGGAAGGCTTGCTTTTTTTTGAGGGAGAAGACCATTTATTTTCCTTTTTCTCCCCTTTTTATAATTAAAAGATATATATAATTTATTGTCAAGGTAGCTAACATACAGTGTATATAAGTGTGTTCTTGGCTTCGGAAGTAGATTCCCATGATCCATTCTTACCTACAACACCTAGTGCCCATCCCTTCATTTGTAATCCCTTTTATCCCGAAGTCATTTGGACATCATGTACCTCCTTGTGTTCTCTGGTTGGGAAATATGCTTCAACATAGCAGCTAGGTTGTTTAACTATGTTCACTTGGTGCCCTTACCATTCTAATGCCAAATATAGTCTAAGTTAGGTAAACTCAAGATTTTTGTGATCAGAGGCACTTTGAGTGGGTTTCCTCATGGCTTTTATTGCTAATGGCTTCTGTGTCCTATTCTGTCTTGATATATATTTGGGATGTGCCCGCTGCCATCAACTTCTGATTATCTCTAAAGTTTATATGTTCAAAGTACCCAACATAAGGGATGTTACTGGGTTAGACATTTGTCACATTGGGTAAATTTGCCATGCCAAATCGCTTCACATGCCACTGGCCTTAAAGACATTGCCTGTGGGAGAGGCACAGGTCCCTGTTCTACTCTGCTGTGGCTAGATTGGCTGTCACATGGTCTGTGAAAAGCATATCTTTTAATAGAAGTGGTAAAACAAGCTACTGTGTGATGGGGAAATAGATCATGAACTCTGATTATCCAACTACTACTATTGATGAATACTTGCCAAATGCTAGATGCTGGGGGCACATTAATACACTAACATGAAATTTGTTGTTTTAACGTAAAATCTTACTGGACTGTGATGAAAAGAGTCCTCAGCCTAGCCTGAAAAAGAGTTCACTTTTTGGTTAATTATTATTTCTTGTTCGCCATTTTTATGAAGGGTCCCAACACAGGGACTCATCATCACCAGTAATTCACAAACTGAGAATTCTATATCATGTGGTATTCTATGGGAGATTTGTGGTATCCCTTCCCATTAGCCACAAGAAAAAAATGTGAGCATTAAATGTGCTCATATGACACAAAGAAAATACATAATTAAAAAGTTAAAAAATTAAGACCCATGTAGAGTAAGTGACAACTTGGATAATTTTGCATTTTAAGGATGACCAATAATTCATATAAATTGACATGTTTTTATTCTAATAATTTATGCTTCCAGCTTCAGGGGTTTAGTCTTTTTGAAAAGGGATATAATTAAGGCCTGCACAATTAGTCAGCATATTTATCCAAGCCATTAGAGGGCTTTAGAATATGTTAAGAATCGACACAATTCAACTTTGAGATACTACTGCCTTACTACTTTAAAAATGAGCTATGTTTTGAAATATGCCCATGGAAACTTTTTTTTTTTTTTTAAAGAAATTCTACTGCTTATCTGTGAAAAGTGCATTTTGGGTTTGATATCAAAGTTTGAGTTGTTTTTACTTATTAAAATGGAAAATGGATTCAGATCTTGGTTTCCATCAAATAATCCAATATGTTTCATTTAGCTAGGACTGAGATTTACATCAGTGAGAACGTATTTGAAAAGAGTGATTTTGATTAGGTCCCAAGAAGAAAAGCACTTGAGAATCAATCTCTCTCTCTCTCTCTCTCTCTCTCTCTCTCTCTCTCTCTCTCTCTCTGTTTCTGTCTCTCTTTCTGTGTGTGTGTGTGTTACAGTTAGGTTTGCATTTGTATTTATATTAAAATTTGCAGCCTCCCATGTTCTTCTTGTTTCTTAAAGCATAGGGGATTTCATAATCATGGGAGCTCTCTTTTTATATAAGTATTAGAAACCAATAGTATAGATTAACAACATAAAAAGTTGAGGCAATCACTTCACTTTTGGAGCTCTGGACAAGGTAAATGAACCAGAAGAAGAAATAAAGTGTCCCTGTCAGCAACCACACATTCTGTTCCCTGGCTGTTACAGATCACAATTAAAAAGGGTAGAAGAATTCTCTAAATAATGGAAGCTACTTATCCCTTCATATCACTTGGAAATCCTTATTCTGTTTGTGTCCGGGAGTTGTGTTCATCATTGAAAAATGACTTTTTTTTTTTTTTTATCAAAGCTATCACCACTGAATTGACACTTTAATAGAATAACTGTTACACAGAGGATGCTGTATTGAGAAATGGGCTCTGAACTCATAAAGCTTAAAATTTAGCTGAAAAGATAGGATGGGTAGTGTTGACATTAATTAGACATACTATCTGCTAATTACTGAACAAGTATGTTTGACACTTGGGTCCTAAGTGTTATCAGAAACATCAGGAAAGGTTATTTCTCCTCTCTCTTTCCCTCCCTACTCCACTTGTTCTCTATGGGAACTTCAATTTTCTCTAAAGAGCTTTCTAGTATTCTCTGTGGCCACCAGTGTCCCTGGAATTGGGTGAAGGAAAGCAGGTGGTGGCAGGTGAATGAAGAATTGTGGTGGAGTCCTCAATATACAGATTCCCACACATTCCTCTTCTTGTCGTTTGGGGGCTTCAGCCCCATGCTCACCTATGTTGTTTGTCCTTGAATCTGGAGCTTCCATGGTTGAATTCTCCAGATCCATATCCAATCATTTCCCTCAGGAGTCGAGGAGAGATATTTGTTTCTTATTTTGTATTGGATGAGAGGATCTCAAGTCTAACTAGGCTTTCAAATAATAAGTAGTACCAACCCTAGGTGGCATCTTGGCAGCTATATGCCTATTGACTGCAAATATCACACTTCTCTGGGATTCCATAGGATGAATCCGTTTGCCTCTCCTTATGTACATCTGTACACAGCCCAATTTCACCTAAGTCAACTATTCTTCTGTTCATTTTCCATCGTGCAGGATTTTGATGACCTCTTAGCTACTGCTAGCTACTCTCTAGTTCCTTTTTTCCTTTTGGATTTATACTTTCTGTTCCATTGCTCTAATTTTAGTGAGCTTTCTGAATTAAGCAAAGATAATAGTTTATGTAAAATTTACTATGTTTAACAGTATATCTCTGATAGTTTTCACTGAACTTGGATACAAGTGTCTACATGGCTTCCAGGAAGTTTTTACTGGATTACAATATTAACATTTTGTAGTTGTGCTTCCTGTCTTGTGCTAAAAATTTCACTTGTCTTCTTGAAAGTTACATTTTCAGAGGATGTCTTCCTAAACACCCCAAGTCACTCCCAGGTAGGGTCCTCCCAAATGTCTTTTGATGAGACTTACGTTCCCATCCTTTGCTGTCTTGAATGCCATCGTCATGTCTAAATACACCAGTTTCTTGATGCCAAATGGCAGGAAAGGGGCTTTTTGTGTTACACACTTAATTAAAGTCACAAAATGGCATAGAAACTTACTTTCTGGCCAATTAGGATCAGCAGTTGCCCTCATATTATAAGGTGTCAATGGAGCTAGAAAGGGGAAAGTAGTTCATTCAATATCAACTAGCTTGGTGGAGGTGGAGGTAATGCAGAGAGAATAAAAAAATAAAGTTAAGTTCCCTCAGTTTCTGGAAGCATGGTTGCACAATTGACTGCCCTAAGTTCTTTTTTACTTTGTTACATATTAATGCATCCTTTCTCTCTTTCTAAACAATCATTTGGTAAAATCATTTGGGGTCTGTTTTAATTTTTTATTTATTATTAAAATTTTTTGCTTATGGGGTGCCTGGGTGGCTCAGTTGGTTAAGCGTCCAACTTCAGCTCAGGTCATGATCTCACACTCAGTGAGCTCGAGCCCCACGTTGGGCTCTGTGCTGACAGCTCAGAGCCTGGAGCCTGCTTCAGATTCTGTGTCTCCCTCTCTCTCTGCCCCTCCCCTGCTCATGTTCTGTCTCTCTCTGTCTCGAAAATAAATAAAAACATTAAAAAAAATTTTTTTGCTTATAAATCTTAGCAATAAAATAGATGTACATTGGCATGTGAACTAGCCCAAGTGCATTATTAAACTCTTTTTTATATACCCTTTTCTGATTCCCTATTGACATTACTGGGCTTCTTGTGTATAAGGAGATCCTGTGTATATTTTCATGCCTTTCCTTTCTTTCAAAGATAGACATCAACCCATATGCAATGCACTTATAATGAACTGTCATGGAGGTTCACAGTTCAAGATACTTGTGGAGGTGTTGGTGGGGGGAGCAATAGTTTTTAGTGTTAATGATGTGAACAAATCTAAAGTGGAAAATATTCTAGAAAGTAGTTAGGGAAAGGAGTATGTAGGGGGTCAATAAGAAACTTTTCACCACAAAGAGACATAGTTCAGCTACCCCTTGAGTTCAAGGGCTATGTTTAATTTATCCTATGTCTTAAAATCTTCAACATGATAGATGTTAAGTAAATTGTTGTTAAATGAAAATTATAAATAATTAGTGAGGTTTAGATCGTGTCTGTCAGAGTTTCTTCCTGAGCCCAGTGTATGAGAATTCAGACAAGGATGGCATTTGTGGGTTCTGTCCCAGCATTGGTCACAAGATTATGATTCAGGGCTTTCTGGTGGTACTTTCTAATATACACTAGGTTCTGAGTAGTGATCCACCAGGTTGTTTCTGACTTCAGTCATTTTCCCCCTTCATTTATAGCTAGGCTTCTATAATTTTCTCAAAGGAGACTCTTTTTCATTGTTTGTGTTAGTGATCTGTTTGGCCAGCATCCGTGTATACTTCAAAACTGCTAGGCATCCCAAAATGATAAATGAAATAAGATAAAATGAAAATATGATTTAGTAAGTTCATATATTAATCATTGCAGCTTGTTCTCCTTGTATTTTACTAATGTGGTTTGATAGTTCTTATACCCCAAGGCTGTTTTAATGAAGGACATTTTTTAGAAGCTCAAGAAAACAAATTGTCTCTTTGCATAGTTATACATCAGATTAAATGTCACTGGAAGTTCAGTTCTTGCAGGAAGTAAATGAAATGTTCTGATCTCGGATGATGAAAATTAAGGATGAAAACTATCTCTTCACTGAAAGTTCCATGGCTCTTGGGGAGACAAGTGTGTAGGAGGCAATGACACCTTTTATCAGGAACACCCCAATTGTCTTTGCTACCCACAATCAGCTGTTGGCTGTTCAGACTTTACTCACAACTTGTATAATACAGAGTCTAGTCCATATCACCTGAGTGGAGTCGTGTCCTTGGAACAAGAAGTTAGGACATTCTACTTTGAGCCCAAACCTTCTACTAACTTTTTAAAAATTTTGTAAGTCTTTCTCTCTCTCTCTCTTTTAACGTTTATTCATTTTTGAGAGAGAGAGAGAAAGAGACAGAGAGAGAGAGAGATAGCAAGCACGAGTGGGAGAAGGGCAAAGAGAGGGAGACAGAGGATCCAAAGCAGGCTCTGTACTGTGACCATAGAGCCGAATGTGGGGCTCGGACCCATGAACCATGAGATCATGACCCAAGCCAAAATCAAGAGTCAGGCCTTTACACGACTGAGCCACTGAGATGCCCGTGTTCTACTAACTTTTAAAACACTATTATGGTTACTGCTATTTTGCTATTTAGAGATAAATATTCATAATTATTTATATACTAAAACAAGTAGAATTACATTTGGTACATTATGCAGAATCTCTTCACCATTTTTTTTCCTTCATCTTCTCAAATAAAAAAGGGTGGTAGCATATCCATTCAGAGTCAAGTAGAAATGCCAAAGATCCGGAAGTTACCCATCTGCCTATTTTCTGTCTAGAAGAATTAAGATAGAGGATGTCTCTTTACAAATACTTGAGCAAATTTTATTTTTTATTTATTTAAATATAATTTATTGTCAAAGTGGCTTACACACAACACCCAGTGCTCATCCCAACAAGTGCCCTCCTCATTGCCCATCATCCATTTTCCCTCTCCCCCACCCCTCTGGCCACCCTCAGTTTGTTCTCTGTATTTAAGAGTCTCTTATTGTTTGCCTCCCTCCCCCTCTGTTTGTAACTAATTTTTTTCCCCTTCCCTTCCCCCATGGTCTTCCGTTAAGTTTCTCAAGATGCACATGTGAGTGAAAACATATGATATCTGTCCTTCTCTGACTGACTTATTTCACTCAGCATAATACCTTCCACTTCCATCCACATTGCTGCAAATGCCATGATTTCATTCTTTCTCATTGCCAAGTAGTATTCCATTGTATATATAAACCACATCTTCTTTATCCACTCATCAGTTGATGGACATTTAGGCTCTTTCCATAATTTGGCTATTGTTGAAAGCACTGCTATAAACATTGGGGTACATGTACCCCTGTACTACAAAGCTGTAATCATGAAGACATTATGGCACTTACTGGCACAAAAACAGACACATAGATAAATGGAATAGAATAGAGGACCCAGAACTGGACCCACAAATGTATGGCCAACTAATCTTTGACAAAGCAGGAAAGAGCATCCAATGGAAAAAAGAGTCTCTTTAGCAAATGGTGCAGGGAGAACTGGACAGCAACATGCAGAAAAATGAAACTAGACCACTTTGTTACACCATACACAAAAATAAACTCAATAAACTTCCTGACATGTAAGACAGGAAATCATCAAAACCCTAGAGGAGAAAGCAGGCAACAACCTCTTTGATCTCAGCCGCAGCAATTTCTTGCTCAACATGTCTCTGGAGGCAAGGGAAACAAAAGCAAAAATGAACTATGGGGACCTCATCAAAAAAAAAAAAAAAAAAAAAGCTTCTGCACAACAAAGGAAACAATCAACAAAAGTAAAATGTACCTGATGGAATGGGAAAACATACTCCAAATGACATATCGGATAAAGGGTTAGTATCCAAAATCTATAAAGAATTACCAAACTCAACACCCAAGAAACAAATAATCCAGTGAAGAAATGGGCAGAAGACATGAACAGACATTTTTCTGAAGAAGACATCCAGATGGCCAAGAGGCACATGAAAAGATGCTCAACGTCGCTCTTCTTCAGGGAAATACAAACCAAAACCACATTCAGATACCACCTCATGCCAGTCAGAGTGGCTAAAATGAACAAATCAGGAGACTATAGATGCTGGTGAGGATGTGGAGAAACGGGAACCCTCTTGCACTGTTTGTGGGAATGCAAACTGGTGCAGCTGCTCTGGAAAACAATGTGGAGGTTCTTCAAAAAATTAAAAATAGATCTACCCTATGACCCCACAGTAGCACTTCTAGGAGCAAATTTTAATTGACAGAGCTAAGTCAGATGATTGAGGAAGAACTGGAAAGAAAGAGTCCCTAGAAAAATTCCTTAAGGAACCAAAGCTCGAGAAATAATCTCAAGGCAGCAGTTTGTGATGTAGTCAGCCCCACCTTTCACTTACTGGTTATCATCGCTCCCCATGTGGCCTTCAAAGTGAGTCACATTCACAGCCTTTTACATTGTTCTCTATTGTAAGAGAAGAGCCACTCTTTGACATTCTAACACTGCAGAACAAAAGTTTCCAATGTCCTTATAGCAGTTAGCCAAGGAATGAAATGAAGTTTTAACCCAAACAGAGAAGAATGTGTATTCATACAGACAGATGGTCTATATGTATATTTGTGTAGAAGCCAGTTAAGGTAAGCGAGAAGTTTGGAATCTGTTTCCAATTCTTGAAAGCTTTTCTTAGAGCTATAATTACTTTAATTGTGGCTCTTGTTGGCTTTCTCATTTTGAATTGGGCTTTTTAGGCAGGCCTGATTCCTGTATGTATCCCTGTAGTTTAATAGCCCCAGGGTAGGTTTCATGATGGATGTGTGGTTGCTATCTCCTTGAAATGGCCTAACTTTGCAAATGCAGTGGAATTCCTGAAATAATTTATGGACTCCTAAAAGTATGTAGTTTGGATGTTAACTGCTAATGGAAAGTACCGAAACACCGGCCAGGGCAGAGGACTTGGCCTAACTTGACTGACACCAGGATAGAAGGCAAAGGATGTTGTCTCATGGTCTCTAGTTTGGCAACTTGATTATAGCTCCAAAGAAATGTGCTCCTTAGCACTTTGTCTTCTGCAAAGTGTAAAAAGACCAGAGTGCTGTAAGACTCTCCTTTTAAACGTTGAATAAGGGGGGTCTTTTTTTCTCCACCCTTTTTGAAACATAGGGTTTTTATAAGGCACGGAGTGCCTCCTATGTTGCGTTGTTACAAGGTCTCCCTTGTCCCGTTAACTTGGAGTAGAAATGCAGATTTCACCAGCTGTTAGCCAGCAGTGCTTCTGAGGGAGCACATTAGAAGTACAGGTTGGAGAAGTTACTAATTAGATCTGGAGTCTCTGACCTCATGGCATGCATCTATTTCAATTTAGGGTTAAGAAAAAGGAAGTTGTCAGGTTACTGTGATCTTCTTTGCTAGCTCCTATGGTTTCTGGGACAGAGAGTATTTTAGAATGGAGAAAAAATAGCTTAGATTTCTCTAACCATTTTCCTCTCTGTTGATGTAAGGTGAATGAGGGGAAACTCTCAGGATAAGTATTGCCATAGAGGGTTCTTCCTCTTAAGATGCTAGCATTTTCCAAGGTATCTGTCCAACCTGGAGACTATACATGTTGCACACTTTATCGCTACATAATAACATTGTATGCAGCATATTTTCAGTAAATATTTGTCAAATGATGAAAGAAATATTATTGAGGATTGCAGATTCTACCTGTAAAGACCGATCCATGTTAAGAATGCTATTATTTCTCACCTTCACATTTTCCTCCTTCTGCAACATTTCAGAGAAGACAAACTACTTAGTCTTCCTCAAATAAATTTTGTTCTTTCCTGCTTCTGTCTTTTCTTTTTTAATATTCATTTATTTAAAATAATTTTTTTTAATGTGTATTTATTTTTAAGAGAGAGAGAGAGAGCATGAGAAGGAGAGGGGCAGAGAGAGGGAGACACAGAATCCGAAGCAGGCTCCAGGCTCTGAGCTGTCAGCACAGAGTCCATCGTGGGGCTCAAACCCACAAACCACAAGATCATGACCTGTGCCGAACTTGGATGCTTAACGGACTGAGCCACCTACACACCCCCTACTTCTGTCGTGTCTTATTTTATTTATAATTCTCTTCCTTTCAGGCTTTATAAATATTACTTTTCCTGCAAGACTCAGCCCAGAAATTCCCTCTTGCCATTAAGGTCTGCAGCCAGATCACCTTGATCTTCTGTTTAGCTGCTCAAAGAAGCCACAGTCTAACAGAAGTCTCTTGTGGGTGGGGAAGTTCTTGATGGTTTGATGAGGGTACTCTGTGGATTCCACTTGCGGCTACACTGTGGGGACACAATAATCAGAGGGTGAAAATAATTTTTCCCTAAGGTAGGATCTCCATCAGGATTAAAATCTGTATTAAATGTGATTTCCATACCATAGTTTCACCTACGTTAAGTGCACAACTCCATGAATTTGTAGTTAACTCCACTGCTAACTGCAACCCCCATCAACCACTAAGTTTTCTGTTAAAGAAGATTTGCCTTTTGTGAATATTTTATATAAAAGGAATCATACATATGCAGTCTTTGCATAAGTCTTCTTTCTATTAACGCAGTGTTTTTGAACTTTATTCATATTCATTTTAATTAATGAATAGTATTCTGTAGAATAGATACACCTTATTTTGTTTATCCATTCACCAGTTGCTGGATAATTGTATTGTTTCCACTTTGGGACTATTAGAAATAGTGCTGCTATGAACATATGTGTCTAAATATTTGTGTGGACACATGTTTTAATTCCTGCTAAGTATATACCTAGGATTGGAATTGCTAGGTTTTATGGTGAATTGTTAAATTTAAGAAATTGCTTATATTGTGTTATATAAAAACAAACTGCAAATTTGGTGGCTTAAAAAACACACATGAATTATCTCCTCATTTTTCGTGGGTCAGGAGTCTGGCTTGGTTTAGCAGGATCCTCTGGCTTAGGGTCTCTCATAAGGCTATAATCAAGGTGCTGGCTGTGATCTTATCTCAAGTCTCAGCCGGGGAAGAATCTGCATCCAAACCCATGTGGTTTTTGGCGGAATTTATTTCCTTAAGGGTTGTTAGATTGATGGGCTCTGTTTCTTGATGTGTGTCTGCCAGAAACTGTATCTGCTTCCCTGCAAAGTGGGTCTTTCTGTAGAAAGTTCACAAGCTCACAACATAGAAGTTTACTTTATCAAAGTCATCAAGGGAGAGAGTCTACTAAAAAGATAGTAATTGAAATCATGGAAAATGTAATCATGGAAGTTCGTTTGCCATTTTTACTGGTTAGAAGCAAGTCATGTTAAATCCAGACCGAGTGGTGCCTGGGTGGCTCAGTCGGTCGTTTAAGCATTTAAGTTCAGCTCAGGTCATGATCTCGTGGTTCATGAGTTTGAGCCCCGTGTTGGGCTCTGTGCTGACAGCTCAGAGCCTGGAGCCTGCTTCCGATTCTGTGTCTCCCACTCTCTCTGCCCCTCCCCTGCATGCATTCTCTATGTCTGTCTCAAAAATAAATAAACATTAAAAATTTTTTAAATCCAGATTCAAGAGTGGGTGATTACAAAAGGAATGACTACCAGGAGGTGGGAATTACTGTAGAACATTTAAGAGCCTGTCTGGCATACAGCAAAAGTGTCTTCTAAGGTGCTTATAAAATGTGTGATACTTGCACCAACAGAGAATGAGGGTCCTAGTTTCTCCTCATCCTCACTAGCACATGTGATATAGCCTGTCTTTTTAATTACAGCACAAGTTTTCTCCCAATCCTTGGTTTGTCTTTCCATTTTCTTAATAGTGTATTTTAAAGTGCAAAAATGTTCAGTTTCCATGAAATTTATTTCTCAGTAGTTGTACTTTGATGCCATATCTAAGAGCTCTTTACCTAATACAAGTAGGTATTGTATAATTAGTATTGTACAATCCTAATACAAAATTCAGGATTTTTCCAGGATGTTTTCTTCTAATCATTTTATAGTTTTACCTATTACATGTAGGCATGCAACCCATTCAGGGCTAACATTATTATTATTATTTTTTGAGATTTTATTTTCTAAGTCATTGCTACACCCATCGTGGGGCTCGAACCTATAAGTCTGAGATCAAGTCGCATGCTCTGTGGAAGGGACTAAATTCATTCCTAATATTGCTAAATTGTGTCTTTTTTTTTTTTTTTTTTTTTTTTTTTTTTTTTTTTTACCTCTGTCAGTTTATCTAAAAAATGTTAATTTGGTCATCTTTTTGAAGAAAAGTGGTTTCATTGATTTTTTTGTTTTCCTGTTCTCTGTTTAATGCACTTGTTCTCTGATATTAATTGTTCTTTTTTCTCTTTGGGTTGAGTTTGTTCTTTTTCTAGTTGCTTAATGTAGAAACCTACATTATTGATGTGTGATCATTCTACATTCCTAACACAGGGATTTTAAGCTATAGATGTCACTCTAAGCACTGCTTTGGTTGTGTGTGGCAATTTTATCAGTTATATTTCTACTTTCATTTAATTCAAATACATTTTCAAATTCTAGTTATAATTTCTTATTTGATTCTTGTTTTACTTAGAATTATATTACTTTATTTCCACATATTTAAATATTGCACATATTTCTTTTCATTGCTTTTTTCTAATTTAATACTTTTGTGGTTGGAGAATGTATATTGTACTATTTCAATCATTTTCAGTTTGTTAAGACTTATGGACTAGCATATGGTCTATTTCAGAGGCAGTTTCATGTTAACTTGAAAACAGTGTGTTATTGTTTTGTCATGTGGAACATGCTACAGATTTTAGGTAGGTCAGGTTGGCTGACCTTGGTTTTCAAGTCTTTTTTTCATTTTTGATTTTCTATTTTGCTCCACCAATTATTGAGACTCAGGTATTCAAGTTTACAGTTGTTGAAATGCCTAATGTTTCTTTCAGTTACATGTCAATTTTTATTTCATGGATTTTGCGGTTTTCTATTAGGCATATAAGTGTTCATATTATTATGTTTCGCTAATGAAATAATACTTCATCATTATGAAACTACCATTTTTGTCTTCAGTAATATTTTTTGTACAAAGACATTTTGTATTATTAGTATAACAATCCAGCTTTGTTATGGTTACAATTTCTGTGGTACATTTCTTTCTGTCCTTTTATTTTGAACCTATTTGACAAGATCCAAAATATTTTCATGATTAAAAAAAATAGGAATAGGAGGTAGCTTCCTCAACTTGATCAAGGACCAATGCAAAAAACCACAGCTAATATCATTCCTGACAATTAAAGACAAAATCCTTTCCTCTAAGACCAGGAAGAAGATAATGATGCCTGCAGTAACCACTTGTATTCAACATTGTACTAGAGGGGTTATCCAGGCATTAGGTAAGGGAAGAAAAGATTAAGGGGATGAAGGGGCACCTGGGTGACTCAGTTAAGCATCCAGCTTTGGCTTAAGTCATGATCTTGCAGTTCGTGAGTTCAAGCCCTGCGTCGGGCTCTGTGCTGACAACTCAGAGCCTGGAGCCTGCTTCGGAGTCTGTGTCTCCCTGTGTCTCTGACCTTTCCCTACTTGCACTCTGTCTCTCTCTTTCACAAATAAACAAACAGTAAAAAAATTAAAAAAATATATTAAAGACATCCAAATATAAGAGGAAGAAGCAAACATGCAGTATTTCCACAAGAGATAAACTTGTATAAATCTTGTATGTAGAATATCCTAAAGATCACTAAAAAATGTTGTAACTAATAAACAAGTCCAGCAAGTTTACAGGATCTATAAGTATACACAGGCTGCTATATTTCTATACAGGGGTAAGAACATTCCAAAATTCCAAAATAAAATTGAGAACAACAATCCCATGTACAATCACATCAAATAATTAAATAGGAATACATTTAACAGAGGAGATGTAAAATCTGTACTGTTAAAAACTATAAAATATTATTGGAAGAAATATCAGAAGGTCAAAATAACTGGGGAAACATAATGATGAGAAACTTAATATTGTTAGGATGGAAATATTCTCCAAATTGAATAAGAGATTAATGCAATGACTATCGGAATCCCATCTGAACTCTTTGTGGATATTAAGCAGCTGATTAAAAAAATTAATGTTGAGGGGTGCCTGGGTGGCTCAGTCGGTTAAGCGGCCGACTTTGGCTCAGGTTATGATATCGCGGTCCATGAGTTCGAGCCCCGCGTCGGGCTCTGTGCTGACAGCTCAGAGCCTGGAGCCTGTTTCAGATTCTGTGTCTCCCTCTCTCTGACCCTCCCCTGTTCATGCTCTGTCTCTCCCTGTCTCAAAAATAAATAAAACGTTAAAAAAATTTAGAAAAAATTAATGTTGAGTTACCAAAATTCAAAACAATTACCAAAAATTGACAAAACAATTCTGACAAAACAGAACAAAATCAGAGCACTCAGATTCCAGATTTCAATGCTGATGATTAAGTGACAGTAATGAAAACATTGTGATATTGACATAGGATATACATCAGTGGAATAGAATTGAGAGTCTAGAAATCAACAAATATCTGGGGTCAACTATTTTTTGATCCAGGGTGCTGAACCATTTGATAGATAAAGAAAAGTATTTTCAACTTTGTATGGTGATTATATGGTAACTAGTAGTATCTTGGGGATCAATACATAATATATAAAAATACCAAATCACTGTGATGTACCCCTGAAGCCAATAGACACTGTATGTCTCTGAAAACAGTAGACATTGTTGGTCATTTTTTTCCATGAAAAAAAAAAAAAAAAGCAATGCTGAGACAATTGGATAGCCACATGGAAAAAAAAATAAAACATTTGTCACTTACTTTACACAATAGACAAAAAATAACTCAAGATAAACACCGAAATATAATAGTTAAAACTATACAACACTTAGAAGAAAACTTGGGGGGTACATTTTCATGATTTTGGGGTTTGGCAGTAGATTCTTCTATGCGACCCCAGAAAACATAAGTAAATTGGACCTCCTGAAAATGAAACGCAACTCTGCTTAAAAAGACTGTACCAGAGGCGGTATAAGGTGGTGACTGGACAACCCTGAATGCACGTCCTCCATGGACACACTGAATCTACACCTGTATATAAAGCAATTTCTCCTGAAAAAGAACTGAGGGCTCACTGAACAGCTTCCACACAACAAAGGATAGAGGGACCACATCGACAGTGGCAGAAGAGAGATAGACTTGGTAAAGATGGGAACCTCACCCCCTATGCTGTGAGCTACAGTTGGGGTTGTGTTGCAGAACTGACAGACTTGAAGAAGATCCATCTGCCCTTGGCCCCAGGGGGAAAAAAAAAGCCATGGTTTAAAACAGTAACTGTAATATAAAAGAGCTATCCCTAGAGCGCTACCAAATGATGAGAGCTTGAGAACACTCTCAGGTGTCAGAGGGGTGGTCATGTGAGTGCCATTGTTAATATTCCCTTCCAGGTTGATTGCACAGATGGTATCAAGCTGCTGCCTCAGTGAGCCCCAGACCCTGAGCCTACATCAGCCACAAGTGTCCCCCCCAAAAGGCCCCCTAAGGTGGCCCAGCATGCCACATAGTGGGGCATCCCCACACAGTGTCTACTACAGCTCCAACTATCTTACTGGTAACACAGGTGCAAAGCATCCCAGATCACTCCAGGCCTGCACCAACTTCAGCTCCAGTTGTAATTTGAGTCCCCCTGCATGGAGTGCCCCCAGATCTCCCAGCCTATGCACACCTCAGCTCTAGCCATCCTGCCAGGTTGTCACCTCTTCTATACCTGCTTTGTCTCCAGCCATCATGGGAGGCCAGCCCTTGCATGGAGCACACTGAGGCCCTCTGGCTTACACCTGCTTTGACTCTGGCTATCTTGCCAGGGTACCTCCTGCCCAGAATGCTTGAACTCCTCTGCTTATGCCCACTTTGGTTCTAGCCATCTCATTAGCCAGTGCAGATGTCCCTGGGACCTGCCCTCCAGGCCTGCTACAGATCTAGCCAACTACTCAAAGCTGACAGGTGTAGAGTCTATACAGGAGACGTTCCTTCACAAGGCCATTCATTCAAGTCTAGAAGTAGCTGTTTCATCTAATTCAGAGGAAAAGATATAGAAATTCAAATAAATGAGACAGAAGAATGAATCTGAAGCAGAAGAACAAGACAAAACTCAGAAAAAGAACTAAATGAAAAAGAGTTAAGACTATGCTAGATAAAGAGTTTAAAGTAATGATCATAATGATACTCACTACACTGAAGAGAAGAGTGAATGAGCTCAGAACTTCAATTAAGAGGTAGAAAATAGTAAAAGAACCAATCAGAGTTGAAGAATTCAATAACTGAAATGAAAAAGATGCCAGAAGGAATCAACAGCAGATAAGCAGATACAGAAGAACAGATTAATGATCTGGAAGACAGGATAAGGAAAAACACCCAAGCTGAACAGAAAAAGAAAAAAAAATGATGAGGATAGGTTAAGGGATTTCTAGGACAACATCAAGCATGTTAACACTTGCATTATAGGGGTCCCAAAAGGAGAAGGGGAAGAGAAAAGGGCAGAGAACTTATTTGAAGACATAAGAGCTGAAAACTTCCCTAACATGAGCAAGAAAACAGACACCCAGGTCCAGAAAGAAGAGAGTCCCAAATAAGATGAACCCAATAAGGTCCACACGAAGACACACAATTTAAATGTCAAAGGTTAAAGATGAAGAGAGAATACTGAAAGCAGCAAGAGAAAAACAGCAAGTTATGTTTTTCAAGTGAAACTCCATAAGGCTATTAGCTGATATTTTTAGCACAAACTTTACAGGCCAGAAGGGAGTGGTGTGATATATTTCAAGTGCTAAAAGGAAAACAAACAAACAAACAAACAAACAAACGTACAACAAAGAATACTCTGACAGCAAGATTACCATTCAGAAGTGAAGGGGAGATAAAGAGTTGCCCAGACAAACAGAAGTTCAAGGAGTTCATCTCTGTTACATTAGGCTTTAAAAGAAAATTTAAATGGACTCTTTTAAGTGGAAAAGAGAAGTCCATTATTAGAAGTGAGAAAATTATGAAAGGAGAAAGTTTCACTAATAAAAGCAAACATACAACAAAAGTAGAATATCAATCACTTATAAAGCTAGTATAAAGCTTAAAAGACAAAAGTAGTAACAAATTATATCTAAAATTAAGGGATTTATAAAAGAAGATGTAAAATATGACATACATAAAATGAAGGGAGTCAAAATGTAGTTCTTTCTGAGTGTGTGTGACTTAAAGTGACCATCAACTTAATATAGACTACTGTATACCTAGGATGTTATGTATGAACCTCCTGGTAACCACCAACTAAACACCTGTAATAGATAGAAATAGATAGAAATTGTCCAATCAAAAAAACATAGGGATACTGAATGGATAAAAAAACAAAACTCATTTTTATGCTGCCTAGATGAGACTCGCTTGAGACGTGATGGCAGAGACAGACTGAAAGTAGAGATTGAAAAATATATGCCATGCATATAGAGGCAAGTACACAAAGCCAGGGTAGCGATAATTTATATTAAGCAAAATAGACTTTAAAATAAAGACTGTAACAAGACAAAGGCATTACATAATGGTAAAGAGATCAGTCCAACAAGAGAATATGACAGTTGTAAATATCTATGGACCCAGTATAGAAACCCCTGAATATATAGCAAATATTAAGACATAAAAGGAGAAATCGACAGTAATACAATAATAGTAAGGGATTTTAACATTTACATCAATAAACTGTTCAGGCAGAAAATCAGTAAAGAAACAGTGGCTTTGAATGACACAATAGACCAGATGGATATAACAGATAAATATAGAACATTCCATCCCCAAACAGCAGAATACACATTCTTTTCAAGTGCACATGGGACATTCTCCGGGATAGCTCATACACGTCTCAATAAATTGAAGAAGATTGAAATTATAACAAGCATTTTTTCTGACCACACTGTTATGAAAATGGAAATGAATTACAAGGAAAAAACATGAATATGTACAGGCTAAACAACATGAAACTAAATAACCAATGGGTCAATGAAGAAATCAAAGAGGAAATACAAAAAACTTAAAAATTTTTTTTAACGTTTATTTATTTTTGAGACAGAGACAGAGCGTAAGCAGGGGAGGGGCAGAGAGAGAGGGAGACACAGAATCTGAAACAGACTCCAGGCTCTGAGCTGTCAACACAGAGCCCGACACGGGGCTCAAACCCACAAACTGTGAGATCATGACCTGAGCAGAAATTGGATGCTTAACTGACTGAACCACGTAGGGCCCCCCAAAAACCTTTAGATAAATGAAGATAGGAAAACAATGGTTCCAAATCTTTGAGATTCAACAAAGGCAGTTCTGAGAAGGAAGTTTATAGTGATACAGGTCTACCTCAAGAAACAAGAAAAATATCAATCTAACCTTATACCTAACAGAACTAGTAAAAAAACAAAGCCCAAAGTTAGTACAAGGAAGGAAACACCAGAGTGGAAATAAATGGGTATTAAAAGTGATAGAAAAGATAAAACCAGGAAGTGGTTCTTTGGAAAGACAAAACTGATTAAACTTTAAGCAGATTAAAGAAAAAGAGAAGACTTAAATCAGAAATAAAAGAGAATAACCAATACCAGAGAATTGTAAGTCTTATAAGAGAGTAGTATGGTAAGTAAGCCAATGAACTGGACAACTTAGAAGAAATGGATAAATTCATATATAAGAAAGTTATATATCATCTTATAAAACAGAATCAGGAAGAAATAGAAAATGTGGGCTGATGATTAGTAACAAAATTGAATCAGTAATAATAATAATAATACTCCCAACAAGCAAAAGAGGACCAGTTGGCCTCACAGCTGCAAAGAAGAGTACATTCAAACTTCTGAAGAGTAATACCTATTTTATTAAACTATTCCAAAAAAGAGAATTGCAAATTACATAGCTGATAAAGTACATTAGGGTGTCTGGAATAAAAATAAAATCAGATAAAACATGTTGGCGAAAATGTGGATCAGTCACCACTCTTGTACAGTGCTGGTGGGAATGTAAAGTGATACAACCCTTTTCGAAAGCAATCTGGGAGCTGGTTCCTCAGAGTTACAACATTTATGCTCTGAGGTATGCAGCCAAGAGGAATGTTAGTGTATATATACATAGACTTGCACATGAATGCTTATAGCAATTTCATTCATAAAGCTAAAAGATGGAATTAACCCAAATGTGCATCAACCTAAAAATGGACATAGGACATAATGGAGTATACCCATACAATGAAAGAATATTCAACTGTAACAGGAAAAAGAGATACTTGGTACAGCATGACTGCTTTCTCCTTAGAGAAACACAGATGGACCTTAAAAACATTATGCTAAGTGAAATAAGCCAGTCACAAAAAACCCTGATGGTATAAGATTCCTTTTATATGAAATATTTGGAATAGGCAAATCTATGGAGATAGAAAGGAGATGAGTCATTATTTGGGACTGGAGGATGGAGAAGGGAATAGGAGGTGGTGTCGAAAGAGTACAGTGTTTCCTTTAGACATAATTGTAATGTTCTAAAATTGTGGTAATGGTCACATATTTGTGAATCTACAAAAGCCCCTGTAAATTGTACACTTTGTAGGGTCATTTATGTAGTAGGTGAACTCTATCACAGTAACATCTTTAGTAGTTTTTCATGCATGTTTTTTTAAACTTTTTCAATATATTTATACTAGCTACTTTTATGTGTTTGCTCAATTAAACATGTGTATCCACGCTTACTTATTTTTCACATTTGTCCTAATTTCGATTAAAATGATTATTTGAGATAATATAGCAACTCTGAATTCTAATTTTTCTTTTGTTGTTGTTCTTTAGTGACTTGTTTGAACTGAACCCATAGTTTGTTTTCCCCCTCAGCGTGCATGGGTTGATGTGTCTGCTCAAAACACTTTTTAACTTTTTAAAAATTATAAACCCAGCTTCTTAATGGTTACTGGTGTGTCATTGTAATTCAGCCAGTATTTAAATAGAAGTTGTATTCAAACACTTTGAGTAACCCTTCCATCCTCTGTATGTGAATCTGTATGTGGGTTGGAGAATATTCAAATTTCAGGATTTGCTTTCCATTGGGTTCTCTTTTATTTCCTCTGCATGTGCCCATGGCATCATGTTCATTCAGGGATAAGTGGATAAGAGGGCCCTGTCTGGTCTCTTCTGTGCATGTGCACAGACTTGCACATGAGCATAGCTTCCCATCTCCAAGGATATGTGGATTTTTATTAAGATTCTATCTGTTCCATACATCAGTTCTCCTTGTTGAATATCTGGCTAGTCTGTCATCCCAGTCCCATCGCTTGCCTCAACCAGGGCTGCAGCCTCAGGTTGGGCTGTGGGGTTGTGTCTGTTGCTAAGCTTGCTACTGTTTACAGTCATGTGCAAGAGTGTGTTTTTCTTTCTGCTGCAAGTGTCCTGATCCCCTTATAGCAGCGAAGCTGCTGTTTCTCATGGCTTGTCCTTCCCTTCTAAAACTAGCACAGTAACCAGGTTGGGGCAGGGCTATCAGAGAAGCTTCAGGCAAGAAGACTGTCACTGTTTTTGCCAAAGATGTAGAAGTTTTTCTTGAATAAGTGTTCCTCTGTTTGCTCTAAGGCTTTGGTTAGTCTCCAGAGTTTTGAAAAGAGTGTGACAGTTTTGTCCAGGTTTATGGTTGCTTTTTGGAGAAAGGACTTGCCAATATCCTTTGTTATGCTAGTCACAGTTGGTTTCCATAGTCTCTTTTGTTTGTTCTGTGTGTGTGTGTGTGTGTGTGTGTGTGTGTGTGTGTGTGTGTGTGTTTTGGTGTTGTTTTGTAATTGCAAAGTTTTAGGTATGTTTTCTGTATTTCCTAGAGAGCTATCCTACTTTAATTTTACACAGTCAGAAACAAATTATGAAATGGTAAACTTCTCTCATAGAGAAAGATCATAGGATTTAGAAGTTTGGTCCTTTGGGGTGCCTGGGTTACTCAGTCAGTTAGCGTCCAACTCTTGATTTCAGGTCAGGTTATGATCCCAAGGTCCTAGGAGCCAGGGTCATGAGTACTTGGGATTCTTTTTATGTCTCCCTCTGCCCCTTTCCTCTGCTCACCCTTGTTCTATCTCTCAAGTTAAAAATAAATTAAAAAAAATAGAAGTGTGATCCTTCATTTATGATTTCCTCTAGGCTACACAAAAAGTTATTCACTATGGATCTCCACTTCTGGCAGAGCAGAGAATATACAGGAGTTTGGAATCTCCTCCTTTTTTTCTTGCCCCACTAGTCCCTAGAAAATATGGGAGGGTAATACACAGATAAGGTATCCTGTACTTATGTATTATTTATCTCTTCCATTCTTTTGTAAGTTCCACCATCTTCATCAGGGTTTTGTAGAATATTTTGAAGTGAAATCCTGAAGTATGGTTCCCACTGGCGATGTACTCCTTTCAGATGCAAGTAATAAATTTCAGAATTTGTTCAATGTATTTTGAGGATCAACTACTTACAAAAACATTCATGGGATATAGGGAGCACATTGAATCTAAAGGCACGGATAAGGAATTATGTCATGCAGCGATAAGCAGTTGTAGTGTCTGGAAAATTCTTTTATAGTACTTTCGTGGTCCCTCTCCAGTGGCACTTTTAACATTCTCTCTCAACTGCTCTTATCTGTGTCTGTGTCTAAGGTTTTCAGCTTTTTGAGGGGCTTTGTCTCAATGCCCTTGTTCCCCAGCATAGCTCCTTGAATATAAAAGATGCTTAATAAATCTCTCTTAATGAACTTCTTGGGAATAAAAGAAACATAAATTTTGCATCTTCATTATTTACCAGGAGAGTTAATTTCTGTCACTTTCCCTGGTCTCCATCAGCTCAAATATTATTAGCAAACAATTTGGTACTATTTAACAACACTTAATAAACAGTGTTATTTCCATTCTCAAGGAAGTGCACCTGTTGTCTAAACGTAGTTACCATGGCAGTAGTGGCAAAGATATTAAGATATCCATTTTCCAGAAAAATTGAGCCTATCCAATTTTTGTCAATCTCACATAAAGATGACAGTTTCTTTTCTGAAAATCATTAAACAAGATGAGCATACACACACACACACACACACACACACACACACACACACACACAAAACACAAAACTTACAAAAGATGATGTTAATCCAATAACAAAGAGTCATAACTCCTGATTTTTTTCTTTTATTTCAGGATGTAATTTATAATTTAAGGATTAACTGAATATGGAAGGTAACTAACATTTTTTACTTTATAGAGGATTATGCAGAATATAAGCCACAGTCTGGAGAAACATTATGACTCATACAGGTTGAGCCTGCAAATTAAAAAATCTATTTTGAGAGGCCTTTCCTACATTGGTACAAAATGATAAAATGTTAACACATTCTGGTAGCAGTGCCTTCTGTTACTTAGAAAAATTAAGGATAATTGTAGTTTCTTGGAGGATCTAGGTAACAAGTGTACCAATTATATTATTTTTCAATGCAACATAGATGGAAAATAAAGCCACAGTTTTCCAGTTTTTAAGAAAAAATTTCAGATCAGACCCAAGGAATTAGGTTGGCAAAAAAGATACTTTAAATTAATTTTGAAGGTTTATTTTCTTAGAAATCTTGTCTTTAAGTATAAGAGGTTCTGAGACTATAGTGTAGGAAATTTTACTAAGGTACTCTGCTGCTCAGAACCTTAATTTTCAAGTAAACTGAGAATCATACAATGTTTGAACTAGTGCCTCCTCTCTTGGAAGATAGGGGCTTCTGGGTTGTCCAAGTCACCTGAATTGGGGACCGCCTTCACAATGTTCTCCTCTAGTCACTGAGTTTACATGACTTCTCCATCTCTTGTGACCAAGTTTACCTTTAATGTCCACTACTCTCTTGGGCTAATACTGGCTGTGAATGTTAAGTGAAATGATTTCTTGAAAAAAGGAGTTGTAGAAAGGGAAGGCAGTTTTCCTTGATGCTCTTAGGGGCACTGGCTGGATGAAAACTCACCTGACAAAGATAGATGAATGAGAGAAAAGCAAACATGTTTTTTAAATATTACTTTTATGAGGCATGGGAACTTTCTTAAGGATCTGGAGACTCAAAGAACTAGTTCAACCTGAGTATTTTATACTAGATTTGATAGGGAGTATAGAGTCATGGAGAAATATGATAGGGCCCTAAAGAGTATGAGGTAAAAATAGTAAACTGGGGAACTTTACAAGGCTTTTTGGTTCAGATTCTTCTCAGTGTCTCTTTATCTTCAGAGATAAGGCTGTTGCTTTCCTCTGGTGTAAGGAGGACGCCCTTCACAGAGGGCTTGTTTGATCTGCCTCAGGGGAGAAAGGTGGGGGAAGGTCAGAGTGACTCATGCTTCTGCTGTTTTCTCCAACTCTTTCAATTTAAAATATTCAATATGTTAAAGCACCATGCTTTGGAGTAGCATGTTAAGAACCCCATCAGAGTATATGACAGACTTCAGAGCCCTACTGTTATTTCCTTGCACTAATCATACCTGGTTTGTATAGTCTTGCAAAGCATGGGTATAAAAGAACCTTTAACTTTGAATCTCAAGTTTCAGCAGCACTGAGAGCAGATAGAAGCTTTGGAATTTCATCCTTTCCTAGTCCCCTATTGCTGTGTGAAATAAGTCAGTCAGAGAAGGACAGATATTCTATGCTTTCACTCATATGTGGATCTTGAGAAAGTTAACAGAAGTCCACAGGGGAAGGAAGGGGCAAAAATAGACACAGAGAGGCAGGGAGGCGAACCACAAGATACTCTTAAATATGGAGAACAAACTGAGGTGGATGTGGGGTGAGGGAGAAGGGAAAATGGGTGATGGGCATTGAGGAGGGCACTTGGGATGAGCACTGGGTGTTGTATATAAGCCATTTTGACTATACATTATATTAAAAAAAGAAATGGAAAGAAGGCATTATAGAGGCAAGGTTTCCTATCCCCATGTATTAACTCTTCCTCTATCCCATCTGTATACATATCCAGAGTAAGAAGGAGCTATAGTTTTGCCTTTTTATAAAAATTTCTACTCTATGTAGCACGACACCCTAAATCTATGTTCAGAATAAATAAGCAGACCATAAGGGAATTCAGTAAAATATTTTCTTAATTTTATTTATTTTTATTTATTTTATTAAAAAAAATTTTTTTAACGTTTTATTTATTTTTGAGACAGGGGGAGACAGAGCATGAACAGGGGAGAGTCAGACAGAGAGAGACACAGAATCTGAAACAGGCTCCAGGCTCTGAGCTGTCAGCACAGAGCCCGACACGGGGCTCGAACTCACGGACCGAGAGATCATGACCTGAGCCAAAGTCGGCCGCTTAACCGACTGAGCCACCCAGGCGCCCCTTCTTAATTGTATTTAATGAGATCTTAAATAAGATCTAATTTGAAGATTTAGAGAATACAATGAATCAAGTTTTCAAATTGCATGCGAGTTTTCTTTTACACTATAACAAAGTAGCTCCAAACATCATGGCTTTAAAAGGACAATCGTTTAGTGTTGTTCACAAGTGAGGATTTGCTAGATGGAACTGTTGACCTAGGCGGCATCAGCTGTTCTCTCCTGGGCTTTCTTGTGCACCTGCATTTTGTGAGCTAGTTGGTCTTAGATGGCCTCCATCATATTTCTCATGATTGGCTGTCTCCCAAACCAGACTGACCCAGGTAATAGATGCTAACTAATGTCTCTCCTCACCTAGGAGACTAGCCCAGAGGTATACAGGTCTTTCAAAGCTTAGGCTCAGGACTGACATGTAGCAATTTTGCTGGTAGGTAATTGTTCAACTATCTCAGGCAAGTCACAGTGCAACTCAAGAGTTGGGGTCAGAAAATTAACCTCATAATGAAAGGATTGGCAAAGTCACATTGCAAGAGGTGTGGATATATGTTGGGGAGTAATTGCATCCATATTTTGCAAATTGTCACAAATGATGATGATGATTCAATAGCAGGAGAATAAGAATTTTCCTGTTTCCTAAATAAGGATGAGAAAAACCTGGCATTACCAATGATTATTTTTCTACCTTCTCAACACTTTTTTTTCCATTACTGGCCAGGTCTTCCCAGGTAAATAACCATTAATAATAAAAACTTTGCCTTCTAATTTTTGGCGGTAGTACTAAAATTTTCATTCCTTAACAAATTAAACTGTTGCACATTTGGGAAGGCAATCTTTATACACTTTGGAAGAAATTTATTCTCAGGGATAATCTGTTAATTATTGCAAAATCAATCATTTCAGGACATTACTTCCAAAGATCGCATTATATCCATTAATAATATATCTACATCAGTGCTTCTTTAAAAAAAGAAGGAGGTGAGTTTTTTTGTTTTTTCTGGCATGAAGTTTCTTCATTGTATCTGAGGTATGAAACTAACATAACAATTTGGTTTCAGAAATTGCTAAGACTGTTGAATTTTTAGTGGAAACAAAGTGTAAAAAAACAAATTCAACCAGCGGAGTCTATTCTTACCTGAATAAAGAGACTCCCAGAAGGCTCTGGCCTTTGGTTTATTAATATATTGCTCTGGCTGCTGTATATTACCTGGGAAATGGCTCAGGCTCCATAACACAGCTTTTTTTTTTCTCCCAATTCCTCCTCTGGATAGTTTATTAAAACTCAGGTAGGCCCTGAGGATGCCATTTGATATACCAAGTCACCCTGGACTGAAAGAATTACACAACAGCTAACAGTTTCTGAATTGCAACTAAAGTGTCCTGTGCTTTTAGACACATTGAATCTTTGAGGGAAATTAGAAACATATTGAAACCTTTGTTTGATTTTTGCTCTTGTTATCACTGATTGTTGTTCTGCATAAGATCACTATGTTTGGACTTGATCAGCTTCTACTCTCCTCTAATGGAAACTTTTAAATGTACAAACTAAAGAAATGTATTTCTACAAATGCCTTAAGTGCCTTGAGACTTAATTCCTACTTCCACAAAATTGTGCAATTTGGGGGCATACTTTTCACTTGTTAGCAACAAGTTAAGCACACTTAAGATATAATATTTCCAAGAAATCCTCCATAACCTTTTTGTCTGGAGTACCCCATTTGTAAACACCCCCTCACTTATTAGCAATTTACTATTTCCTATTTGTGCTTCATAAGTGGATTCCATCAATTTTTTCTTTTCACCCTTTAGACAAGCAATATATTCTAAACCAAAAATATCCTCAAAAGTATAAAAAAACCCTATTTTTACTTCTTTTTCAAAGTGGAGAGAAAATAATTATTGATAAGACATTTTTTCTTCTAAAACATAAATATACAACATAAAATTAAGCTTCAAAGTCCTCATTTGCAAAAATATAAGGTTTTCCAATCAGTCAGTATATATGAGTGGCATTTCTGTAGTTAAACAAAATTAATGAGTGAGGATTTGAAAAATATAAAAATGGAGAAAAGCAAGATGTGTTAGTAACTCATATACTTCCTGCTGTCAGAAAGAAATAGCCATATCTGTTTTCTTATTATTGTATCAAAGGAGAGGATTTTTTCCCTTATAGCTCTTCTAAAGACTTAATGCTTTAGTCTTGCCTGTTTCTTACATGTCAATGATCTGTTGGGGTTCTTTGCACAATGACTAGGTAAGCAGAAGTGTTTTTAGAGACCCTTGGCTCAACATTACAAATAAAATATTTTAAAAAGAAAAATTTAAGCAAACAGTTTAACTATGTTATTAGCCTGATACCTGGTTTTCCCCATATATAGATGACCCCAATGTGAGAAAAAAATGTATTTAGTAATCTCTATTTTAGGAACTAGGTACCCCAATGGAGGAAGGAAAAATACATCAGGAAATCCAAAAAAACCTTAAAAGATCATTTTAAAAATTATCTTAGAAGTGTATACCTGTATTTTAATTAGGGATACTAGATTTGTGTAGAAACTATTAATTGTCTCTGGAATAAGTAAGAGCATGCTCAGTTCACAGTGGGTGATTTTCTGTTACATGGTGTCCATTTCTTTTTATTGTTATTCATTCACTTTGCTTTCATTTATCCATTAATTCAGGAAATAACACTTGAAGGTCTCTAGGAGTCTAAGGTAAATGAGACCAAAATTAAATTTCAAGGAGCATCTTTACTTGCCAAGAAATGACACATTCAAATAATAATAATAATAATAATAATAATAATAATACACACTGTAATATAGAAAGTGCATCAAAGCATAGTGGGGATATTTATGAGAGAGAATTAGTACTGGGGTTAATAGGCATCCAGGTGGGCATATGCAGTGGGTTTTCTGTTTGTGTCACTCTAAATCCTATGTTGAAATCCTAATCCCAGTGTAATGGTATTAGGAGGTGAGACTTTGAGAGGTGATTAAGTCATCAGGATAGCGCTCTCATGAATGAGAATCCATGCCCTGATAAAGAAGAGGCCACAGAAGGATATAGCAAGAAGATAGCCATATGTAAACCAGAAAGAGTGCTTTTATCAAGAACTTAACCCTGCTGGCACAGTGATCTCATGCTTCCTACCTCCAGAACTGTGTAAAGGAAATGTGTCTTGTGTAAGCTACTCATTTGGTGCTAATTTGTATAGTAACCTGAACTAAGAAAGTGATATTAAAAAGATGGAGTGTTGCTACAACAGGTACTTAAAAATGTGAAAGTGGCTTTGGAACGAGATAATGGGTAGAGGCTGGAAGAATTCTGAGGTTCATGCCAGGAGAAGCAAGGATTATTAGGAAGAGATCATTTTAAAGGCAATTCTGGTGAAAGCTAGGAAAGGAGAGAGGAGAGCTACAGAGAGTATTTCCATCTTCTTGGAAAATACATAAATAATTGTGTACAAAACGTCAGTGGAAGAATGGATGGTAAAGGCCATTCTAATGAGGTCAGATAGAAATAAAGAACATAAAATTGGAATGTAGAGGAAAGATGATTTTTCTTACAAAGTGGCAAAGAATCTGGCTAAACTGTGCTCATGTTCTAGTGTTTTGTGGAGGACAGAACTTGAGACGTGAAGTTGAATATTTGGATAGGAGATTTCTGTGTGAAATGTTGGGGTGGCTTGTTTCTTCCTGACTGTTTATAGTAAAAAAGAGAGGTGGGGTAGAGAGAGGTGGGGAAAAGAGAAGAGAGGCGGGGTACCTGGGTGGCTCAATCTGTTGGGCATCCGACTTCAGCTCAGGTCATGATCTCACGCTTCATGGGTTCAAGCCCTGCATTGGGCTCTGTGCTGACAGCTCTCAGAACTTGGAGTGTGCTTCAGATTCTGTGTCTTCCTCTCTCTCTGCCCCTCCCCCCGTTTCACTCTGTCTCTCAAAAAAGAATAAGCATTAAAATAATGTTTAAAAATTTGGGAAGAGAGAAATAACTTGAAAATGGAATTAACAAGGAAAAAGTAACTAGAAAGTAAAGATTTGGGAAATTGGCAACCTATTCATACTGCAAACAATGAGAAGACCTGTTTTAAGAGACATTGAGAGAGATTATTTCTTTCTCCATAATGTGAGGATAGGAGAGAACATAACCTTCTGTGAACGAGAAGGAAAGCTCTTACCAGGAATCAGATTGGCAGGCACCTTGATCTTGGGCTTCCCAGTTTCCAGAACTGTGAGTGAGGAAACATACCTGTTGCTTAGGCCAACCAGTCTTCCATTAATGCAACCCAACCTAAGACAATTCTCCTCTGTGAGATGAAAGATTGAGGTGAGTGTTCTCCAAGTCCTTAGAGTTCTGTGCTCTGGATCTGTACCCTGAATCTTTATGTTTGAGAAAATGCTGTTACTAACACAAATATAAGTGATATACATTGATCATGGAAAGAATGTAAATAAAAACATATTTACAGTACTATACTTGCTATTCTACTATAGGCTGGAACAGGAACTTATGTAACCCTTAGGACAGTCTGACCAGCCTGGAGCATGTGAAGTCTCAAGTGATGTGGACTTTTTACCAGGAGGGATCATAGGATAAAGATATTTCAGATGGAGATAACAGCATTCAACATGAACAGAAACAGAAAAGCAGGGCGGAGGTGGGAAGGAGTATGGTGTAATGACAAATCTGTGAATGTAACAGACACTGATGGTTTATTGGCTAGGTCACTTCAGCATCTATCCATATTCATGATGGTGGTTCCGTATTGCCACCATTTAAGCTCTGCCTGAGGACCTTCTCTGGACACAGACATACGCTAAGGCTGCAGAAGCTTCCCTCAGAACAGATGGAAGTTAGAGAACAAGTAACCTAGTGCCTTTGCCCTTGAGGTGAGATGACTTAGAAGTCTGTCCTGCATGATCTCTTAGAGCCCCAGGGAATTGTGCATATCTGAGCCTGCAACAGTGCTCACACTGGAAGTGAGCTCTTCACTTTCTCAATTTTACCCTGTCTCTCTAGTGGTGGTTTCTGGGACCATCTTCCAAAAAATTACTTTCTCTTCAAACCTACCTGAGAGTTGGCTTATGGGGGTCCCTAACCCATAGTCGTGGGTATTGTTCTGTAACTACAATTCAGATGTCATGAGAGTATAGCTGAAAGACTTGCCACATGTTGAGGGACTTTGTTTGACATTCTGATGATTTTGTATTTTATCTCACGACTTAAGAGAGGCCATCAGAGGCTTATAAAGAGGGAAATGACTTCAGCTTAGTGTTTTAAAAGATAATTCTTCCAGAAATGGAATGTGGAAGTAATTTCTTTATGTATCTAACTATTGTAATAATTTTAGAAAGAATAATAAAAGCCTAAATGATATATGAGAGATGATACTAACACAAGTCACAGACTTAAGAGACATTGCAGTGGGAGAATTGGCAAAATATGGTGACCAGGCTAGATTTGGGCAGGGGTGGCTGGAGGACAGTACTTGAAGAAACACTAGTGCTTGGGTAGTCAATACTATCAGCCAAGACAAAGAACAGAGGTGGGGTGGATTTACCTTTGCTTCTGTTTGAGCGTGGCTCCCTCATGTTTCTTTGGAAAGATAGACTGTTAAGAGGGAACTGACAAGCATCAGAAGGGCTGATCATCTGACAAGTTATTCAGGAAATAACTCTGCCAACCTTTAAAGTCCATACAACTTCCTATTTTTGTTATGAGATACTAGCAGATGTTGGGATAGGGAAGAGGTGCACAAATGTGACAGTAGAGGAGACTATAGCAGGATTCCTTTTTTTTGTTCCTAAGGGGACCACTGGAATGACTGCCTGCTTGGTCATAGAATCCACTTTCTTACTTATCTCCAGTGTTTCCTTGTGAGAATAATGGCAGGTTTGACAAGAGCAACTGCTACCATATGCATTGTGCATATGTAAAGAAATTGGAGCATGGAGGTGACCTGTAGATTTCCTGAGGCTCTGCGGTGAGTTAATGGTTATCATTGGGATCCCACTTTTTGAGTGTTAGGTCAGTTTCTTACACACAGTAAGTGAAGTAAGTAGGTGAAGATACCTGCTTAAAAGAGTATGGTAGATGGCTCGAAGTTGGTTGGAGCATTAAAACAGCAGAAGGGATTGAGGGGCTTGTTCAGTTAAAACTTCTCCCCGTGGGTCCAACTCTGCTAGATTTAGTAGACTGTGACAAACTATTGGCAAGTGAATTTCACTCAGTGGCTTCAAGGCTCCCTTGATAAATACTTATCCTTTGGCAGGCCATACATTCTCAGCCCCTTTAAAACTAAGTCTGTGAACCTAGTGGATTGGGTAAATTGAAATCAATAGTAGCCGGAGAGAGAGAGAGAGAGAGATTCACTGCATGACAGATCCATGTACACCTCTTCACTGCAAATAGATACAGACCACAGAAGGGTGGAAATCTTATCCTATCCCAGAGGGCAAGAGGTTTTCTACAGATTTCATTACTTTGTAAAATGTTCCATGGTCTTGAGCAACATTTATTCAGGACCTTCTGGGCTATGATGTATGCACTCTTTGCTAAGTGACCTCCAGAGTAAAAGTTTTAAAGTTTTTATCTGTGCTAATTAGGGTGTGGAACAAGGACACTTGCAATAAGGTATGTTGTTAAGTGTGGTGCTAGACACTTAGAGTGAAAGGCCCTATTGTATAGATTCACCAGGAAATTCTATTTGAGAAATTCAATGCCAGATTTAGAATTCTTTATGTGAAACCATGGTCACAAGTGTTGGCTAAGGCTATAAGCATAAACTCCTTACAGGTGCAACCTAAAGCAAAAATTATTCAATAAGAAATTATTGACCCGGATGCCTGGGTAGCTCAGTAGGTTAAGCCTCTCTTGATTTTGGCTCAGGTCATGATCTCACTGTGAGTTTCAGCCCCATGTTAGGCTCTGCACTGACAATGCAAAGCCTGTTTGGGATTCTGTCTCCCTCTTTCTCTCTGCCCTTCCCCCACTCGTATTCATATTCTCTCTCTCTCTCTCTCTCTCTCTCTCTCTCTCTCTCTCTCAAAAAGAAATAAATATAAAAAAGAAATTGAGGGCCTACTGATTTTATTTATTATATCATGTTTTATTTTATTTTTTAAGTTTATTTATTTATTTTGAGAGAGACATAGACAGCCTGAGTAGGGGAGGGACACAGAGGGAGGGAAAGAGAGAATCCTAGGCAGGCCTCGCACTGCCAGCACAGAACCCAACAGGGAGCCCAAACCCACAAACCATGAGATCATGTCCTGAGCCGAAACCAAGAGTAGGACACTTTACCTAACTGAACCACCCAGCAGCCCCTGATTTTATTTTTTAAAAAATGATTACTATCTACTTTCAGAGAGCAAGCAAATGGGTGAGGGGCAGAGGGAGAGAGAATCTTGAACAGGTTTCATGCTCAGCACAAAACACCATGCAGGGCTTGATCTCACGATCTTGAGATCATGACCTGAGCCAAAATCAAGAATCCCAATCTCAACTGACTGAACCACCCAGGCACCTGATCGGTACCACCAGGTACCAAAAAATAGGTACCAAAAATTCTTCACTAGAAACCCACTTCCTGATTTTGAGGAGTTTCTAACCTAATTGATTCTTAGAACTTTATAGCAATGAAATAAGTTAAAATGTTTTAAACTTGTTAATCTGAATAATCATTAAGAGGTTACTTGGTTTCATTTTTATATATATTTTAACCTATAAACGAGTAAGTGACAAAGTTTTCTTTGACCATAGAGTTAACATGCCATCTTTAATTTTTCTGTCTTTTCATGAAAATGAGGTCCTTCTTGATATTCCAACTATTAAAATAATTCCCCTAATCCCCCAGTTCTAAATCCCATGGCTTTGCACACACTTGTTTTTGTGATACCGTATTTCCCATTTTATTCAGCCTTTTGTTGATTTAATTATATCTTGTTTTGTTTATCAGGGATATGGTATATCATCAGTAGATGAACTTGCCTTGTATACTTATCTAGTAATTTATATAGGATAAAATATGGTTCAATAGTCTCTGCCAGTCCTAAACACAGGGGTTTAGACTTCCATGATTGTCTGATCAAAAGGATTTTTTTTTATCATCATGGAGGACCCTTTAAAGCTCTGGGAATCCCTTCCCCTTCTTTCTGGCTAATGATTTTGAAAGACCAGAGTCTGAGTTTTGAATTATGAAGTAAAATATTACTCATCGAGGGGACATAGTCTTCCATAATTATAATTGATAACCATGTCATTTTTTTTTTAGAAAAACCTCTTCCTGATTCCATGAGAAAATAAAGGATTAAGGAAAAGTCAGTCTTTGACAACTGGGACCCACGTGCAGATAGTTTACTAGTAGCTTAAGAGTGCTGCTCCATTGTTGAATGGAAGAATTCTTTCTCCTTCAGCTCAGCAGTAAAATCTGTAGAGGATTTGTTTCTCGTTATTTGTCACTTTTAGTAACACATAAAGCTGTGGTTGTTTTATGAAAAAAAGCCCTGTAGATTCAGGAATTCTGATTTGTATCTTAAAATTTTGATTCTTAAAACTAAGCCATCCTACTATATTCATTTAATACACATGAGATTCTTGTATGCAGGGGTAGGAATGCTTGAAAAAGAACAACACAAAGTATTGAATGCATGAAAATTTGTAGATCGATTCATATATGGAGAAGAATTTGTGTTTTATTTTCCCAAACCAGAAATGTGTGGTATTGTGGAAATGCAATATTCACTAAGTTACTTAACCAACCATATCCTCTGTTTAACTGAAAATAGAAAATAATTCTAATACGTATTTGATGGGATTTTATGAGGAGTAAATAAAGTAAATCAAAGGAAGTTATTAACCACAGTACCAAGTACATAATAATCATTCATGATGGTCAGTTACTAGTACCATAATTTTTCTTACTATTATTATAATACTACCATGCAGGTAAGTGAGTAGTACCAGAGTCAGGTTTTATTTCTGTTGTGCTAACAAATCTTTCTGGAGAGAGAATTCTAGTCATTTATACCTATCTGTATAGTCTTTTGTACTGTCCAGATTTTTGAAACTTGATTGATATGCCATTCGTAATCCCAATGAACTGTATATTTGCTACTTATTTCCTGGAAGATTAACTTGCATGTTCTTCCCATCATATTGATTGTATATTTGTGGATGCATATTGCAGATGCTATAAAACTATGTGAGAAGTTGGGCCTAAACATAGGAGATTTTAAATACTGGAAGACTGTTGCATTAATAGGAGCAACCATAATACCAAGCAGAGCATGATCTAAGTAAGAGTGGTGCACAGTGCTCTGGATGTTCTGGGAGCCATTACATCAGTTGGAGAAATCATAAAACATTTTAGAAGTAAGGGGATGTGAGTGGGTCCTTTAAGAACAGTTTAGGTTTCATTAAGAGGAGGCAGACGGGATGGACATTTTAGGGGGATCAAAGAGCATGGGCAAGCATCTGAAATGTTAAGGAAGGTTACTGGTCCAGTTTGGGCCTGGAGGGAGGAAATGGGAGGATGAGAAGGAAAAGGTAAGTCAGAGAGTACAGTTGGAAATGGTTCTGCTAAGAAATTTGAATTTTTTCCAGTAGGGAATAGGGAGTTACTGAAAAAGGAAAGAATATTCATGATCTGAATGGTGAGATTGAGAGATCAAGGAGCTTACTAAGGAAATAAGTGAAGTCATCTATGTAGGTTGCATGCAGTGCTAAGAAAAGGTACTGGCAGGAAGGATGTAAGTACATGAGGCAGAAAGGGTGAAGTTACTCGTTACAGAAGAAAGCAAAGAAGGAGGGCTGAAGGATTGGATCCTTCCTGCAAGATTGGTAGAAAAGCAAAGATATTATCAGAACTCAGGACATCTCAAAACATACCACCTAAGGACATTTACACATAATCGTCCCTTTGCCTGACATGTTCTTCTTCTAACTATTCAAATGGCTCGTGGTATTACCTACTTTGAATTTTTCTAAAAAAGGTGGCTTTTCACCTTCTCCCATTTGCTCCATTTACAATGGTAGCCCACACTGTTCTATCACCTGGCCTGGATTCTTGATGTCCCTTAATATGCTCTTTTTCTTTTTCCTGTAAAATTCATCACCGTCTAAAATGCTAAATAACGTTTTTTTTATTTTGTGTAGTGTTTACTTCTCTTTTCCTCCTCCACTCTTCTATTAATAGATGAATTTCAGAACTAGAAAAAGACACAGTAAACATGCTCAATAAATACTTATTGAGTGAACAAAGTATTGTATTAGGGTTTCTTGGGAGTCTTTAAACAAAAAAGAGCCATTTTTAGTTTAAAACTGTACTTGAACATATGTTTGTAGGTGTTTTGAAGATTCTTAAATACCACTTTTTCATTAAGGCATCTTAAATGTTTTTCCTTACAATTTTTCTTATGCTGTTTCAAAAATGAAGGTAACATTTGCTTAGGAAATGTAAAATATGACTTATTTCTGTTTAAGTATTTTTATTTTTAATTAGCAAGGTACAAATTAGTGGTATAATAAGAATAACATTGTGAACAAGGAAGAGAATTCCCTTTTGAGATATTATTCCAAATAATCTTTCATTCCAAAGAGTGAAGTACATGAAAAATGAACTTTGCTGTAACTCAGCTTTTAATTTAGGTCTGAAAGTTACTATCTTTAACAATGTCCTCGTTAGACTCTAGATGCCAATTCCTGCAAAGCCTCCTTAGCATAACCTTTTCTTTTTTCAATATATGAAGTTTATTGTCAAATTGGTTTCCATACAACACCCAGTGCTCATCCCAAAAGGTGCCCTCCTCAATACCCATCACCCACCCTCCCCTCCCTCCCACCCCCCATCAACCCTCAGTTTGTTCTCAGTTTTTAACAGTCTCTTATGCTTTGGCTCTCTCCCACTCTAACCTCTTTTTTTTTTTTTCCTTCCCCTCCCCCATGGGTTTCTGTTAAGTTTCTCAGGATCCACATAAGAGTGAAACCATATGGTATCTGTCTTTCTCTGTATGGCTTATTTCACTTAGCATCACACTCTCCAGTTCCATCCACGTTGCTACAAAAGGCCATATTTCATTCTTTCTCATTGCCATGTAGTATTCCATTGTGTATATAAACCACAATTTCTTTATCCATTCATCAGTTGATGGACATTTAGGCTCTTTCCATAATTTGGCTATTGTTGAGAGTGCTGCTATAAACATTGGGGTACAAGTGCCCCTATGCATCAGTACTCCTGTATCCCTTGGGTAAATTCCTAGCAGTGCTATTGCTGGGTCATAGGGTAGGTCTATTTTTAATTTTCTGAGGAACCTCCACACTGCTTTCCAGAGCAGCTGCACCAATTTGCATTCCCACCAACAGTGCAAGAGGGTTCCTGTTTCTCCACATCCTCTCCAGCATCTATAGTCTCCTGATTTGTTCATTTTGGCCACTCTGACTGGCGTGAGATGATATCTGAGTGTGGTTTTGATCTGTATTTCCCTGATGAGGAGCGACGTTGAACATCTTTTCATGTGCCTGTTGGCCATCCGGATGTCTTCTTTAGAGAAGTGTCTATTCATGTTTTCTGCCCATTTCTTCACTGGGTTATTTGTTTTTCGGGTGTGGAGTTTGGTAAGCTCTTTATAGATTTTGGATACTAGCCCTTTATCTGATATGTCATTTGCAAATCTCTTTTCCCATTCCGTTGGTTGCCTTTTAGTTTTGTTGGTTGTTTCCTTTGCTTTTTATCTTCATAAGGTCCCAATAATTGATTTTTCCTTTTAATTCCCTTGCCTTTGGGGATGTGTCGAGTAAGAGATTGCTACAGCTGAGGTCAGAGAGGTCTTTTCCTGCTTTCTCCTCTAGGGTTTTGATGGTTTCCTGTCTCACATTCAGGTCCTTTATCCATTTTTAATTTATTTTTGTGAATGGTGTGAGAAAGTGGTCTGGTTTCAACCTTCTGCAAGTTGCTGTCCAGTTCTCCCAGCGCCATTTGTTAAAGAGACTGTCTTTTTTCCATTGGATGTTCTTTCCTGCTTTGTCAAAGATGAGTTGGCCATACGTTTGTGGGTCTAGTTCTGGTGTTTCTATTCTATTCCATTGGTCTGTGTGTCTGTTTTTGTGCCAATACCATGCTGTCTTGATGATGACAGCTTTGTAGTAGAGGCTAAAGTCTGGGATTGTGATGCCTCCTGCTTTGGTCTTCTTCTTCAAAATTACTTTGGCTATTCAGGGCCTTTTGTGGTTCCATATGAATTTTAGGATTGCTTGTTCTAGTTTCGAGAAGAATGCTGGTGCAATTTTGATTGGGATTGCATTGAATGTGTAGATAGCTTTGGGTAGTATTGACATTTTGACAATATTTATTCTTCCAATCCATGAGCAGGGAATGTCTTTCCATTTCTTTATATCTTCTTCAATTACCTTCAAAAGCTTTCTATAGTTTTCAGCATACAGATCTTTTACATCTTTGGTTAGATTTATCCCTAGGTACTTTATGCTTCTTGGTGCAATTGTGAATGGGATCAGTTTCTTTATTTGTCTTTCTGTTGCTTCATTGTTAGTGTATAAGAATGCAACTGATTTCTGGGGCGCCTGGGTGGCTCAGTCGGTTAGGCGTCCGACTTCGGCTCAGGTCACGATCTCGCAGTGTGTGAGTTCGAGCCCCGCGTCGGGCTCTGTGCTGACTGCTCAGAGCCTGGAGCCTGTTTTGGATTCTGTGTCTCCCTCTCTCTCTGACCCTCCCCCATTCATGCTCTGTCTCTCTCTGTCTCAAAAATAAATACACGTTAAAAAAAAAAAAATTAAGAATGCAACTGATTTCTGTACATTGATTTTGTATCCTGCAACTTTGCTGAATTCATGTATCAGTTCTAGCAGACTTTTGGTGGAGTCTATCGGATTTTCCATGTATAATATCATGTCATCTGCAAAAAGCGAAAGCTTGACTTCATCTTTGCCAATTTGGATGCCTTTGATTTCCTTTTGTTGTCTGATTGCTGATGCTAGAACTTCCAACACTATGTTAAACAACAGCGGTGAGAGTGGGCATCCCTGTCATGTTCCTGATCTCAGGGAAAAAGCTCTCAGTTTTTCCCCATTGAGGATGATGTTAGCTGTGGGCTTTTCATAAATGGCTTTTATGATCTTTAAGTATGTTCCTTCTATCCCGACTTTCTCAAGGGTTTTTATTAAGAAAGGGTGCTGGATTTTGTCAAAGGCCTTTTCTGCATCGATTGACAGGATCATATGGTTCTTCTCTTTTTTTTTGTTAATGTGATGTATCACGTTGATCGATTTGCGAATGTTGAACCAGCCCTGCATCCCAGGAATGAATCCCACTTGATCATGGTGAATAATTCTTTTTATATGCTGTTGAATTCGATTTGCTAGTATCTTATTGAGAATTTTTGCATCCATATTCATCAGGGATATTGGCCTGTAGTTCTCTTTTTTTATTGGGTCTCTGTCTGGTTTAGGAATCAAAGTAATACTGGCTTCATAGAATGAGTCTGGAAGTTTTCCTTCCCTTTCTATTTCTTGGAATAGCTTGAGAAGGATAGGTATTATCTCTGCTTTAAACGTCTGGTAGAACTCCCCTGGGAAGCCATCTGGTCCTGGACTCTTATTTGTTGGGAGATTTTTGATAACCGATTCAATTTCTTCGCTGGTTATGGGTCTGTTCAAGCTTTCTATTTCCTCCTGATTGAGTTTTGGAAGAGTGTGGGTGTTGCATAACCTTTTGGGAAAATGCAGATCAGGATCTACTGGTGGGACCACAGAAGTGATAGATGTTCAGGGGAAATTCAGAGAAAATGACATTATTGGAAAGAGAGCTTTTCCTTGATAATTCTACCAATCAGTTACCACTAAATTTGTAATAAATTCATATGAAAGAACAAAGATATTTCCAGCTTATATGAATTCCAGTGACAGTTGCTTTATAGGGAAATCATGCAGTCTTCACTTAAAGACCTATTTTATCTAGGAAATTATTCTCAGAACATTATGAAATTTAGAGCTTCATTGTAATCTCAAGGAGAGTGAACAATTTATGAATAAAAAGAAATGAAACCATATGTACATTTTTAATAGGATATACCATTTTTGAAATTAAAACTTGATGTGATACAAGAAGCAGAATGGTGGTCCAGGCTTTTCCTAGAGGACTTTAATTTTTTTTTTTTTTAATTTTTAATGTTTATTTATTTTTGAGAGAGAGAGAGACAGAGACAGAGTGCGAGTGGGGGAGGGGCAGAGAGAAGAGGAAGACACAGAATCCAAAGCAGGCTCCAGGCTCTGAGCTGTCTCCACAGAGCCCGATGCAGGGCTCGAACTCATGAACTGTGAGATCATGACCTAAGCTGAAGTCAGCCACTTAACCGACTGAGCCACCCAGGCACCCCCAAGGACTTTAATTTTAAAGCAAGTAAAAATGAAGCAGACTGATGTCTAAACTAAGTACCTTTATTTTTCCTGCCTGTTTCTCTTTTTTCCGTTATTATTTCCTTTGACTCTCTGAGATGATGATAAAATGAAACTAGTAATAAATAAATTAAAAATATGGAGAAAAAAAAATATGGAGAAAAAAAATCCATCTTAATGGATTGTTGGATAACCCAAACATGGTAAACCTCTACAATGAAACATTATTTAGCCAATTATACTTATGTAATGGAATATTATCATTATGTACAACATTATGAAAAGAGAGTATTGATTAATGTTGCATGAGGATGAAATTTAAAAACATTCTGCTAAGAGAAGTCAGACACACAAGGTCACATATTGGATTATTTCATTTATATATAATGCTCCAAATAGGCAAATCTATAGAGACAAATCTATAGAATCTATAAAGAGATTAATTTGTCAGGAACAAAAATGAGAGAAGAATGAGGAATGACTGCTGATGGGCACAGGGTTTTTGTTGGTGGGGGGAGGCTAGAAATGTTCTGAGTTAGGTTGTGGTGATAGTTGTACAACTTTATGAGTATACTGGAAGCCACTGAACTGTACATCTAAAAAACCCACGTATTCTTCAGATATTGGGTCAATTGTTAGGTCAACTCAGTAAATCCGTTTGATAGTGTTATGACAAGTCTTCTATAACACTATTTGTTTCTTTTATATTCCTCTTAGATTCTTTTTATCTGTGTATTTACTAAAATCTTAAACAAATCTTGTTGATATAGCTCTCTCTTTTTTGATTCTGCTGGTTTTGCTTTACACACTTTGATACTCTGCTTTTAGCTGTGTACACACTTAGGATTAAGTCTTCTTGACAAATTAACCCTCTTTATCTCAGAAATAAAACCATACCATGCCACATCTTAAATTGTCAAAAATTAGTGACAAAGAAAACAGGAAAATATTAAAAGCAGCTAGTACTGGTAGATAATTTTGACAGTGTTCATAGACTTATTATCGGATTATGCAGTACCTCTCTATCTCCGGCAATATTCCTTATCCTTCTCTACTTTGTCAGATACCAGTGCAGCCACTCCTGCTTTTCTTTTCTTTTTACATGTTCAATCATTTTCCACTTGTGCTTTTATATTTAAAATGTACCTCTTGTATATAGCTAGGTCTTGTTTTTCAAACCAATCTGTCAAATTTGCCTTTTATTTGGTGTGTTTAGACCATTTACATTTTATATAGTTAACATTGTATGATATATTTGGATTTATTTTTATTCTCTCACTATTTGTTTTCTATTTCATTCCCTGTTTGTTATTGTTTTTCTTTTCTCTGGCTTTTTAATTAATTGAATTTTTTTAAGGATTCTATTTTATCTCTGCAATCAGGCTTATTACTTTTTACAGCTTTTACTTTATTATATGTTGCTGTAGTGAGGTGATACTTTTATTTTTTGAAGTTTAAAACGAGAAAAAAACCTTGATATTTACCACTGTGTTTGCCATTTCTGATGCTCCTCATTCCTTTGCAGAGATTAGGGATTGACACTGTATGGCCTGCCACATGTTTTTGTAAATAAAATTTTATTGTAATGTAGCCACACTGATTCATTTACATATTGTGTATGGCTGCTTTCATGCTAAAATGGCGGAGTTGAATACTTAGAACAGAATCCAAGCGGCCTGCAAGGCTTAAAATACTTTTTATTGACTCTTTAAGGAAAATGTTTACCTACGCCCATTGTAGGTTCATGCTTTCAGCAGATGGAATTTTCCTTCTACCTGAAGAATTTCCCTTAATGTATTGAGTAGTACAGTCCTACTGACAGTAATTTCTCAGGCTAAACCTCTAATATTGCAAGCCCAGGGCACTTTTCTGTCCTTGCTTCATGGGTAGAGAATATTTTCTCCTTTCTCTTTCCCCAGCTTCAGTGAATCTTCCATCTGTGATCTGGAGATGGAAGGCTTTAATGGCCTTCCCTTTGAGGCCTACAGCTCTAGTTCCACAGGGGAGAAGGATCTGAGCAGGGCTGCCTGACTTAGCTGCTTTCATTGGTACCTTGTCCCAATCTTTCTCATGATCTCCACGTGTGAGGCTGCAAAGAAGAATTTCTGAGGGGGTGCTGACTCCTGCATTTCCGTGGTTGCCAGGAGTTCTGCACATCCATGCAGGCCAAACTTGGCCTTTCGTACCCACATTCCAGCCTACCCACTTGTCTGGCGATGCACATTACCCTTGTGTTCTCCAGATGAATAGGTGCTTTTGTCTCACTTCTTAGGGACGCTGGTCTTTCCTTAATATTTTTAGCTAGTTGTTTCCTGTGTACCTTTAGCCCTCTTATGGGTTCAAGAAACAGTATGTTTTTATAGATTTTTTTTGGCTTTATCTTGTTAAGTCTGAAGCATTTCTCTTTCCAGATGTCTACAGCCTAAGTAAATGCTAGAAGTCCCCTTATTTGTTCAAATATATTTTTCTATTCTCCTTTCTTTTCCCTTTGTTTCTTGGACTCTAATAACATGTAAGAGAATTCAGTATTGTTTCTTAAGTTATTTATTTTTCAATTTTTTTTTCTGTCTGTGCTTCATTTTAGATGGTATCTTTTGCTTTATCTTTTAATTTTCCTGATCATTCATTCTACAACATCTAATCTATCAATCCAGTTCATTAAACACATATTTTGGGTTTTGGTATTTTCTTGATTTCCTTTTCATTTATTTGTATTTTCCATTTATGTTTTTGCATAGTTATAATATTTCCTTTAAAATTTATCAGATTAATTGAGACATAATTTACATATAACTAATCTTTTCTCAATCAGTTTTAAAAATACACATAGTCATATAACTACCACAACAATCAGGAAAAATTCATTCCTCTGTCTCTCTCTCATCTCTAGACCTTGGCAACCTCTGATCTGTTTTCTTCCTATAGTTTTGCATGTTCTCACATTTAATATACACAGGACAATGCAGTATGTAGTCTTATGCGTATCTGACTTCTTTCACTTAGCAAATGACTTACAGATTCTTTCATGTCATTAAATGTGTTAGTGGTTCTTTTCTTACAATAGCCATTTTAACACGCTTTTCTGCTAACTTAATCATCTTTGTGATTCCTGGATCTCCTTTTATTGAGTGACTATTTTTTTTCTTCTGGGAAATACATCATGTGTTTTTCCTTTTTGCCTGTCTGGTAATTTTTGATTAATCCAAGACATTTTGGAGTATGTGATTGATTGTTGGAATGCATTGTCTTCACGTGGAGACTGTTGGCTTTTTCCTGGAGGGAAATTACAATTCTGGCATGGCAATTTCATTCCCTCAAGGCCTGTTTTGAAGCCTTTTTAAGGTCATGTATATTGCAGGCCTTACACTAGGGCTAACTTGCTCCTTAGATGAATGTGTTGGCAAGTGGGATTACTCTTTAAAGCTCCATGTATTCAACAATGTCTTTTCATTAGGCCTGTGGGATCTTGGATGATTTGCATCCTTTGGTAAGCTTTTGAAATTTTTGGACTTAAAATTCCCCAGAAATTTTTATTTTCCTAGAAATTGTTCTTCACCTGTTCTTTGATTCTGTAATGTATAGCTTAGTATTTGGCCAAAGACTCAAGGGTTCCACAACTTACAGACATTTTTCCTTCTGTAGCTCCTTCCTTTTGATACTCTTCTCCTTAAGTTCCTATTACCTTGCTAACTCTGTCTTATCTTCTGAGAAACTACCAGCCTTGTTTGTATTCTAATACATGAGCCATGGTCTAAAAATTGTTTATAGGGGCGCCTGGGTGGCGCAGTCGGTTAAGCGTCCGACTTCAGCCAGGTCACGATCTCGCGGTCCGTGAGTTCGAGCCCCGCGTCAGGCTCTGGGCTGATGGCTCGGAGCCTGGAGCCTGTTTCCGATTCTGTGTCTCCCTCTCTCTCTGCCCCTCCCCCATTCATGCTCTGTCTCTCTCTGTCCCAAAAATAAATAAAAAACGTTGAAATAAAAAAAAAAAAAAAAAAAAAAAAAAAAAAATTGTTTATAGACAGAAATACTGGGTGATGATGGAGCTGACTTCATCTTTCCCCATTCTTTCAGGGATTTCATTGCAACAATACTATACATTGTTCAATGTCTGAGAAGAATTAATATATATTTCCCTAGTTTTTAATAATTTATAGTGGGAGACATCCCTTTTGACCTAAAACAGAAGTCTCTTTATGATGTTTTGATAAGCAGAATTCCTTAATTTTTTTCAGTGGGGGGGTAAATATCTATCTATCTATCTATCTATTTATGTATTTATGTATTTATTTATTTATTTTGAGGGGGTGGGGCAGAGAGAGAGGGAGAAAGAGAATCCCAAGTAGGCTCCATCTTGTCAGTGCGGAGCTTGACGTGAGGCTTGATCTCATGAATTGTGACATCATGACCTGAGCCAAAATCAAGAATTGGACACCTAACTTACTGAGCCACCCAGGCACCCCAAATTCTTTATTTTTAATATGGTTGATCTTTCTCTATTTCTTTATGGTTTTATACTTCTTATGTCATATACAAATATGGTTTTATATTTTCTTTTAAAGGCTTTAAAGTTTTATCTTTCACATTTAAGTGCTTATACTTTGGTATTGATTTCTTTGTGATATGTTAATGTTCCCCCTCCTCCCCGGTGCATGACCAATTGCCCTAGCTCCATTTCTTAAATACCTAATTCTTTACTTGCTATTCTGCAGTGCCTTTTAAGCCACATACCAGATCTATCTACGGTTGGTTCTGTGTCTCAGCTTTTTTCTTATGTATGTAATCATTTCAGTTCCTGTAGCCTTTACATATCTGAAGCCATTTTTTATGGTTTATTTGTATTCTTCCTCATGCTGGCATGTTTTGTCATTCTGTGTACATTTTTACTATCAGATAATGATTTCAGCAATGTTGTCCATGGTAATCCTTTGAGTTTTATATCTAAATTAGTTGGTTCTGACATGATTTATATATATTTCTCCCCACTTCCCAGGGGCACTGACAACCCAAGACATTTAAAATTTGCAACTTAGTTTGAATTATAACTCAAATTAGTATGAATATATGTTCAAGAGGAGTCCTTCTCTGGTGATAACTTTTTTTTCCTGCTCTCCATTTATAGACAAAGCTGAGATAGGACTTAAAGACTTTTTTCCTAGTATGTCACCTTTCTGAGGCCTTATCTTCATGTGGGTATCTCCAATCTAGCATCTCACCATTCTCAGACCCCGGTGTTTTTTTTTTCCTGTTGATTGATGTGATGAATATTTTAAAACCTAAGTATCTAGAGATCCATATATACCTCCAGGGAAACTGCAGGATCAAATCTTGTATTACTTCTGTGAAATTACAGATTTCAATCATTTGTGCCCCCAGCTTTTATTCCCTTACTTAATTAAATCTACTTATTATGTTTTATATATCTTTTATTTTCTATGGCTTATTATAGTTTTTGTTCTTTATCAAGTCTACCATATTACCAAAAATGTGCATTTTAATGCTATCACATTGATTCTCCTAAATTTCAGACAGAAACCAGTAGGCATATTCTTGAGCAGACAGTATCATGTAATGTGTGCTCTAATCGAGGAGTATCTAAAAACAGTGGTCTTTTAATCACTCTTGGCAAGTAAATCCAGCACATTACATACAATAAAGGCAATGGGTATTTAGGCATAGTGTATTATCATTACATTTGTGATGTTTTAAAGTAATCTAGATTCAGGATGCTAATTTAGATAAATGACATTAACAAAAAAAATGACCTAATATACCCAGTTATATATTTAGCAGAAATTAAGTATGTATTTGGAATAAAAGAAAAGAGAAATTTATACCAAATCCTAAAAATAAGTAATGGTTATAAATACTTAACCCATCCTGTTTTTTAATTTTATGTGAAGACTTGACATGAAATCCTCACTCTCCCTGTTATCTGGTACTTTGTGACTATATCCGTTCTTAGAATGGAGTGTGAATGCATAGCCAATACGTTATACAGAATACAAAGTGGAGCAAACTGTCTTCTATGATGAAGAAAGTATTTTGAAATTTCACCATGGTAATCATCGATACAAAATGATAAAAATATGACACTTAGCTGAAAAACAATCTATAGCAACTAAATAAGACTTTCCTCAGCTTTCACCAAACTATATTCAAAGCCAAATGATAATAAATCAATACCAATAAAATTCTGAGAGAAATTGTGTGTGCTCACCTAGATTCACTTGTAATACTAATACAGTAGACATACATTTCTAACTAGGAAAGGACTCAAGGAATAAAGCATACAAATATACTCTTAGAGATAAACTATTTGCTGATAAATTAAGGCAAATTGAGAAGTAAATCTAAACAGAATTCAGGAATTGAGGCATCTGTGTTAAAGACCTAGTTGTAAATACATAATTCATTGAAATATGGAAAAATATGAAACAACTGTGCATATTATGATTATAGGATAGTATGTGAAAGTTATTATAAAGGGTATATATAAAACAACTCATCAATACAAAAGGCTGTGGAAGGCAAGGTGGGAAAAATTGAGAATGTTGTCTTCATTTTTTATTATGGGAAGTCATTTGTAGTTCTTTAAATAAAAATATGGTTTAAAAAAACCTTAATTAGCATATTTTTAAATGTTTCTTTGTTTAATTTGAGTGAGAGAAAGAGAGAGTACAAACATGGAGGGACAGAGGGAGAGAGGGAAAGAGAGAATCCCCAGCAAGCTCCACACTGTCCATGCAGAGCCCGACCCAGACCTCAGGTTTACAAACCTTGAGATCATGACCTGAGCGAAAAACAAGAGTCAGATGTTTAACCTACTGAGCCACTCAGGTGCCTCAAAATTATTTTTTTAATATTAGATATTTTGGGAGACTTTCTTACTAATTTGATTTATTTGAAAGTCGGAGTTTGTTGGGGTATTTTTTTCTGTTGAATTTTAATAAATCAAATTGAATACTTGCTGTTAAAGACACAACATATGAGGAATTTCAAAGGATCCAGAAAGAAAAGAATAGAAATTTTATTTATATATTTTTTTAAACTACAAAAAAGGAAATGAAGCTTTGCTGTATTACAGAATTTGACATCTGATTTCTTTGGTGAGTCATTGTGGTCAATTAATTAGTTACATAAATAGTTCCAATCTCCACTCCTTCCTGTTAGCATCCCCATTATAATGCATCTTGCAGTTCCTCCCTTTAAAAGATAGAGATTATTTGCCCACACTGTATCAGGCTGGCTTGTGCCTTGTTTGGGCAAATAGATAGTGGTAGAGCAAAAGTGTTGTTACTCTGAACCACAAAAGTACTGTTAATCTGAACCACAAAAGGCCTTACCTCCTTCACTCTCCTTTTTGGACCACCGTGACTGCTTTGTGAACAAGCATAGGTTACTGGATTCTTCATGACATACTTCCATTTCCCTTTGCCCTTCCCATGTCCACCTGCCCTATCTTCCTTCCACACACCTAATATCTAAGTTTTCTTTTTCTGTTTTCTCTAGTTGTCCTTTGTTCTTGCCTTGAAGTAGAAAATTTGCCATAGTGGCTTTTTCCTAAACTGAAAACAAATTTATGAAAGGAAAGAAGAGTGTCTATATGACATGAAAACATTCTAATACAAAGTGAATATTTGCTTGCACTTTTAAATACTTTTGAGAATGAGAAGAGTGTTTTTGCATGCATTTTTTTGAAATATGTGTTTATTTTGTTTTGAATGGAAATGAGTAGTCAGTAATTTGCTTTAAATGTAAGTATGTTTGGCTTTTATGGACACAGGTAGGACTAACCTTCTATGAAGAACATTTTACCCTTGGCATTATTTGATATTGGAACTACACGGCAGATGCTAATGACAGATGCCCCCTTTGCATATTATTAGTATCATATTCCAAATTAGATTGCTAAGTTGTCCATGATCTTTCTCTGTATTACAAGAACATGAAATCTGTTTTGTTACTTAGAAATTAAATATTCACAGATCACTTGACCCTAGCTGAAGGGGCAAAGAAGCCAAAGAAATTAAATTTATTTTGTTGTTACTGTATTTAGAAAAAAGTAGCATTCCCTTATAAGAACTATTCATTCTTTACTCATCGCATAGAATAAAACTTTAAAACTCTAACTTTGTTGGTTGCACTATTTTTACATCTTTTTGTGATCTATATAAATCGATATATTCTTCTCAGTTATTTTTACCCAAAATAAGGCATTGTGCACAGACAGTTGGTATAAAATTTTCAGAGTATCAATAGGTAGATTTCATTCACCATGATGCATGGTTTTTCCCATGATATATATTTTTTTAGTTTCTTTTTCCATCTGAAAAAAAGCAGCAATTTATATTTCCTCAAGAGCTGATTTTAGGAGTAGAGTGGTTTTCTTTGTTTTCAGTTGAATCTTAAAAAAAAATTCTTTATGAGAGTTTTGAAGAAGATATTGGAAAATAAAAAGCCATCTTTATGTATAGTCCAAATTTTAACTTTCTCATAACCTTGAATAGTTTTTCACTTCAAATCTGCACCATATACTTATTTCCGTTGATTTATAAAGGTGGGGAGCCGGTGCTGTGAGAAGTTTGAATAAGGTCACAAATTGGGTAATTCTAAACAGCCTCAAGTAATTTCTAAGTCATTTACAGAGAAATAGGTAATCATTCCTTTTAAGAAAGTCATATTCTTTGGTAGGTTTTGGTAGACATCTTTGATTTTTGCTTACAGAGAAGTTTAATACTATTTTAGGCATGTGTCATGATGTTGAGTAAAACTCAACCCTTTAGAAACTCTGTTTTTTATGTAACTATGGTTAATCTGTGAGTATAAAGTAGTGGGTAAGCTTTTGAAATATTTTATAGAATGGCAGGTAGTGGCATTTGCCACCTTATTAACATCAGAAAGGGAGAGAGGGAGGGAGGGAGGGAGGGAGGGAGGGAGGAAGGGAGAGAGAGAGAGAGAGAGAGAGAGAGAGTGTGTGTGTGTGTGTGTGTGTGTGTGGACATTTCTTGATACTGTTACAGGACTGTTTCACTTTTCTTTATTTGACTACTTAGAACTTTTGTTTTCTGGACCAACATCTTTCAGGAACCTACCTAAATTTACCTTCCATATTGAAAGTAAGACCTTTTATGTGTGAAAATAAATGATTTGAAAAAAAAATTTAAAGTATATGTTTTTAAACATACTGTTAAATAAATAATTTGCATGCATGTAAATAAAGGATAATTTGGACTGGAAAAGCCCATTTGCCTAAAAGTATAGAGAGAGATGTTTGTAGTAAATATATCATAATTTATTCCTGGTAACAAATGAAGTCCACTCCCCACCCCCCAACCTTAAGGCTTGGTTGACTTTGTCATCTGTTGCTGCACAGCTCTGTCCTTATTCTATAATGTAAGTATTTTAAATGAAAGCTGAAGATAATTGGCTCTGAGCTTACTGTGAGGTAGAGAGAAGGGAGGAATGTATGGAAAGATTCTATTTTTAGTGATTCATTTGAAAAATGCAGTTTTCAAAATGTCTCTTTCAAATGATGTGTTTCACTTTTGTCCTCTGAGAAGCTCCCTGATGCATTGAAGCTCAGCTAGTCCAGTGACTCATAGATTATGTCACTATGTGTTAAAAGTGTGGGGTGGACCCTGTATATTTGGTGTGATTTTTTTTATAGCATGGATTATATTTGTGTAGGAGGACATGTGTGTATTTATAAATATATGTGTGTATTTAGTTTCTTGGATAGTTTTTAGTCTTTAATCATAAAGTATTCAGACTTGAATTAAATAGCAGGTTATAGACTGTGTTTTCATGCTCATTTGCTTCACAAACCATGTATATTCACTAATATAGCAACTAAGGGACCCATAAAGAAAGATATCAAATTTGGGGATGGGCATGTGTTTTTCAGCCTTCCAGAACATTTGATTTTGTTTCTTAAATGGCAAATAGCATTTTAAAGATTAATTTCAAAGGACAAGTTAGTGTTACCAGTTTTCAGATAAAATTTTTGAAGCATGAACTGAGTATTTCTTCATCGTCAATAAGTAACCCATGTGTATTTGACACCAATATAGAGAAAGCCAGTGATGCTGTTACCTTATCAATGGTTTGACATTTTTGGACAAAAAATGATAGATCACTTACAAAACATAATTTGTCTTACAGGTATCTAAAATTCAAGGCAAATCATAGAGTTTAAAAGAATATTCTTATTGGTTATAATACACTGTTTCAAAAGATGTAACATTTTGTTACTATTAATATTATGGTGACAAAGTGCTAAAGAAGTATTATGAATTTGCAGTCATGTCTTTTCATTCTTAAACATGCAAAAAAGTCATATATAGAAAAATAGACTTATTAGTATATTTTTATTTCCTAGACACAGATAAAATAAGGAATTTTGAATAAATTTCATTTGTGAATAAAGTCCTTTCTACAAATGAGAAAAGAATACAAAAGAAAAATTGAACTTGCAAACTAAAAAGTTGATAGGTATAAAAGTAGACCTTTCCAAATTAAAAAATTGGAAAAATAAAGACTAAAATACTGAAGGACAGTTTGAATTAGGTTAGTGATTCCTCAGATTGTTAAAAAAATATTAGGCAGGGCAGTTGAAAATGCAATTGTTGCACACTAAATCTGGAATAAAGCAAATGCTATCTGGAGATACTGAAAAAAATAGCCAGGACTGAATTGTACCAGATTATAAATTTAGAGCTAATTTGAATAAAATGCTCAGCTGGAGTTTAAAAAGGACAAGCTATATCCATGAAATTTGAAGACTTACAGCTAATTTAGATATAAAGTGGCATAGTTCTTGCTCTCACAAGTTTCATATACTTGTGTAAAATGTGTTTGGGATTTATGGGGGAAAGGTATGTGAAAAGGGAGGAAAACTGAAATAATCAAAGGAGCACTTTTCTTTGCAGGAAAATTTTTTTTATGCGTTTGTAAAAATTTTTTGTCTTTCCCTCCAGAATATTTATAAATGTAGAGAAATATAAATGCAAAACGTTACACATATTGCTTTCTCTGTTCCAACATCTTTCCCTCAGTCTTTCTTGTGAGCATCCAGTGATGTCCCTGGAGTTGGTCATATGATTAGATACATATTACCATTGTGTTTGTGGTTCCAAGGAGGTCTATGTGCTAATCCAGCTTCAGCCTTAGACGGTACTGGTAAACAAATACTCTTGTCACATCTCTATTTGAAGACACCTGTCTTTCTTTAGTTTACAGCTTAGTAATCCTGTGTTTTAGCTGTTTTATGAGCTCAATAAATGTTTGATAAAGCAGATTATTTGGCTTTTTTTGTTGTTGTAAAAGTTGGAGCAATATTTCTTCCAGCTCTCTGTGTCCTATAAAGAAATCACAAGTCTTAATTATTACATTTACCCCTTTTCAATGTTTGTCTTTAAAATATGTCATCATTTTTTATGGTTAATAGGCATTTGTTGAATTTAAGTGTATTACAAATTATTATTTTTACCATATCCATGATGCATCTGGAATTTTAGTACCTTTTATCATCTTTTACTCTTCTTCTGGTTTTATCATTCACTTTAGTCTCAACTCTATTTTATACTCTAAGAAATCATGTTTGCTTTAGAGTCAATATTGGTCTATATTTACTCATATATTTACCTTCTACTTTATTCACTGCTTTCTTGTATTTCATGTGTCTCTGCATTCATTTTCCTTTTTCCTAATTCCTCTAAAATCCCTTTTAGAGATGGCCTACTGACAGTTAATTTCCTCAGTAATTTCTTGTCTGAAAAAAAACTTTATTACATCTTTATTTTTTAGGATTTTTGCTTCATGTAAATTTATAGATGTTAATTTTGTTCTTATACCTTAAATATACTGTTCCATTGTTTTTTATCTTCCATAGTTTCTTTTTAAATGTCATGTAACAATCTTACTATTGTTCCTTTGACAAGTTTTTTTTCTTAGATTGTTCAGCAATTTTATTATAATGATTTTCTTTCTTTCTTTCTTTTTAAGTTTATTTATTTACTTATTTTGAGCAAAAGAGAGAGCACAAGTTGTGGAGGGGGATCCCAGTCACATTTGTGACCTTCTGTCTCAGAGAAAACAAGTATCCTGAATTTTATATTAAGCACAGCTATTGTTTTTGGCACTATTAGACATGTGGTTTAATATTGACTATTTGTACATTACATACATTGAGACATTCCTCATGTATTCTTTACCAGCCTCACTTTTCTTTTCCAGTTATACTTTTGACAGTTGCTTGTTCAAATACATAAATATTCCATAACTCAATTATCCATTCTACTTTCAATGGACAGTTGTAGTGTGGGCAGTCATTTTTTTAAATCACAAGCAATGATTCTACACTTATTTTATGTCACTGATGCGTATATAATACACCTTATACAAGAGTTGCCAGATAGTGAGATGTGTGCATGTTCATGTTTAGAAAGTAATATTTTTAAAAAATAGTTAAACTAATAAACAGTTTTGGCAATAGTTTTAAATATTCTCATTGCTTGACATTCTTGGTAATACTTAATTACTATTATATTTTCAAAATTTATTCATGTCAAAAACGTGGATGTGATTGTTAGGATGATAGAGCATCTTTTCATGTTTATTTGTCATTTGTATTTTCTCTTTAATGAAAGTATGTCCATATGTTTGCCCCATTCTCTATTAGATTGTCTTTTATTATTCATAGGAATCCTTTGTGTATGATATGGATTATATTCTTAATTAGTTATAAACATTGCACAGATAGTTTCCAGTTTGCTCATTGCATTTCACTTATTTTGAGATGTCTTTGAAGTTCCCATGTACACACCAGCTTAGAACTATCAAATATTTCTGGTGAACTGAGATTTTATCATTATATTGTAGTGCCTCTGCTTAACTGTCCTCCTGAGCTATTAAAATAGTTGGCAGTGATTATTCCATTAGTATTTCTTTGATTATTTTTGAGGCGGTAATTTTTTGTTTAACATTCTACCTAATCTTATAATTATCACTATAATAATTACGAATTGGGAGTTTTTAATAAGCTTCTCTTGTTTTTCAGTGAAATCTTTATGAATTTGCAATATGTTTTAAATTCATGCTGCTTATTATTACTCATTGTGAAGTTTTTATTTCTTCCTGTTAAAAAAGTGACAGCCTAGATTGATCAGTATATGAGATCACATAGGCTAACTGGTGCCCTAAATACCAGTAATACACTTAGTAAAATATATTTATTGGCCAAATGAAGTATTTTACAAATGTTCCTGGCCAAAAAGTTTTCTGATCTAAGCCTATGCCATGTTAAAAAAAAAAAAAGTATATATATATATATATATATATTATATATCTATATCTATATCTATATCTATATAGAAGAAAAATATATAAGGGTAGATCACTGAGGCCTATGGACTCTCTCAAAACAAAACAAAACAAAAAACCAAAAAACTAACAAACAAACAAATAGTCAAAGACCAGCCAAGGTTAAGGAGGAGGGAAACAGACTCTTTGTTCATGGGGGAAAAACAGCCACTTGCCTGGATACAAAAACTGTTAGTTACAGGCAGCAGGGAGAGTCATAATAATGCAAGACCTAAGTGAGTGAGTTAGGCTCATGGCCTCAGGGAATATACTTTGCTATTCATGTCTCAGAGAAGATGAAAGTCTTTCTAAGCCTTGGGAAATGTGTGGGATCCTGGGAGCCTGAACAAAGCAAAGGTATGTTGAGCCTTAGTTGGTTATGAACACCAGGAGGCATCAGAAACAACCTTGTGGTTGCATGGGACTCAGTAGAAGCAGAAGATGTAAATTAGACTACCTTGACCTATTCTCCAGCAGGGTTGGCTGAAGCACAACTATCAGCTCTTCACAAACAGTCTTTGTGTATACAGGTGTTTTACACATAAGAGAGAGTATTACTTTCTACTTTGACATTTCATTATTTCTTAGCTCCAGGTGTCTCATGTGGAGAGGTAGATGCCTTAATTTGCTGGCAAAAGATGGCTATTCTAAACTCAGTTTTGCACTTGGGGCCTTGAAATGAAAGGTGGAAGAACGAATGTGGAATACAGGTAACTTGTTCTACAGACTCAAAAGACAGGGCCTTCCCCTGAATCATGTAATATCAAGCTGGTTCAAGTCTAGCTGATAAAATTCAAGTGAGAGATGTCCCTGGGAAGCAGATTGGTCAGGACTAAACAGTTACAAGACAAGAGACAATGGAAATAGCCACTGCAGCATAGAATTACTCAAAAGCCTTATGTCTATGTCACTAGAATAAAGCCTATATTCAATTCACAGGACCCAAAGATAAGATGGAAATTAAGTTTTAAGTGTATTGTCTTTGAAGAATAGCACCCAAAATTAGATGCAGTATGGAGTCACTACTTTTGTAAAGGTCTGCACTTTGTGACAAGTCAGCAATAATCTAATATTCCATACTTGAAAGATAGTCTGCATGAGTTTTTTCTCCAAGTATGTTAAATGCATAGTGTCAAAATTAACTTCGTGTTAATAAATTTTTCCACGTAGGCTTTAAGATTACATATCATGGATTCTGGAAAAGTGACACATATTTTTTGGTATCCTGGTGAAGGTGAAACCAAGATTTTCTCTGCTAATCTCATTCATTGATAAATCCATTGAGTCTCAGCTACAGTCTGAAAACACTTAGAACGGGCAATAGTTAGGATGAATTTTGGCCTGAGATAACTGCTCTTGGCAATGGAAGGTTTTTTGTTTTTGTTTTTGTTTTTTGTAGTGAATGGTGGTTAGGGTTGTGATCATCCTGTGTGTATGTACTTGATGTCACAGGGTCATGAAAGTCTGGCATAAAAACAGTGTAGTAGTTGAGACCTTGAATTAACTACACCCATGCTGTTGAGAGTTAGGCCAGGGTATGGTTGCTCAAAGAATATTAAGAACTCTTCTTAAATGTGACTGGGCATAAGAAGTTGTAAATGAATAATTTTGAACTTTATAGAATTACAAGAGAAAATTTGTTTTTGGATCATAATTTTTAAATCTAACACACTTAAGCTTTAACTTAAAAGAAGATTTAAATTTTGGAATTGAATTTCTCCCTGGAGATTTTAATGTAAATCTCTTTTGGTATTTTTTAATTTGAATACATTAATGTTGAAATTTAATCTTAATGTCACATCTCTTGTGGACAATATAGGACAACATGGCTAGATATAATGGAAAGAGAAGTAGATAGTGAATAAATCTTTAACTCGAGTTAAGAATGGCTTGGAGTTGCATCAAAAACAATAAAATACCTAGGAATAAATTTAACCAAGGAAGCAGAAGATCTGTACATTGAAAAGTACAAGATATTGATGAAAGGAATTGAAGAAAATACAAATAAATGGGAAGATATTCTGTGCTCATGGATTGCAAGAGTTAATATTGTTAAAATGTCTAAGAAGACATTTCATTAATGTCTTGTGCCTTCCAAGGGCAAAGTCTACATTGTCTAACAGTGGTTCCTGGAGCATATCCAGATTGGTCTGAATAATGTGACATCAAAAACTTGTGTATGTTTGTGTATAGGGGGCAGTGCTGAACTATCCTATTACATGCAGATAACCCACCCTGATATGGGGAAGATGTATCTCTGGTTGAGCTCAATGGTTAACCGAATGGATTATTAAAACAAAAATTTGAGGAATGAATTTTGGGGAATTCTGCCTCCTCTCTCATTATTGTTTCTTCCATGTGAAAGGAGTACCATTAACGTAAAATTTTAGCTTCCATTCCTTCACTCATTTTCTCCTGGTTGGAAGGGAGGAATAACATAACTGTTGGTGTTTGAAAAGAAAAGGGGCTTGCATAGACCAGGCTCTCATCTTTTCTTTGGAAAACAAGATGGCTGAAGAGAGACCATATTCTTGGCTACTCTGACTCAGGAATGTCTGTGAATATCAGTGTCAGATATCTTCTGTTTGTTCCCTCACATCCATTCTTTACCCTTCTCCATCCTGGTTTCTGCTCCAGGAAAGCTTATGTACTACAGCTATAGGCACTTTTGATCTCCAGCTTTTAGCCGTGCTCAGCCTAAGGAGATACTTGGTAGTTGGTCAGAAAGAAGGAGAATGAGGTCAAGATATTTATTTCTCTAAGTCTCTCTTTGTTTAGTTGCAATGGACTGCCTGCTTCCCTTCAGCAAAGGTCATCTTTGATGTAGCTCTCTTAATAGGCAACCCTTCCCTGTATTTTGGCAGTAACCTGTTCCATTTCTTCGTATAGTTCTAGGGGCAATAACCAATTTATTGTTTCTTGCTTGTGAGCATTGTCCTCTGTCTTCCTGGTTTCTTTACATTCTAACTATGCAAACCCTCTGAGGGACCTTGACCAGTGAAGTAAATGTATCTAATTCTAAAATTCAGTACAAGGAGGTGATTTGGCTGTATATATATATGCTATATGTTCTAGCCTAAATTTTATTAGTAACAAAGGTAAGATTTTGACTCTTTCTTGACTTTTTTGTCTCATTTTTTAGTTAGTACAGATGGGAATAAAGGTGCTCAATTAGAATCCAAGTCAAGAATAAAAGGAAATATTTGGAGGGCTTTTTGTTTTCATATACATTTAAAAAAATTAAATATTTATTTATTTTTGAGAGACAGAGAGAGAGACAGACAGAGCATGAGTGGGGGAGGGGCAAAGACAGAGGAAGACACATAATCTGAAGCAGGCTCCCCAGGTTCTGAGCGGTCAACACAGAGTCCAATTCAGGGCTTGAACTCAGGTCGAAGTCAGACATGTAACCGACTGAGCCACCCAGGTATCCCTGGTTTTATATACATTTTATTTTTATTTTTTATTTTTTTTTCAATATATGAAGTTTATTGTCAAATTGGTTTCCATACAACACCCAGTGCTCATCCCAAAAGGTGCCCTCCTCAATACCCATCACCCACCCTCCCCTCCCTCCCTCCCCCCATCAACCCTCAGTTTGTTCTCAGTTTTTGAGAGTCTCTTATGCTTTGGCTCTCTCCCACTCTAACTTCCTTTTTTTTTCCCCTTCCCCTCTCCCATGGGTTTCTGTTAAGTTTCTCAGGATGCACATAAGAGTGAAAACATATGGTATCTGTCTTTCTCTGTATGGCTTATTTCACTTAGCATCACACTCTCCAGTTCCATCCATGTTGCTACAAAGGGCCATATTTCATTCTTTCTCATTGCCACGTAGTACTCCATTGTGTATTTTAAACTGTGTCCCTTTGTTCCTAGTATAGTACTTTTTTTTATAGGAGTTTGTGTACATGTGTCTGAATTTAGTAGGCATGTATGCGTATGTGTGTTTGGCAAGGTACAGCTGTGAATGAAAGGAATTGGCACATGGGACATTCTTTACCTGCAAATCTGCTTTTGATTCTGGTAGGAGTTTTTCTGTTAGTTTTTCAGAAACGTGTTTGCTAATTTTTAAAATGACACAAGAGTAGTGTACTACTAAATAGACCGATTTTAATTGCAGTCTCTTTCATGCAGGCAGTATGAAAGTCTCAAGTTTTAGTCAGAGATCCTTCTAGAAGCAACCATTCTCTGCTTAGAATACATCTAATGAGGACGTTTACCACCCCTAGAAGGGAAATGTTTCCATTAAATTTTGACCCAAAATATTTAAATGGTTCATTTATTTTTCAAAATGTTATCTTTATTTCCTATAAACCAAGTCACTAAACACGAGTTCATTTTAATTAAAATTCTCAATTGTCAATTTCTTGTTACATAAAAATACATTTTAATAAAATCCATTTAGACTGTCATGGAGAGTTCTTTTCTAAAAGCTTATGTAAACGATTAGATTAGAATTTTACAATTATAGGAAGATTTATACGTAGACATTTTTCTAATAGGGAAAGAAAAACTATTTCCTCACACAGAATAACATGTATTTCTATACGCTGTTGCATTTTGTGGAATGATTAGCACAAAAGTTAAGTAAATGGTGCTGTTAAAAATTAACTTTGTCGGAAGGAAAATAGGCATGGAAAAAAGCCTTAATTCATCTGCAGGTTGGGTTTTACACTTGATGTGAGGGTTGCTAACATTTTTATTCCCTGCAAAAACTGGGTATATGATCTTTGCTATGGGTCCGCGGGTGTAAGAATAAGAATGTACTTAATGCAAGCTTTGTCAGTCTAGGGAGGCTGAGAGTGGTATCAGTTGTGTTCATATCTGACTTCTCTATCATAAAGTAATACCTGTCCCTCTAAAATTAAAACATATATTGGAGGAAGCATTTGGGGATTTTGCAAGTCTTAAGTTCCTTCTCAAACTTCTCCTTCACAATTTTAGCATCCATTGTATGTCTTGGTTGCAACAATTATTATTGTGGTGTTTATTTAATGGTGATAATCTGTTTTCCTATTCTTTCTACATTTATTATTAATTTGGCTTTTCCTTTAAGGAATGGCTGTCACTTTAATTATATATATTAATTGAATTTATTTTCATTAATATCATTGAGTACTCTTGGATATGCATTTCACTCCGTAGGTTAAAATTCAATAGTATGATTTTTCTTGTTGCTCAAATGCTTCCCATTTTGGTAATCAGGATATTTTTCAGATCAGTTCATCTTTTGACATACCTTTTTCTTTAAGCATTTCCTTGCTTTTTGGCACAATGAAGATGTTTTGTGCTCTTTTGTGTTTTTCCTGCCCCAGGTCTGAAATCAGCAACTACTCCAAGGAGTTCTGTTGTCTTTTCTTAAAAAAATCTTGTTTACAAGTCAAAATCTCAGGGCATCTTGGTGGCTCAGTTGGGTAAGTGTCCAACTTCAGCTCAGGTCATGATCTTGAGGCTTGTGAATTCAAGCCCCACATCAGGCTCTGTGCTGACAGCTCAGAGCCTGGAACCTGCTTCTGATTCTGTCTCCCTATCTCCCTACTCCTTCCCTGTTCATGCTCTCTCTCTCTCTCTCTCTCTCTTTCAAAAATAAATAAACATTAAAAAAAAAAAAGAAATCAAAATCTGGGCTGTAGGTGTGCTCACAGACTCTGGGGTCATTTTTTCTAGGCCCTCTAGGCAGACATGACTAGAAAACACTTGTATTTATACCAATCTAAACATACACAACAAAATTTCTATTTATCTATACTATATTAAAAGACACGAGTTTATACTGCTACCTCAGATTCCATTCCAACACCACAGTGTTTAAACCTTCCCCTTAACTGATTTATATCATTTTTTCACAATCAGAACCTTGGCTTTCATTAGTTATAATACATTTACTTGTTCAATTATAGTAGCTTCAGAATTGCTAACCTACATCTCTGTGGGAAACACTTATTCTAATAGATGAGAGCATGTATGTACAGTTTTAGTCTTTAGCCTTAGAATATTCAGTCGAGGTACTCTTTTCCCAATTAGATTCTTTTTTCCTACCCTATTTGAGTGTGGTTATGGTGATCATTTGTAAAATAAGTGTATTTGTTAGTGTTTGTATTCCATTTTTTATCTTCTCTGTAAGTCTAGTTTACTTTTATGGTGTGTGAAGGGTATGTAAACTGTCACTATGGTTCTAAGAGTCAGATATAAACAAAGAGATACTCAGAGCAGTATCACTCCTCCTTCTTCCCTGTTCCTGTTTTCTCCTTCTTTCCACCCCTTTCCCACCTACCATCTGCACGTTACCAATCTCTTTAGTTTCTGGTTTATGCTTCCTGTATTTCTTCTGTACAAATCTTTTGCACATGAACAGATACATGTGTACTTTATCCCAACTTTCTTATAGGAGAGGTAGCACACTATAAATATTTATGTAGGCTGTGCTTTTTTCATGATAAACATGTCTGGAAATTACTTCATTTCAGTTTATAGCTACATTCCTCCTCTATTTATATAGCCAAACAATACTCCATTCTGTGGTTATACACAGTTAATTCAAACACTCTTCCTATATGTGGGTGTGTAAGTTGTTTCCAATATATTTTTGCGATTATAAACAATGCTATGATAAATAACCTTGAGTGTATGTAATTTTGGAGGTATTTGTACAGGATTTTTTCTGATAAGTGGAATGCTGGGTCAAAAGGTAAATGAATATGTAATTTTGTCAGATAACACCAAATTCCCAGTCCACAGGGTTGTACCAATTTCCTTTTTTTACTAGCGATATACAATAGGTCTGTTTTCTCATAGCCTAATCAACATAAAGTGTCATATTTTTTGAAACTTTGACCAGATTGATATATTAGAATATATTCCCTTAATTTGTGTTTTTGTAATTGAGTGAATTTGAATATTTTTCAAATATTTAAAAATACATTTCATATATATTTTTGTATCTTTTTTAATGTTTATTTATTGAGAGAGAGCATGAGATGAGGAGGGGCAGAGGAGAGGGAGAGAGAGAATCCTAAGCAGGCTCTGCACTGTCAGAATAGATTCAGACACAGAGCTCAATCCCACGAACTGTAAGATGGTGACCTGTGCCAAAATCAAGAGTCAGATGCTTAACTGAGCCACCCAGGTGCCCTATCTCTTTTTTTTTGTGCATTGTCTATCCATGGATTTCCCCCATTTTCTTATCAAGTCATTTGCCCCTCATTTCATAAGAGCTCTTCATGTGTAAGTGATATTAGATTTTCTCTGTTATATTTCGCAAATATTTTCCCCATAGTTTGTTGGTTGTTTTTAAACTTTATGGTGTTTTTGTCTTATAGATTAAAAATTACATAGTCTAATATATAATCTTTTCTTTGTTGAACCTAGCTTGTCATAATAGCATTTCCCCTTCAATTTCATTTGTCAACTTCTTCAGCAAGACTTCCTTTAATTTCACAACCAAGTATGTTTCCTCCATTACTTTGCAAATGTCTTGTGGAACATATCACATTTATGTTTATATGACAGTCTTTGTTTTATATCTTCCTTACAGACTATGTATTTCTTAAGTGAGAAAAACATTGCTCATATGAAAATTCAGTAAAGGAACTGATATTATTTGTGATATTATATGAATTCAGTATGAATTCTCTTTAAAAGACTTGGAATTTCGTTGTCTAGTAACTTAATGACAGGAAAACAAATGGGCATCTTAATCTTCAGAGTAGAGAATTCTTTCCTCATATTCCTGAAAGTTTATCCTTAATTCTCCTTGTGTAAGGCTGGGAAGGGCTGTAATCCATAAAATGATGACACAACTAAAAAGTTGGAAAGAAGGGAAGTAGAACTTGTTTGGCGGGATAAAGATAACCCCTGTTATTAAAACATACTATGAGCCAGACAAAACTCTTTACCCTCATGGAGCTTAGGTTTCAGTGGGTAACAAAAAGTGATGAACACAATAAACTATATTATATATTAGTGCTAAGATAAGTACTAGGAAACTATAGATCAAGGTAAAAAACTGGTTGTGACAGAAGGTAAAAGACAGTACGCCTTGCTGAAAAAGTGATGACTTAGCAAGAGGAGCCATCCAAGAAGCTTTCTTCCTTAGGTGTGTGTGGATTACACATTTTGAAGGAAGGAATACTGGTTCTCTGTTAAACCAAAACTGCAAACTTTATTTTTTTATTAAGTGTAAAGATAAATGATTTGAAAATGTTTGACATTTCTTATCACTCAAATAAATGTAGAATTTAACTAAGTAGATTTTGGCTATATGCTCTTTTAAAGGTTAAATCAGATGCACAATGTTAAGGATTAATTTGTGCACCTGACATTCATATATTGAAAGCCCAATCTCCTATACCTCAGAATGTGACATTTGGCTATAGAGCTTTGAAAGGTAGTTAAGATAAAATGATGTCATATGGGTGGGCCTTAATCCAGTATAACTGGAATCTTTATACAAGGAGGAGATTAAGATACAGATAACACACAGATTGAGGGGTGTGCATGTGACGACACAGAAAGAATGTGGCCATTTGCAAGTCAAACCTTGCCACCACCTTGGTCTTGGCCTTCTAACCTCTAGAACTGTGAGAAAATAATTTTTTGTTGTCTGTGGTAATTTGTTTTGGCAGTCCTAGGAGACCATAAAAACCTTTAAAGAATTTTGAAATAGGTATTTCAGATTGGTTGTAAGATTTACTCCGTGTTTTGCTCACAGCTGCTCTGTGGAATGATACAGCCTTGGAAGTTGAAGATAGCATGCCATGTGTGGTAGTCAGCTTTTTGGCTCCCAGTGATGCTTACCTCTCGGTATTCATACTTTGGGTAGTTTTCAATCACAGCTTTCCTATGTGACCAATAGAATACTGCAGAAACGACAGTGTATCATTTAGTAGGCTAGGTCACATTAGATATTATGGCTTCTGCCTTGCTCTCCCTTGGGTCACCAGCTCTGAGGGAAGAGAGCCATCATGTTACACTACAACAATTTTACGAATAGGTCAACATGGCAAAGGAATCATGACTCTTTCCAACAGCCAGTATGAACAGGTCCACCAACACCAGTCGAGCCTCCAGATGACTGCAGCCCAGTTGGATGTCTTGACTGCAATCTCATTAAAAAACCCTAAGCAGAGCATTCAGTTAATCCATTCCTACACACGTGATCCCAGTTCTTCTTAGATTATATTTATTGATGTTTAAACTCACTGAGTTATGAGGTAACTTGTTTCAGGAAACAATAAACCACAGATGAAGTCCAACATCCTTATTGTGCAATACAAAGCTATCTTCCATTTGTCTGATTTATTTCAAAATACGAGAGCTAGACAAGTTTATTTCTAATTTGTATAGCCTCAAACTAACTTTACTAACATCTCTACTTAGTTTGGTTCACCATAGTTGCTATATTGTTCAAGTGGTCTAACTTTCAAACAGATCTCAATTTTGATGCCTTTTTTAAGGTTTCTCCACTAGTCAAATCTGCAATTTTCATAAAATTTGGAGTGACTTTTTATGTAAAACATCTCACTAATTCTACTGATTTCTATTTGGACTGGGTTACAAGGAGTATTGCCTCATGACAGCTGGAGTATGGAAGTAAGGTGGTAGTTACTCTTTTTTTTCTAGTATACATACACCTTTTCCAAGTTATTTTTCCCATGTTTTATTGAGATTTAATGCACATACATCAGTACATAAGTTTAATATGTACAGCAACAAAGATTTGACTTACATATATTGTGAAATGATTATCACAATAAGTTTAATTAGCACCCATCATCTTACAGAGAAAAGTAGAAAAGGAAAAAAGAAACATTTTGTCCTGTAATGAGAATTCTGAGGATTTACTCTCTTAACAACTTTAATGTATACCTTACAGCAATGTGAGCTATATTAATCATGCTGTATATTATATTTTTATGTTATACTTGATTATCTTATACCTGGACATTTATATTTTTTGACCACATTCATCAAATTCCCCTTGCCCACTCCTTGCCTCTGCTAATCATAAATCTCATCTCTTTCTTTAGGAGTTTGAATTTTTAGTTTTATTTTTTTGTATTCCATGTATAAGTGAAGTCATACAGTATTTATCTTTCTCTGTATTACTTACTTCACTTAGCATTATACCTTTGAGGTCAATCCACATGATAGCCAAAGGTAGGATTTCCTTGTTTGCTTGTTTGTTTTTTAAAGCTAAATAATACTCATTTATGTACATGCACCAAAACTTATTTATCTGTCAATGGACATTTAGGTTGCTTTCATATCTTAGTTATTATAAATAATGCTACTATGTACATGAGGGGGCAGATGTATTTTTGAGTTAGTGTTTTCATTTCCCTTGGATATATTTCCAGAAGTAGAATTGTTGGATCATGTGGTACTTCATTTTTAATTTTCTGAGGATCCTCCCTAGAGTTTTCCATTGTGGCTGTCCTAGTTTACAATCCCACTAAGGGTACGCACTTTTTCCCTTTGCTTCACATGATCACTAGCATTTACTGTCTTCTGTCTTTTTGATACTGGCTATCCTAACAGGCATGAAGTGATACCTAATTGTGGTTTTGGTATTTCCCTGATGACTAGTGAGGCTGAGCATCTTTTCATGTACATGTTGGCCTTTTGTATATATTCTTTGGGAAAGTGTCTATTCATGTCTTTTGCCCTTTTTTAGATCATTCTTCTAGCTAGTTTTATGAGTTATTCATATATTTCAAAAATTAAGTCCTTATTAAGTATATGGTGTGAAGTATTTTTTCCCCATTCTCTATTCAGGTGCCACTGTAACCATGGCTCTGGGATGGACTGTGTAGCTTACTGTGAGCTCTACTAAAGGTCCCTAGTCAGGTGGGTTGAAAGCTGTATTTAGCAGTTGTGGGGCTAAAGTGGGGAATTAGTTTCCATGCTTAGGCATACTGACAGCTCCTAGATCAGTAATGATTTTTGTCTTCTTGACTGAAGCCAACCCATGCCCTCAGTTCTCTTGACAAACAGGTCCAGTGGTTTCACTCTGGGGGTGATGAGCTCTGCCTTCCTGCCTCTCACTTTGGGAAATACTGGGTTAGGTGGCTTACAGGTGTTCTTACTAGCTCTTCCACAGTGGGTGAGGCTATGACTCAGGATCTTGCTTGGGCATGAGCAGACCAGGTTCCTCGCCTGACAGCACTCTTCATTTGGGGACCCAATTCAGGCAGACTGTATACAACTGAGTTCCCTAGTCAGAAACTCCTGATTGGTTGCTGGAGATGAGCAAATCCATGATTGGTATAACTACTTGGCTTTGTAGGTAGGAACTAGGTTCACCAAGACCCAGTGCTGGTTGTTGAAGCCCCTCGTTCCTTCTCTGCCACAATTAGATTCCCAGTGGTTGAGCCCCAAAGATTCTCCTGTGGCCCCTGTGGGGTGAAACCAGACTCAGGTAAAACTACAAAGTTTACCCAGAATGCTGGGAGGCTCAGGGGAGACCTCCCTGGCCTAGGGGAGCAAAAATGTAGTCAACATGTATCTGTTTCTCTTGCTCTTCTAATACAGTGTTTTTTAGCCTCATTGGTGCTTCAGTTTCACTCCTGTAAGAGCATTCTGCAATGTTCTCAAGGGTATCTTGTCTATCAATAGTTGTTCATTGTTTTCCTCTTGAATGGGAAGGAAGTTAGAAATGATCTATGTCACCATGTTGATGATATCATTCTTGCAGTCAGCTATTAAATCAAACACTAATATAAGTACTCCTTTGAAGGGATTTTGCAGCTCTAATTCAAGTCCCTAGTCAATTGATAAAATACACCAACAGAAAAATTATCCTGGATGGGTATGACTCAGTTGGAAAATCTTAAAAGTAATCTCAGGTCTTCCCTGAAGAAAGACTCTCAAGCATGGACAAAAACTTGGAGCTTGTGCCATTTGGGTTCCAGACTGTTTGTGACCTTCCCTTTCTACTGTGTGTTCTATGGATTTCAGACTTGCCTGGTCAGGAAAATACGAGTAATAAAATTACTTTTAATGAGTTCCTTAATATAGATATAATACATGTATATTAATATATAGAGATGTGTATATAAAATCTGTTCTGTTTTGCTTCTTTGGTTGAACTGGAATGATATATTTACTAAATATAAGTGAGAAGTGTTTTTTCTGTTAAGATTATACAAATTATCATTTGATTAAGTAATCCAGTCACATTTTAGCAATTTAAATCAATTTCCAAATAATTTGTTACATATACATTTAGCCAGAAGTTTTACAAAATTAACATCAATTAACTCCAGTGAATTATAAATTTCTCTCACAATGAATTAATTCTCTATAAGGGAAAGATTGTGTGACTATATTATCCATTTTCTCAAAAATAATGAGTTTCAAGCCAAAAGAGTAACATGTGTATTCTGGGAAAATAAATTGTTTTTCAAGTCAGTAATTTATTCATCTCCCTTAAATAAACTATCCTTTCAAACTTAAAACAACAAATATATCAATCAGTCTTACTTTCATCTTAGGTATATCCCTCATTCTTATTCTCAAAATTTCAGAAGAGTAGTCTGTATTCGTAGTTTACTTTTTTTTTTTTTTTTTCTCACTTTCATAACCGTTAAGACTTGGTTTCCATTCTTAACACTACAAAATTGGTCCGGACTTTTTTGCCATTAAATTTAAGAGATACATTTATTGATCAAATTACTCAACATTTTGGCATCATTTGACAGTATTTGACATCTTTTTCCTTCTCAGAAACCATTCTTTCCAATGGCATTAATGGCATAACGACATTCTAGTTTTTCTACTTTTATCAGATTACACTTTTCCCAGCCTTTTTACAGCTCATCAGTCTCTGGCTATGCTTCAGCTCTTCAAGGTACAGTCTTAGTTTTTCTTTTTCTTTTTTCTATATTATCTCCTTAGAAATATTATCCCACATGCATGCTTCAGTAACCACCTAGATGCCAAATGACTTTGAAATGTATTGTCATCATTTCATATGTGACATTTGTATCCAACTGCTCCTTCATTGTCTGTATTGAGGTATCTCAGAAGGCACCTGTGAGGCAATGAGTCCAAAACTGATGATCTCCCCCAAAACCTTCCCTTCTGCAGTATTCTTGATTTTAGTAATGAACATTATTAGCTATTTTCCCAAGTTAAAAAAATCTGATATTCTTGGTAAATCCTCTTGCTTGAATTTGTCCTTCTCAATCCCCTCGATCATATTCATCTCCATACCCTGCTAATTCTACCATCAGAATTTGACTTCTCCTCTGTGTATACTCCACTCTCATCCAATTTCTTCTTTTTTTAAATATGAAATTTATTGTCAAACCGGTTTCCATACAACACCCAGTGCTCATCCCAACAGGTGACCTCCTCAATACCCATCACCCACCCTCCCCTCCCTCCCCCCCCTCCCCCCCCCCCCCCCCGCCATCAACCCTCAGTTTGTTCTCAGTCTCTAACCTTTTTTTTTTTCCTTCCCCTCCCCCCATGGTCTTCTGTTAAGTTTCTCAGGATTCACATAAGAGTGAAAACATACGGTATCTGTCTTTCTCTGTATGACTTATTTCACTTAGCATGACACTCTCCAGTTCCATCCACGTTGCTACAAAAGGCCATATTTCATTCTTTCCCATTGCCACATAATCTTCCATTGTGTATATGAACCACAATTTCTTCATCCAACAATAGCCAAATTATGGAAAGAGACTAAATGTCCATCCACTGATGAATGGATAAAGAAATTATGGTTTATATACTCTCATCCAATTTCAAGCTACTTTCTGCTCAAAACTAGACTTTAAAAGGCCTTTAATAAGCCTCCATGCAATGACTCTTGCTTAACACTCTCCAATTCATTTTTCACATTGCAAGCAGAAAATCTTTTAAACCCTAAGTCTCACCCTGTTACTTCCATGCTTAAAATCTTGAAGGGGTTCCTAGTCACCTATATCTTCTTTGTCATTTCTTGCCATTCCCTCTACATATATCTGTCCCAACTATACTCCTCATCTTTCATTTGCCACTTTGAGAACTACACATGCTGTCCCCGTGTCTGCCACACCATCTCCAACCAGTACCTTCCCTTAGTTAACTTTTACTCCTTATTTGGATTTTTGCCTAAATGACATCCATCTGGGGACAATATCCTCATGTCCATGATTAGATTATCCTGTCATGACCTCTCAAGCATTCTACACTTTTTTACTCATAATTCTGTGTGCGCCATGAGAAACTAAGGTGTTCCTCTTCCTTATTATTGTCTCTTCAAGTGGTAGAATAGGCCTAATGCATGTTAGACACTAACAAGTACTTGAGAAATAACTAAATAAGTGAATTATTGAGTGAAGCACCACTATAGCATCAAATGCAGTTTCTGCTGAAGTACTAGTGTTGAATGTGATAAGAACCCGAGGAATATGAACTTGTGGATTTTGATATTTATTCTTTCTTAATTACATATACTTTGCATTTGCACAGTTTCTAAATCACAGGCTGAGTTTTTTAAACTTCTGCTAGAATTGAGAATTCAGCCTGTGATGTGCAATTCCAGCTGTGTTCTCCATACTTACCATCATCACCAAACCACAAATTATGCACTTAAACATACAGCTTTGCAGGTGATGCATGAAAATATCCAGCTTGTTTTTCCATAGCTTTATTGCTTGTATAAATCTTTTGGAAGTCAAAACATTTCTTGCATTTATGATATAAGTAACTGACACAAAAATACACAGTAAGCAGAAAGAGGAAAAAAGTTCCATCTTTGTATGACTCTAGTTATACCTACAGTTTACTTGTCAGGAAGGATTTTTAATTTTGTGTGCCATTTTTTTTTCTCTTGGATATCTGATGAATGTCAGTCGATAGTTGCTAATTAATTTGCCTTCTTTAATAGAATCTTCAATTAAATGCATTCTTCAGAGTCCTGATGTTTTAGGACAGTTGTACCAGTAAACAAAAAACAGAGACTGGAAATTAAGTTGCATAAGTGTAAGAGTAATGGCATTTTGGACCACTGAAATGCTAAATACAATGAAAAAAATCTAGATCTTTTCCAGGTTCTTAGAATCTCAGTCATGAACTGGTTAGGTCATAAGATACACATATTTTTTACTGGATAAAGTTGATAGAATTATTTAAAAAAGCTAGATGTTTTTCAGAAATTCCAGTGTTGCCGTGATGTAAAACTCCAGTATCATCAAGATATAGTGGAATATTGGGGGCACCTGGGTGGCTCAGTCGGTTGAGTGTCCGACTTCGGCTCAGGTCGTGATCTCACGGTTGGTGGGTTCTAGCCCCACGTCAGGCTCTGTGCTGACAGCTCAGGGCCTGGAGCCTGCTTCGGATTCTGTGTCTCCCTCTCTTTCTCTGCCCCTCCGCCGCTCATGCTCTGTCTCTCTCTGCCTCTCAAAAATAAAGAAACGTAAAATATAGTGGAACATCTTATGCCTGAGATTTGACACCATTCTAACACTACTCTGTTGGCAAGCATAAAGATCTTCAGAATTCTCACTCCATCTTCTCCCCGTTGTGCCCTCCATTCTGGCTTCAGTAAGACACAGGGGATTGGACAAAGTAGGTCTCAAGTAGTGTGATAGCACCCTTTTTTTCAACATTTGAGTTTGATTTCTAGGAACTTTTATATGATTTTGTACAGTAGAATTCTGGCAGGGAGTATGATTATTTTGTAGAACCAAGCCATATGCTATCAGTGGGATATGTGTGTGTGTGTGTGTGTGTGTGTGTGTGTGTGTCTGTATGTGCGCAAGCTTGACAATTGCAGTCACCGCTGTAGGTCATACTTTATAAGGGGCTTACATAGTAGGTATCAGAAAGGCAAACAGGGCACTTGTGGAAAACTTTAAAACCAGCATCTAGGGGGCAGGGATATCTTATGGCCGAGGGCATAATCTGCTGTTCATCTCCTCCAGCCCATAAACAAGAGCCCTTGCATCTCTCTAGGATATTGGATTTTATCACCAGGAAGCATATAGCACTACTGTCTGGCCAAGCTGTAGGCTACACTTTCTAAAAAGAGGTGCAGACAGGTAATTAAAGACACCATCTCTCCTTACTGGGATTGGGTTTGGAGAAGGCAAGTAGGAAAGGTAAGAGTCGAAGCCTAAAGTTAACTCACACAAGTATAAAAATAAAACTGAATGATAAAGCAGATACATTTCGGTCTTAAAAGAGCTCCACTGGAATTTGTTTTGGTGCAAAACACCCACCATCACTATCACCTCACCTCAGGAGTAATTACATAGCACTAACTGGATGCCATCTCAAAAATTTCCAGTTTGCTAAATATTGATAAAGTCAGCTTGTAAAATATCCTAAGGTTATTCATAAATATTTACATTTATTGATATTTCCTGGAGTCATAATCAAGTATTAGGCTTTCGTTTTTCAAGTTAAATAAGAAAGTTGCATGTAATACTGTGAACTTTTTCCTTTAGGGCTAAGAATGTATAATCTTGATGCCTTCGCATGAAGAATGATATTTTATTGAGAACTGGCACTGCTATACATGACCTATTCAAAGAAAGAAAAAATAAGATAATAGTATTAAAGAAACAATAATACTTGTTGGTGTTCTATTGAATCAGTTTTGTCTACATACTAAAACGATGAACCTCTGGTCAATAAAAATGAAACAAAAAATTGTGCAGACCTAGTCAATCAACTGCTTATATTAATGATGATATTAAATGATCAGTTTGATTAAGCAGTTCATTTATCACCACTGCATTAATGTTGTGTTGAGACACTGTGAATCGACTGAAATTAAACTTGTGACCACCAGCTGTGGGTTTAAATCTAAATCACAGTATGTTTGAAGTTTACTAGCTAGCCATTTATTGTCATGCATCACAGAATATCATAATCCCAAAGGTACATGTAATATCACTCATTCACACATTCATGAGATTAAAAATTTGCATAAAGACCAGGATGTTCTTTTCTGTGTGGGTTTTACATTTTATAGGATGTTGGTGGCTTTGGTTCATATTGTGAACATTGGCTAGTGGTTACCAATAAAGATATGAGAGTTCTGATCTCCTGAGTGTGTCAGGTCAGAGCCGATTTTAGTATCTGGGTTACTTTTTGAAGGCGGACTTCATATTCTATTTGGCAGTTTATTCAGTGTGTTAGAGTGTTGTTTTATGCCATATTTGTCCTTCTGGAATTGGGGCATTACCACAATTTCTTTAGGAACTTGAGAATCATTAGGGAGAATTAAGAAATTATTAATTGTGGAATGAAGAATTAAGAAGTTCTTTATTCTGGAATTAAGGAAAATGTTGATAGATGAGCAGTATGGAAACACCTCTAGGAAGAGAAAAAGCAGTGCCTTGGATAGAGGAGTATATTGAATTTCTCAATGAGTTCCTGTCTTCCAAATGTCCCTTCGAAGCCTGGGGTGGCCTTATTTGGTGAAATGATCTCTAAGATTATATCTAACTGAACTATTTATTAGACAAACCTGACATTAAGCAAGGTCCTTAGTGTTTAAGGATAGACATGTACATGCAAGTTCCCTTGTTAGAAAATGGTCTGACTTAAATGAACCATCTTCAGTGTTCGTTAAGAACACAAGATAGATGCACAGCATCTCTTGTTCTCAGGCAGAAGAAAAGCTATTGTCACAGGGAGGCTAACTGGCTTGTGACAGATCATACTATAACTGCCGCGTCAGTATTTATTCTCTTTACAACCCAATGGTGACAAATACGGGGGATGTTATAGATAGACATATCTATGTATCTATAAAAGTTAGGATTGCTTACCTCAAGAAGAGAAGCCTAGCGGATAAGCATTGCCCACACATAACTGAAAAGCAATTCAAGGCATGTTAAGTACTGGAAGAAAAGTAGAATGTACAGTGCCAAGTTGATTCCATGGTGAAATGTTTTAAAAAGTAACCATACCTAATACACTGTAGACAAAAGCCTCCGTTGGATCCTACATATATATAATAAATGCTTTCCACAGCTATTGTTTCACAGAACACTTTTTAAGGATATTATTAGGTGTGTTGTTAACAAAAGTATTTTGTTTTCCACAGCATTTAGAAAATGCTAAATTATGTTTAAGGGGACCATTTATTCTCCAATCCTCATGTTTTTACCAAAATGTGTTAGAGGGAATCTTTGAACAGAATTATCTACCCTCAATTGCTCTCTGTGTCTCTGTCTTTATTTCTCTCTCTCCCTCCCTTTTCCTGTCTGGTTCTCACTCCCTTCTCCCCCTATTCTCTGTTTTCTTGTGAGTCTAGCATCTATTGAACCAGGCTCATTGGGTGGGCTGCTGACCATGTCAAAAGGAAAATAGGCCATGCTGACTTGACGAAGCCACTTTCAGGTTCTAGCTATGTTTTAGAATTCAATGTAAAGGTGAGCACTGTTATTCGGGAGTTACTGGACATCCACTAATGTGTCATTTTGATCTTCATCATATTCCTATGCCACTTTTCTAGTAATGAGAATCCAGAGGAGAGCAGGCATAATTATCTGACATATCAAATCTCAAATAGACTAGTTCAGTTAAACAGCTTTCTTGTTTCAGGACTCTTTAGATCCAGTGTTATAGTAATGTATGTTAAGAATATTTAAGTAAGGTGTAGATAATAACAGTGTTTTCCAAATCACCTTGGAGTTACTAGTAAGATATTTGAGAGCTAGCAATAGCTACCACCTACTAAGCATAAGTACCAGGAACTGTGGTAAATTTTTGCTCATGTCACCTCAATTTATTCTTAAAATGGTCCTGTAGGATAATCACTGTTATATAATCATTTTGGTCTGAGGGTTGGTCTGAGAAGCTAAGTAACTTGCCCAAAGTTACAAAACACATAAATTACCATAGTGGTAATTCACACACAGGCCTATGATTGAAAGATTCTTCTCTGAACCACTGCATTATAATATGGAATATATTTGAGAAGCTTTTGTTCATTAAGGTGCCTGTCTTCCTCTGGGTTATCTTTAGATTATAGGAAATTTTCATACAGATCTTAAAACTATAGAAAAGACTGAGAATAGAGCTGAATTCTTGCTTTAGGTTTCATATGCATCAGGGCATAAAAAAGCTTAAACATGAAAAACATAACTTCAGTCTGGGGGTGCTACAAAAGAGGATATCCATTCCTTCTCATCGTTATTGGTAGTACTAAATATTACCTACTCAACTCTACAGGCAAGAAAAAATACAGAGGCGAAGATTTTCCTATTTATTTCTCTGTTCCAGTCAAGATTCAGACATATTCATTAGGAAGATATAACTTAAGAGTGTTTTAAGAGATTCTTTATGGAAAAGATCAATGATAATTTGGAGTGAATAATGTATCCATGGAAACAGAATGAAACACAGCACTGTAATTCTGGACCCTGGCATTCTAGATCTGTTTCCATGATTGACTTTTATTTTGAAAATTACTTAATCTTTTAGCCTCTGTTCCCCTATTTGTGAAGTGAGTTGTAAGTCTCAACCTGGGATAGCAAATATCCCAGGTGTAGTAACATACTGTTCTCAGCTTTGGAGAAGAAAACCGTTGACTTTGTTCTACTGATTCAACAGTGGCAGCAGATAGTGTACCTGTCAAGACAAAGAAATATATAGCAGTGGGGTTACTCTTAGGATCTCAGAGAGATTCTTCAATGCATTGGAGATCAGAACCTGGAATAGCACACTACAAGCCATTAAAGAGGAAAGATTATCACACAGTAATTAAGACTAAATTGCCAGGTAGAAATACCTGCTCCCCTAAACTGCTTTGCAGTTAAGGAAACTATGTAACAAAATTTTGGTGAATGGGCACAAGATGAGGGCCTTAAGGAAAGTTTTGGCTTTTTTGATTCAGGTGCTTCCCTTTCCACCTTCTTTTTATGTTGAATATGGACACGATGTGTGGACTTTGACTGCTATGTTGCCTCCATGGGGCCACAAGCTTCTGGATGAAAGTGAAGGAAAGGCAGAGCGAGGCTGGCTTTGTCTTTGATGGTGTCACTGAGCCACCAAATCAGTTCACTTTCAACTGAATATGATTTGTAACAGCAATAAAACAAATATGTCATTATCTAGTTTCAGTCATTAGTCAGGTTTTCTGTTGCCCATAACCGGATTTCTAACTTGGAAGATAGCTGTTCATAGATCCCTCTCATTTCTGTACATCTCACGAGCAGAAACACTGACTGCTTTGTTTCAGACTACCTTTTCAAGGATGCTTGTATAGCAAATAGCCTTGGAAGACAAACATAGTATATTCTTCCAAAGCAAAGGGAGGTATCGTTTATATGATTTAAAAAAAAAAAAAAGATGATGCTCCTTTGAAACAAAGGTCGTGTACTGTCTGTTATTAAAAATTCTGGTTTTGTAAGCTTGAAGTTTCTCTCTTGTGCTGGTGTCTTGGTCATGTTGGGCTGTTATAACAAAAATACCATAGACTGAGTAGCTTAAATAATAGACCTTTATTTCTTAAAGTCCTAGAGCCTGAGAGCTCTAAGATCAGGGTGCTAGCATATTCAGTATTTGCTGAGGGTGCTCTTCCTGGTTTATAGATGGCTGCCTTTTTGCTTTATCCTTTCCCAGTCAGGGGCAGAGGGCGGGGAGACAGAGAGAGAGACAGAGACAGAGAGAGAGAGAGAGAGAGAGAGAGAGAGAATGTACTCTGGTCTCTTCCTCTTCTTACAAGGGCATCAATCTCATAATTTGGGTTCAACTCTCACAACCTCATTTAAACCTAATTTCTTCCCAAAGTTCCCACCTCCAAATACCATCCCAATGGGGATTAGGATTTCAAACCTTAAATTTTGAAGGAACACAAACATCCAGCCCATAGCATCTGGTATTATTCACATTATTCTATAGGAATTGAGTTTAGGACAGCTGCTGAAAATGCTAATACCCTTGGCGCTCCTGCTTTGTTGAAGACCCAGCAATCTTGTTTCTTCTGCCTACATTCCTGGAAGTATGGACTTTGAAGTGTGTTAGTTTGCAGGTAGGGTTAAGTCTCAGACTTTGAATATAAGGTTATCAACAAATTGATTTTAAATGGAGTAGTCAAAAGTAAGTATATATCTGAATTCCGTGGATAAGGGTTATTTATTATACTCCTTATATTTGAACTGAATTGCCAATTAAATGATGGCTATTATATAGTAAAGAAAACAAATTGTAGTTTGTTTCTTATTTGAAAAAACTAACCATGCAACACATCTATATATAATTTTAATTGGCTGTGTATTCAGGAATGCAGAATCGAATTCTAAAGTATAGGAGGAATTCACAGAAAAATTAAAAACTCTTTGAGTCAGTGAAAAGGAAGAGAGTGTTAATTTTGCAGAAAATTACATCTTTATTGTGGATGAGCTTGGGATGCATCTAGAATGTAGTGAAAGAGATCAGAGAATAATATATATGGAAGACTGAATAGGTGCTGTAAAAAAATAAATAAGATGTTCCAGGATTGAACACAAAGAGAATTCAAATATGCTAATGTACTAATAATACTAATAAAAACTCTGCTGAAGTAGAAAAATACCTGAATATGAATACTAAGATTACTTATGAAGTATAAGAAAAAAACAGAAGAGCAGGTGATTACTTATTGCCTGTGGAAATTGAGATTAAAAGGTAAAGAACAGATAATATGAAAATATAGAAGTACAAGTATGTTTTCTCATTGGAAAAACAAATTAGACTGTTCTTAGCTATCTATATCACGATATTGAATGTAGAATACCATGAGTAAAAATGATTAAAATAAGTACACATAATCACTGAAGTAAATTATTTTATATCAACATGATAAAATACCTTGTGATTATTCAACCAATAAAATACCAGCATACAATAAAGACAGTTAGGGAAAACATCTGTGAATTAGTTTTAAAAAATTAACATTGCAGACTGTGTTTATTTCTGTGTTTTAGTCTGTACATTTTCTTGGGTCTCTCTTCTCATTTTTATTTTCCTGCAGCTGTGCCTAAAGTGTTGTTAGATAGTTGAGATTCTAATGTCAATAATCTTAGTTTTTATTTGTAGAAGTTTAACTTGCATTATTCATGTTATATCTTCAAGCTTTTTTGTTTCCTGATTTTATTTTGTGAATAAACTAATTCAAACACAAAAGGCTGTAGGTATTAACAGAATCGCCAGAACAGCGGTGAAGCAAAAAATATTTTAAATATTAATACTGTGCCTTTTAGTGGTTAAAAGCCAAAAATGATATTTAATATTTTCCCATGGATTTCATTTTACTAAGAATTTTGAGGGTCCAGACAGATCAAAATTTTGACCAATAGCACATGAGTAATTAGTAGCAGAGATTAAATTAGCACTTTCTTCTTTTAATTTCCAGTTTTAGTTCTTTCATAACTTTAAAACTATACAGAGTATAGTATTTACTTAGATTCAGTGTACTTTGAGTACAGACAATAATGCAATATATGAAAGCAGAGTGTTTCAGTGATCTAAATTTGACCTACTTAAACCTAGCAGGCTAGCAAAAATAAACATTAATCAAACATCCATTAATAGTTTATTTATAGCATTTAAAAAAATTTAGAAGGCAAATTTTTTTTTCAGAGTTTCCTAGTGATATCTAAATTCATAACTCTGTTAAGTGTTTAAATGTTTTCAGTGCTCAACCAGAAAAGCTTGAAGTTATTCAATTGATGTATTTTTAAAAAGCCATCGAAAATTTAATAATGGATTTTTCACATATATAACTCTATATCTAGTGCCTAGTCTAACAGATAGAAATATCCAATTAATATTGGATGAATAAGTTATTTCTTAAAAGACTTGGACAAAAACAGGTTATTAGTCATTACTGGACATTAATTAGATGAACACATCAGTAGTACTATCTCATCTTTACTTTTTACAGCTGGAAGATGACATATTTTGACAAGGCCACAGAAATTAAAATAAGTATTAAGTTGTTGATTAATTCTGTTTGAGAATGATTTTATGACACTGCCATTGTGATAATATGATGGCAGTTCAGGCTCAGTTAGCAAAAGCATGTTCAATTAAGTGACATGTGTCATGTGCAAAGGATAAGAGGTCATATGTGAATCAAACATTTTACACATATTTGGGGGTACACCAAAGATTTTCCTACCCATTGATGCCTGGGCTTGTTCTCTTTCAGAGGCTCTTTCTAGCTTAAAATATAGTCCAAAAGCTATGGGGAAAGAACATAGACAGTTGGAGTACTTTATTTAGCTCATTGATTCTCAAAAATTTCTACCCTAAAGCATGATGAAAACAAAAGAGAATTAAAGAAGTGAAGATCAAATTTCAGTGTTGGCTACAGATTCCTCAGCTACTCAGAGAAATAACATCTGATTATTACATAAAATAAAACTTTTAATTATTCAAATGGGACTCATCCTTCTGTTTCACTATATCTTTAATATGTAAATTTTACAAAAATGAAATTGGAAATTTACCGTGAATGTTTCATAATATCTTAAAGCTGGTAGAGATCTGGAAAGTATCATTTAATCAGTGCCTCCTATCTCCATTAGGGCAGAGATAATGCTATTTCTTAACCGCTATATTTCTCAGTGGCTAGCCCAGTGCTGTGCAAACGTTAGATGCTCAAGAAAGAACAAACAGAGCTGTTGTCTGCTCTCAGTCATCTGCAAGAACACACTGTGGTTGGAAGGGAAGAGAGGAGGATACCTGGGCTCCTCCTGTTTTCCCTCCCTCTTCTGAAAGGCTCAATTACTTTGTGGATTGAAAGCCAGCTCTTCAAAGGTGAACTAGAACAAAGTCTCCTTTTTGAAGTCTCTCTTTTTTTTTTTAAATTTTGAATATAGTTGACATATAGTGTTATGTTAGTTTCAGGTGTACAACATTCTGATTCAACTTATCTATGCATTATGCTGTGCTTACCACAAGGATAGCTACCATCTGTCATCACACCTCCCTATTACAGTATCATTGGATGTGTTCCCTATTCTGTGCCTTTTATTCCCATGACCTACTCATTCCCTAACTGGAAGCCTGTATCTCCCTATCCCCTTCACCCATTTTGCCTGTCCCTCCAACTCTCCTCTCCTTGGGCAACCATCATTTCTCTGTATTCATAAGGCTGATTCTGCTCCTTGTTTATTTGTATGTTTTATCTTTTTAGATTCCACATATGACTGAAATCATCTGCTATCTGTCTTTCTTAGTTTGACTTATTTGACTTTGCATAACACCCTCTAAATTCATCCATGTGCATCTGAGGTTGAATCAACAATCATTTCTGTATGTTCTCGCAACCATTTTCTTTCTCTGATGTCATGGCTGCTTTGTATTCGAGTTGGTTGTTTAAAAACTCCTACTTAAAGATTTTAAATGAAATGCAGGCAGTGATTAGGTCTTATTCATTATGTTAAATCTCAGGAAAATGAGAAAGTATTGGTTGTTAATTAATGAAGTTCACTGAGAGTACAATTAGAGTGACTTAAACTGGTCAGAGTTTGAGAACAGTTAGGAATGGAAAATGGACACTCAGGTAGGGAGCTGTAGCTCCTGAACTCCTGTTCTCTCAAGAGACTTCTTACACAATTCCTTTGTTCAAACTGGAGTAGCAGAGGAGAGTCAACATGTTTCACATGTTTTCTCAAAAATATTTTTGCTTCAGGAAGGAAAATATGGGTTATTCCTATTATGATCCAATCAAAAATGAATTTTGCTTGAGTCTGAAGTATGTGGGAGTGATGCTTAGAACCATCAAAAACCTGATTCCAAATGCAAATTTAGAGATAGAGTCAATATTACAGCTTGGATGGATCCTGAAGATCATCCGTGTCAATTTAGTGATTTTCTAGGTGGAAAACTTAATATTCCGAAAGAGTAGAAAATCGTCTGGAAACAGAAATAAACAGCACTAATCCTACAAGGAACTGACATATGTCCATCTGAGAAGTTTTGAAACTTTAAGGACTTTATTAGATATGACAAGCAACTTCAAGTGTTCAGAGAGGAGAAATAATATTTCAAAAACTTAAAATTATTTATATATGCAGGTGCAAATGCTCAGGAGATCAGGAAAAAAATGTCTTTATTTTTAAAACATCTCTAGAGTCTGAAAATGAGAATAGAAGCTTACCCCAGGCAAAGGGAAGAAATCTCACTACTAGAGAGCTAATAAGAAATTCAGAGGGCAATGACAATATACATTCTGATTTCCAAGGAACGTGAAAGGCTCCTCTAGCATTTGTGGACACTTATATTAAAAAATGTTATTCAGAGTTCCCTATACTTTTTTCTTTGCCTGGTTTCCCCTCTTTTTCCATTAATTTTCATTAGCTATAAACATAAGTTAAAGCATACATTTCCAATCTCTACTACATAAATAAAGATTTTTATTCCATACAATTTAAATTATGGGGAAAACCACCACCTAAAGTTTTCTTTAGAAAATCTTTCTTTTTTTCCCGTTTGTTTGGTTTTTTTTTTGTTTTTTTGTTTTTGTTTTTTTTTTTTTTTTTTAGTGAATAAGTGATATGTAGCACCGTATAAATTTAAGGCATATAGCATGATGACTTGATTTATATATATCATAAAATGATTACCAAAACAGGATCAGTTAGCATCCATTCTTCTCATATTGATAAAAGAAAAAAGAAAAAGAAAAACCTTCTCTCTGTGATGAGACCTTTTATATTCACTTTTTATTCCTGAGGTAAATGGACATATAACATGTAAGTTTAAGGTACACAATGTTATAATTGCACATCATGTACACAGTGATCACCATTAAAAGTGTACTTAATATCTATTACCATACAATTGACCTCTTTACTAATTTCTCCCACCCCTCAGATTGGTAACCACCAATCCATTCCCTGTATCTATGAGTTTGTTTTGTTCACTGTTTTGTTGAAATTGTTTTTTAGGTTCCATGTAGGAGTGAAATCATATAGTGCTTGTCTTTTTCCATCTGACTTACTTCACTTACCTTAATGATTTCAAGGTCTATCTATGTTGTTGCATATGACAAAATTTCATTATTTGTTTTTAAGTTCATTTATTTTGAGAGAGAAAAAGAGACAGCAAGCATGAGGAGAGGAGGGGCAGTGAGAAAGAGGGGAGAGAATCCCAGGCAGACTCCACGCTTTGAGCACAGAGCTGGATGCTATGTGGGGCTCAAACTCAGGAGATTGAGATCATGACATGAACAGAACTCAGGGGTCAGACACTTGCTGAGTCACCCAGGAGTCCCAAAAATTTCATTATTTTTTTTATGGCTGAGTATTATTTGATTGTATGCAAGTGTGTGTATATACAAACATATATACATACTACATTTTTTTATCCCTTCATCCATTGTTTCCATTTCTAACCACTGTAAAGATTGCTGCAATGAACAAAGGGGTACACATATTTTTTTGAATCAGTGTTTTTGTATTCTTCAGATAAATACCCAGGAATGGACTAGCTGGATCATAAGACAGTTCTACTTTTCATTTTGTTTTGAGGAACCTCCATACTCTTTCCACAGTAGCTACACCAATTTATATCACCACCAGCAGTGCACGAGGGATCCCTTTGCTCCATACCCTGTCCATACCTAACAGGTATGAGGTAACATCCTATTCTTGATTTCATTTTCATTTCCTTAATTAGCCATGTTTAACATCTTTTAATGTGATTTTTGGCCAACTGTATTTTTTTTAATGTCTATTTGTCTTACATTTTCCATTTATTACTATCCATTCATCCATTCAGATTTTCTGCCAGTTTTAAAATGACATTCATTTTTTGTTGTTGCTGTCTTTAATGAGTTTTTCCTATGTTTGATATTAGTCCCTTTTCAGATACCTGATTTGCAAAAGTCTTCCAATTCAGTAGAGTGCATTTTGGTTTGATAATTAAAAAAAATTTTTTTTAATGTTTATTTATTTTGGAGACAGAGAGAGACAGCATGAACTGGGAAGGGCCAGAGAGAGAGGGAGAACAGAATCCAAAGCAGACTCCAGGCTCTGAGCTGTCAGCACAGAGCCTGATGTGGGGCTCGAACCCACCAACCATGAGATCATGACCTGAGGCGAAGTCGGACGCTTAACCGACTGAATCACCCAGGCACCCCTGATAATTTTTTTGATGTGCAGAAACTTTTAAGTTTGATATAACCTCACTTATTTTTTGCTTTTGTTTCCCTTGCCTTTACAGTCAGATCCACAAAAATATCAGTAAGATCAGTGTCAAAAAGCTTCCCAGCTATGTTTTCTTCAAGGGATTTTAATGGTTTCAGGCTTCATATTCAAGTTGTTAATCCCTTATGAGTTCATTTTGGTGTATGGCATAGAGGAGTGGGCCAGGCTCATTTTTTGGCATGTGGCTGTCCAGTTTTTTCTGCATCAATTATTGAAGAGATTGTCCTTTTTCACTGGATGTTCTTGACTACTTTGTTGTATTAATTGTCCATACATGTGTGTTCTCAAATTTGTTCCATTAATCTGTGTGTCTATTTAAAAAAAATTGTTAGGGGTGGTGGTGGCTCTATCCCTTAAGTGTCTGACTCTTGATTTTGGCTCAGGTCATGATCTCTCTGTTCATGACTTCAAGCCCCTCATCAGGCTCTGTGTTGACAGTGCGGAGCCTGCTTGGAATTCTCTCCCCGGCTCTCTCTCTGCCCCTCCCCTGCTCACTCTCCCTCTCTCAAAATAAATAAATGAACGTAAAAAAAATTATTTTTTACAAGTATAGTTGACATACATGTTATATTACTTTCAGCTGTGTAACAATGATTCAGCAAGTCTATACATTGCTTAATGCTCATGAGCATTGGAGTTACTTTCTGACACTAAAATGTTACTGCAGTTGGACTATCTTCAAACGCTGTACTTTTCACTTTTATAACTAGAACTTTGTGTCTCTTAATCCCCTTTACCTTTCTAGCCCATCACCACCCTCCCACAGCCATGCCTTCTGATAACCACCTCTATATTTGTTATACTGTTTCTGATTTAGTTTTTTTAATAGAAGTTCAATCATATGGTATTTGTATTTCTGTGTGTGATTTACTTCACTTAGCATAATATCCTCTAGGTCCATCCATGTTGTTATAATGGCAAGATACTATTTTTTTTATGGCTTAGTAACATTCCATTGCATATTTATATCGATCTTTATCCATTCATCTATAAATGTACACTTAGATTGCTTCCATATATTCGTTATTGTAATTAATGCTGCCATATAATAAGGGATCCATATATATCTCTTTAGTGTTTCCTTCTCTTGTGGGATGTAAATATCTACTAGTGGAATTACTGGATTGTATGTCTTTACTATTTTTAATTTTTTGAGGAAACTCCATATTGTTTCCACAGTGGTTGCACCAATTTTTATGGCCAATAAAGTTTTCCAAACTTTTATTGAATAGACTATCCTTCCCCATTGGGTATTCTTGCCTCGTTTATTATATATTAATTGACCATATAAACATGGGTTTACTTCTGGACTCTATCCTGTTCCATTGATCTATGTGTCTCTTTTTGTGCCAATAACATTTCGTTGTGATTATTATGCATTGTATTCTATCTTGAAATCTGGGATTATGATACCTCCAGCTTTGTTCTTTTTTTAGAAAACTTTTTTTTTTAAGTTTATTTATTTATTTTTGAGAGAGAACATGAGGGAGACAGGGGCAGAAAGAAAGGGAGAGAGGGAATCCCAGGCAGGCTATGCACCATCTGTGCAGCCTGATGTAGGGCCCGAACTCACGAACCACGAGATCATGACCTGAGATGAAGTTGGGCACTTAACTGACTGAGCCACCCAGGCACCCCTGTTCTTTTTTCTAAAGATTGCTTTGGCTATTCAGGGTCATCTGTGGTTCCATACAAATTTTAGAATTATTTGTTCTAGCTCTGTGAAAAGTACTTTTGATATTTTGATAGGGATTGCATTGAATCTGTAGGTTGTTTTGGGTAGTATGGACATTTTAATAATATTCTTCCATGCTGTGAGTATATCTTTCCACGTGTTTATATTACCTTCAGTTTCTTTCATCAATGTCTTACAGTTTTCAGAGTACAAATATTTCACCTCTTTGGTTAACTGTATGCCTAGGTATGTTCTTCTTGGTCAGTTGTAAATAGGATTGATTTTTAAAATATTCTTCTTGCTTTGCCATTAACATGAAGAAACAAAAGATATTTCCCTGTGTTATTCTTTTATCCTGCAGATGTACTGAGTTTATTCATTTTAATAGTTTTTGATGAAGTTTTTACAGCTTGCTTTATATAGTATCATGTCATCTCCTAACACTGACTGTTTTACTTCTTTCTTACCAATTTGGATGACTTCTATTACCTTTTCATCCAATTCATATGACTAGAACTCCCAGTGCCTATGTTTAGTGAAAGTGGCAAGAGTGGACATCCTTGTCTTGTTCCTGTTCTTAGAGAGAAAGCTTTCAATTTTTTTCTTTTTTTTTTTTTTTTTTAACATTTATTTATTTTTGAGACAGAGAGAGACAGAGCGTGAACAGGGGAGGGGCAGAGAGAGAGGGAGACACAGAATCTGAAACAGGCTCCAGGCTCTGGGCTGTCAGCACAGAGCCTGACGCGGGGCTCGAACTCACGGACTGTGAGATCATGACCTGAGCTGAAGTCGGACGCTTAACCGACCAAGCCACCCAGGCACCCCTTTCAATTTTTTTCTTACAGAGTGTGTTGTTAGCCGTGGGTTTGTCATACATGGCCTTTGTTAATATTGAAGTATATTCCCTCTAAATCCACTTTGTCAAGAGTTTTTATCAGAAATGAATGTTGAATTACATCATATGCTTTCTCTGCATCTTTTGTGATAATTATATGGTTTTTACTCCTCATTTGGTTAGTATGGTTTATTACAATGATTGCCTTGTTCATGTTCAACCATCCTTGCATACCTGAAATAAATTTCACTTGATGTGGTGAACTTATTAATATATTGTTGAATTCGGTTTGCTAATATTTTATTGAAGAATTTTGCATCTTTGAACATCAAAGATATTGGCCTGTAGTTTTCTTTGTTTTTTGTTTTTTGTTTTTTTGGTACTGTCTTTGGTTTTGGTATCAAGGCAATGCTGGCCTTGTAGAATCAATTTGAAAGTTTTCCTTCTATTTTTTAAAATAGTTTGAGAAGAGTAGGTATTCACTTTTCCTTAAATATATGGTAGAATTAATGTGTGAAGCCACCAAGTCTGGACTTTTGTTTGTGGGAGTGTTTTGATTCAATTTTGTTACCAGTAATTGTTGTGTTTAGATTTTTTTATTTCTTGCTGATTCAGTTTTTAAAGACTCTATTTTTCAAGTAATTTATCCACTCTTCTAAATTATCCAATTTGTTTGCTTATAATTTTTCATAGTATCACAGTCCTTTGTATTTCTGTGGTATTAATAATTTGTCTTTTTCATTTCTGATCTTGTTTTTTTGACCTCAGTTGGTCTTTTTCTTGGTACATATGGCTAAAGGTTTAACAGTTTTGATCTTTCCAAAGCTCTTGGTGTCATTGATATTTTCTATTGTCTTTTAAGCCTCTTTTTTATTTCTCCTCTGATTTTATTATTTTTTTCCTTCTATTATTTTCTTCCTTCCTGGGGTTATTTTTTTTTCCTTCTTTTTCTAGATTCTTTCAGTGTTAAAATGCTTGAGATTTTTCTGTTTTTTTGAGGTAGGCCTGTATGTATGTGTTTCTTCTAGACCAGTTTTGATGTATTGCAAATATTTCTGTGTCATAGTTCTCTATACATTAGTCTCTAGGTTTTTAAAAATTTCTTCATTGGTATCTTGGATGACCTCTTAGTTATTCAGTAATATGTTGCTTTATCTCCACATTTTTGTGTTTGTTCCAGTTTTCTTCCTTTTATTGATTTCTAGTTTTATACCATTGTGGTTAGAGAAGATGCTTCATATGGTTTCATTCTTCTTGGATTTATTGATACCTGTGTGACCTAACATATGATCTATCCTGGAGACTATTCAGTGTGCACTTAAGAAGAATGTACATAATGTTGCTATTAGATGGAATGTTTTTGTATACCTATTAAATCCATTATGAATTTTCTTTTTAATTTATTTATTGATGTAAGTGGGGTGTTAAATTCCCCTACTATTTTTATATTTCTGTCAATTCATCCCTTCAGATATGTTAATGTTTACTTTATTCATTTGGTATTCCTATGGTGTGTGTGTGTGTGTGTGTGTCTGTGTGTGTATGTGTGTGTTTTATATCTTCTGGTTGGATTGACCCTCTATCATTATGCCTTTCTTTGTCTATTATTGTAGTCTTTCTTTGAAAGCCAATCTTGTGTAACAGTATAGCTACACCAACTTTCTTTCTGTTTCCATTTGCATGGAATAGCTTTCTCTATCCCTTCACTTTTGGTCTCTGTGTGTCCTTCCTTCTGGAGTGAGTCTTGTAGGCAGCATGTAGATAGAATGGCTGAATGGCTTTAAAAAAATACCTATGTCTTTTGATTGAAGAATCTTGTTTATTTACATTTAAAGCAATTATTGATAGGTTTTTACTTAGGCATTTTGTTAGTTGTTTCTAAGCTGTTGTTGTTGTTATTACTGTCCATTTCTTCTCTTTTTCTATTCCCTCATGGTTTGATGGCTTTCACTAATGATATGTTTGTATTCTTGTTCTCCTTTGTGTATTTATTGTAAGTAAATTGTGGTTTTCCTGCATATAATTCCCATTGTTTTTCAAAGCCCATCATTTAGGAAGCTCATTTCATGTAGGATTGAAGGGTTGTAGTACTTGATGTAGAGCACAAACACTTCACTTAGGGAAAAGTTCTGTATTTTTGAGATTCCTTTCACGTGTGGATTGCTGTGATTGGGGAAGATATTTTTGTGTAGGACTTTTTCTGCCTCCCCTACCCATCTTAAAGCTGTTATTTTTTCCTTTGTTGTGGAGATTCTGCTCACCTAGTTTTCTTGCCTTTTTAAGAGAAAATATTTCATATATATTTGCTCTGTGGGATGGAGTGAGGTCAATATGTTCCGCCTCTGCCATTTTGAACCCAACCAGGATTTAAACTTTTAATAACCTACCTATATATCATACAAAGTATAAGCTGTCTTCTTCACTTTTTACTGTATGCCCCTATTACTTACCTTATAACCGGAAGTTTGTATCTGTGATCACCTTCATCCATTGTACACCCTCTGCCTCTGGTAACAACATGTTTGATATATTTTCCTGTGAGTTTTATTTATCTTAAGATTCCACATATAAATGAAATCATGCATTATTTGTCTTTCTCCGGCTTATTTCACTATTTAATGCCTTCCAGGTCCAACTATATTGTCACAAATGGGAAGATTTCCTCAATCCTTGATGGCTGATATTCCATGTGTATGTACTTTATATACATGTATTTATATGGATTTCATTATACACAGACACACACACACACACACACACACACACACACTTATACATAATTGTGTATGTGTGTTTTTTGTTGTTGTTGTTTGTGGTTGTGTGTGTGTGTGTTAAGTCTTATATATTTTGGATACTAACCCCATATTGGATATATCATTTGTAAATATCTTCTCCAATTCAGTAGATTGTATTTTAGTTTTATTGATTGTTTGCTGTGCAGAGCTTTGATTTTGATGTAGTTCCAATAGTTCATTTTTGCTTTTGTTTCCCTTGCCTCAGGACACGTATCTAGAAAAATGTTGCTATGGCTGATGTCAGAAAATTACTGCCTGTGTTCTCTTCGAGGATTTTCATAGTTTGAAGGCTCACATTAAGATCTTTAATCCACTTTGAGTCAGGAACAACCTGTGTCTCCATCTTGGTCAAATTTTGTGTTTTTGTTTTTTGACTTGAATGTAACACATGATTATTTTTTCCTTTTCATATTCCGAATATTGTAGAAAAAGTTATCAACCCTATGCTTAAAAGGAAAGCCAGTTGTAAGCTTAATTTTAAATTGGTTGTGATTTCTGTAAACCCTGACTTTTTTTTTCTTCGTGAAGGACCTTGTAAAACTGCTAAAGTTGCAGGAGTCTAGGACTTAGGATAAGCACCCGGCAGAGACAAACCAGTATTGAACTTAAGTAATTTAACTTCACCCCCCTTCTACCCCTCCCCAGTATAATAAGAACTCTGCTCTGAAATTACTTGCTTTACTATGGATTTTCACTTTTTGGAATACACTTGAAGGACTTGATTATTGGAGAAATCAGAATGATCTCAGTACAAGACTTCTTCACTTATATCATGCCCCTTAAGTTAGGTACCACTGTATTCTGACAGATTTGTACTGCTTTTTCAGGGAGTGAACATTCCAGCTTCCAGGTGTTTCTCAGCACATATGCTCCCTTCCTTTAATTTCAGTATCTGTCATGGTGATATTGTACCACAGTGGATCTGCTTTTCCAGACTTTAGGTTGAAAGATAGTTCTGAGAATTTTCCCTAGTTGACAGTTAACTGTCATTTAAATGTTTTTCTAACCTAAATTATGCAAAGCTCAGATTATCTTCAGCCCTAAATATGGTTTATTACAGGTTTGTATTCCCTATTGGTACTCATTGCTCATGCCATAATTGCTTTTCTTGCTGGAGTTATAGATTTGAATTATGGTCATAATACCTAGTTATTTACGGAAATGAAGATAAAGTACGAGAGTATGATTATCTCAAAAGAGGATCCAATAATTAGGCTGTAGAAAAGCTAGGATTGTTTCTAGAGGAACTTTTGCCCAAATAAGAACTCAAAAGTTGGTATCTTTAAGGTTTTACTTATTCCTTTTATATTAAAAAGCAGCAACAGCAAAGCTCTGGGCACTAACTCTTCCTAGCTATTTGCTGTTTTAATCATTTACACAGCTCTAGTGTCTGGAGAGAACTCAGGATTGTACAGCTTTTGCTGAATTAGTTTGGATAATTTGCAATAAAACAAAAACCTCTGTTAAAATTAAATACTAAATGGAGACAGGACTTTAGAAAACCCTGAGCAGATAAAACCATTTAAGCTGCATAAGCAAAACTAAATGTAACTTATTTCATGAACGTAAGTGAAACTTACTTTTTATAAGTGCCTTTGACAATTGTAAAGAAACTTAGTTATTTTCCTAAAAATTGCATGAGATAATCACTTTAAACCAATCCCCTGCCATCTGGATATTTCCATTTTAAATAACCAATCATTGTAAAGGTTAACAACTTTTTCACTTTGATTTTATAAGTCATCCTGTAATTCTATGCCCCTGAGTTTCATATCCATTTTTATTTTATTTTTATTTTTTTAATGTTTATTTTTGAGAGAGAGAGACACACAGAGAACATGAGCAGAGGAGGGGCAGAGAGAAAGAGAGGGAGATACAGAATCTGAAGCAGGCTCCACGCTTGGAGCTGTCTGCACAGAGCCCGACACGGTGTTCGAACTCACGAATGGTAAGATCATGACCTGAGCCAAAGTCGGACGCTTAACAGACTGAGCCCTCCAGGTGCCCCCATTTTTAATTTTACAAGCTCCCATGTTTTGAACTGTGTTATATGCACAAAAATATCTTACTACTCTTTGTTGATTTGGTGGTTTTGATACTCCTAGATTTTTGACACCTTAAACTGAGGTAGCTTCTTAAGTAAAAGGGAAAGAAATTTTCCTTAAAAATTCATGCTGCTGAAATTTATATTGACTCCTTCCCTTCCTTCTCTTACAGTTGCCTTCCTGGTTTACCTCCTATAATACAATTCACAAAGTCATTGTATTAAAATCAACAATAATTTTATTATAGTTTAAATCAAATTCAGGGTAAAAGTTATATACAGTTTTCATATCAGAAAAGAGGTAAATGGGACAGTGTCATTGCTGTTAGAACAAGAAGCATTTAGGAGCAGAGTCCAGATAACTGGTCAAAAGTCACACTTAAACATGTTTTCTTTGACGCACTTTCATTTGGCTAGTACTCTGCATTCTTTACAATCTGGCGTCACTCTCCTTTCTTACTATGTTTTCAGAGTTTCATAGCAAATCCAGATTCATACATGCATTCCAGAAATAAATAGCTTTTATTCTGTAAGCAAATAATGTTGACCTGTAGCCATGTGCCAAGCGCTCTTTGCAGGGCTGAGGATTTAAAGGTGAGCAAAACAGACCTGATCTGATCTGATTTGACCAAGAGCTGTAGTCTGGTGTGAACAATCAAATACTCTCATGAATAAGTAATTATTAATTGCGATACAGATTTAAAGAAAATAAAGGTGCTTTTTAGGCTATGGAGTGAGGATATGGCACATGAGCTGATACATGAAAGGTTTAAGAATGAAAAGGTTGGAGGGGAGGAGGAAAATTGGGCAGATGAAACATTATACTCTCTTTCCAAAAGTAGGAGAGGGTATGGGTATTCAAGGAGTAGAAAGAAGGCAGAGTTGTTAGAAGTGGAAAGATGTAAAAGCAGAACATAATGAGGCTATAAATGGCAGGGAATAGCACGTTTGGGTTTTGGAAGGCCATATTAGGGACTTTCATCTCTAGACTCAGAGTATTTACTGTAAGAGTAATGGGAAGGTTTTGAAGAGGTACAAACAGGAAAATGTCAAATAAGAATTTCATTTGTTTAAAAAAGATGATTGCTGACGCAGTGAGGAAAATGAACTGGAGAGGAGCAAAAGAGAAGAGAGAAACTAGTTACACATCTACTGCAAAAGTCGAGAGAGATGATGGCAGCATGGACCAGGATGGGGATGGCAGGGAAGACAGAGCAATGACAGAAATCAATGGTATTTGGGCATTGAAATTTCACAGATTTTACAACAGTTGAATACTTCTCAAATTTTATATATTTATGATGAAACAGGCACTATCAGAGGTGTAAATTAGTATCTCCACTTGGGAACATAATTAGTATTGTGTCTCATGAGTGTGAAAAATGCTTAACCCTTTTGCCTAGTAATTTCTTATCTGGGAAACCATTCAAAAGAAAAAACCCTGAAGTACCTAAGGCTTCTTTGGACAAAGATGTTTACTACTAAGGAACAAGTGCATTAATAAAGGTAATTACCTGCATATTCAAATACAGATGAAAGACTAATTTAATTCTGATAGAGTTTTCTCCATCATGTCTAATTTTTAAATGTTTACAGTGAGTGTGTTTTACTTAATCAGAAAAGTTTTATTTTATTTTTTTAGTTTATATCCAAATTAGCATATAGTGCAACAATGATTTCAGGAGTAGATTCCTTAGTGCCCCTTACCCATTTAGCCCATCACCCCTCCCCCAGCCCCTCCAGTAACCCTCTGTTTGTTCTCCATATTTATGAGTCTTTTATGCTTTGTCCCCCTCCTTGTTTTTATATTATTTTTGTTTCCCTTCCCTATGTTCATCTGTTTTGTCTCTTGAAGTCCTCATATGAGTGAAGTTATATTTGTCTTTCTCTAATTTACTTAGCATAATACCCTCCAGTTCCATCCACGTAGTTGCAATTGGCAAGATTTCATTCTTTTTGATTGCTGAGTAATACTCCATTGTGTGTGTGTGTGTGTGTAGACACCACATCTTCTTTATCCATTCATCCATTGATGGACATTTGGGCTCTTTCCATACTTTGGCTATTGTTGATAGTGCTATAAACATGGGGGTGCATGTGTCCAGAGTGGCTTCACCAGGCTTGCATTCCCTTTAGAAAAATTAATTTTTAAGGGCCCAGTATCTCAGTGACTATCCATAGTATTATGTCTTATTTAAAACATCACACTTAAGTTTTAATAAATAATAATAAACAAACTTAAGTTTTAATGCTTTACCTTCCATCTGCAGTTTTCAAGGATTTGGTTGGAGGGTAAAGGAAAGTGAAGGCCTAAGTAAAAAACCTTGCTGAGAATATTTCATAACCATAAAACTGTAAGCATCGATAAATGAGTATCTCCGTTTCATGGTCCAAGTGCAAGATCTAATATATTCAGTAAATGTATGTAGACTATTCATAAAGGTGTATGAGTACTTAATAGATTTATTAGTGACAATTTGGGTCTAATAACTAACCTCCAGTACCTCTGGGGTCAATAAGGGTGAGTAGAGCAACAGGAAGAAGGTGAGGGGCAAAATATTGCACAGAATATATTGCATCCCATGCAGATGGTATTGTCTCTTCTAGGCTTTTTTATACAGCACTAGGGAGAACCACAGAATGGAAGAGTGACAGAGCTAATAAAGTGGTAAGAACATAATCAGCAAAATCTGGTAGCTATGAGATAAAGTCAGGAGAAGTAGAAAAGATGGTCATAAAGTGAACTAAGCTGACAATCAGATTTTCTAGGCATGTATAACATACAGTTTTCCCCCTGCAGTACCCAGAGGAGAGAGAATTTTCTCTTCCTTTTTTTACAGCCTTAGGGCATCCTTGGTGTTGGGGGTGGCGGTGTTCACCTTTACCCTGTCTAGCTGTTAGGGACACTGAGGTCAACAACCAAGGAGTTCAAATGGGAAAAGTTCCGTCGTATTTATTTGTTTTTCTTTTATAGCCCTTCCCTCAATTTGCAATTATATAGTCATCTTGTTTATTGTCTGAATCTTCCACTTAAAAGTAAGATCCATGGGGTCAGATATGTTTTTGGTTTACTGCTGTGTGCCCCCTAGCCCTCAGAGTGGTCCCATACTATTAATCAAGGGAATAAATGGAGTGGTAGTTAAGTGGGAAGGTAACAGAACATTAGCTATGGAATGTGGGGACGAAGTGGAAAGAGTCTGACCTTCAAAGCCATGCAACCATCATTTCTCACCTGCTTTCCTGCCAAAAGGTAGTGAAAAGGTCCAGGCAAAACAAGGCCAGAATCCTCCAGCGATGTGAGGACCTGAGAACAATACTGCTCTCAGGATTAGCACATTGATAAGACAAAATTACAGAAGGCTAAACTGTTTAGAAGAAAAGAACACTTGGTAACAGTCTCAAAGGAGAGCGAAACAACCAGGAACCTGTTCTTGGTGGGATCAGGTAGAGTACAGTTTTAAGTAAAGAAAAAGTTCATCTGAGCACATCTATTCCAAATAAGAATGGATTTTAGTAAAGCAGTCTTATAACCCCTAAGAAGAAATGTGTCTGTCAAAATTACCAAACTGAAAAATTCTAGAATTGAAGTTGTCTGAGAAGTTTGAATCCAAAATTACACCCTAATGATTAAACAGACTATAACAACAACAGCTACAGAGATTTGTGCATGTAAAACTGCATGTGACACTGAAAAACAACACCTCTTACTTTAAGTGCACTTTTCCTTTTCTCTCATCATACCTGTATTAGAGGTCTCCAGAAAAACCAAATCAGTAAGATCAATAGATGTACCTATTTATTTCCAGTCAGAGAAGACCAGTGTTCCAGCTCAGACAGGTGGGAAGACAGGGAACTCTCCTTTACTCTTCTTATTCTATTCGGGCTTTCAACAGAGTACATGAAGCCCAACTACAATGGAAAAGGCAGTCATTTTTACTAAATCTGAGTCTACCAATTCAAATGCTAATCTCCTCCAAAACACATTCACAGATGTATCCCCAACAAGTTTAACGAAATACCTGGGCATCCTGTGGGCCAGTCAAGTTGACACATAAAACTAAGCATCACAGAGGAACATAAAGGCATGACTAAATCCACTGAAATCCTATCGTTTTTAAAACATCATTTTGTAGTTTTGGAATCAATAGTTGTATCCTTTATTACTGCAGCAGGATGCATTAAAATGTCTAGATGCCAGCACCACTAAGTGCAACAATCCAGCCAAATAACATTTTATAGCTGTGATATCCACAAAAGGTGGCATTTCAGGATTTAGCCAGCCTGCCAGAGAGGTTTAAATTTATAAAGACTTGCAAAAGATGACATTAAATGTTAAGATATTTAGCATGATAAACCACTAGTTTATAATATTCATAGTAGGGAAAATTATATTGTAATGTTTAATACACTAAAAATAGTGATTACCCTTACTGTAAAGTATCAAATTTTGTTTACAACTGGGATTTTATCACTCATTACATTCAAATATATAAGATCTCATTCAAAGCAGCACCTTTGGAGAAAATGTACCCTACTGAACCTAAGTGAGGGGGGTTAGTAAAACATAATAGAAAATATTTATAGGTATTTAATTATGGTCTCTCTTGTGTATCAGTTTTGAAACAAAATTTTTCTGTGTAATTTCCTTTATCACTTCTCTTGGTTCTAGTAACTTGTAGCCATTACTTAATAGAAAATTCAGGGCACCTGGGTGGCTCAGTCGGTTGGGCGGCCAACTTCGGCTCAGGTCATGATCTTGTGGTCTGTTGAGTTCGAGCCCCGCATCGGGCTCTGTGCTGACAGCTTGGAGCCTGGAGCCTGCTTCGAATTCTGTGTCTCCCTGTCTCTCTGCCCCTTCCCCATTCGCACTCTGTCTCTCTGTCTTTCAAAGGTGAATAATTGTTAAAAAAAAAAAAAAAAAAAAAAAGGAAAGAAAGAAAAGAAAAGAAAATTCACCCACAAAAGATGATTTACCCTTACTTACGATATCAAAATAGTTTCCATGGGATGAGAGTCTGAGAATTTGTCTCCAAATATACTCCTGATTTCCTAGTGGATGGACTTTCCTCTTTGCGCCAGTCCTGATTGTTTGCCACCTGTGTGGGTATTTAAGAGATTGGTAATAAACAAGTTCAACACTTGTAAACCAACAAGTACATAGTTGTTTTTTTCTTCTCCTTCTCCTCCTTCTCCTTGTCCTTGTCCTTCTTCTTGTTATACTAGATATATTCCTTCAGACTACAGAGAAAGGATTTTGCTCTTTTGAGGGGAAAGGTAATCCTCTCTTTTCACTTTCCCACCTCTCTCAACCTGGGTAGGGATGCACGTGGTCCAGATTGGGACCGGAAGTGTCGTTGTGTAGGAAAAATAAAAATTCAGAGGCTTAATCCTCCCTGTTGAAGATAAGGGAAGGGACTTTCCTACTTCCTTTTCCTAGAGCATTTACTTCAGGAACCTTGTAAGTTTTTTCTCTGTCTCTTCAAGATGAATATAAATACTTAAAAACTAAATAAGTCTTAGACCAGCTTTGTAACCCCAGAATGTCTTCTTCAAGGACCTGGCAGTTGGATGTTAGGAATGTGATCATTCTTGATGATTGCCTCTCAACTTCCAGTTTATGTGAGAGAGTAGGAGCCCAACTTCAGAAGTTTGGTTCACTCCAAGTTGCAAAATTATTTGTTGTCATGAAGATAGGGGAAGTTTGTTATTTCTTTGGATAAAGCTAATTCACTAACACAGCCATTGCAATTACCAAGTGAATTTAGGATGAACTATAGGAAGACATGTCTTGATGGACTGTAAGTGCTTGGCTATATAAAAGGGTGAAATTACTGTCTCCACAACCTCTTCTTAGTGACTGCCTATGATACACATCACATTCTGGTATAATACTTATATTTCACCAGTAATTGTGACCATGAGGAAATCTAGTTTAAAGATGAAGCCACCATATGGAGGAAAAAAGAACTTAGAGAATTACAGAATAACGGAGCTGAAGACTTGGCTAAAATATTGTTGAATATTTACATTCTTTAGACTTAACTCTATGAGCCATGACATTTCCTTATTGATTCAAGCCAGATTGAAATAGGTAAATTATTACTCATAATTCAAAGCGTTCTGTGCATTTCCCTGATGATTAGTGATATTGAACATGTTTTTGTTATTGCTATTGACTTGTAAGAGTTCCTTGTGTATTTTGGGATAACTGCTTATCAGATATATAATTTGCAAATATTTTCTCTCAGTAGGTTGCATTTTCATTTTGTTGACTTTCCTTGCTGTACAGAGGCTTTTTAGATTGAGGTAGTCCCATTTGGTTTTTGATTTTGTTGTCTTTGCTTTTGGTGTCAAATAAAAAAAAAATCCTCACTAAGATCATTGTTAGGGAGGTTACTACCTATGTTTTCTTCTACAAGTTTTATAGTTCCAGGTCTTACATTCATTCTTTATTCATTTTTAATTTTTTTGTATGGTTTTTTTTTTTGGTATGGGGTTTTTTTTGTATGTTTGTAGGGTTCCATTTTCATTATTTTGCATGTAGTTGTCCAGTTTTCCCAGCACCATTTATTGAAGATCCTGCCTTTCCTCATTGTATATTCTTGGCATCTTTGTCGTAAATTGAACAAATAAGCATGAGTTTATTTGTGGACTTCTATTCTGTTTTACTGATCCATCTGTCTGTGTTTAGGCCAATGCCATACTGTTTTGATGACTATATTGTTGTAATATAATTTGAAACTAGGGGGCATGATGCCTCCAGCTTTGCTTTTCTTTCTCAGAATTGATTTGGCTATCTCAGATTTTCCGTGATTCCATACATATTTTAGGATTATTTGTTCTATTTTTGTGAAAAATGCTATTCGAATTTTTGTCAGGATTACATTGAATCTGTAAATGGCTTTGGCTAGTATGAACATTTTAACAACACTAACTCTTTGAATCCATAAGTATAGAACATTTTTCTATTTATTAACATATTCAATTTTTTATTCATTTCCTTCGTTAAATTTATTCCTGGGTATTTTTTTTTAATTCCTCGGTATTTTATTCTTTTTGATTTAATTATAAATAGGATCATTATCTTTTTTTCTTTTTTCTTTTTTAAAATTTACATCTAAATTAGTTAGCATCTAGTGCAACAATGATTTCAGGAGTAGATTCCTTAATGGCCCTTACCCATTTAGCCCATCCTCCTTCCCACAACCCCTCCAGTAACCCTCAGTTTGTTCTCCATATTTATGAGTCTCTTCTGTCTTGTCCCCCTCCCTGTTTTTATATTATTTTTGTTTCCCTTCCCTTATGTTCATCTGTTTTGTCTCTTAAAGTCCTGATATGAGTGAAGTCATATGATTTTTGTCTTTCTCTGACTAATTTCACTTAGCATAATACCCTCCAGTTCCATCCACGTGGTTGCAAATGGCAAGGTTTCATTTTTTTGATTGCTGAGTCAAAATACTCCATTGTATATATATATACCACATCTTCTTTATCCATTCATCCATAGATGGACATTTGGGCTCTTTCCATACTTTGGTTATTGTTGATAGTGCTGCTATAAACATGGGGGTGCATGTGTCCCTTCGAAACAGCACACCTGTATCCCTTGGATGAATGCCTAGTAGTGCAATTGCTGGGTTGTAGGGCAATTCTATTTTTAGTTTTTTGAGGAACCTCCATACTGTTTTCCAGAGTGGCTGCACCAGCTTGCATTCCCACCAAAAATGCAAAAGAGATCCTCTTCCTTTGCATCCTCGCCAACATCTGTTGTTGCCTGAGTTGTTCATGTTAGCCATTCTGACAGGTGTAAGGTGGTATCTCATTGTGGTTTTGATTTGTATTTGCCTGATGATGAGTGATGTTGAGCATTTTTTCATGTGCTGGTTGGCCATCTGGATGTCTTCTTTGGAGAAGTGTCTATTCATGTCTTTTGCCCATTTCTTCACTGGATTATTTGTTTTTTGGGTGTTGAGTTTGGTAAGTTATTTATAGATTTTGGATACTAACCCTTTATCTGATATGTCGTTTGCAAATATCTTCTCCCATTCTGTCGGTTGCCTTTTAGTTTTGCTGATTGTTTCCTTTGCTATGCAGAAGCTTTTTATTTTGATGAGGTCCCAGTAGTTCATTTTTGCTTTTGTTACCCTTGCCTTTGGAGACGTGTTGAGTAAGAAGTAGCTGCGGCCAAGATCAGAGAGGTTTTTGCCTGCTTTTTCCTTGAGGATTTTGATGGTTTCCTGTCTTACACTTAGGTCTTTCATCCATTTTGAGTTTATTTTTGTGTATGATGTAAGAAAGTAGTCCAGGATTGCTTTTCTTAATTCTCCTTTCTGATAGTTTGTTAATACTATATAGAAACACAAGAGTTCTGTATATTGACTTTGTATCCTGCAAGTTCACTCAATTTATTTATTTGATCCAAGTGTTTTTTTTAGTGGAATCTTTAGGGTTTTTTTATATAATGGATCATGTCATCTGCAGAGAGTGTAAGTTTACTTCTTCCTTTCCAATTACAATGACTTTTTTGTCTTTTTTGGGTAATTGCTTTGCCTGGCACTTCCAATGCAATGTTAAATAAAGGTGGTGAGACTGGGCATCCTGGTCTCATTTTTATATTCGGGGAAAAGTTCATTGCTGAGTATGATATTAGCTTTGGACTTGTGATCATGGCCTTTATTATGTTGAGGTGCATTCCCTCTATGGCCACTTGTTGAGGGTTTTTATCAAAAATGAATCCTTTTGTCACATGCTTTTTCTGTGACTACTGAGATAATCATATGGTTTTTATACTTCATTTTGTTAATGGGGTGTATCATATTGACTGATTGGCAAATGCTGAATCATTCTTCAATCCTTGCAACATATCACACCTCTTCTTTTCAGTGTATTGCTGAATTCATGTTACAAATATTTTGTGGACAATTTTTGTATCTATGATCATCAGAAATATCTGCCCATAACTTTCTTTTCTTGTGGTATCCTTGGCTAGTTTTGGAATCATGGTAAGGATGGCCTTATAAAATGTATGAAACATCCCTCTTTCTTCAAAGAGTTTTAGAAGGATTGGAATTAACTGTTTTTAAAAATTTTGGTAGAATTCACCAGTGAAGCCATCTGCTCTCGGACTTTTGTTTGTTGCAAGGTTTTTGCTTACTGAATAAATTTCCATAGTAGTAATTGGTCTGTTCATACTTTGTATTACATCATGATTTTTGAAAGCTAGTAAGTTTCTAGGAATTACTTCTTTTCTATAGGTTGTTCAATTTGTAGCCATAGAATTCTTTATATTCTGCCTTTTATGATGCTTATATCAGTTGTGATATCTTTTTAATTACTAATTGTATTTGAGTCTTCTTTTTCTCTTGGTGAGTTTACCTAAAGGTTAATGGATTTTATTTGTCCAAGAACCAGCTGTTGTTTTTGCAGCTCTTCTATTTTTTTTGTTTGTTCTATTTCATTTATTTCTGCTGCAATTTTTGTTACTGCCTTTCTTGTACTAATGTTGAGCTTTTTCTCCTTACTTGAGGTATAAAATTAGGTTATTTGAAAAAAATACTTTTTTTAGGTTGGCATTCATTGCTATGAGCTTCTCTCTTGGAACTGCTTTTGATGAATTCTACAAATTTAGGTATACTGGATTTCCATTTTCATTAATCTCGAGGTACTTTTTTTTTTTTTTTACTGGATTTCTTTGCTGACCCATTAATTCTTATTTCTTATGATTGATTTTTAGTTTCATACCATAATGGTCAGAGAAGATGCTTGATAAGACTCCAGCCTGCTTAAATTTAGTTAAGACTTGCTTTGTGGCATAATGAATGACTGTACTGGAGAATGACTAGGCACTTGAAAGAATGTTCTGGTGTTTTTAAATGGAATGTTCTGCACACATCTTTTAAATCCATCTGTTACAATGTGTCATTTAAAGTCATTGTTTCCTGATTGATTTTCTGTCTGGATTATCCATTTATTGATTTAAGGGGGGAATTAAAGTTCCCAACTATTATAACATTGCTATTTCCCCTTTTAGGTCTATTTACATTTACTTTATATATTTAGATACCCCATGTTGAGTACATACATGTTTATAAATTCTTTCTTCTTGGATTGACCTCTTTATCATGATGTAATGCCTTTCTTTTTCTATTCTTACTGTCTGTATTTACTTTTATTTCTATTTTTTTTTAATGTTTGTTTATTTTTGAGACAGAGGGAGGGGCAGAGTGAGAGGGAGACACAGAATCTGAAACAGGCTCCAGGTTCTGAGTTGTCAGCATAGAGCCCGATACGGGGCTCAAATCCACAAACGGTGAGGTCATGACCTGAGCCGAAGTCTAACCAACTAAGCCACCCAGGCACCCCTTTATTTTCCGTATTTTAAAGTCTGTTTTGTGTAAGGATAGCTATCCCAATTTTTGTTTGGTTTCCATTTGCGTGAAATACCTTCTTCCATCCCTTCACTTTCAAATCTTGTGTTTCCTTAAGTCTGCAGTGATTCTCTCTCGTCTCTCTCTCTCTCTTTTTTTAATGTTTATCTATTTTTGAGAGAGAGAGAGAGAGATCGGGTTCACAAGCGGGGGAGGGTCAGAGAGAGAGGGAGGGAGACACAGAATCCGAAGCAGGCTCCAGGCTCTGAGCTGTCAGCACAGAGCTCCATGCGGGGGTGGAACTCAGGAACCATGAGATCATAACCTAAGCTGGAGTCAGACACTCAACTGACTGAGTCACCCAGGCACCCCAGTAGTGCTTCTCTTATAGGCAGCATATGGAGCATTATTATTATTATCCATTCAGCCACCCTTTTTAAAATAATTATTGATAGGCATGTATTTGTTGGCATTTTTATTGTTTTCTAGCTGTTTGGTGGATCCTCTCCTTCATCTCTTGGTTTCTTTTTTGGTGGTCTTAGGACTTTCTCTAGTGGTATGCTTAGATTCTTTTCTCTTTTGGCCCTCTATTACAGGTTTTTGCTTTGTGTTTACCATAAGGCGTATATATAAGAACTTATAGTAGTCTATTTTAAGTTGATAACAGCTTAAGTGAACACATTCTAAGGCTTTACATTTTCACTCTCTTGTCTCCTGCCACACACACATTATGTTTTTTATGTCCAATTTTATATCTTTTACTCTTGTGTATACCTTCACTAATTATTATTTTTTCTTATTTTCTCTTTTAAGCATTATACCAGCTTTATAAATGATTAATCCACTATTTTAACTATGTACTCACCTTTACCAGTGAGATTTATACTTACCTAATTTTTGTTACTAATTAGTTCCCTTTCTTTGCAGCTTACAATGTTTATTGTAAGACTAGTTTAGTGGTAATGAACTCCCTTAGCTTTTGCTTATCTAGAAAACTGGTTACTCTCCTTCACTTCTGAAAAACTTTGCTGGGTAGAGAATTGTTGGTTGTGAATTATTTCCTTTTAGCACATTAAATATATTCTGCCACTCCCATCTTGCCTGCCAGATTTTTCTTCTAAAAAATCTGCTTATTTCTTATATGGGTTCCTTTGTCTGTAACAAATTGTTTTTCTCTTGCTTTTAAGATGGTCTCCTGCCTTAAACTTTTTACATTTTAACTTTAATGTGTCATTGTATAGGTCTTTTTTGATCTTATTTGTTACTATTTGGGTCACCTGGATCTGGATATCTGTTTGCTTCCTCAGTTTAGGGAAGTTTTCAGTTATTTTTTTAAAGCAAATTTCCTGCCCATTTTCTGTCTTCTTCAGTTCCTGCAATGTGAATGTGAGTCAGCTGAGTATTGTACCCTAAGTCCCTGCTGAATCTAGTCTACTGTTGAACCCCTGTTGTGTATATTTCAGTTCAGTTATTGTATACTTGAGCTCTGTGACATCTTGTTTGTACTTGTTTCTGTTTATCTCTTTGTTGAACTTTTTACTGTTCATCATTTCCAAAATTTGGTGAGTATCTTTATTTTTGGGTTTCTTTTATGATGTCTCATTTTTTTTTTTTTAATTTGGAACACATTTCTCTGTTTGTTTATATTGCTTGACTTTTGTGGTCCATATGCATTAGAAGAAACTGCCTTCTCTCACAGTTTTAAACCGTGCCTTGTGTAGAAGATGAACCTGATCATTCAACCCTGCCTCAGCTCCTGGTTGTCTTTCAAGCATGTGTTTGAAAATATGTACATATTTGTACATATCCAAAGAGCCAATTTTATTTTTAATAGTTCCCAGGAGTTGAATGTGTACCAAAACCAGGCAGTGTTTCAGAGGGGGTGGGAATCTTAACTCCTAGATTAAGCTTGATTGGAGTGCAGGCCTCAGGCAGCAGCTTTTAAAAAGAATGCAAATCTATCCAATTCTGTAAGGCCACTAGTGAAATGCCACTGGCCACCAGAAACAAGCAATTTAGAAGTACCCATGGGGTAGCAGTCATAAAAATGGAGCTCCAAACAAGTGTTTGGAGCACCTCCAGTGTTCCTAGATGTGTGCTATTTCTTTTTTTTTAAATTTTTCAACGTTTTTCATTTATTTTTGGGACAGAGAGAGACAGAGCATGAACGGGGGAGGGTCAGAGAGAGAGGGAGACACAGAATCGGAAACAGGCTCCAGGCTCTGAGCCATCAGCCCAGAGCCTGACGCGGGGCTCGAACTCACGGACCGCGAGATCGTGACCTGGCCGAAGTCGGACGCTTAACCGACTGCGCCACCCAGGCGCCCCTAGATGTGTGCTATTTCTGAAGCCTGCCTCGAAAGCCATAGTTCCAGAACACGTGATTAGGCCTCTTCCACAGAAAGGCTGGGGATGTGTTTCAATCTGTGCAGTGCCCTGGGGTGGTAGCCTGCAAAAATTGTCTCTCTGGTTACACTGTCATGGGACCTAGTAACACAAACCCCCACAGGCATCAGATCCAGGAGAATAGGGGGTGTTCCTTGGGTGGCAGCTGCAAAACCCAGAACACCAGACACATACAAGAGATTGCCTCCAAGAGATACTGGTGCTAAGTGACAATGGGTGAATGTGAGGATTGTGCCCACCTTGAAAAGTCTCTGGAAAGCTTGTCATCAGCCCCTAGATATGTGTTTAATTAGATCTCAGCTACCATGATAAGGTCATAAGCCTCTTTCACAGAAAGACTGGGTTCCTATGTCCGTTGCTTCTTTCTGTACACTGAAGGTGGTAGCTTTTTCAGAAATCAGAGGAAGAGCAGGAAGATGGTGGCTGCAGCCTTCATCCCTGGAGAGTACGGCGGACTAATGCTTTAAAAGAAGCAAATTTCAAAGGACGGCTTGCTTCTGTGTTGGGCACTGGAGCGCAGGGGTCTGCATACAAGCACTTTAAGGCCAATTACTTAGTTCACCACAGACTCACAGGTTGGTTTTCAAAGCCAGATATTTGGGGGCAATCTCTCTCATGTGCCAGTCTTCCTAATGTGGGTTCCTATGCTGAGAAACCTGTGTCTCAGCCTTTCCTACCTGCTTCCATGTATTTTATCCCCAAAGGGCAATGTTCCACATTTCACTATAGATAGGGGTTATCCATGGGAGGAGGTGAGTTTAAGATCTTTGTGTATCACTATCTTGAACCAGAACCTAGAGGTGGATTTATTAGATTGAAGGATATGCAGACTTTCATAGTTTGTTGAATATACATTTTTCAATATCAGGAAAAAATGAACTAGAGTACCAATTCTCAACTGGAAGAATAATTCTTAAGCAACATGACTCAGTAGCCTAATCAGACCATTAGGAATAAATGTTGAGCACGGTAACACGGTAATACCATTTTGATATTTAAAAAAAAGCATAAAAGAATGAATAATGGAAACATAAAGTAGCTTTTCTGCATTGAGGAAGCCTGGGTTTATACTTTTACTGGTGATCCTTTCAGTATGCAGTACATGCTACTTGGGTGATAGTATAATCTATTTGATCCACACCTGAGAAATTCTATTTTTATATAATCTTCTCAGAAGGAGCTATAATGAACTGGATCAGTATAATGACCAGAAAAAACTGGAATTTGAAGGTTCACTTTAACCTAAAAACAAATATGTGTTCATAGTGAGACCATGAAACATAAGTCACTGCAGTATATATAAACAGAATTCTGTTCCTTACATGTAGTTTGGGAATGAACTTTGAACACAGCTGTAAGTTCATTATAATTTTTGTTGCACTTAGCCCATCGACATGTATACCCAAAGTGGGCAGAAAATCCAATGAAACATCTGGTGCTGCGAAATTGGAAATTTTGACAAAGTGAGAGTTGAGCAGGTGGACAGATTTAGATGTTTGAAACAGGCCAAATGATTAGTGGCAGTTTACAGAAACAAATTTATCTAACTCATGTGAATATCAGCTTTCAGTTCTTTGGTCAACCACTATGCATCCTGTTTTCTTAACAATAAGGAGTGTGGAACCACAATTTTTGAGGGCTTTTGTTTTCATATTTCCATTTGGTTCAAGAATACAGATGAAAGAAATAAAAGCTCTATCAAGGACATGCTAAGAAACATACAGAAGGTAAAATATGTACTCAGTATTGAAGAATGTGTAGGATTTTAAGGGGCACAGGTACAGATTCATAGCCTTTCAGTGAGGAAGAGGAAGAGAAAGAACTAACACACATAGGTGGAAATGCTAGTTAAGGTGACTAATAGTGAAAAGACCCAATTATATTTGTTACAGGTTCGTGGTAGTATTCTGGATTATTTTAATTTTTAGCTTTTTAAATTGTGAAATGAGCGTATGTTATTTCTATAAGAAAATAAGTAACAACAAAAGAAGCCAGTAATTATATGTGATTTGTGAGTTGTATTTCAAATCTCATCCTGGAGGGCAATGGTAGTGTTTGAAAGAGCAGCAGCATTACCTGTAAACTTGTTAGAAATGCAAATTTTTGAATTACACTGAATCAGACTCTCTAGACGCAGAACACAATAATTGGTGATTTTATAAGGTCTCCAGGTGATTTTCTTTTTATTTGGTTTGGAGAGAGACAGGTAAGAGCAGAGAGAGAAAGGGGACAGAGGATCTGAAGTGAGCTCTCAAGAACCATGAGATCATGACATGAGCTGAAGTGGGATGCTTAGCCAGCTGAGCCACCCGGGTGCCCCATGGTCTCCAGGTGATTTTGATTCAACTCAAGTTTGAGACCTATTGTTATGAGATATCATCATTTCCTTTTAAAATATCAACCAAATGTAACTTAAACACATTAAATAACTTACCAAGGTCACTCAGATGGCAAGGGATAGAGTGAGGATTATAAATGAGCCTTTTTGAGATCATAAGCAAGTATATTTTCTGTTAAGTACCATTACCTTCAATAAGAATGTGTTTTTTAAAAAAGGAGCAAGTGTATATAGCTATTATTGGGCTGACATAATTTATTTTGGCATCTGTAAATGCACAATTGCTGGAATGATTGTTAAATGAGAAGTTAAAGTTTCCTTATAATTACAACACGTACAAGGCTCAAAAACTGGCTGAACTGCAGAACATCTATATTTCTGAAAAGTATAATTAAATGAATGGAAAACTAGCATCTTGTTAGTTTGGATTGCTATAACACAGTAGTCTAGACTGGGTGAGTTTTACAAACAATAGAAATTTCTTACAGTTGTGGCAACTGGAAGTCCAAGATTAAGGTGCTAGCACAGTCAGGTTCTAGTAAGGACCCTCTTCCAGATAGTATATTGCCCTGCAGACATCTCACTGTTGTCCTTAATGGAAAGAGAGTAGCTAGCTCTCCTGCCTCTTCTCATAAAGGCACGAACATCATTCACAAGGGCTCTACCCTCATGACTTAACTACTTCTCAAAGATCCCACTCTAAATACCATCACATTGGGGATTAGATTTCAACATATGAATCGGTTCAAATCCTCTCCCTAACAACATGGTTATAATTAATATTCTTTCATTAATCATTCCTATCCTCCTCACAGTAGCTTTTCTAACATTACTCGAACGTAAGGTATTAGGACATGTACAACTTCGCAAAGGACCAAACATGGTAGGGCCATATGATAGCCCTAACCATATATTCCTCTACCCAAACCATATCACTTTATCAACATAAACTAGAAGTACTATTCATACTAGCTATATCAAGGCTCGCCGTTTACTCAATCCTATGATCAGGATGAGTCTCAAATTTAAAATATGCTGTAATTGGAGCTCTACCAGCCCTAGCCCAAACAATCTCATACGAAGTCACATTAGCCATTATTCTCCTATCAGTATTGCTAATAAATGGGTCCTTCACACTAGCTACATTATCACCCAAGAACACACATGACTAATCCTTCCGCATGACCGTTGGCCATAATATGATTCATCTGAATATTAGCAGAAACAAATTGGGCTCCATTCGATCTAACAGAAGGAGAATCAGAATTCACTTCCAGATTCAACTTTGAATATACAGCAGGTCCCTTCATCCTATTCTTCCTAAAGGCATATGCAAACATTATCATAATAAACATCCTCACAACAATCCTACTCTTCGGAGAATTCCACAACCCATATATACTAGAACTATATACCATTAGCTTTACCGTCAAAACCTTACTCCTAACAGTCACTTTCCTATGAATTTGGGCATCTGCATGTGGTCTGTGATAACCATGAGATTAAGAATTGGCCTAATATTCCCAATAAGGTTTTTGGTAGGAAAGAGTGAGTACAGACCCTGGAGCAGTGAACACAAGCTCTCTCACATGCCTTAACAGCATGAAGAGAATTTATTTACATGAGCCTTGGAGGTTAAAAGTTGGAGTTCAAAATTTGGACTCAGTGTTTCATTGATTACTTCCCCTTTTATTGTGCCTTCATAAAAATACTAAAAAAGTTAGGAAAGATATTTATGACATTATATTTGTTTTGGCATCTTTCCATTCAGTTGCCTTTAGAGTTATAAAATTGTTAGATTTAAATTGTAAACTTTAGCATTTGAATTTATTTTTAAATGTTATTTTTGAGAGAGAGAGAAACACATGAGTGAGGGAGGGGCAGAGAGAGGATCCAAAGCAGCTCCACCCCTAACAGCAGGGAACCTTATTCTGAGCTCAAATCCAGGAGCTGTGAGATCACGACCTGAGCCAAAGTCAGTGGCTCAACCAACTGAGTCACCCAGGTGCACCCAGCATTTACATTTCTTAATGCATAGTAAAAACTCGTGTAAAAAGGTGTCATGGGTAAAAATCTCTTTAAGTATTTAGTATTTGTTTATAGTCCATCTCTGTGTTATGCAGAAGCAAAATTTGTAGAAACTGCATTCTAAAAAATGTTTAAATGCAAGTAAAATCCTAATTTTGGACCTTGGCAAAAGTAATTTGATCAGATTTAGAAAGCAACCACTGACATGATTCTAATCAGATTTCAGAAACTCAAATCTACTAGATCGCTGAGAAATTTTATTGAGCTTTGATACTCACCAAGATTTTCATCATCAATAACCTTGATAGCATAATTCAGTATGGATGGATTTAGAATAAAATATATCTCACTTTTAAAGCACAGTCACTGTAACTTTGGACTATTTCTTGGTAGTATGTCTATACTTTGTCTGCAGGAGTGTCAGGAAAAATACTAAGAGCAATGACTTGGGTTTCCCCATCTCCTTTGCTTTGTGGGGGAAGCTATTAATAATAATGTAGTTTTCACAAATTTTATTTTCCTTTGTTCTGCCTTTCTGATTGAAAACCTCATGTAAGTGTGTACAAGACCTCTTTATTGTCCCAACTGTGGGTTGTTTTTCCATCTAGTTATTATGAAAAGGTCAGAATCTAAGGACTTCTGACTTGTCACAGATTGAAATAGCATGGGTGGACAGGGCTGTCTTCTGAAGTGTTTCTCTGAAAGACTCTTCTTTGGGGTACCTGGCTGCCACAGTCCATTAAGCATCCAACTCTTGATATTGGCTCAGGTCACAATCTCACTGGTTCGCGGGAACTACCCCGAGCTTTGTCAGCCCAGATACTGCTTGGGATTCTCTGTCTCCCAAAATAAACTAAGAAAAAAAAAGAATCTTTTCTGAACACTGGAAATATAACTATTATCTTAATTTATGCTTATTTATTTTTATCAACTAGGTAAAAGGTTTATCAATAGATATTGACCCTGCTTTCAACTGTTAGAACTAGTGACCACTATTAAACTAAAATCATCATTTTTTTTAGATGGTCTCAAAAATATATTGGCTTAAATCCTACAATTCTGAACAGGATTGATTGGATTATCTATTGGTTCGTGTTGAAAAGACCCAGAACTATTTACTAAAAAGTAATCTTGGCTCAGTTTTCATGCCTCTCACTTGACAAATCATAAGGAAAAGTATGTAGTACTATCATTCACTTAGTTGCATTTGTAATTTTGACTATTGACAAAGAATCAGCATTACAGAATACATATGCACTGTAGCTTTTTAATTGAACCTTAGCTCTCAAAGATCAGCCTAACTTGTCCTCAACAATAGGCAGAATGATTAGCATTCCTGCCATCTGTAAATATTTTTTGTGCAATGAGTATTTGCTCTGATATATAAAAGTAATATATTGAAAATGGCACATACATAGCAAACAAAACTGATAGCATTTGGGTTTGCAAGTATGGAAGCATAATGCCCCTATTTCTTGAGTTCTTTATATGTTAGTAATTGTCTTGAATTGTGTGCATGGACTGTTTCAGGAGCTAGTTAATGACTATTTCGAAAGTCATGTATTTCATGTAAAAATCCAAGAATAAAATAAATTATGGAGAGTAATCAAATATGGTTAGGACTCCCCAGTACTTTTGTAAAAATAACCTCCTTCTAATTTCCTCCGAGCATGAGAAAGTACTTGAATGGATCTTCTTGTCCCTTTGGAAGAAGGAATTTCAACACCCTCAACATAGCAAAAAGCTTGGAAAGTTATCAGCCTTGATTGAAGATGAAATGGTAAATATCCAATTATGAAGTGAGGTCCAAAATTTTATGGTTTGCCAAATTCCATACCATGTCATGATCCCCTTAAATTGTGAACTGGTACTGTGCATCAAGTAATGACAAATCATTACACATTGTCTCTACTAGTCACCTTTCCAGTTAGTCCCTACATGCCTCGTTTATTTTTTTTTAAAGAAATAAAATAGCATACGTACAGTTAAAGTTCCTTACGTTCCCCCTACACAAGCCAACTTTGTCCACCCCTTCCCTCAAAATGAAATCACTATTCTTAGGTTAGGATACTGGTGTTTAAATTTAAAAATTTCTGTTATGTACATATATATCCATGAAAAGATACCAATCTGCTTGCTGTGTTTTTAATATCTGTAATGGTATTGCATTCTGCACATTATTCTAGAACATGCTTTTGTTACTCAATATAAAGATTTTTAATTACTCCATTAAACATTTAGAACTAGTGATTCTTAGTTATTTTGGTAGTATACAGTATTACATTGATGTATGCACTATGGTTTAATTCTCTGTCCCTTCACTGATAGATATTTGTGTTGTCTTGTTTTTCTCTATTACAAATAATTCTATTGGCTGCACTGTGCATAGTTTTGCACATAGGTATGAGAGGGTGCTAAGAAATTGAATTCTTAGTTTGTAGGACATGCTGTCAGTATAATGGGTTTGAAATTACGTTACTTGTGTTTTGCATTTTCCCACCTTCCAGTAATATTGTGGTCTCTGTTTTCATCCTTATTTGCCTAATTGTGGTCTCTTGAGTTACAATACATATTCTTTGGCAATTTTCTACTGGATTATATTCTTACCGATAGGAATTATTCTGAGTTTTTCTACTGTCTGTAATACATGTTGGTTGTATTTTCTAGGTTACTTCTCTCCCTTTAATTTTCCGGTCTCTCTGTGCTGTTGAAGTTGTAAATATTAGAGTCAGAATTACTCATCTCTATGATTTATATCTTTTAAAGGAAAACCTCCGCTGCCTAAATTACAGTTTTAATTTTTTGTTCACGTTTAGGTATGTATCATATACATAATATATCTACTTCCTACCCTGGTATATATAAAAGTCCCACAAAGGCTTTAGTCTCTACTTAGTGTTTTTCCCATTGATCTTTCTTTCCCTCAGACAATAGCATACATCTTAATCACCTTAGCTTTATAATAAGTCTTGATATTTGATGAAACCAAGTCACCTCATTAGTTCTTTGATGTAAATTTTTGAAATCATCTGAGAAATTACAGGAAATTTTGATTATAATTGCACTGAATCTTATGACTAATTTAAAAATAATTTACATCTTTAGTCACGCTTTCTATACCTAAAGGGTATACATGTATCTTAGCATTTATTTAGGCATTTTATAGGTCTCATATATCTATTTGGAGCTTACTTTTATTGAGGTATAACCAGTCTAGAGTAAAATAAATCCTCTGGCAAATTCTGACAAATGTGTAAAGTCATGTAACCTCTACCTCAGAACACTTTCATCACCTCCAAAAGTTTCCCTGCATGCATTTGTATTAATGTGCTCCCCACTCACGAGCCCTTGTCAACCACTAATTTGATATTTCTTTCTAGAGTTTTTCCTTTCCAGGATACCATATAAATCAAATCCTGCTCTTTTTTCACTTAGCATCATACTTTAAGATATACCTGTGTTGTTCTTTAAAAGAGAAAACTCCTTTTTAGCACTAAGTATTATTTCATTGACTGGACATACTATGATTATTTATCCATGCACCTGCTGATGGACATGTGGAATACTTCTAGTTTAGAGGAGTATGAATGAAGCAGTCATAAATATTGACTCACAGGCTTCATGTGGACATACTTTTGCATTTTTCATGGGTAAATACCTAATTATTGATTGGATTGCTCATTCTTATAGTAAGAGTATTTACAAAAACTCATTAGTATTCATGACTTGTACACCCACCCCTGCCACCGCAGTCAGGAGGGGATAGTTAGGGGTATGAGCAGATTTATCTACTCTGGGGCACAAAAAAAGAGGCTATGGTTTGACATAACAACCAGAATATAAAGGAACTGACTCTAAAATTTTGCTAAATAGCAGGGAAATAGCTAGAACCCTGCCAGGGTTGGAGGGGCTAGCAAGTGCCACAGTTCATTTACCCCCTGCACTTGGATAGTACAGAGCAGGATCTGGGATTCCTCTCCAGCCTGCTGCATCAGTAGGTTCTGGGCACCTAGCCTATACCAGCTCTAGCCATTTCACCATGGGACCTCCAGTGAGGCGCACAATGGGACTTCCTTAGACAATGCTCACTACAGCTCCAGCTATCTCACCAACATGACACAGGCACAAAGCACACCAGAACACTCTAGGCCTGTACCCTCACCAGGACACCCCTAGTGTAAAGTGCCCTGGGACCTCACAGCCCACATGTGCTTCAGCTCCAGTTGTCCCACCAGCCCCAACCCCCACACTGCCCAGAACATTCAGGGATTTTATGGTTTGTGCCTGCCATGGCTCCAGCCATTGCACTCGGGCTCACCAGTGCTCAGTGACATAGGATCCACCAATCCACGCTAGTCTGGAAAAACATCCACCCACTAGGGTACTTGCTGTGATGAGTAACCCAGGAGCCATCAGCCTGCGCTGCCTCAGCTCAGGATGCCCAGCTGCATGGAGCACCCCAGAAGGGAGCGCCCCCATTCTTGTACCCAATCGACTTCAGCTATCCTGCTATAGCACCCTGTGCACACAGGACCTGGGGACCATCATGGCTTGTGCCCACTTCAGGTCCAGCTATCCCACCAGGATGATCCATGTGCAGACTACCCCAGGACCCCCAGGCCATGTCAGCTACAACTCCAACTAAACAGCTAAAGATGTCAAAAGCACCCAGTTGACACAGGGGACATTCCTATACAAGGCCGTTTTTCCAATTTTAGGAGATACGTCTGTTTTGGCTAAGTCATAGAAAAAAAAGGTCAAACAAAATGATAGTATATAAGGATATGCTCCCAACAAAAGAATAAGACAAAACTTTTTAAAAAGAACTAAAAGCAGTAAAGGTAGTAGAATAATCACTTCTAAAGCTAGCGTTAGGAATAAAAAACACTAATTAAAAACATATAAACTATGCCAACATACACATAAAATGTGGTACAGGGGACTCAAAATGTAATGGTTTCAGAATAGATACAAAATTAAATGACTATAAACTTAATATAGACTACTACATATGTAAGATGTTACATATGAACCTCACTGTAAACACAAAAGCCTTTAAGAGATACACAAAAAATAAAAAGCCAAACACAATATTGATGATTATTCCTTCTCTTGTGATTAAAGAGAGACACACTATGAAAACCAGTAAACAACTTACAAAGTGGCAATAAATACGTACTGATCAATAGTTATTTTAATGTAAATGGCCTAATGCTCTAAACACAAGACATACATGACAGAGTATATTTTTAAAAAGAAACATCTATATTCTGCCTACAAGAGACTCACTTCAGACCTAAAGACACAGAGTGAAAGTGAAGGAATGGAAAAAGATATTTCATGCAAATAGAAGTGGAAAACAAAACACCCCCCAAAACCCTAGGTAACAATGTTTTCATCAAAAATTAGACTTTAAAACAAAGACTCTAACAAGAGACAAAGGCATTATATAATGGTAAAGGGGTCTATCCAAGAAGAGAATATAACATTTATAGATATCTATGTACCCAACAGTGGAGTACCTAAATATATAAAATATTAACAGACATAAAAGGAAAAAAAGACTGTAATACAGTAATAGTAAGGCACTTTAAAACTCCACTTAGATCAAAGGATAAATCATCCAGACAGCAAATCATTAAGGAAACAATGACTTTGAAAGACACATTAGCCCAAATGGACTTTACAAGTATATACAGAAAATTCCATCAAAAACAGAATATACTTTTTTTCAAGTGCACATGGGTCTATCCTCAGGGGAAATCACGTATTAGGCCATAAAACAAGTTTGAATATATTTCAGGAGACTGAAATCATATCAAGCATCATTTCTCACCACAACATTATGAAACGAGATAGCAATTACAAGAAACACACACATATACAAACCCATGGAAGCTAAATGACATGTTGGTCAACAACCGATGGGTCAGGGGCACCTGAGAAGTTCAGTTGGTTAAGCGTCCAACTCTTGATTTCAGCTCTGGTCATGTTCTCACAGTTCCTAAGATGGAGTCCTGCATCAGGCTTTGTTCTGGCAGTGTGGAGCCTGCTTGGGATTCTCTCTCTCTGCCCTTCCCCTGTGTGTGTGCTCTCTCTCTCTCTCTCAAAATAAGTAAATAAACATAAAAAAAAATGGGTCAATGAAAAAATACATGGAGACAAATTAAAATGGAAACAAAATGGCCTCAAATTTTGGGGATATAGGAAAAGGAGTTATAAGAAGTTCATAGCAATACAGGCCCTCCTTAGAAAAACAAGAAAAATGTCAAACAATCTAACCACACATTTCAAGGGACTAGATAAAGAAAAACAAAGCCCAAAGCAGATAGAAGGAATGAAAGAGACTTAAAAGAATAGAAATAATCCATGAAACCAAGAGATGGTTCTGTGAAAAGATAAACAATTAAAAAAAATTTTTTTTGTATGTTTATTTTTGTAGGAGAGATGGACAGAACGTGAGCAGGGGAGGAGCAGAGAGAAAGGGAGACATAGAATCCCAAGCATGCCCCGGGCTGTCAGCACAGAGCCTGATGCAGGGCTCAAACTCACAAACTGTGAGATCATGACCTGAGCCAAAGTCAGACACTTAAACAACTGAGCCACCCAGGTACCCAGAAAAGATAAACAATTTTAATATTTTAATAAACCTTTACCCAGGCTCATTAGGAAAAGAAATGGAGAAAGGAGTCTAATAAATAAAATGATATATGAAAAAGGGAAGTAGCATTCTTCCAAAGGTGAATCAGGAAGAAATAGAGAATCTGAACAAACTAATTACTAGTAACAAAATTGAATGAGTAAGCAAAAAACTCCCAAAAAACAAAAGTCCAGGACCAGATGACTACACAGGTGAATTCTACCTAACACATTAAGAAAAATTAATATCTACTCTTCTTAAACCAGAACAAAAGATCCAGAAGTAAATAATGCTTCCATATTTGTATTATGAGGCCAGCATTATCCTGATATAAAAACCAGGTAAAGACATGACAAAAAAAAAAAAATGGCAAAAAAATATCCCTGATGAACCAAGATACAAAAACTCTCAACAAAATACCACATTGAACAATACATTAGAAGAGTCATGCAACAGATTCAAGGGGGATTTATTCCAGGGAATAAAGATGCTTCTCTATATCCACACATTTATGACATTAAAGCTGAAGGATAAAAAAACCTATCATCAAAAGTCAACACCAATTCATAATCTCAACAAAGTGGGTTGAGACAGAATATACTTCAACATAACAAAGGCCATATGTGACATACCCACAGCTAACATCACACTCAATGTAGTATGGGAAGTCCTAGCTATCAGACAAAATAAATAAATAAAAGGCATCAAAGAAGAACATAGTACCATATATAGAAAACTCTAAGGAATCCACCAAAAAACCATTATAATTAATAATTCAGTAACTTAATAGGGTAAAAAATTAATGCACAGAAATGTGTTGCATTTTTTCCTAAGGTTTTTATCACCTAGTGCTCATCATAAGTGCACTCCTTAATCCCTATTATCTATTTTTACCAAACTCCTCACTCACATCCTCTCTGGTAACTATCAGTTTGTTCTCTGCAGTTAAGATTCTGTTTCTTGGTTTGTCTTTCTCACAACAGTGATAATGGCTAATACACCAATAAAATTCAACAATAATTACAACTGTACCAAAACTATTAAAATACCTATGAATATACTTACACAATGAAGTGAAAGACCGGTCTTCTGAAAAGTATAAAACATTCATACAAGAAATTGAAGATGATACAAACATGGAAAGATATTCCATCCTAATGGTTTGGAAGAAATATTGTTAAAATGTCCATACTATCCAAAGTCATCTACAGATGCAATGCAGTCCCTGTCCACATACCAATGCTATTTTTCATAGAAGTAGAACAAATAATACTAAATTTGTATGGAACCACCAACTTGAAAAGCCAATGAGCTCTTGAGAAAAAAGAACAAAGCCACAGGTATCACAATCTCAAATTTCAAGATCTATCATAAAGCTATACTATTCAAATCAATATGGTACTGGCATAATAGACACCCATATCAAGGGAACAGGGTACAGAGGGCTAGAGTAAACCCACATTTGTATGATTGGTTAATCTAAAACAAAAGAGGTAAGAACATTCAATAGGGAGAAAGCTGTCTCTTCAATAAGCGGTATTGGGAAAACTGGACCACTTCTAAAACCATACACAAAAATAAATTCAAAATATATTGTTGGATTCAGTTTGCTAATATTTTATTGAGAATTTTTGCATCCATGTTCATCAGAGATATTGGCTTATAGGCCACAGTGAGACCTAAAACCATTAAAACAAACTCCTAAGGGGGGGAAAAAAAGCATAAGCAGTAATACTTTGGTTATCAGCTTCAGCAACATTTTCTAAATATATCTCCTCAGTCAAGAGAAACAAAAGCAAAAATAAATTATTGGGACTACACCAAAATTAAAAGCTTTTGCACAGTAAAGGACACCAGTCACAAAATTAAAAAGGAATCTAATGAATGAAAAAAAGGTATTTGAAAAGGACATGTCTGATAAGGGCTTAACATTTAAAGTATCTAAAAACTTAAATTCAATATACAAAAACTAAACAATCCAATTAAAAATGGGAAAAAAATCCTAAAAGACATTTTTTAAAGGAAGACATACAGATGGCCAACAGACATGTGAAAAGATGTTTGACATCAATCATCCAACAGGGAAATGCATCAAAACCACAAATGAGATATCACCCCACACAGTCAGAATGGCTGGTACCAGAAAGAAATAATAAGATTAGGTGAGGATGTAGAGAAAAAAGAACCTTCATACACTGTTGGTGGGAAGGTCAAATACTACAACCACTGTGGAAAACAGTAAGTAGGTTCCTTCAAAAAATTAAAAGTAGCAATACCACACAATCTAGAAATTCCAATACTGGATGTTTACCCAAGGAAAATAAAAACACTAATTAAAAAGGGGGTGCATCTCAACAATAGCCAAATTATGGAAAGAGCCTAAATGTCAATCAACTGATGAATGGATAAAGAAATTGTGGTTTATATACACAATGGAGTACTACGTGGCAATGAGAAAGAATGAAATATGGCCCTTTGTAGCAACGTGGATGGAACTGGAGAGTGTGATGCTAAGTGAAATAAGCCATACAGAGAAAGACAGATACCATATGGTTTCACTCTTATGTGGGTCCTGAGAAACTTAACAGAAACCCATGGGGGAGGGGAAGGAAAAAAAAAAGAGGTTAGAGTAGAAGAGAGCCAAAGCATAAGAGACTCTTAAAAACTGAGAACAAACTGAGAGTTGATGGCGGGTGGGAGGGAGGGGAGGGTGGGTGATGGGTATTGAGGAGGGCACCTTTTGGGATGAGCACTGGGTGTTGTATGGAAACCAATTTGACAATAAACTTCATATATTGGAAAAAAAGGGGGGTGCATTCTAAGGGGTGCATCTGAGAGAATGGAAAAAGTGGTATAATTATACAATGGCATATTACTCATCCATAATAGGAAATTATATCTTGCAATTTATGACAACATGGAGGGACACAGAAGGTATTATGATAAATGAAATAAGATACAGACAATTACATTATTTTACTAATTTGTGGAATCCACCACCCCCAACCAAAATGAACAAATAAACCAAGAAAAATGAACAGACCTTGAAATATAGAGAACAATCTTGTGCCTTCCAGAAGGGAGGGTGGAGAGGAATGAGCAAAATGGGTAAAGGGAAGTGAGAGATTCTATATTTCAGTATGGAATGAATAAGCATGGGATGAAACCCACAGCATAGCAAATCTAGTTAATGGTATAATAATGGTAATGTATGGTATATTGTGGTGAGCAGAGCTTAACTTATAGAGATGGTGAATCACTATGTTGTACACTTAAAACCGGTATAACATTCTGTAGCAATGACTTCAGTGAAAAAGATAAAAAACAAGAGTGTTGACTCTGACCACTCCTATTCAATACATTACTGGAAATCCTTACAGAGCAGTCAGAAAAGAAAAAGAAAGTAAAAGCACCAGAATTGTACAGGAAGAAGTAAAACTGTCACAATCTGCAGATGATAGGGTTTTATAAATAGAAAATACTCAAGTCCACACCTAAAAACTCTTAAATCTCTATGAATTCAGTAAAGTTGTAGGAAGCCAAATTATCATAAAAAGCAGTAGTATTTCTATATACTAACAATGAAATATGTGAAAATGAAATAAAGAGATCCCATTTACAACAGCATAACTAAATCAATAAAATCCTTATTAACAAACTTAACCAAAGAAGTGAAAAATCACTACTCTGGAAACTTCAAGATACTGAAGTTAAATCAAAGAAGAAATGAAAAAATGAGTGGTAGTCTCTGTTTATGGATTGGAAGAATTAATATTAAAATATATGTACTATTAAAAGCAATCTATAGATTCAGTGCAGTCTCTATCAAGATTTCAATGGCAACTTTACAGGAGGAAAAAACACAGTCTTAAAAATAAGATGGCACCACAACAACCCTGAATAGCCAAGGTAATCCTGGCAAATTAGAAACAGGAGACATCAAAACCCTTGATTTTAAACTATACTATCAAACTATATTAAAACAGTATGGTACTGGTGTAAAAACAGACAAAGAAATCAATGGAACAGAATTAAGAGCCCAGAGGTAAACCCAAGCATACACAATCAATATTAATAAGGGAGCCAATATGGTTCAATGGAGAAAAGACAGTCTATTTAATAAAAGGTGCCGAGAAAATTAGGTATTCACATGTAAAAGAATAAAACGGCACCCCCTTCTTATGTCACTAACAAAAATTAACTTGAAGTGTCTTAAACATAAAACCTGAGACCATGAAATTCTTAGAGGAAAACAGGAAAAATGTTATTTGCTGTGGGCGTTGGCAATGATTCTTTGGATGTGGCACCTAAAGCATGAGCAACAAAATAAAAAAAAGAAAACAACAGCTGGGTTACATCAAACTAAAAAGCTCTTACACAGCATAAGAAATTATCAACAAAGTGAAAAGACAACCTACTGAAGGGAAAAATGTATTTGCAAACTATATATCTTATAGGTGGTTAATATCTAAAATATGTAAAAAATTCATGCTGATAAAAATTAAAAAGCAAACAGTCTAATTGGCCCATCTAAATGGACAAAAGACCTAACTGTACATTTTTCCAGAGGTGACTTGTAAAAGGCCAACATGTACATGAAACGATGTTCAGTTTTAGTAATCATCAGGGAAATGCAAATTAAAAATACTATGAGGTATCATTATAAAAAAGTACATATAGTTCTCCCACCATGGCACGCACAATAACTGAGGTGGTCACTGCAGACAACCAGGCCGTGGGCCAGCTCCACCCACCAGTACACCCACACCAGTCGCAGTTCATTCATAATAAGAGGGTTCACGCAGCCCACACAGGGTACATTCTCAGAGCAGCCAGTGCTTATGACCAGGTGGCATTGTGCTCTGGGCCACAAAGGAGGCCTTCTACATAAAACCACTGCTGTCAAGGCAAACAGATGCAGCTGGCTTACTTAATGCAAACAAACAGAATGAGACAAAATAGGGAGACATAGAAACATGTTCCAAACAAAAGCACAAAACCTGAGAAAAAGACCCACATTAAATGGACCAATCTACTGAAAAAGAGTTCAAAGTAATGGCCATAAGGATCTTCACTGAAATTGAAAAAAGAAAGGATTAACTCAGAGAGAAGTTCAATAAAGAGAAAATATCACAGCTGAAAAATATAGTACATGAAATAAAAAAAAAGAACACTAGAGGAAAACAAGAGATTAGAGAAAACAGCAGAATGGATCAGCAAGCTGAAAGACAGGAGAGAGATTGAAAATCACTCATGCTGAACAGAAAAAAAAAAAAAAAAAAGATAATATGAAGGGACCCCTGGAACAACAATAAGCATAATAACTTTTGCATTATAAGGGCCCCAGCAGAAGAGGACAGAGAAAGGTGCAGAAACAGCAGCTGTAGGAACTGCTGTCCTAGCAGCTGTCCTAGCAGCTGTAGCAGCTGTCCTAGCCTGAGGAAAGAAACAGACATTCAGGTCTAGGAAGCAGAGGGAACCCCCAAAACTATGAACCGCAGGAGGTCTACAGAAAGACACATAATAGTTAGAAAGTCAAAAAGCAAAGATCAAGTCTTAAAAGTATCAAGAGGAAAGCACATATTTATGTACAAGTGAAATCTCATGGACTGTCAGCTAACTTTTCAGCAGAAACTTTGCAGTCCATAAGGGAGTGGCATGATATATTCAAACTGCTGAAAGGAAAAATCATACAATCAAGAATATTCCACCCGGAAATACTGTCATTCAGAATTGAAGGTGAGATAAAGGAGTTGATCTCCACTCAACTGGCCTTATAAGAAATGTTAAAGTGTCTTCTTTCAGCAAAGAAAAGGTCATAACTAGAAGTAAAAAAATATACATATATTAAAGAAAAAAATAACATCAGTAAAACCAAATGTATAGTTAAAGGTAGTAGATAAATCATTTATAAAACCAAGAATAAGGTTAAAAGACACAAAATTAGGAAATCAATTATATGTACAAATTAAGGAATACATAAAATGTGAAGGGCTCGTGTAAAAAAGTAGTGCTTTTAGAGTGTATTTGTACTTAACTTACCATCAAACTAATGCAGACTATTATATTGAGGGCGTTACATAGTAACTACAAGCCAAAAACCTTTAAGAAATATGCAAAATAATTTAAAAAGAGGAATCCAAGCCTAACACTGAAGAAAGTCATCAAATTGTAAGACAACAAGATAAACAGAAGGGAAGTGATAACTACAAATGTAACTGGAGCAATTAACAAAACGGCAATAAATACATACTGGTCAGTAATTAATGTAAACTGACTCAATATTCCAATATTCAATATTCAGGTGAATGAATGGATAAAACAAACAAGCAAACACAAACAAAACCCATCTATATACTGCCTCCTGGAGACTCACTTTAGACCTAAAACACATACAGACTCAAAGTGAAGGGATGGAAAGTTATTCCATGCAAATGGAAGTGGAAAACAGACGGAGTGGCAATATGTAGACAAAATAGGCTTTGAAACAAAGACTGTAACAAGAGACAAAGAAGGGTATTACATAATAGGGGGATCAATCTAATCAGGAGATATAATAACTGTTAATATCTTTGCACTCAACATTAGAACATCTAAATATATAAAACAAATATTAACATAAAGGGAGAAAATTGAATGTAATACAATAATAGTGGGAACTTTAACATCCCCCTTGTATCAATGGATAGATCATCCAGACTGAAAATTCAAATAAGGAAATGGCTGTGAAAGACACATTAGACCAGATAGACTTCACAGAAAAATACAGACCATTTCATTAAAAAAAAAAAAAAAAAAAAAAAAGAGCAGAATACACATTATTTTCAAGTGCATGTGAATCATTCTCCAGGAGAGATTACATGTTAGGCCACAACATAAATCTTAATAAATTTCAAAAGATTGAATTAATATTGTCCATATTTTTCTACCACAATAGTGTAAAACTAGAAATCAATTATAAGAAAAAAACAAACACACAGAAGGTAAACAACATGCTACTAAGCAACTGATGGGTCATTGAAGGAATCAAAGAGGAAGTAAAAAAAATTCCTTGAGAGAAATGAAAATGGAAAAATAATGGTTCAAAATCTTTCGGTTGCAGGAAAAGCAGTTCTAACAGTAATGTTGATAGTGATACAGCCTGACCACAACAGACAAGAAAATTCTTAAATAATCTAATCTTATACCTAAATGAACTAGAAAAATAAGAAACAAATATCGAAGTTAGAAGCAGGAAGAAAGAATTAACATAAGAGTGGAAATAAGAAAGAAACAAAAAAATAGAAAAGATTAATAACCTAAGAGGTGATCTTTGAAGAGATAAAAAAAAAAAATGATAAACCTTTAGCAGACTCAAGAAAAAAGTCAAAGAACCAAAATCAGAAATGAAAAAGAAGTTACAGGCCACCCTCGGGTCTCGGCGGTGAGGTCAGCGGTGAGGTCAGCGGCGCAGTCCACAGTAGGAAATGGCAGTCCTCCCTGAAGTGCGATGGCACAAAGTCAGCCAGGACTACATATTGGACTGCACTGAAAGGTGCTTCCCTAGCACCAGAGCGCACAGAGCAGGACTTTGAATCCTAGCCAAGCGCAGGGTCAGGGGAGTTGGTGGAGTAAGAAGGACTGCCCCATCTGTGCCTGTTGCACAGGTGAAGACAACTCAGAGTCCACTGAGTCTGGCTCAGTGGAGAAGAGACTGGGGAATCACCATGCCCACCGCCCCACACACACCACCACCACCACCACCACCACCACCACCACCAAGGCGGGGCCTCAGGGATCAGTCCCGGGGCCCAGAGTGGAGGTGGGTCCAGACTACACCAAACCACTGGGTAACTGTGTATCTTCCGGAGCAGGATAGACCCTGCAGACAGCTCCTCAAGACAAGTGCTGCAGCATTGCCTGGATTAACTCTAGGTCAATTCTGGATATATAGATATATTCTTCCCCCTCCCCCATTTCTCCTCCTTATCTCTTCCCTCCCTTTTTCATTCTCTCTCTGGATTAAGCCATTTAGTCTCTATACCTAGTCAATGTTTATTTTTTCCTCCCCTCTGCCCCTGGTCCCGCTCCTGTCATTTCTCTCATTGTATGTGCTCGTCCATCAGCACCGCCTCCAACCTCTACTTTTAGTTGGTATTTTTTGGTTTTTGGTTTTAGTCTTTAGTTTTTTGTTTTTGTTTATTTGTGTTGTTTGTGTGTTTGCGTGTTTTTGTCTCCTGTTTGTCTGTTTTACTTTACAGGGCTACTCCAAGGAACAAATCAAAGCACATCTGATGGAGGGTCCAAAATATCACTATGAGTAGGGTAATAAAATAACCAAAGTCACATCTACAGAGAGCAAGTAACCATCTCCAAAAAAACACCTCCTGAAGGGCCAGGCCCTGGACAGTGTATGACCACCCCACCCCTTTAATATTGCAGTGCTTGCAGGTGCAGAGCACACAACAAGTTTTTAAAATGCATAAGGGATAGAAAACTGGCCAAAATAATGAAACGGAAGAATTCTCCTAAAAAGAAATTCCAGGAAGTAGTGACAGCTAACGAATTGATCAAAACCAATTTAAGCAATATAACTGAACAAGAATTTAGAATAATAGTCATAAAATTAATTTCTCGGCTTGAAAAAAGCATAGAGGACAGCAGAGAATCTATTGCTACAGAGATCAAGGGGACTAAAAAATAGTCATGATGAATTAAAAATGCTATAAATGAGGTGCAAAATAAAATGGAGGTGGCCATAGCACGTACTGAAGAAGCAGAGGAGAGAATAGGTGAATTAGAAGATAAAACTATGGATAAAGAGGAAGCTGAGAAAGAGAGATTAAAAAAATCTAGGAGTATGAGGGGAGAATTAGAGAACTAAGTGATGCAATCAAACAGAACAATATCTATATCATAGGAATTCCAGAAGAGGAAAGAGAGAAAGGGGCTGAAGGTGTACTTGAACAAATCATAGCTGAGAACTTCTCCAATCTGGGAAAGGAAACAGGCATTAAAATCCAAGAGGCACAAAGAACTCCCTTCAGATATAACTTGAATGATCTTCTGCATAATACATCATAGTGAAACTGGCAAAATACAAGGATAAAGAGAGAATTCTGAAAGCAGCTAGGGATAAACAGGCCTTAACATACAAATGTAGACACACAAGAGTAGTAGCAGACCTATCTACTGAAACTTGGCAGGCCAGAAAGGAATGGCAGGAAATCTTCTATGTGATGAACAGGAAAAATTTGCAGCCAGGAATACTCTATCCAGCAAGTCTATCTTTCAGAATAGAAGGAGAGATAAAGGTCTTCCCAAACAAACAAAAAACTGGAAGGAATTCATCACCACTAAACCAGCCCTACAAGAAATCCTAAGGGGGACTCTGTGAGTGAAATGTTGTAAGGACCACAAAGTACCAGAGACATCACTAGAAGCATGAAACCTACAGACATCCCAATGACTCTAAACCCATATCTTTCTATAATAACACTGAATGTAAACAGACTAAATGCTCCAACCAAAAGACAAAGGGTATCAGAATGGATAAAAAAACAAAAGCCATCTATTTGCTGTCTACAAGAGACTCATTTTAGACCTGAGGACACCTTCAGATTGAAAGTGAGGGGATAGAGGACTATCACGCTACTGGAAGTCAAAAGAAAGCTGGAGTAGCCATACGTAACAAGAGATGAAGAAGAGCATTATATAATAATTACAGGGTCTATCCATCAGGAAGAGCTAACAATTATGAATGTCTATGCACCGAATCCAATAGCACCAAAATATATAAAAGAATTAATAACAAACACAAGAAACCTTATTGATAAGAATGTGGCAAATAAGAGAATTGAGATTATACCATGCACACTTTCAGATCACAATGCTATGAAACTTGAAATCAACCACAGGAAAAAAGTCTGGAAAACCTCCAAAAGCATGGAGGTTAAAGAACACCCTACTAAAGAATGAATGGGTCGCCCAAGCAATTAGAGAAGAAATTAAAAAATATATGGAAACAAATGAAGATGAAAATACAACAATCCAAACGCTTTGGGATGCAGTGAAGGCAGCTCTGAGAGGAAAATACATTGCAATCCAGGCTTATCTCAAGAAACAAGAAAAATCCCAAATACAAAATCTAACAGCACACCCAAAGGAAATAGAAGCAGAACAGCAAAGACACCCCAAACCCAGCAGAAGAGAAATAATAAAGGGCAGAGAAGAAATAAAAAATATAGAATCTAAAGAAACTGTAGAGCAGATCAATGAAACCAAGAGTTGGTTTTTTGAAAAAATAAACAAAATTGATAAACCTCTAGCCAGGCTTCTCAAAAAGAAAAGGGAGATGACCCAAATAGATAAAATCATGAATGAAAAATGGAATTATTACAACCAATCCCTCAGAAATACAAGCAATTATCAGGTAATAAAATGAAAAATTATATGCCAACAAAACGGATAACCTGGAAGAAATGGAAAATTCCTAAACACCCACACACTTCCAAAACTCAAATGGGAAGAAATAGAAAATTTGAACAGACCCATAACTAGTGAAGATATTGACTAAGTTATCAAAAATCTCCCCAAAATAAGAATCCAGGACCAGATGGCTTCCCTGGGGAATTCTACCAGACATTTAAAGCAAAGATAACACCTATCCTTCTCAAGCTGTTCCAAAAAATAGAAAGGGAAGGAAAACGTCCAGACTCATTCTATGAAGCCAGCAGTACTTTAATTCCCAAACCAGACAGAGACCCAGACAGAGATAGAGACCAGCAAAAAAAGAGAACTACAGGCCAATATCCCTGTGAAAATGGATGCAAAAATTCTCAACAAGATACTAGCAAATTGAATTCAATAGCATATAAAAAGAATTATCCACCATCATCAAGTGGGATTCATTCCTGGGCTGCAGGGCTGGTTCAATATTCACAAAAATATCAGTGTGATATATCACATTAATAAAAGAAAAGATAAGAACCATATGATCCTGTCAATAGATGCAGAAAAAACATTTGACAAGATATAGCATCCTTTCTTAATAAAAACCCTCAAGAAAGGTGGGATAGAAGGAACATACTTAAACATCATAAAGGCAATTTATGAAAAGCCTGCAGCTATTATCATCCTCAATGGGGAAAAACAGAGCTTTCCCCCTGAGATCAGAAACACAAGAGGGATGTCCACTCTCACCGCTGTTGTTTAACATAGTGTTGGAAGTCCCAGCATCAACAGTCAACAAGATGAAATAAAAGGCATCAAAATTGGCAAAGATTAAGTCAAACTTTCACTTTTTTCAGATGACATGATACTCTACATGGAAAACCTGACAGACTCCACCAAAAGTCTGCTAGAACTGATACATGAACTCAGCAAAGTTGCAGGGTACAAAATTAATGTACAGAAATCGGTTGCATTTTTAGACACCAATAATGAAGCAACAGAAAGAGAAATAAACTGATCCCCTTCACAATTGCACCAAGAAGCATACAATACCTAGGAATAAACCTAACCAAAGATGTAAAGATCTGTATGCTAAAAACTACAGAAAGCTTATGAAGGGATTTGAAGAAGATACAAAGAAATGGAAAAACATTCCATGCTCATGGAGTAGAAGAGTAAATATTGGTAAAATGTCAATACTACCCAAAGCAATCTACACATTCAATGCAATCTTGATCAAAATTGCACCAGCATTCTTCTCTAAGCTAGAACAAGCAATCCTAAAATTTGTATGGAACCACAAAAGACCCCGAAGAGCTAAAGTAATATTGAAGAAGAAAACCGAAGCAGGAGACATCACAATCCCAGACTTTAGCCTCTACTACAAAGTTGTAATCATCAAGACAGTATGGTATTGGCACAAAAACAGACACATAGACCAAAAGAATAGAATAGACACTCCAGAATTGGACCTACAAATGTATGACCAACTAATATTTGACAAAGCAGGAAAGAATATCCAACGGAAAAAAAGACAGTCTCTTTAACAAATGGTGCTGGGAGAACTGGACAGCAACATGCAGAAAAATGAAACTAGACCACTTTTGTACACCATTCACAAAAATAAACTCAAAATGGATGAAGGACCTGAATGTAAGACAGGAAATCATCAAAACCCTGGAGGAGAAAGCAGGAAAAAAACCTCTCTTACCTCAGCTGCAGCAATTTCTTACATGACACATCTCCAAAGGCAAGGGAATTAAAAGCAAAAATGAACTATTGGGACCTCATCAGGATAAAAAAAAAAAAAAAAACCTTCTGCAAAGGAAACAATCAACAGAACTAAAAGGCAACTGATGGATAGGGAAAAGATATTTGTAAATGACATATCGGACAAAGGGCTAGTATCCAAAATCTATAAAGAACTCACCAAACTCCACACCCAAAAAACAAATAATCCAATGAAGAAATAGGCAGAAGACATGAATAGACACTTTTCTAAAGAAGACATCTAGATGGCCAACAGACATGAAAAGATGCTCAACATCACTCCTCACCAGGGAAACACAAATCACAACCACACTGAGATGCCACCTCACACTGGTCAGAGTGGCTAAAATGAACACATCAGGAGACTATAGATGCTTGAGAGGATGTGGAGAAATGGGAGCCTTCTTGCACTGATGATAGGAATGCAAACTGGTGCAGCTGCTCTGGAAAACAGTGTGGAGGTTCCTCAGAAAATTAAAAATAGATCTACCCTATGACCCAGCAATAGCACTGCTAGGAATTTACCCAAGGGATACAAGAGTGCTAATACATGGGGCACTTGTACCCCCAATGTTTATAGCAGCACTTTCAACAATAGCCAAAAGATGGAAAGAGCCTAAATGTCCATCAACTGACAAATGAATAAAGAAGATGTGGTTTATATATACAATGGAATACTACTTGGCAATGAGAAAGAATGAAATCTGGCCATTTGCACCAACGTGGATGGAACTGGAGGGTATTATGCTAAGTGAAATAAGGCAGGGAAAGACGGATACCATATGTTTTCACTCATATTTGGATCCTGAGAAACTTAACAGAGAACCAGGGCGGGGGTAAGTGGGGAAAAAAAAGTTACAGAGAGGGAAGGAGGCAAACCATAAGAGACTCTTAAACACTGAGACCAAACTGACAGTTGATGGGGGGTGGAGGAGAGGGGAAAGTGGGCGATGGGCATTGAGGAGGGCACCTGTTGGGATGAGCACTGGGTGTTTTATGGAAAACAATCTGAAAATAAATTATATTTAGTAATAATAAAAAAAGTTACAACATACATCAGAGAAATACAATGATGTAAGATACTACTATGAAAAATTGTATGCAAACAATTGGACAAGTTAGGAGAAATGGATAAATTCCTAGAAACGTACATTCTTCCAAAAGTGAGTCAGGAAGGAATAGAGAATCTGAACAGACTAATTACTAGTAATGAAATTAAATCAGTAATCAAAAAACTCCCAACAAACAAAACTTCAGGACTAGATGGTTTTACCGGTGAATTCTACCAAATGTTTAAAGAAGTATTTTATCTAACTGGAATTAAAATGAAAACATATGGACATGTGGTATATAGCCAATGGACTATTTCTCAGCCATAAAAAATGAAAACTTGCCATTTGCAATGATATGGATAGAGCTAGAGAGTATTATGGTAAGCAAAGTCAGAGAAAGACAAACACTGTATGATTTCACTCTTTTTTTTTTTTTAATTTTTTTTTTTCAACGTTTATTATTTATTTTTGGGACAGAGAGAGACAGAGCATGAACGGGGGAGGGACAGAGAGAGAGGGAGACACAGAATCGGAAACAGGCTCCAGGCTCCGAGCCATCAGCCCAGAGGCCATCAGCCCAGAGCCTGACGCAGGGCTCGAACTCACGTACTGCGAGATCGTGACCTGGCTGAAGTCGGACGCTTAACCGACTGCACCACCCAGGCGCCCCTGTATGATTTCACTCTTATGTGTAATTTAAGAAACAAAACAAGTTAGCTAAGAGAAAAAAAAAGAGAGGCCAACCAAGAAAGAGACTCTTAACTATAAAGAGGAACATGGTTACTAGAGGTGGTGGCAAGTGGATGGGTTAAATAGGTGATGGGGATTAAGGAAAACACTTGTGATGAGTATTGGGTGTTGTATGGAACTGTTGAATCACTATATTATACACCTGAAACTAATATTACATGCCATGTTAACAGGAATTTAAATAAAATATTTAAAAATTAAAGAAAGGTTAATACATATTCTTCTCAAACCATTGCAAAAAACAGAAGAATGAAAGCTTCCAAACTCATCCTATGAGGCCTTTGTTACCCTGATAACAAAACAAAAAAAAATACTATAAAAAAAGGGAATCTACAGAGCAATACCCTGATGAAGACAGATGTAAAAGTCCCTAAAATAAGAGCAAACCAAATGCAATACAGTAGAAGAATCATTCACCAAAATCAAGTGGAATTAATTCCAGGAAAAAAGGATGGTTTAATAGAAATCTATCAACATGATTATTCACATGTACAAAATGAAGGATAAAAACCATATGGTCATTTCAACAGATGCAGAGAAAGCATTTCACAAAATTCAACATCCGTCCATGGTAAAAACACTCAATAAAGTGGGTTTAGAAGGAAGATACCTCAACATAACAAAAGCTATATATGATAAGCCCACATTTAACATCATACTCAATGGTAAAAATTGAAAAGCTTTTCCTCTAAGATCTGGAACAAGACAAGAATGTCTACTCTTGCTAGTTTTATTGAGCCTGGTATTGGAAGTCACATCTCCAGCAAACAGAATAAAAAGAAAGAAAAGGCATCAAATCAGCAAGGAAGAAGTTATATATCCCTGAAAGGGGAGGAGCATGGTCCCTGCCCTACCTCTGACACAGCCTCCAAGCTGGGGTGGGGTTTAGCGTACCTGGGACAACTCAGGTTTGGCTAAATTATGGTGAGGGACCTTGCTCTCCCCATCCCAGCCCAGGGTCAAACCTGACTCCATGGTAATCCTTGGCCATTCTCTGTGTGATACGCACACAAATACTCCTTCTCCCCCTCCCACAGCTTAGTATGAATCTTCTTATTTTCTTGATTTTTCATGTTTGTTAATTTTATTTGGGGACTGGATGAGCCAGAGGGTCAGAAATCTGCCTTTTGTCCCCACTACTTGACATTCTGGTTATGGTGTATGTGTGATTTTGGCTTTTTCTATGGTGGTTGTATTTATATTAAACCCCTGGCTGGTGTAAAAAAAAAAAAATCAGCCTTCTAGATGCCCCTGTTAGTAACTCTGTATGGCAACTGATGGTAACAATACACTTATCATAATGAGCACATTTCATAATGTATGTAATTGTCAATTCACTATGTTGTATACTTGAAGCTAATATATCAACTATACCTCACTTAATATACATACAAATACATACATATATGCACAGAAGAGATAACAAAGGCTGGCGAAGAGGTGGAGAAAATACATTCTTATACACTTCTGTTGGGATCGTAAATTGGTACAGCCACCATGAAAAATAGTATGGAGGATCTTCAAAAATTAAAAAAACGAATTACTATATGATCCAAGAATTCTACTTCAAGTAATATATCCAAAGTAAATGAAAACACTAACTGAAAAGGGATATCTACTTTCCCATGGTCATAGCATTATTTATAATACCAAGACATGGAAACCTCTTAAATGTCCATAATAGATAAATGTATAAAGAAGTTGTGGTGTATATACAACATTACCCAACTATTAAAAACAAAACAAAAAAACACAAAAAAAACAAACAAAAAAACTAAGGAAATCCTGAAATTAGTGCTACTGTAGATGGACCCTGGCAGCATTATGGTAAATGAAATGTCAGAGAAAGACAAATATTGTGTGATCTCTCTTATATGTGGAATCAAAAAAACAAAAATTCATAGAGATTGTATTTGGGGTTATCACAGGGGGTTAGGAAGAGCAATGAGAGAAAGGTGGTCAAAGTGTATAAACCTCCAGTTAAAATATAGATAAGTGGGGCACCTGGGTGGTTCAGTCAGTTAAGCATCTGGCTCTTGATTTCAGCACAGGTCATGATCTCATGGTTAGTGAGTTTGAGCCCTGAGTTGGGCTCTGTGCTGACAGTATGGAGCCTGCTTGGGATTCTTTCTCTCTGCTCTGCCATGCCCCCCCCCCCCCAATATAAGTAAACTTAAAATTTTTTTAATTAAGAAACTGTATGTAACAGGTATGTAATGTATAGCATGACAGCTGTACTTAACATGATCTATGTATGAAGGTTATTAAGATACTAAATCCTGGGGCGCCTGGGTGGCTCAGTCGGTTAAGCGTCCGACTTCAGCTCAGGTCATGATCTCGCGGTCTGTGGGTTCGAGCCCCGCGTCGGTCTCTGTGCTGACAGCTCAGAACCTGGAGCCTGTTTCAGATTCTGTGTCTCCTTCTTTCTCTGACCCTTCCCTGTTCATGTTCTCTCTCTGCCTCAAAAATAAATGAAAAAAAAAAAAGATACTAAATCCTGGTAGTTTTTTTCAAAAGGAAATTTCCTTTCTTTTTTTTTGCTTTCTTTTCTTCTATTTATAGGAGATGATGGAGGTCAGTAAGCTTATTGTGATAATCATTTCACAGTCTATGTAAATCAAGTCATTATTGCTGTATACCTTATACAGTGATGTATCTTAACTGCATCTCAATAATACTGGGGGGAGGAGGGATAAAAGAGAAATGCCATGAGACCATGAAGGAGATTCACTCCTATGTGGGAGAGGAGGAAGAAGGAAGGTGGGGGAAGAGAGGCATTAAGACTAGAGCAGAGTTCTTTTTTTTTTTTTTTAGGTTAATTTATTTATTTTTAAAAAGAAAGAGAATGAGCGGGGGACGAACAGAGAGACAGGAAAAGAAAGAGAATCCCAAGAAGGCTCCACGCTGTATGCTGAGACTAACCATGAGATCAAAAGCTGAGCCAAAATCAAGAGTTGGATGCTTGACCGACAGAGCTACCCAGGCGACGTGACTAGAGCAGAGTTCTAAGATAATTTTGGCAAAGTTGATAAAGAGTCTTGAAGCCAATGTGCCCATTACCATAATCCTGTATCTCTCAGGAGTGTCTTTCTCAATGTACCTGCCAAGCTCCATTATTAGTGGAAAGCAGCCTGTCAGAAGTATGGTGTTGACACTAACTCACTGGTGAATTTCAGAGAGAATCACTGGAGGCCAGTTAATTATATTTCCTGTGGTGGAAGATCTGAGAGGCACATTTTCATCTTCAGCACATTCATTATTTTGGCAAACAAAGCAGCAATCTTGTGAATCAAAATAAGGTATCAGCTCTATCTATCTTCTTTTTAATGTAGCTGGTGGAAGATGACACACTCTGGCAGTTCTAGAAGGCTCTACTCACATTTTACCTATGAGAAAAGGGAGTGTTGTACTCCTCCTGTAGACAGCATAGGTTTCCCCACCGTGGAACCACAAATTGGCACAACTGACAAAATGCAACATCATCCCGTTTCAGCTCTAAGAGTATCTAGAACACCCTGGATCCCAAAACAGCAGAACCTAGGAGAAGTAAGCTCTATCCAGGAGGTTATTTCTATATATAGAACATCTACCCATTCACACGATCCATGTTTTGCTGGCACTTGCCCTATGGTTAAAACACCTTTTTTGCCCCTCAAAAATGTCCATTCTCTACATTGTTTTCTGGATTCTCCAGAGACTATCCCTCAATTTTACACCCCAATCCTCTTGGTTACTACAAAACATCTGATATTTTAGCTTCTCCCATTCTATTCAGCTTCCACTAGCCACCACCAAGTAGTTATTTCTTGCAGTTTTGTTGTGGGGACTTTGAAGATGGCAAAACTGTGTGAATGCTTTAGTGAAAAACAACCTTATTGTATTTCTGCAAAAATTAAGAGAATGGCTTTGCCTGTTGAAAGTTGATTGCCTATTATTTTGAATATTTTAATTACTATTTAAATATCCTTATGATACTTAGGTGAGTATGTAAATATATAAAAGGAATATGTAAATATTCTTATGATATCTAGGTTTTATAGATCCTTTGGCAACAAAGCTTTCTGTCAGCACGTCAGTATTCTTCTTTTCCCTCTTTATTACATGGAGATAGGAGTTTATTTGGAATTAGGCCAAAAGGCACATCTTGGGAAAAAGAACATACTGTAACTCCTGATTTCCCTCTGTTGACTAACTCTTTGTTGCTGGGCCAAGCTTATGTGTCCTATTACTTCTTTGCTGAGAATGACTTCTCCCCTAGGAAACTCCCCAATCCTTGCTGTAAATATATCCTTGCTAGCCCATCCTACCAGTTTGCTAGCCAACCCCTGACACGTTGTAAACCCAGTGGCAGATAGGCTCCAACAGCACTTTGCTGAATAAAAACACCTCCTGTTACTATTCTAGGCAACTAATATAATTTCTTATCTGGTGTAGCATTTCAGTTCTCCTAAGAATCTCAGTTTTTTTTCAACTAGAGTTATCAAGGCATTTACTAACTGATTATTTCTCTGAGCACAATGATAAAAATGTATTCTTAACTCAAAGGGAGATAACCCATGTCAAACTGATTCTACCTTAATATATTTGGTGCGTTCTTTTTGTTCATGCCCTCCTGGAGAAATCCAATTGAATTCTTACATTCATCTTAAAAGCAGTAGAACACAAGGACAGCAAAGTAACAGTTGGCCATTCATCAAAGAAAATTGAGCAAAATGTATAGTGCATTTCGGGCTCAGATCATTGTATTTTGAAGAAATACATGCCAATTGTAATGATGACAAAAATAGCAGCTACCTTTTGCTGTTATCTCCTTTGTACTGGGCATTGATGTGTACTGTATGTGCACTATTCTAATCCTTATTGTTACCCTGCAAGTTTCAGGTAAGATTATCATCCTATCACACCCGTGTGGAAATTGAGGGTTACTTCTCCCAACTTTGCAGTTGTGACTGTGCTAGTATTTGGGTTGTTCTCTAATACAGCCCTTCCCATTAATTTATTTAATAAATCATAGGCACCTGAGATGTTAGAGGGACACTGAAGCAACAATGGTGGAATGGTCTTAAAGATCTTTCCCAAGTGCTTGAGTCTATTTGCCAGAGAGTTTCAAATTGTGTTCTGGAGAATCCTAGGGTTCTTCTGAGGTTTGAAGCTGAAAGAGGCTAGGGGACAGATTTTGAGGTATTATGCAAGGTTCCGTGCTTACTACTCCAAGTAGAAAACTCCAGTTTTTATTTTTGTTTATACGTATATTTTTTGTATATGCTTTATACAATGAGAATTCACTTGGTTTGTTTTAAAAATCTGAAAGCCACTGATGATATGCAATGTGTTTTAATAATTTAGAGAAAAATCTCAAAATTACTTCAATGCTTCTCCTAAATCTGTATCTTATTTTGTTTGATAGCCCAATTATACCAAAAGGAATCTTCCACGTTAAAATTCCCTCTCCCTTGCTACACAGTAACTTCCTGGGTTACAGAAAGAAGTAGTGGCTAAGAGCACGAGCAATGTATTACATTATTAGAAGCCTGGCTTTACTACTTACTACTCTCTCTGTGACTTTGGACAATTCACTCAGACTCTTTCTCATCTGTCAAATGAGATTAATAATAGCACCTTTGCCACAAGGTGATTGTAAGGATTAGGTGAATGTAAAACAAATATTCTCACATGGTAAATCATCAGTAATTGTGAGGTATATTTATTAAATGTCTGCCTAACTCTAGTGATCACCTTGAATAGTGACTAAAGCACTAGGACAGTAAGTCCATCTTCAATAAGCTTCTATAGATCTCAGTTTCAGTCATTGCATTTGATTTCTTTACTTTCTATTCATAGGGTATATACTTTAATTTGTATCCTAAACTGATAAAATTTACTTTTCTACTGCTCCCACTGTGTACTATTTTACTATTGCCCTTGACAGCATCAGTTTTTTAAAAAAATCCATGAATATTATTTTTATGTTAGTATGAAAATACAGGTTTCAATCTGTAAACAAGTAAAAAAGTGGCGAAAAGTACATACCTATCTTACTTTGAATGTGAGTGGACTATATCCTCCAATCAAAAGACACAAGGTGACTGAATGGATAAGAAAACAATACCCATGTATGTTGCCTACAAAAGTCTCACTTCAGATCTAAAGACGCCTGCAGACTGAAAGTGAAGGGATGAAAAAGCATTGATCATGCAGATGCAAGCAAAAAAAAGAAAAAAAAGTCGGGGTAGCAATACTTCTTTTAGACAAAATAGACTTTAAACAAGGACTGTAAGAAGACACAAAGAAGGACACTACATAGTCATAAAGGGAACAATCCAAAAGGAAGATATAACAATTATAAGAATTTGCGCACCCAACACGGAAACACCCAAAAACATAAAGCTACTATTAATAGAATAAAAAGATTAAAAAAATTGGCAGTGATATAATAATAGTAGGGGGTCTTAACACCCCAGTCTGGATTATCTATCCATTGATGTGAAAATTAATAAGGAAACAGCGACTGTGAATGACACAGTGGACCAGATCTAATAGATAGGTTCAGAATATTCCATCCCAAAACAGGAGTAAACAGATTCTTTTCAAGTACATATAGAACATTCTCCACAATAGATCACATTAGGCCATAAAAACAAACAAAAAACCAAAACTAAATCTCAGCAATTAAAAAAGACTGAAATCATATCATGCATCTTTTCCAACCACAATGGTGTGAACCTAGAAACCAATCACAAGAAGAAGTCTGGACAGAACACAAACACATGGAAGCTGAATAAAGTACTCCTAAACAACTAGGGGGTCAACCAAATCACCAAAGAGGAAATTTAAAAATACAAGGTCCAAACACAATGGTCCAAGATCTTTGGCATGAAGCAAAAGCTTTTCTAAGAGGGAAGATGATAGCATTCCAGATCTACCTAAAGAATCAAGAAAAATGTTAAACAACCTAACCTTATGCCTAAAGGGTCTAGAAAAATAAGAACAAAGCCCAAAACCAATAGAAGGAAGGAAATAATAAAGATTAGAACAGAAATAAATGAAATGGAGACCAAAATAAACTGAATGGAATGGATCTATAAAACCAGGAAAAGGTTCTTTGACAAGATCAACAAAATCTATAAACCTTAAGACAAACTTGAAAGCAAGTAAGAAAGGGAGGGAGGGAGGGAGGGCAGGAAGGAAGGAAGGGAGGAAGGAAGGAAGGAAGGGAGGAAGGAAGGAAATTCAAATAAAATCTTAAATGAGGGAGATAAGTAACAACAGATACCACAGAAATACAAAAGATTCTGACAGAATATTATGAAAAATTATATGCCAACAAATTGGACAACCTACAAGAAGTGGATATATTCCTAGAAACATATAAACTTCTAAAAGTGAATCAAGAAGAAATTTTCAGCAGACTGATTATTAGCAATGAAACTGAATCAATAATATAAAAACTCCCAACAAAAAAAAAGTAGAGGATCACATGGCTTCATTTGTGAATTCTACCAAATATTTAAAGAAGATTTAATACCCATTCTTCTAAAACTATTCCAAAAAAATACAAGAGGAGGGAAAGCTTCCAAATTCATACTAGAAGATTGGCATTACCCTGATACCTTAACCCCAAGCTTAGAAATATGAACAACGTTCCTTCAATTTACATTCAATCTCTAAACTGGTAGGCCTGTGTGACTTTATTTCATACTGCCATGGTCCTGATTTAAGTAACTATAGATCTCTGTCTTATTTTTTCAGGCTTCTAGAAGAAAGCCTTCTAGTTATTTTCTTTAGGTACCTTTTTTTTTTTTTTTTTTTTTTTTTTTTTGGCCTAAAATGTTATCCTTCAAAGAGAGATTTGTTGGAGATGGGTGGATTTGCTTCATACTTATTCACTGTTTAATACAAGGTCTCTGCCCAGGAGAAATGGCTGGTGATGGCTTAGCAGTAATCCAGTATGTCTGCAACTAAGGCTTTCTTTCATTCAGTAAACAAAACAAAACAAAGGAAAGCAACCACAAGAGCAACAACAAAAAAAACCTTTATTCTTAAAAAAAAAAAAAAAAAAAAAAAACTTGATTCTTAAAAAAAATCTTCAAATTAAAAAATGTTTTAGTCTTTCACGTGAGTGCTTGAAACTTCATTTTACTCGGCCCTGTGTATAATACTGCTGCATAGGCTTCCTGAGTATTTTTGCATCGCACATCTGAATAAAACTGATGAGCTTCACAGAAATACTCCTGTTTATTTGGTGCTTTGGAATACTGCATTAACACCATAAAACAAAAATTACCACACTACTTTTATTAGAAAATATTATCTCATACCCCAAATCATCCACTTTTCCATATGCAGTTAATGATTAGGAAAAAAAAAAAAGATTTTCGTTAAGATAAAAACTATATCCATTGAATATGAATTTTCAAATCATTGAAAAATATTATGAAAAGTGTTGGCAGTAATTAAAATGAGCTCTTTTACTTATTGTCTAATTACCTATCCTTTGTGAGTCCCTAGTTCTCTCTCTCTTTTTTTTTTAAGATTTATTTTTGAGAGAGAAAGCCCAAGTGGGGAAGGGGCAGAGAGAAAGGGGAACAGAGGATGTGAAGCTGGCTCTGTGCCTACAGCACAAAGGTGAAGTTGGATGCTCAACTCACTGAGGCATCCAGGTGCCCCCATAGTTGTGTTTCTCTCTTTTTTAAGGTTTTTTTTTTTGTATTTTTTAAATGTTTATCTATTTTTGAAAGAGAGGGAGACAGAGCACTAGCAGGGGAGGGGCAGAGAGAGAGAGAGGGAGACATAGAATCCAAAGCAGGCTCCAGGTTCTGAGCTGTCAGCACAGAGCCCAATGCGAGGCTCGAACCCCTGAACCTTGAAATCATGACCTGAGCCTAAGTGGGCCCCTTGACTGACTGACCCACCCACGTGCCCCCTCCCCCGCAGCTCTGTTTCTTAAGTTAAACTGATGATAATACTTAGTTAGGAATTGCTTTTTTTACTTTAAATATATATTCTACTGCCTAAGACAGCTTCATGTAGCCACCTTTTTCATGATCCTCTTATACACATGAAGATTATTCTTGGTCTGGTGATCTGTCAAGCACAGGATAATTGACTTAAAACATTTTTTTGTCTAACATTTGCACAGTGGAACATTTTCTAAGCACTAATGGAAGCTTCAGGTAAAAAGACGACATTCTTAATCAGAGGTGTGTATATCAGGATACTGAGGCAAGAATGGACAAAGTAACATGTTTAAGATGAGTATAGAAGAAATCAGTGTCATAAAGCACATAGCTTCAGGTCTACCAGGGACATATATTAAGGAAATTGCAAAAGCTACAATCCAGGAAAGTAACTGGGATTAGAGAACAGAATACAGTCGGCTCTCAAGAACTGCTTGCATGGTTTGACTGCCGGGAATCTTGTTATACTAAGTTTAGTGATTTCCTTTTTGACTAGGAGCATTCCAATTTGGTCATTCCAGTTTTTAGTGGCATTTACATATCACTTCTTAAAAGTAACCCTTGGTTACGGAATCTGAATCAAAGTTATTTTTTCAGACTCACTTTAAAGGTGTTCTAGTTTAACTTTTACTTTCCCCTACCAGTACAGTAGTCTTTTAAGCCACTCATCTTCAGTAATGAGAGCAGACTTCTTAATTGGTGCTATTCTTCCATTTTGACAATATCCTTGACAATGCAATAATGCCAACAACGATAGGGCTTCACTCCAACATTATATTCAGACTTCATGCTAAAATAATGGTGTCTAGAGATCTATGTGTTCATTACAACTAAAATAGATCTGAGACGTAGTGCCATAGGCTTTGAAAAACAGAAGCAGTTGGAGTCATTTTGTAAAGGACTGTGCCACAAGTCAAAATTCCCTTTAGTGGTCCAGAAGATTAATATAGATTCATGATCAGTGCTTCTTAATCACTTTCTCTAGAGCCCTAGGTGTAGATGTCCATGATAAAGTGGAGTGGCTTTGCATTGGCTATATTAATCATATACGGGACAGAATGAAGTGAATCAGCAAATTTATTTTAGAGCCTGTATTTATGTGAACAATTCCTAAATTTCCTTCATTCAGTGAAGAAGAAGGCAGTTTGTGATTCTCATTTGAAATAACTGTATTTTCCTATGAAAAGAAAGTTTATGATCAGGAAACTCATACCAACATAAATAACTACCATGAAATTCTCAATATGTATACTACCGCTGTATCAACATCCCATGATTTGGGTACAAAATTAATTGTATAATTTAGCAAACCTACCAAAATTTTAGTGAAATAGATAAAATCGATACCTGGCAAGGTCGGTGCCATTGACATTTGAATCACATGCTGCTTTTTCCTGACATGAATATATACCAACAGTGTTTATATCCATAGACAGGAATCATTGGCCGATTGGTTTAATGTCAGCATTTTCTTTAGAAAAAGGTGTGATCAATACAAATTAAGAGACATTGTCCTAGCATAGATATCTCAATTCTAAGAATAACAAAAAGGGATTTTTTGTTACTGCCTTTCTTTCAAACAAAAGTATTCTTAAAAAAAGATTTTTTTTTTAAATTTTACAGAGATAGAGTACATGCACACGAATTGGGAGAGGGGCAGAGAGAGAGAGGGACAAATCCCAAGCAGGCTCCATGCTCAGCACAGAGCCTTTTGTGGGGTTCGATCCCATGACCATGAGATCATGACCTGAGGTGAAATCAAGAATCAGATGTTCAAGTGACCCAGTCACTCAGGTGCCTCTCAAACAAAAGTATTCTTACTTCATAAGATTTAGCCCCTATGAGTTTTCAGGCATTTTGCTAGGTTCTGGCAGTAAATATAAAATGACTTTTATTTTTAAGTGACTTATGGAAGTAAGATTCAGAAATAAGATCATGAAGTACCTAGACAATTGCAATACAATGGCATTGGATTAAGACTACTGATTAGGTGCAGTACAAGTTGGGATCGGGTGAATAAGGGAAACTTCTGGGGTAAGAAAGTGGTACATGAGCTAAGTCATGAAAAACTAATGGGGGCCATCTACAAAAAGAGAGGGTTGTATGAATGGTGGTGTGCCAGAAGGAAGCACACCTACAAAATCAAAGTTGAGAGAAAGAATGGTACATTGGAAAATCTAAAAGTTGGTTACTGTGAAAGAAGATGGGCATCCTGAAATCTTTAATAAGTATACAGAAAGCGTTGATCTTATAGCAAGAAAACACTAAACATCCTACTTATAACTGGGGTATCTAAAAAGATTATCTCTAGGTATTACTAGAAAAAGTCTCAAGAGCAAAAGAAATTGTGGAAGGAAAGGCTTTAACTTAGAACATAGATGTTGTTTGGGTTTCCTTTTAGGAGTTTGTTTTTTCTTTTATTTCCCCCCAAATTGGGGAAGGTCAACAGGTGCCCGCAACAAGGACTTCAAAGATATGTAGAGTTATGTAGAGTTGATATCATGAATAAGGGTGGATTTTAGTTTCAGCATATGAAATGACTTTAGAATCTCATTCACATATTAAGTGTTAGAACTCACAAAATTCTTTGAGAATTTCCAGTACAAATAATATTTTCATTTCTATTTTACTCAAGGATTTATTGAACACTTTTGCAGAAAGTACTACCAAGGACAAGGATACAAAAGGACACAGTATATGGAAGTATCTCCTCAGAGAATGACACAGTATATGAAAGGTTTCTCCTCAGAGAAAGAGAAGACTAGTACATAATATGTGGAATAAAATACATGAGAAATGACTAATTGCTATAAGAAATTTAGGAAGACTTAAAGGAGTTACATTTGAATTTAACCTTGGGGGATTTTGAAAGGCAAAGTTCGGAACCAAAAGCAATTTTAGGGCCATAAACAGAGACTCCAAGGTTGAGTACCTCTTATTTTCTATGTAGTAGCTAGAGTTGTATGAAACATTAATCAGATCATATTGCCCTTCTACAGAAGAAAGAGAAAAGAGAACCAAGGACACTTTTTTGAATCCTAGATGGCTAAGTTTTTCAAGTTCCTCTGCATTTATTACAGACAAAATTTCATTTCTAGTTTTAGATAGAGAAAAAACCCAGAGTCCAATGGAACAAATTAAGCTTTTACTTAAGTCAACAATTTTCTGCACCCAAGACTTCCTAAAAGTATGGATGTCACTGACAAGGATGTCCATGAGAATGTTCCTTTTTAATTGGCTTTTGTCACACTGCATGTTCACAGTACAGCTTCCAACAATACCAACAGAGCCAACACAACTTTATTTGTAAAAGTCAAAAAAGTTTTGATCCTTTTGAACTGAGTTGAAAATATGGCATTACTCAGAGATACTTGCCTAAAATACGTGTGAATTGATTCTACTTCTAATCCCCACAGTTATTTGAAAAATTAAGACCATTAGGCTATATATAATGAAGACAGCCTTCACAACTTGTGACTATTTTGATGGATTATATATAAAATGCATTCTTGCTTCATGTGGCATTACCTATGCAGAATTTACTTTCTATGCTGTTAAATTGGAAACATATTCAAGGACATGAACTTTAACATCTTAAGTGGAACATGGCATTTCTATGTGGATCTGTGAGTATTCTATAATGTTCAATTCTTATTGCCATAAACTTTCTACGAGAACATTTAAGAAAACATTTGCATTAGAAAACATTTTATTCAATGACATATATGGGTACGGTCTATTTTTGAGCTATTATAAATGCTAGATTTGATTAGAGAAATTTCACATTACCAACCTATTTATGAAATGCACAGTTCAAAATATCTAAGGAATTACCAATTTTTTTTGTTGTTGCTGTTACTGTTGAAAGATTCAACAATACTGTGATAGAAGCAGAAATGCCTGAGGTCTTTTGATTCAAAATTTAACTGGTAAATCACTAACATTGTACTTGTAGTCATCTTAAGTTGTTTAAATATTAAAATCAGGACCACATTCACCATTACTATCAGAGAACAGCTATATTCAAGGATTCTTATTTAGCTTGCTTGCAGAAAGAACAAAGGTTTCAGACATATGAACCACAGCAAAGAGTTTTTATAAAATATCTCTTCAATAATAAAAGAGTATCTCTTTAAAATTAAAGAATATCTTGCATGGGGATAGCACTTTATTTTTACACAGTACTGTAAAGTATTCATTATTCTCTTTGATCCAGTCAACAATACTACAAGAATGCAAGGCAGAAGCTACTATTAACTTTTTACATTAAAAATGAAAAATGGAATTAAAAAAGAATTAAATGAGATAAAGTGAATCACGCCAGGACTAATTACTAGTAAACTGTATTTACTGATAGCGGAATCTGCAGTGTTGTCTTAATAGCATGTTTATTTTTAAATAACCCATATTTCCTCAGCTTCTATGTTTGCTTGCCTTTAACAGCCTGCATCTGTGACTTTGGAGGCTGCCACAGGGCTATGACAACTACTTTGCCTGCATAGAAAGCAAAATGCTAGGATTTTATGTCTCTCCTGGGATGGTTCAGAGTCAATGACTAGGGCAGATAGTCTAGCCCAGCTCCCTTACTTGAGTCAGGACAAACTGACTCCATGTGGGTCAGAGAGATGCTACCACTTTCTCTGTAATCACAGCCCTAGCTTTTTCCACTTCTTAGTCCTTCAGCCAGCCCTTACTTCTTATTGGGAGCAATTCTTTAATAAATTACTGCACAGAAATTCTCATCTTGGAGGTTTGGTGTTTTGTTTGTTGGTTCTTTGTTTGTATTTTTTTTCCAGAATCCAGACCATGAAATAAACTAAGGAAGTTGAGAAACGTAAAGTTTAAATATCCAGTATAAGAATGCATATTTCATATATGAGGAAAATAAAAATCAAACATAAGCACCATAATTTTTCTTTCTTTCAGTTGTTTCATGCCAAAAGACTGGAATATGAGTGTTGAAGCTTTTACTTTACCATAAATTTAATTTCCTTTAATTTAAGTCCAAGTTAGTTAAGATGTAGTGTAATAATTGTTTCAAGAGTAGAATTTAGTGATTCATCTCTTACATATAACACCAAGTGCTCATTCCAACAACTGCCTTCCTTAATGACCATTATCCGTCTCGCCCATCCCCTGCCCCTTCCCTTTGTTCTGTGTATTGAAGAATCTCTTAACCTTTTTGAGCCTGTATTTTCAAATGTAAACTGGGAGATAATAGCACCTGCTCAGACTGTTGCATATAGGTATTGTGATGGTAAAATAAATAGTAAAAATAATTTATCAACTATAAAATGTTCCAACAGCATTTCTCGAAATGTAAAAAATAAAACGTAGATTCCCAGGTTCAACAAACCCTCTCCTCAAATGCACAGATTCACACTTAGGGAAGAATTAGGGAATCTGCATTTTTAACAAACACCCTAGTTGAGTTAGCTGAAGATTGTCCAGGGTACATACTTTTAGAAACTTCAAACTGTTGATGAGATGGTATCACCATCATCTACGAAGAATGGTCTTAATCTCTGACTTCTCTGTATAAAATCTAGTGTTTTGTTATAGGGTTTTAACATTATTAATTGATTTCCCCCATTATCTTCCTTTTACTTCTTACCTGACACTAGCAAAATTTTTATAATTTAGTCCAGGAAGTAAAATGAAACAAGTCCAACAGAAAGACTAAATAAGCACATCAGAAAAAAATGAAAATGACCAGGAGGAAGTTCTTAAAAATTAGCTTTGATTTTTTTTTCATACAGACAGTGCTTATTAATGAGTCATTAATATTAAAAAGTTTAGAGAAAAATAATATGGTGCCAGTTTAAAAAATGAATTCACCTACAGCACTCTTCAAGCCATGAACATAATTACCAAAGTTACATAAGAAAAATGCAAAGCTTGAAGTAATTATACTTTCTAAGTTTTGGATCTTCTGCAACTTTTATAGTTCAAATGCATTCAGAGAATGTACACTGATACAAGGGTTATTAATTAGATATAATACTGACTGGCTATTATTGTCAATTGGTGTTTTCTGCCTTTATGTATACTAAAGAGAAGTAGGCTTCTGTTTAGTTGACTTCAATTCTATCTATCCAAATACCAAAAGACTATGCAAAATATTTTAAATGTCTATTTACAACCATATACTGGTATTTCTTTAAATTTAGGCATGATATCAATTATTCTAGTTAGCAAAACTTTGAACTGTTAAACTGCAAAATAGTAACTTAATTTCTTTTAAGGGAAATAAATGTAGTATATACTTTTTTGGCAAATTAAGTGATTTGATGCTTTGTCCATGCTGATGCCTCCCAAATTTTTATCTGCAGCACAGAACTCTCCCGAACTCCAGATTCCCATAACCAACTGGCTAAATAATGTGTGTTATAGGCATCTCAAAATTAACATGTCATCAACTGAATTCTTGACATACCCCTTAGGCCTCTTCCACCCCAGTCTTCTACATAATTCTACCAGTTGCTTATGACCAATGTATAGCTAAAAAGCCAAAATAAACAAATGTGGACATTGCAGTTACTCTACTCTTTCTCTTATACTCACTATCTAATTTGTCTCATTGTAGTGATTTGTTAAAATATGTAATACATATTATGCCATTTCCCAAACTTTTCAGTGACTTTCCATTTCACTCAAAAGACAATCATTATAAAGATCTATATATCTCTTAGTAATACAGAACCAGATCCTCTAATGCTTTCAATCACCTATGGCTCTCTAAGTTGGACCAGCCTACTCTGATCCAAATTATTTGACCACTGGCCCTCTTTGCTGTTCCTCGATTATGCCTGGAATGCTCTCTTCCCTAGGACTTTTCATTGCCATCAGGTATCCAATGGCCTTCCTTGGCCAAATAATTCTTATTAAATGTTATTTCTCAATGTTATTTCTCAGTGTAGCTATCATCATATTATAATTTAAAATTATCCAACCCACACAATATAGTCTCTCATCGTCCACTGCTTTTTCTTTTTTTCACAATAGATTTGATGATCTTGTCACATCCTGTATAATTAGGTTACCATACTTGCTCACTTTCTTCCCACTTCTTCTAAATGTAAGTTGAATGAGGGAAGGAATCTTTATTTTTTTGAAAATCCTAACTAATGCATTTTTAAGCACTTAGAAAAATGATTATCACATGGTAACAGATCAATGAATAATTATTGAATGAATGAATTCACATAAATGAAAAACAAAGAAACATTGTGCATTTCAGGAAACACGTAATGAGAGATGAGGTTCTAAGCAGAATGAACAGGAGAACTGGTTCTGGTGGAAATGGATAATCTGGGTAATATAAAGAACATTAAAATATTTCAGTTAGAATCCTCTGTTGTGAGATAATATTTAATTTATTAGTATTGGAAAGCTATAAAAGAACCAAATCAGAACAAGAAAGAGATCCCGAAATAAACTGTAGATGATGAAATTAAAAACAAGCCAAGAAAAACTCCAGAAGAATTTCATGGAAAATTGTTGAAAAACTTCTCAAAATATAGAGCAGCAAGATAGGAGAAGCAAACTCTAAGAAAAATTTAAGGAACACAGAGGATGGATTTAAGAGGTCCAGTTTTCATAACAGGAATTCCAGAAAGGGGACACAGGTGAAAATAAAGTGAAGAATAATGGATAAGATTTCCACATATGAATGTAAACATCTTCAAATTGAAAGAAAATTTCAGGCAGGCTATACATAAAGATACACAGCACCTCTCAAAAATTTTCAGAACAAAAATCATTTAACACGCGCATACACACACACACACACACACACACACTCTATCTATCTATCATCTATCATCTATCCTGATTAAAGGAACTGAAGACGACACGAACAAATGGAAAGAACTAATAACCTCATGGACTGGAAGAATTAATATTGTTAAAATGTCAATATGACCCAAAGTCATCTACAAGTTCAATACAATTCATATCAAAATACCAACAGCATTTTTCACAGAACTAGAGCAAATAATCCTAGAATTTGCATGGAATCATAAAGACTCTAAAAAGCCAAAGCAATCTTGAGAAAGAAGAACATAGCTGGAGGTATCACAATTCTAGATTTCAAACTATAGTGCAAAGCTGTAATATTCAAAACATTATGGCATTGGCACAAAAAGAGACACATAAATCAATAGAACAGAATAGAAAACCCAGAAATAAATGCATAATTATATGGTCAATTAATATACTAGCAGGAGGAAACAAGAATATACAATGGGAAAAAGACAGTCTCTTCAACAAATGGTGCTGGGAAAACTGGAGAATTACATGAAAAAGAATGAAACTGGACCCCTCTTCACACCATACACATTAATGAATTCAAAATGGATTAAAGACCTAAATGTGAGACCGACAACCATATGATTCTTAGAAGAAAACAAACCTAAGCAGTAATCTCTTGGACACTGGCCTTAGCAACATTTTTCCAGATATGTCTCCTCAGGCAAGGTAAGCAAAAGCAAAATCAACTATTGAGACTATAAAGGAAACCATCCACAAATGAAAAGGCAGCCTACTCAATGGGAGAAGATATTTACAAAAGGTATATCCAACAAGGGGTTAATATCCAAAATACAGAAAGAAACTATACAACTCAATACCAAAATAACAAATAATGCAACTAAAACATGGGCAGAGGACCTAATAATCAGGAAATGTGAATGAAAACCACAATGAGAGATCTCATTACACCTGTCTGAATGGCTAGAATCAAAAAGACAAGAAATAAGTATTGGAGAGGATATACAGAAAAAGTAACTCTTTTGCACTGTTGGGAATCTCAATTGGTGCAGCCACTGTGGAAAACAGTGTGAAGATTCCTCAAAAAATTAAAAACAGAAATACTATATGATTCCATGATTCCACTAAGGTATTAACCCCCAAAAAGCAAAAACACTAATTTAGAAACATATATGTACCCCTATGTTTATTGTGACATTATTTACAATAGCCAAGATATAGAAACAACATAAGTGCCTATTGATACATGAATGAAGATGTATTCTATACATACAATGGAATATTAATCGGCCATAAAAAGAATGAGATCTTCCCATTTGTGACAGTGGGGATGGACCTAAAGGTATTATGCTAAGTGAAGAAAGTCACAGAAAGACAAATACCACATCAATTGACTCATATGTGGAATCTAAAAACCAAACAAATGAACAAAGAAAAGCAGAAACAGACCCCTAGGTACAGAGAAACTGATAGTTTTCAGAGGGATAGGCGGAATGGGCAAAAAGACAGCGGAAGATACTGGCTTCTGCTCATGGAATGAACGTTACCGACATGAAAGGTACAGAATAAGCAGTACAGCCAGTGGTATTATAATAACACTGTAAGGTGACCGATGGTAGCTACACTTGTAGTGAGAATAACACAACATAAAGACTTGGCAGATCACTATGTTGTACACCTGAAACTAAGGTAACACTGTGTGCCAACTATAGTTCAATAAATAAAAGAAGAAGAAGATGAAAAGTAAGTAACAGAATATCTTTAAAAACCTGACATAACAAAGCAGAATTATAAACCAGTGAAGATATCTTCCAAAAAATTAAGGTGCAATAAAAACAATTTTGGGAAAATGTGTGATTAATAGCTAGCACTACAAGAGATATTGAATTTCTTTCAACTGAAGAGCAATGATTCCAGATGGAAGCCTGGGGTCTTCAGAGATAAACATTACCGGAAATTTTAGATATATGCATTTAAGAGTAATGATTGCTTAAAACACTAATAATAATAGTGGTATGTAGTTTAAAACATGTACAGATAAAATATAAACAATAAGATGAAGGCAGGAAGGTGGATAAATGCAATTTTACTATTATAAGGTCCTTGTGTGTTATGTGGTAGAATATTAAGTGAAGATGTACTCTAATAAGCAAAAGATGCATTTGTCATCTCCATACGAAACAGAACTATGACATTACCCCAAAACAATAGAAAACAAATAACTAGATTATAAATGTAAATTTGTCTATATCAGCAACTAAATAATAATTGCTATTATACACTGATGATATAATTTTATACATAGAAAATCTCTATGTATCTGTAAACATAGTAAGTACATTAATCAAGGTATCTAGATACTAGCTCTGTACAACAAAATATTTTTGTATACCAGAAACAAATATTTGGAAGCTGAAAAAAATATGTATGATAGCATCAAATACTCTATCAAATACATAAACATAAGAAATGTAAAAAATTTTTATACTTACAACTACAAAAAATTGCTGCATGAACTGAGAGAGCATCTAAATAAATGGAAAGGTATTTTATGTTCATGAAATGGGAGATTCAATATTGTTAATATGTTAATTTTCCCCAAATTGATTTGCAGATTTACTACAATTCCACTCCAAGCTTCAGAAATATTTTGTTTTGTAAATATTAACAGACTAAAATTTATATGGATGTGCGAGGGACCTAGACAAAATAATACTGAAAAAGAGAAATAATTGAAGGTCTTATACTACATGATTTCAGACAGTCTGTAAAGCTACAAGAATGTGTGGTTGACACAATGATACTTATATAGATCAATAAACAGAATGGAGCCCAGAAAGAGACCACAAATTATTTTCAATATAGAAAGAAAAAATTATTTAAAAGGACATATAAAGCATTTTCATTAAGTGTCTCTGGAACAACTTTTTGTGTTTTTATGTATGTTTATACACATACACATAAATGTGTATATAGGTTGAAAATAAAATTTGACCCCTTAACTCTGTTTACATTGTTCATAAAAATTAATATTTTACCTATTTCTACATCTGGAAACAAAAATATATATATTCTAGAAATAAAACTTAAGTGAATGTTTTTCTGGCTTTCAAGAAGGCAGTTTCTTAACACAGAAAAACCACCATAAAAGAAAACACGTGAAAAATTATATTTTACCAAATTTAAAACTTCTGTGATCTGAAGATACCATATAGGAAAGTAAAAATGCAAGATATAGACTGGACGTCATATGAGATATATGATATGAAACAAAAAATTGATATGTAAGATATATAGCAAACTTCTACCAATTAGGAGAAAACAAACACCATTAAAAAAAAAGTGGACAGAAATATCCACAAAGATACTTCACACACACACAAAATTCAATGGCCAAAGAGCATATGAAAATTTGGTAAGATCAGTACTCATCAGTGAAAAACAAAGCCACAATGAATAATGGTAGAATGTGTGATCTTAAAAATTTTGATGAGACTGGGTGTCGGTAGGAATGTGTAACAAAGAAAATTTTCATAAATTGCTGGTATTATTGTAAAATGCTCCAGCCTTTTGATCAACTAATGATTTCTTTCAAGTTAGCACAGACTTGCTCCATGGCACAACAAATTGACTCCCAGGAACTGGAGAAATAAGCCTTTTTGTCTACAAAAAGACAGGTACAAGAATATTCATACCAGCTCAATTTGTAACAGTCTACAGCTGGAAATAACCCAAAAGCCCATCAATAGAAGAAAATATACATGAACTTTGGATACTGGTAACAAAGGAAGACTCCTCAGCAATATGAAAGGAAAGGACTATCGATCCATACTAATACATACATGAACTTTAATTTTTTTTTAATTTTTTATTTATTCTTGAGACAGAAACAGAGCACAAGCAGGGGAGAGGCAGAGAGAAAGGGAGACACAGAATCGGAAAGCAGGCTCCAGGCTCTGAGCTGTCAGCACAGAGCCCCATGGGGGGCTCACACTCAGGAACCGCAAGACCATGATCTGAGCTGAACTGGATGCTCAACCAAGTGAGCCATCCAGGTGCCCCAATACATAGATGAATTATAAAAACATGTTGGTGAAAGAAGACAGACATAGAAGAGTACATATGATATGATTTCATTTATAAGACATTCAGCAATAGGCAAAATTAATTTGTGATGACAGAAATTAGGAGCCACTGGACCAAGTCACAAGGTGCTTTCCAGAGTGATAGATTCTTTCCCTTGTTTTGGGTAATGGTCATATCATGTTTATATTTCTCAAAATTCTCTTTACTGATTTTAAATTATAACTCAAAATACTAATTCTAAAAACCAAAAATGAGATCTAGAATTAATTATCATAAAATATCTCAAAAGAGCTCTAGAATTAAGTGTCAGATCATAATACTCTTTATAAACTCTTAGGAAGACAAATAAGAATGGTAGCTGTAGATTTTGGAAGAATTTTAAGGTACTCCTTCCATCAGTTTCTTGTCTCATTTTTTTTTTTTTTGAGCATAAATTATTTGGGGTATGGCTCTGCAGATTAAATGAATTTAAATCTTTGATTATTTTAAGTCCATTGGTAGATTCTCATTGTAAATTTAATATCACAGAGAAATTTCCAGGAATTTACTCAAACAACAACAACAAACAAAAAACAAACAACAACAACAAAAAAAAAAAACCCATCACTTTCATTTAAGTAAAAAACACCCAAACTCAAACTGAGTCAAACTCCATTTCTTTTGAAGCTTTTCTGAGCTGAGACCTCCTGGTTCATATCCAAAATTTGGATTTAAGAAGCATTTAAATATTTAGCAATATACACAGGTATCTTAGCTTGGAATTATTCTTCAGATTCTGGGTACTAATTTGTAGGGAGCAAGATACATTTTCCATCTCTGACACTTGTATAACTCTTGAAATTTCTTGTTATTCTTTATGTGGACCAAAATAAAACGAAACAAAAACACTCTGATGCAATGGGGAAAAACTACATGATTATTTACAGTATTTTTCTGATAGTTGCTGCACAACAATTGTTAATAATAGATATTGTTTCCTTACTCAACTCTTTTCTACTTAGAGCGGAAAGAAAATGCTTTACATCTTTACAATCTGAGGCACTGGTTCTCTGGATAGGATTGGTAATAATTATTGCAGTCAGCTCTAATACGCTGCAGATGTCATTGTTCCCCAAAACGATTTTCTCAAAGACCAACACTGTTGATTTAGCTGCTTGTCAGTAGTTTCTCATGGCTTTTGTCAAGTTTTATAATCTCTCGATCCCATTTCAAGGGCTAACGAGTATTTGTGTCTTCTAGATTTCTTACACAGATTATTTCAGAGCCTATGAAGTTCAATATATCCTACAAACAGAAATATTTTCCTGTTTCTTGATGGCAATTAATGGCTAGGACAATTCTATGCAATAGAATTCAAACTTAACACAAACTGAATTCATTCACTGATACCAAATCTTCTTTTTCTCTCCCTCTAGGTTTCTTCACAGATGTGTTTGACTATTGCTAAGCATCTCAACAAATCTTCAGCCTACAGACTTCCAATCTAGAAATGATGTGGGGATCAACAAACTCGACTTTAACCCTATCAAGAAGGGAGGGTATGGAAGAAGAGAGATAGAGACTAACACACAGACTCATTTTTTTATTCCCTACCAACTTGTGACTGTTGACACAGAGGCTGCCTTTGCTGAAATTTACCATATTGAGATAACTGATTGATTGTATCACCAAAGAATACATGGTGTGTTTAATACACAGGGAAGAAGTGGAGGTAAAGAAATGGTCAGTGCCTACACAGAGCTGTCAAGAACATGTGCTGCAAAACCTCATTTTGCCTTTTTTTCCCCATTCAGTAGGAACTCTGTGAATAAGAGAAGCATAGAAATGATACTAGTCTACTGCACACTCCTTCTTGAATTGCCATGCAAATCTGTTCATCAAAATTACCGAGTAAAATTAAATCATACAATTAGACCTAATCACCTAGGCCACATCATCACAGTTGAAACATCTTAAACATACCCAAGGTGATCTAATTTAAAAACCTGTCATTTTGTGGGGATATATTAACACTTTCCTATTTGGAGGACACAGCAACTCCTTTACCCCATTCTTCTTAAATATTTATGTGCATGACATCAGTGTTCTGAAAATACCCTGTGTGTTATAAAGCCAATATATGGTTTCTCCAAAAGGAAAGCATTAAAATAATTTGCTTAGAGAAATTAGGGTTATAGATTTTTAAATTAATTTAACTCCACATATTTACTCTTATAGAAATGGGCACCAGAGTGAAAACAGGGAGATAGGAATCCAAGAGACTGATGGTGACCAGGACCAAGGTGCCATCAGGAATGTACTGAAGTGATTGGATTCAAAATATATATTGCAGCCAAAGAAATTGCTAATGAATATAATGTAGAAGACGGGGAAAAAAGAATTCCTGATTGAAGAACTGGGAAAACTAGAGGTGCCTGGGTGGCTCAGTTGATTAAGTTGCAGCTCTGAATTTTGGTTCAGGTCATGATCTAATGGATTTTGAGTTTGAGCCCCTCATGGGGCTCTGGGCTGACAATGCAGAGCCTTCCTGGGATTCTGTCTCTCCCTCTCTCTGCCCCTCCCTCACTTGCTCTCTCAAAAATAAACACCCATGGGGGAAAAAAAAAGAAATGGGAAAACTGAAACAAATAAAAATACTTTGGACCTTACCCATTTATAAGCTCTGAAGAGAGATTTTTTTTTCCCCCAGATCACTTCATCCCACAAAGAAAACTCAAAGGTCTTCAGCAGGCTATGGGCAATTCATTAAAGAATGGCAAAATCATAGGTAGTCTGAAGTACATATATTAGAGACCTGGATTCAGCTGTGTGATCTTGAGGACACCATCTTAACATTCAGGCCTGTTGCCTCATCTTTAACAAAGGTCAATGATAATGCTCTACAAAGCTTTCGTAAAGGTCAAAAGAGATAATGCCTGAAAAAATGCCATTTGATGGAAGTTAAAGTTGTATTAATTGTGTCTTTTAACTTTTCTGTGTGTTTCTTATCACAACGTCATATCCAAACAGGGTCTTTTATAGCATTCAGTTTATTTGGATCTAAACATTTCACTGATATTAAGATATATGATGTGTAAAAAAATTACATATTATATTATTCATATTAATTTACTTAAATGATATATAATTATTTTATATTAATTAAATAACTATATATACAAGTATTTGTACAGGCATATACAAACTAACCAAAAACTAAAAATGAGAAAACCAAGCCCCCCCACTCCCGCTTTTTTTTTTAGGCTAATACTGCTGCAAAGTTTCACAATGAAAAAGGAATATGGCAGCAAAGATAGCTCTTTTTCAGACTTATTTATTCTTTTCAATGCTAGGTTGGTCAAGGAATGCCTAAAGCTCTGCAGCTCAAGTCTCTGGAGCAGGTCAGTTTTCTGATTTTTTTTTCCCCCTCTGGAATCTGTCCAAGGAGAAAGGCAAAGGCTGTGGTTGAACAGCATTTTTCACACTGGCCAGCTCATTCATTTGAATCAGTAGCACTATTTAAATAAGAATCAAGACAGTGAAAACAATCAGGAGGCTCCTTGAAGGATGCTTCCAGTTGGAAGGATTTTTTTCTGCTATTTATCTCCAAAAGCATGTTAGTATCTCTCTTCGTACTTTTCACTGTCATTATAATATACATGTGCATGTGTGTCATACACATATACACATATACTTACATGTATGTTCATTATATAGCACATGTATTATACTATAAATATATGCTAACATGCTTTATGTAGACCATCACTTTTTAGGTTATTGCTTTCTGTAATAACCTAGCACCTGGTTTATACTGGAAAGTCAAATTTATTTCAGATGAATCAAAGAATTAATGATTGCATGGATGGCTAGATAAATGGATACAATGTTTAGGCAAAACTCTAAGTAGTTGGAAAAATAGGATGAATTTATTATTTTCATAGTAGGCATATTTATGTAAAAATTGCCTCTCTTTAACCTGTTTAGAAGACTTTTTATAGCAGTCACATTCATTTATTCATTCAACAAATATTTTTAAATAAATTTTTAAATGTTTATTTTTGACAGAGAGTGCACGTGAGAGCTGGGGAGGGGCAGAGAAAGAAGGGGACAGAGGATCCTAAGTGGGCTCGGTGTTGACAGCCAAAAGCCAGATGCAGGGCTCGATCTCAGGAATCTTGAGATGACCTGAGCTGAAGTCCGACAGTTAACCAACTGAGACACCCAGCGCCCTCAATATTTTTAATACTTGTTTAATGTATTTATTTTTGAGAGAGAAAAACAGAGCATGAGTGGGGAAGGGACAGAGAGAGAGAGGGAGGCACAGAATCTGAAGCAGGCTCTGGGCTCTGAACTGTCAGCAGAGAGCCTGACGCGGGGCTTGAACTCAGAAATGGCGAGATCATGACCTGAGCCCGAAGTTAGTCGCTTAACAGACTGAGCCACCCAGGTGCCCCAGTTTTTAAATAAATGCTTTGACCAAGGTACTCTGCTAGATACTGAGTATACAATAGTAAAAATAAAAACAGTTTATGCCCTTATAAGTATCATCTTTCAAGATATGCCCTTGAGCTAAATTGTAGATTAATACCTGAGTTGCAAAGTAAGTTAATAAAAGGTAACCTTTGCTTAGGCTGTCCTCCCTCACCTCTTCCAAACCTTCCCAATCAGTGCTCCTTTAGGTTTGGGGGCCTACTTTGGTATTTTCATAGTCACCTTGCAATCGCAGTACTTACTAATGTGTTTGGAAGTTTTGCAGGGACTACCCTCTCTTCAAGAATGTAAGAGAGAAAATAAACTTTTTTTAAACATTACACACATCACTGATTTTCTTAAAATATTGGAGATAGCAGATGATGTAAACTAAATCATTTCATTATCTCTTATGCTATGTAGATGATTTTTGAAGAGTAGTATATTAGGTGGAATATATTTTATTGGATACTTAGAAGAAATATCCTACAAATTTTCCTTTTGAAGGAATGAGGTCATAATGATTTAATATTAATAATGGTAAAATGTACATAATTAAGTTTTAACTTATTTACCCTAATAGACTGTAAAATTAAAAGTTATTTGTCTGAGATGGCCAGGAGTCAGTGAAGTGAGGAGGTTGTATAGTAAGCAAATTATCTTAATTCTTTATGGCCTAAAAATAAGTTATATGGACTGATACAAATTTTACCTAAGATTTTTTTTAACTTCCATTATGTTTATGACATTGTTTTTATAAACCAAACATCTTGACAAAAAAATATGTGAACCAAAAGTAAAGGCAGAAAAAGACAAAAAGCTATAAATCTTAAATCAGTATGCACATGAATAGAAAGGGAGTGCAGGCAGAATGATTATATTGAAAATATCTTGGGGGCACCTGGGTGGCTCAGGCAGTTAAGCATCAGACTTCAGGTCAGGTCGTGATCTTGCAGTTTGTGAGTTTGAGCCCCAGGTTGGGTTCTGTGCCAACAGCTCAGAGTCTGGAGCCTGCTTTGGATTCTGTGTCTCCCTCTCTCTCTGCCTTTCCCCATTTTGTGCTCTCTCTCTCAAAAATGAGTAATAAAAAAAAGTTTAAAAATTCACAAAAAATTCTTGGGACCAGGGTTTCAGAAAGTATAGATTTATGTCTTGACTTAGCCATTTTCCCAATTGTTTTATTCTAATCACAAACTCTCTAAGCCTTTGTTACCTCACCTCTTCAAAGAAGGTGTGAGAGCATTCACCATATACTACCTCAGAGAATTACTGCAAGGGTAAATAAAATAAAGGAGATAAGCAAACATAAACATGTGTTAGTAAACTTCATAGAGCTACTAATTATATATATACATACCTTCAAGAAGTTTGCCACTAGTGGGGAAGTGAGAGCTGGCACAGAAGCTCAAAGAACAAAAAAGTTTCTAAGAAGGGTGCCTGGATGGCTCAGTTGGTTAAGTGTCCGACTCTTGGTTTCGGGTCAGGTCATGATCTCACAGTTCGTGATTTCGAGCCCCGTGTAGGGCTCAGTGCTGCTGGTGCAGAGCCTGCCTGGGATTCTCTCTCTTTGCCCCTCCCCTTCTCTCTCTTTCTCTCAAAATAAATAAACTTAAAAAAAAATTTTTAAAGTGTCTAAGGAGGAGTTATGTGTTAAATTGTGTCCCCCCCACCCCCACTTCCTGTGTGGAAGTCCTAATCTCCAGTAGTTTAGAATGTGACCTTATTTGGAAATAGGGTTAGGGCAGATGTAATTAGGTAAGATGAGGTCATACTAGAGTAGGGTGAGCTATGACTGTTGTCCTCATAAAAAGGGAAAATTTTGGCACAGAGAGATAGACATACATATAAGGTAGATGACAGGAAGAGACATGAGAGAGGACAGCCATCTGCAAGCCCAGGAGATGCCTCCCTCACACCCCTCAGAAGGAACCACTTCTGTGGACGCTTTGACTTCTGACTTCTAGCCTCCAAAACTGTGAGACGATCAACTTATGTTGTTTAAACTATATGTTAAACTATGTTCAAACCTATGTTGTTTAGGGTTGTAAGTCATGTACCTTCATATTTAGCTTTCCAGACTTCTTTACAGGTTATGAGTAGTTTTGTGATCTAATTCTGACCACGATAATATAAGAAGTGCTCCATTGGCTGGAGCTTACAGAAAAGTATCATTTGTCTCATAAACAAAAGACAAATCATTCAACATTTACCTTTGCCAGTTTGCAGCATTTTGTTAAAGCAGACTGAGCAGGGAGATAAAAATAGAAAAGCCTAGGCCATTTTATAGTGTGAGGAAAGTAACCAAAGAATTGGAAAAGTGTATTCTTAGATTTCATTTTATTTTTGTCATCATTTTCACACCATGTCTAAAAATGGGATGGGCATGATGGTCACTAAATAATATTGACCGACCTCAGTATTGTGAACATGACACAACAGCTAGAGCAGTGCCACATTGATTTCTGCTTAAGCTAACTACTGTGCTGTAACAGTAGAAAAGTTTAAAAAGCAGTAACTTAAGACTAACAGTACAAAAGGAGAGATTCACAAATAGGAACAAAGAAAAATTTTCAATTTCGACCTCAGTATATTTTATAGAAAATGGAAACGCACTTCTTGGAAATGCAAGAAGTGTCTTGGAGAGAAAATCAATTCCTTTGCCCTATTCCGGTTGCAAGTTGCTTACCATGGTGCCCCAGCTGAGGCGTTTATCCTTCCCTTCTTTCGTTTGTTTCTTTTTTTTTTTTTTTTTTTGGCATATGAAGTAAACCGTATACTCCTACATCCCTGCCATTCTTCCACCATTGTTGTAAAAGGTGATTACGTATAGCAGGTGGACAGGGCCCGTTAGAGTAGCTAATGATTGCCGGTTCACTCAAATTACCATCCTATGAATAATAGTAAAACTGGAAAAATAAAGGTCGTATCTTTTTCCATGAGGACACTCACATCACCAACTGTAGACGCATCTCAGCATTTATTGACTGTCAACAGTAATGAAAAGTGGCAGCACCAGTTACATATGGTAATTCCAATCTAAAGAGTCTATTGAATGATGCATTTGCTTTCCATCAAGGCACCCAGCGCAGCATTATAGGAAGTTAGAGTTTGTTATTCCCTCATACATCAAAGTCGGCTTGCCAGTATTGTATTTATTGACCTGTCCAACTCTTTTTACATGATTGATCACTTTTGCCACCCAAGGGTTTTCCCTGTTGCCCTGACAGAGCAAAGTTCGTAACAGTACTTAAAAAATTTAAAGTCCTCTTTACTGTTTCCCTGGGAAAAATTTTAATTTCACAGGAACTAGAGACATCCAGTGTTGTAGCAGACATTGACTTTGCTACTCAACATGCATTCTCCCCTTCATTACCACCAAAGACAATCCTTATTTTGTTTAGGGTTACAAGGTACGTGCCTTCACATTTAATTTTCCAGACTTCTTTATGATTTGAGTTGTTTTGTGATCTAATTCTGACCACAATAATATAAGAAGTTCTCCATTGGCTGGAGCTTACAGAAAAGTATCATTTTTCTCATAAACAAAGGACAAATCATTCAGCATTTACCTTTGCCTTTCACTTGGCCTACTTCTTTTTTCCTGGTATGTGAACATAATACATTGTGGCAAAACAATTTTGTGAACATGAAAACTGAACCACTCAGTAAAGATGCTTATGTGAGGTCCCTATGGCATTTCCAGGAGCCAAGCAACGAGCTCTGGAATGGTCACCTCTGAACTCAAGTGAAAAAACTGCTCCCTATTAACATTTAAGTCACTGGCATTTATTTGAGTTTTCTTCTATAGGCAGATGAATGCAGTATTAAAGAGTTCACAGGCTCCATGTATAGGTACAACCATTCTATAATAGCTGGGCTTTGTAATGATATTTTTATCAGGGCAACAACTATTTCTACCAATCAATTTCAAGATAAAAATGTTATATTTTAAGAATTATATCTTATAGACTTTAGAAGACATTGTATATGTAGAGAACTAGGTCTGTTTTCCTCTTTCCTTCTGGAATTAAACATCAGAAAAATCTGACATCTTAATATAGATGGCATAGAAAATGTCAAGTCTCCCTACCTTTGACATGATACTAACATGGTATATTGGGCTTCCTTCCCTCCAGGTCACAAGTCACTCTCTAGCAATAATTTAATCCTCAGAGAGGTTCATCTTGATGAATTTGAGTGTGGAAGGTGAGAGGGAGGGAAAAAAGAAGCAACAGGCAATAGGCCATTGACTTCCCCAGTTTGAGGAATTCACATTAATAATCTCAGCAACACAGGAATTGCATGCCTATTATATGATGTATACTATGTATAATATATATAATATATAATAAAGTGATAATGTATTTATGTACTTTTTTATGGAAAGACATATCTTCTCTGTCATATTGCTTTATTTTCCTGAGCAGTTCACATATGTTCAGTGGCACAAACCCAGGGAAATAAGGCATAGGCATTTGCTGATAAAAATAAATATGTCTTGACTTCTCCACTCATAAATATCTATGAAAGATATTTTTTGATTCTGACATCTCAAAGATGAGTACAACAGTTTTTTTCTAATATATGTATTGATAAGCCAAGTTACCACTATCCATTTTATTACATCCCTGAAAGAAAAGAAAAACTAATTATAGTGTGAATCATTTTGGTATATGGATAATTAAATATGTGTAATTTAGAGATGATGATCTTAATTTCAATTTCTTTTTAAGATTTATGAGAAAGTGATCTGTATTCAACTTAGGAAGAATGCTGTAGCTGTAGAATTTCCGGAAAATAATCGATATATTAATGTTAAGGAGATGCAACCAATGACAGAGTTCAGTCTCTGAATGACCAAGATCTAGAACCTAAACCTGATAGGGGGAATAATCACTTATGAACTACTGCCTATTCCATATCTTACTTATCAGTATCTTTGGGCACCCAACAATATTAGATACACTTAGAAATAATTCAAAAGAGAGAACAAACACCATCATGGAAACACAAAATTCTCTAAGACTTCCAATAAAATAATTTGTTGATTTTATTATGTCCTCCTACGAATTTTGCTTCTCTTTAAGTGGCTACTGAACATAGGTTGGAATCTGTACAAACTTAGGAATCTATACAAACTTCACTAGAATCTATACAAACTTAGGAGGAAAGTGAAAATACATTTGATTTCTCCCAGTACCTCACCCATTAGATGCTGCTGTCTCATTTTATGCTTTGCTTAGAAATGTAAAGCCAGAAATCCATTCTATCCCATACCCATTTTTTAACACATACTGTCAATCCTTCTTTCCAGTTAAGGTAAAAATGGTTGATAGTTTCCAAAATGTTCCTTTCTGAGGGGTCCTTAAATTTTAATAATGACTAAGATCTAGACTGAAATGGAGGAGGAAAGGTATTTCAGGCAAGGACCCTGAAGTGGCTTGGGCCCAGCACATGGTTAAATAATCACTTTCAATATGAAAAGTAAAGGAAGGGAGAAGAATCTTTTGCTAGCTTAATACTTATCATTCAACTCAGAGAGAAATGAAGACAGAGATTTGACTCAATGTCCATAATATGTATTTATCATCTATTGTCATGTAACAAATTACCTTCACACTTAGTTTAAAACAATTTATTATTTTTCACAGTTCTATGGTTGACTGGCACACCTCAGTGATCTCTCTTAAGGACTCCCATGAAGTTGTAGTCAGATAGACACTGAGACTGGAGCTATCCAAAGGCTTAAATTGGCTGCATGTTCAAAGTGAATCACTAATGTGGCTGGTGATTGATGCTTACTGTCCTTACTAGGTGGGCTTGTTCATTGAGGAATGAACTTACACATGCCTTCTCTACATGTCTTGGACTTCTTGCAGCAAGATGGTTTGGTTTCCCCAAGAGGGTCCCAAAAATGAGTATTCCAGGAGACCCAGGGAGAAGATGTAAAGCTGATGACTTACCCTCAGATGTGACAGAATGTCACTTCTGCTACCTTTTATTGGTTAAATATCCCAGAAGTCAAGATAAACTTTTAACTCTAATTTTGGATGGGAGAGTGGCAACGTGACATTAACAAGAGCATATGGGATGAAATATACTTACAGATCATCTTCTGAAAATGCAATCTCCACATCCTCTATGACAAGATGGTCACTGCTTGACAGTTTCCATTTTCTCATTTGTTTATAAAATGGGTTTCCAGAAATATAACTGGGTCCATTTATGGACCCAATTATTTTCCATAATAGATAATACTATTTCACTAGAAATAGTATTATCTAGTGTTTTGTTTTGTTTTTTGGTGGCTTTTGTTTTTGTTGTTTTGTTTTCTTAAGCTCACTATATGATATTCGATCAAGTTCCAGGCAAGGAATGTGAGCAGAAGGGATATACGCATGTTCAAGACCTGTTCTTAAAAGTGAGGCTGCTTGCGGGGCACCTGGGTGGCTCAGTCAGTTCAGTGTCTGACTTCAGCTCAGGTCATGATCTTATGGTCTACGAGTTTGAGCCCCGCGTCGGGCTCTGTGCTGACAGCTCGGAGCCTGGAGCCTGCTTCGGATTCTGTGTCTCCCCTTCTCTCTGCCCCTCCCCTGCTCATGCTCCGTCTCTCTCTGTCTCAAAAATAAATAAAAACATTAAAAAAAAGTGAGGCTGCTTGCTCTCTATGGACTTCTCTTACTCTGTGTCCCATAGCTTGAAACTGTTGAAGATCAGAGCAACAGTAGAAGCCCCATTTTAAGAACAGCAGCGTCTCCCTACCAGCCTTGAGCTTCCAGTCTTGGAATTATCCCGTGGGAGGAAAGTAAAATAATCTATTTTAATTAAGTCTTTGTATTTATGGGTCTTTCATTATAATAGCTTGTGCCAACTGTAGATACTGTACTTTCATATACCATTTCCCAAATCCCTGGAGTAACTATATGTTATTATAGGGCTATTTTTCTGATTGATGCTTAAGTCTTCTAATGTAGGAGATAGAGATAGTGGACAATGGAATGTGTTAGCGAACTACAAAGAAAATTACATATATGCTTACTCTTTTTTTTTATGTTTATTTTTATTTTTTGAGAGAGAGCAAGAGAGGCAGAGAGACAGAGGGGGACAAATGATCCAAAGCAGGCTCCAGGCTCTGAGCTGTCAGCTGACTGCCCAATACAGGGCTAGAACTCAGGAACCATGAGATAATGACCTGAGCCAAAGTCAGACACTTAACTGACTATGCTACCCAGGTGCCCCCATATATGCTTACTCTTAAAGTGTGAACGTGCTCTATCATGGATAATTTTTCACCTTCTTTTCAGCAATAACTTTAAAATTTTTTTGCACTTATGTCTTCCCAGGGGAATAGATGAGTGTGGTTTGTGCAGACAGGGAGAGAAAGGAGTTAAAATGGGAATTATTTCCCATAATAATTCTTAAACTTGAAGATAAGTATCAATTTAAGGAACTGAAAGCTGTGATTTTGTTTCAACTCTATACAATTGTTATTGCTGGTTCTGTTTATAAAATCTTTGAAACGAATTCTGCTTATGTATAATTTTCACAATTAAAATTTTCTTCAAGAAAGCTAAAATCCTATATGTATTTGTAATTTGCTAATATTTCACCTGTACTTTAATTTTTCCCTGTCCAACTTCTCAATTTCTCTGTCAAGGATTTTAGAAAGCAAAGAGCTTTCTTTTTTCATTTTTAATATTATTTATTTATTTATGTGAGAAGAGCTTTCATGACTTCACTGTTGAGGAAAAGAAATATGTTTATTTGTAACTGTAGGAAAATACATTTTAGAGATACCAGCCTAAATTTTAACATAGGGCATGTAAGCCATAAATATTTCAGTTCAATATGAGAATATTTTAAAATAAGGCAGTTTAGGGGTGCTTAGGTGGCTCAGTTGGTTAAGCCTTTGACTTCAGCTCAGGTCATGATCTCACAGTTTGTGAGTTTGAGCCCCGTGTCAGGCTCTGTGCTGACACCTCAGAGCCTGAAGCCTGCTTCTGATTCTGTGTCTCCCTCTGTCTCCGTCCCTCCCCCACTCACTCTCTCTCTCTCTCTCTCTCTCTCTCTCTCAAAAATAAGTACTACTTGGCAATGAGAAAGAATGAAATCATGCCATTTGCAGCACTGTGGAGGGAACTGGAGGGTATTATGCTAAGTGAAATAAGTCAATCAGAGAAGGACAGATATCATATGTTTTTCCTCATATGTGGATATTGAGAAACTTAACAGAAGACCACGGGGGAAAGGAAGGGTAAAAAAAAAAAAGTTACCAACAGAGAGGGAGGGAGGCAAACCATAAGAGACTCTTAAATACAGAGAACAAACTGAGGGTATATGGGGAGGGGGGAAGAGGGGGAAATGGGTGATGGTCATAGAAGAGAGCACTTGTTGGGATGAGCACTGGGTGTTGTATGTAAGCAATGAACCACGGGAACCTACCCCAAAACCAAGAGCATGCTTTACACACTGTATGTTAGCCAATTTGACTTTAAATTATATTTTTAAAAAAAATTTAAAAAAATGGTAATGTCAAGAGAACTGTTTTATTCCTTGGACTTCTGAGTGTACACATCAAATTAACAAAGAAGGATCACTATATGCATTCCATTTTGTATGCAGCTTATACCTACTCTAATTTTCCCTATCACAAACATAAAAGCCAGCTAGCTAGCTAGCTCCCAATAAATTGTACTTATTAGTCCTTTTGGCCAAAGCACATAATTTAGTTGATTCCAGATTAGAGAGGTAGAGCAGGATGTCCAACCACAATGTGAGGGCACTGGCAACTTGTATAGCAATGGCAAGGATCGCAAGAACTTTGCAAAACTGGGACTACTTTTTTGTGATCCATCTATTCTTCCTCTTCTCTCACCTTTCCCCTTCCAACACTGTTAAGATTTGAGATACTTTCATTCTTTTCTGTTACCAGGGTTTTCTTTCTTGTTTCACTGTTTGTTTGTTTTATCGTTTTATTGTGCTATAATTGATATACAAAGAAATGCCCATATACAATGTGTGTAATTTGATGAATTTAGATGAATATGCAAACATTCATGACAACATGACCACAACCAACATAATAGACATATCCAGCAACTCTCAAAGTTTCTGTGGATTCTTTTTCTTATTCTAATAGTAAGAACACTTAACATTAGATCTATCCACTTAAAAATTTTGAAATATATAATATCATCAAGTTTGCTCTCCAAAACTTATGTCAAGAAATTTGCATGGAGGGGCACCTGGGTGGCTCAGTCGGTTAAGCGGCCGACTTCGGCTCAGGTCATGATCTCACGGCCCGTGAGTTCGAGCCCTGCGTCGGGCTCTGTGCTGACAGCTCAGAGCCTGGAGCCTGTTTCAGATTCTGTGTCTCCCTCTCTCTGACCCTCCCCTGTTCATGCTCTCTCTCTGTCTCAAAAATAAATAAACGTTAAAAAAAAAGAAATTGTATTCCCTCTGGGAATAAGTGTCATAGGATACACATTTTTCTGTAAGGAATTAATAGATACTGATTGATCATTTCCTAGCACTCAGAGTTGCTCCAGAGAAAGCCCTCCCCTAGCATTTTTAATCATTGAACTACTAATATATACTTCAAGCTCTGAGAACTTCAGGTCAGGACCCAAGATGTTTCTACACACAGTTGGAAAAAAGGCTTAGAACAAACAGACTTGTTTTACTTTGTCCTATTATAAAAACCAGAATCTATAGACTGTTAGCTGAATAATGGGAACATTTGGGGAATACTCTTCTCCTTATTTCCTGATACCCATATATCTTGGATAAAGTTCACATGTCATCACTTTTATTTAATTTTTAATAAAAATATTTACTGCCTAAGACTTGCCCTTACTTTCCTAAGCTTTTTTTCCCCTGAATTAAATTTTCCTGTATTTAGAAAGGCATTATTCAGTAGTCTTAAATAGAAGTAAAACACCTTAGAAAAGAGAAACCAAAATATAAAGCATTTCTAGGACTCCTTTCTGCTCTTCCCAAGTCCCCATTTAAATAAAGAACGTCACAGGAATTGCTCTTAGAATAGTCTCTTCTTCCATCTACACTGTCACAGTAAATTTGTTCTCTTCTGAAATTTGGAGGTATACAGCGACCTAGGAAGTGTGAGGTAATAGTCTTTCCTATTTCCAATCCTGATATTTGCTGACGGATCAGCTATCTCACCTCACGGTTGTTCTTTCCTTTCAGGACCAGGCCCAGCAATCTGTAACTAACTATAGAAGCTACTACATGCACAGGGAATAAGTGTTATCTTCCAAGGTCAATGTGTAGTTATACTCTTAGTAGAATTTCCTCTTTCAATTGTATTTTATCTGATCATCTGGGAGAAGAAGAACTGAGATTTGTCTTGTGTTTTTAATTATTAATTTTTATTCTCCATCTATATTCTCATCTTTCTATGTCTGTAGACTAGTTTTTAAAAATAAATGTGTTTTCCATTTGGTGCTTCCCTATCTGTGGTTATGGAAAACCATCTGCTTTAGCTGGTTTCTGCAAGAAAGTTTCACCAAAATTAGAAAAATTTTACCTTGGCAAACTGCACACAAAGTCTATCATGTTATAGTCCCAGAATCCTCTAGAGGAACTGAAAGCATGGTACTAATTAAGACTGAGTTGGTTCTTACACTGAGTCAAGATTTTGGAAATATATTTTATCAGCCTTCACAGTTGAAAAACTTCACTATATATGATATACCTGCTTTAAGCAATCACCAATTTGGCTTCAGAGTTTGCAGAAGTTTTGCCAACTCTGTGTCTAAAACTTATTTTGTTCGTACTGTATGTGAAGTTAGCTTATCCTACTGGAAAATAGAACATTTAAAGTATCAAGGGAAGAATAAATGATTATTTTTTTAGTGAAAAAGCACATATAACTGGGAAAAACATTTACATGACGTGAACTGGGCTGATTTTTATGAGTTTACAAAGGTAATCTTTTTTTCTTTGCACAAGAGTTTCTTGCAGTATTATTACGATTAAAAATATCTCATGTCAGTTTCTCCACTAAAAGAGAATTATATTATTATAATTTCTGGGTACATTTTGAAGAGTTCAATTTTTAATGCCAAACCAAAATGAAAAGGCTTTCAATTACATATGGCAAAAATGTAGAAAATGTATACTAAAATAAAAACACTTGTAAAACTCACAGAAATGGGGAAAATAGACAAGTGGTGATATACCGCTGTATACAACTCCAAACACAGACCCTAAAATAATCACTTGTGGCCTATAAGAGTCAATGTAATTACTTCCTTCGAACCATTATCCAGAGGAAGGAAAGGGAAATACTTCACTCCTGTCAACTCCTAATGGAGCAGAAAGCTTAAGCTGGACACTGGGTTGTGAAGCAAGTAATGTTTTCTGTAATTCCAACAACTAAAATGGTTACCTTTTCACAATGCTAAAAGAGGAACGGCAATAATATAATAAGGTATTGTGTTGTATTATTAATAATTATTCCTACCATTAGTGAAAATGCCAGGCAAAAACTGGAAATCCTGTTTTTCCTTCTTATAGGCCAAAACTTCCTCCTTAATTCATTTTTCTCCTTTATCAGCTACTCCTAAAACAAATGACCTTGATATGTTAAATGGTAGTTTCAAGCATGGAAGAGACGGGAGATCTAAGAAAAGAGAATTGTGGCTTTTAGACAAACACATGTCGGTAGTATAGTTAGCTTAGGAAAGAATAAGTTTTTAATTAGTGCAACTTGAAAACATTGTATTCATTTCATCTTTATGTTATTCATTGAAAGTTGAGTATTCAAACATAGCATGGTTACAAATGACAGAAATACCTGGAGTGGTGAGATAAGCTGATATCTTCTTATGATTACTGGCCCTGCCACTAATTCTGCATCACTGAACATAAATACCTTTTCAGCATAACCTCTCCACTGTCTTTTTAGGGAGAAATATCTCAGTTTGGTTGTGCTTTCTTAATGAGTCTCTGGAATGCACCAACAAGAGGCTGAAATTACAGGTATGGTTCTATTTGGGTACATACTTCTTTGATAATAAAGAATCCAAGCAGATGAATGAATACTTAAGAATCCTTTGGCACAACCTGACCTCTCTGCCTTAGTTCAGGCCTTCTAATTCATCACATGAGAGAGAAAATTGCCTTGAAAACTCTCAATGTCACTGACCTTTATGAACCTAATAACAAAAACTAGTGAATTGCTCATCGATACAGAGAAGATCCTCATTTCACCGATGGTACAACTGCCCGATAAAACTTCTTTTAGAAAGCTTATGTTTCCTGTTTAAACTCTTTAGCTGCAGAGGATTTCAGATAGGTCTCCAACTTCTCTGGTCATTGTTTTCCACATAGACTTCTATCAACCTAAGTCTGCACAGTTAAAGCCTTGATTAATGCACAGGGTGAAAAAGGCTCTCTCATCATGTGCTGAGACCTGACAGGTTCTGTGACAACATCATAAGCAGAAAATGTTTGGACAATCAGTCATTGCAAGGCCACCTGAAAGTTTGGCCATTTACGAAGAAATGAAAACTGACATAGAATAGGCAACTCATCCTAAAATCATATTTGGGAAAATAGTTCTGATGCGTGTCTCATTTGAAACAGAAAGCTTTTAAAATTATTCCCCCTGTGACATTTTCTGTAAGCTACAAATTTCACTGTTTTTCCCCAAAGTTATGTGGATCTGAACTGATATTGCCTTATCTTCTTGTAAATCTATTTTATTCAATGCTTCTATGAAGCAACAACTGTATGAGTTTCAGGGAGACAGTGGGAAAAAAAAGAGAATGGGAGAAATAATGGGGAAAACAACAAGCAATAAGCAGGTAACTAAATATCACATAATTCCAGATACAGATGAATTCAGATAGAGACAGATTTCAGAGAGAAAGAGTATAAAATAAGTCAAGGCAATGGAATGTGTACTGTGTGTGTACATGTGTGAACACCAGGCTGTCTTGAAAAAGTATCAAGCAAAGACATCAATGAAGAAAAGGAGCCAGCCATGCAAAGATCTGAGTGAGTTGTGTTATAGACAGAGGGAATAGCAAATGCAAACAACAAACCACGTTCACCTTGCTTGAAGGTTAAATGAAATATAACCTATTTCCTTGATAGCTAAGTCTATATAAATAACATGAGCCCAGTAAAATTGCCTAAGGTTCTGTAAGTGAAACTAGTTTCTGTCTTCCTGGTGTTAAGTCACACCACACTAAGAAGCCAAACAGGGGGAAAACATGGTATTGGTAGCAATGTACTTTGCAAAGTTCACATGGTATTGTTTTTAATGTGTTGATGGAAAAGCCAGGTTGCCTTTCTTTACTAACTGCTCTTTCATTACTACATATTTGGCTCTAGAGATTTTTCCCGATATGTCATTCTCTGTCTTTGAAAATGAAAACCTTGGAGGATTCAACACCATTAATCTGTTTTTTTTCATTAATCTGTTGAGTTATTAAAAAGGCACATTGTTCCCCTTCACTTAAAATAAAGCATTTATGTTACTTGGGAAGAACTCTTTGACACTAACTGTCACTGTATAAATAATAGATATACCACTCCAGAAAGCAGTCAGAAAAACTAACTGACATTTGCCTCTTATCAGGTTTTGATGCAAGACCAAAATGGAATTGTGTGTATATAATTACATGTTGCAGAACAGTTAATGTACTCACTGTTATTCTCTGAGCTTTTAAAGGACCAAATGTCTATTCTCTGAATTTACTGGAATTAAGATTTACACATTCCTGTAGTCAAAATGATTTGGAATCACAACAGGAATAAAATAGATGTTCAGAAATAATACTTACAGCTTCATAATTAAATTCTCTGCTAAGGGAGTACTCTTTGAAACACGCATATTGGTGTTTGGCCAAGAAAATACTCCTGATGGCAATAAGTGGGTGTTTCTAAAGCTGATTTCAAATAGAGTTTTGAAAAGGTGGCTGTAAACATTAGAAACCATATTGTTCAGAAGCAATATAAAAACTACTTTGGAAATGATGTAAATGTACTAGGTAGAGTGGGAGTTTTTAAAGATTGATGTATGTATGAAATGATAACTTGAAGGAAAATTTATGGTTACATTATGTAAAAATTAAAAATCTCATTCTCAAAGAAACATTACAGGGTAATTTCAGAAAGATTCCAAAGTGTTTAGAGGAATAGAATTTGTTCATTTTTCCCCCCAAATCAGCTAGAAATTTTTTTAAAGAATATTCCCCTTCACTTTATTCCTTCCTCATAAGTTTCAAGTACTCCAGTAAATTTCATACAAGCAGTTTCTAAAAGATTTTCTCTCCAGAGAACATAAGGATCCCAAGCCAGAGGGAGAAAAATAATGAGATGCAAATATAGGATAACTCAGGGGAAGCTTAACAGGTTCTTTCCTTTTTTCCTCTTTTCCCTTCTGGCAGTAAGAGTGGGAACCACTGTGGGAAAATGTGGATGGGCTCACATACATGCTAGTGGGTATATTTACATACAGTTAAGTGCTTAGAGGTAACGTAGAGGTGAATTTGAGCCTCAGAGCTGAGCACAGGGACAAAGTCTACTTTATTAGACTAATTGGAAGGATATCAAATAAGCTTGGCCATCTAACAAGAGGAGGTGTGCTCCATCCATTTGGAGGAGATGGTGAAGAAAAGTTGACTGTTGCTAGACAAGTCGAGTTTTTACACACAATCTTCGCAAACTGACTTCAGGGGAATCATTTGCATAGTTTAACAGAGAGAGAGGGTGCTGTGTTAAATATATGTCTTTATGTCATTTAATACTCTTTTTTTTTCCTGCAAAATACAGTTAGCCATTTGTTATGACTAATCTGCAATCTTTTTTGGTCACTCTGAAGATTCCTAGTTCCTGATTCTGGGCACAGTGTGACATTTACCTGAGCAGACAGGAGAATATCACTAGAAGATGCGAAAGGGGATGTAGGTGCCTACGGATTACTATGAATGTAGAGAAGAGCACAGTGTGGAGAAAAAGGGAGAAGCCAGAGACCTTTCCCCTCATTCAGGAGCCCACATGATTCCTAAAGCCAGCTACCACTGGCAGAGAATTCCGTCTCCAAGTTACCCTTAAGATGCAAGCCACTGCCCCCCATCTTTGTGGTTAGCAAGAGCCTGGGGTATGGAGGGGGGAGTCTTTTCTTGTTTAACATTAAATGGTGCTTTATAAACTAAGAATGAATGTCAGCACTCTTTGGGTTTTTAAAAAAGTGGTGGAACTGGTCAGAGAGGACCTCAGTCACCAACATCACTGTAATAATGGAAAATCCTGACGATGCTGGATGCTGCATGACTTGTGTGCTCAAGTTGAAGTTTATACATACCTGTGAGCCTTGATCTTCTAATTTTGCTCTGTTTGTTGAGTTTAAATGAGTGTGTGTGTGTGTGTGTGTGTGTGTGTGTGTGTGTGTTTTCTCAAGTTCTGAGGTCTATTTGCCAATTGCCTCATCTGTAAGAGAATAATCCAGGGAGCCATGTTGTCTCATTGCATTAACTAGTCAAATAAATAAGGTACCCAGAAAGGGAGCATATGTACTCCCTCTAGATTACTAAATTTATTCTGATGTAAGGTGTCATTTCAAAGATCGGCAGCTAAGAACCAGAAAGTAGTATATAATTCCTCAGATTTTGGTGATCTGAGATCCACCCCCACCATAAATTGCCTGTAGTTTGCTTTCTTGATGGCTCCTCCAGGAAGTGGAGCCGGCATTAATGCTAATGCACAAGGGGTAGGGAGACTCCCTTTCTCATTACAGATGTGCCTAAGATTTAGGTTATTAATCAGGTCGACAAACAATACTCCACTACTTCCTACAGTAAGATTTTAGGGGCCATCTTTTTAAAATGCACCACTTTATATACCTTCTTTCCTTAAGATAAAAGTTGTAAACTAGTAGTCCCTGGGCTGAATTTAACTGACAGAATAGCTGACTCATTTCTAAAATTAAACACTATTTTTTGAGCTAATTATAGATTCATATATGAATCTGTTGTGAGAAAGAGAGAGACATCTTATATACTTTAAACCCAGTTTCTCCCAGTAGTCACATCTTGCAAAACAATAGAAAAGTATCTCAACCGGGATATTGATATTGCTACAATCTACCAATCTCATCCACAGACTTGTGGATAATTTTAACTCAAATCATGTTGTACATATGATTATCAGCTAATATTTACAAATTTACGTAACAGTGGGGTACCTGGGTGGCTTAGTCAGTTAAGTGTCTGACTCTTGATCTCGGCTCAGGGCACGATATCATGGTTTCTGAGTTCGAGTCCCACGTTGGGCTCTGTGCTGACAGTGCAGAGCCTGCCTGGAATTCTCTTTCTCCCCCTCTCTCTACCCCTACTCTGCTCATTCTCTATTTTTTCTCTCTCTCAAAATAAATCAATAACACTTAAAATTTTACATAATAGTATGGATTTAAATCATCTCAAAATTGGGCCTGCATTCTACATATAACATTAGGCTAGAACTGAACAGCATTTTTATTAGCCAACATAAATTTTTCATTTGGTACCAGTCCTCACCTACCCCAGGTGTTTCCTTAATAGGTAGCCCAACTCATGTATTTATGTTCCTATGAATGTCCCTCTTGTAATCTGGGATGCATCTAATCCTCTATTACCAAGTCTGTACCCAGTGTGCTAAACCTTGTCAGATATCCAGCAGAGGGCACTCCATCCCTGCCTGTGTTCAAATGTAGCTGGGAAGACTGAAGGTACCATTAGGCCTCTGAACAGTGAATAATTGGAGTCCTTAGCGAAAGAGGCCAGATATTTCTCAATAGAATAATGTTACCAGATGAAATGAAATGAAATAATAATTTGAGATGATACGTCAAATGAAATTTTTTTATTTCTAGTCTTGACTTTTCCCTGAGTCTCCAACATATTCAACAACCTATTTGATATCTCGACTTGGAAATTTAACATGTCTAAACTTAACATACCAAAACTGGACCATTTGTTACCTTTCTCCTAAACCTCAGAGTCCTCATTTCAGTAACAAGTTCCACCATGTAACTACTTGTTCAAGACAAAGACATGGAAATCTACCTTGATTCATCCCTTTACCTCAAACCAACCTAACTTCCCTTCATATCAAGTTCATCTGTACATCTTATTGGTTGTGTCTCCAAAATAGATCTTTAATCTACTAACCATCAAGTCCAGCCTATCATGATCTCTCACCTGGATTAATGCACCAACTTCCTACCTGGTCCATCTGTTTCCATTTTTGCCCCTTTAAAAATCCATTCTATAGACATTTTTTCAGATGGCAAACAGACATGTGAGAGGATACTCAAAATTACTCATCATCAGGGAAATATAAATCAAAACTATAATAAGATATCACCACACCTTTCAGAATGACTGAATTCAACAACACAGGAAACAACAAGTGAAAGGGGAACCCTTTTACACTGTTGATGGGAGTGCAAACTGGTGCAGCCACTCTGGAAAACAATATAGAGGTTCCTCAATAAGTTAAAATTACAACCACCCTACAATGCAGCAATTGCAGTACTATGTATTTAACCAAAGGATAAACAAATACTGATTCAAAGGGACACCTGCACCCTGATGTTCAAAGCAGCATTACCAACAACAGTCAAATTATGCAAAGAGCCCAAATGTCCACCAACTGATGAATGGATAAAGAAGATGTGGTGTATATACAGCTCCCCCAAACACCCACACCACACCCATCTCCCCATACACACAATGGAGTATTACTCAGCCATCAAAAAGAATGAAACCTTGCCATTTGCAATGACATGGATGGAGCTAGAGAGTATTATGCTAAGTGAAATAAATCAGTCAGAAAGAGACAAATACCATATAATTTCATTTATGTGGAATTTAAGAAACAAAACAGATGAACATACGTTAAGGGGGGAAAAAGGAAGCACATCAGAAGAAACTCTTAACAACAGAGAACAAACTGAGGGTTGATAAGGGGAGGTGGGCGAGGTATGGGCTAAATGGGTGGTAGGTATTAAGGTGGGCACTTGTTGGGATGAGCACTGGTGTTTTATGTAAGTGATGAATCAATGAATTCTACTTCTGAAACCAATATTACACTGCATGTTACCTAACTAGAATTTAAATAAAAAATTTGAAGAAAAAAATAACAGTCAGAAGAAAAAGATTTGTATAGACAAGAAAATGAAGAATGAAAATCAGGATCACTTCAGCAACATCTTTAAAGAACAGAAAGAAAAAAAACTTATCAAACTAAAATTCTATACCCTCCAAAAATATGTTTCAAAAATAATCCAAAATAACAATCTAAAAGAAAGAAGAAATGAAAAAAGAATTAACTAAAATGTTAAAATAGACAACAGTGTGACTCCAACATAATTATAGCATTAATCATATTATATGTAATTTTTAATACTCCCCAATTAAAAGGCAGAGGTTGTTGAATTAGATATAAAAGGAAGACCCAATTAGCTGTCTATAAGAAATCAGTTACATATAAAGATACGAACAAAGGTAAAGAATGGAAACATATATGCCAAACTGTTACAAAAGAGTAAGTTTAATTATTTCATATAAGACAGTACAATTCACGGTAGTTAATGGTAAGAGGGAAAAGAAGGTAATCTCATGATAAATTTATCAGTTTATTAGGAGGACCTAACAGTTGTAAATGTTTATTGGGAAAATGACAGTGTTGCAATATATATGAATCAAAACCTAATAGAACTGCAATGAGAAAGAGACAAGTCTAGAATTATAGCTACATACTTTAACACTCCACTCTGAATACTGATAGAATAAGTACAGAGTGTAGTATATTTGATCAACACTCTCAACCAAAGTGACCTAGAACGTTCAACCAAATAACAGCAAAATACATTCTTTTCAAGTGCATATGGAATATTTATCAAGATAGACCATACACACAGTCATAAAATAATTCTGTATGAACATAAAAGGATCCAAACATGCCAAATACATTACTTATTACAATGGAGATCAATTAAATATCAGTAACTTTAAAAATTGGAAGATCTAAAATATTTCAAAAGTATGCATTAATAATTATAGATCAAAAAGAAACCAGAAGGGAAATAGGTAGTATTTTGAGCTGAAAAAAAATGAAAACTTGAAGTACTAAAATTTATGGTGTGCAGATACAGTAATGTTTACAAGGGAATTTTGATAAGTTCTTCTATTACATAAGTAGACAAGTTTAAAATGAATGACCTAAGCTTCCAATTTAAGAACCGAAAAAGAAGACAAAAAAGACAAATTAAATCTAACCTATGGAGGAATAATCAATGAAAGAACACCAAATTAAACACAAAGAACAGAAAACAAGGGCATGGAAAATAGAAAAAAACAAAACAAGACAAAACAAAACAGAGCAAGTCAATGAAATCAAAGCTGTTTCTTTGTAACAATACATACAACTTGATAAATGTGTAGGCAGACCAATCAGGAAATAAAGAGGGAAACAATATCAATATTAGAAATGAAAAGAATAACCACTACAGATTTTACAGATATTAAATTGATCATGAGGGGACTTTAAGGACAACTTTCCCAATAAATTTGAACAATTTAAATGCAATAGACCAGTTCCTTGAAAGACACAAACTATTAAATCTAAATAGCCTTATATCTCTCAAAGAAATGGAATATATATTTGAAAATATTCCTACAAAGGAAATTCCCAATACAGACATCATAGGTAAATTCAATGAAATATTTAAAGGAAAAAATTCCTTCTATACAAGTCTTTTCAGAAAATAGAAAAGGAGAGAATACTTCTCATCTAATTTTATGAGACCAATATTACCCTGATTAAAAAAATTAAAACAATTATAAGAAAACAATAGGACTGCATCTGTGACCTAAGATACAAATATTCTTAAAATTTTATCCAGTCTAATCCAACAATGTATTTAAAAATAGTATATTCTGATTAAGTGGGATCAACCTAATAAGGTTAAGTTTGGTTTAGCATTTAAAATTTTATATATTTCACCATATTAACATTTGTTTTAAAAAAAGCCATGACTATTTCAATTGATTTAAAAAAAATCACTTGACAAAATCCAACATCCATTAATGATGACAACTCTCAAAGCAGTAGGAATAGAAATGAACTTGATCAGTGTAGTAAAGGATATCTATATTAACATCATCCTTAAATGTGAAATAATGGATGCTTTTCCCCTAATATTGCGACCAAACAAGAATAACTGTTGTCATCACTTCTACTGTACTACATTGTACTGGAAGTACCACCCAGGCAATAAGACAACTACTGCAAAGAAAAGAGACAGAGGAGGGAGACAAAGAGAGAAGAGGAAAGAAAGAACAAAAAAGAAAAAAAGATAAACAAAGAAACAAAAAGATATACAGAATGGAAAAGGAAATAAAAAACAGGCAGATGACCTAATAGTCTATGTAGAAAAGCTTAGCTAATTTAAAAATCTGTAAAGCTAAGAAGTAAATTTAGAATGTTTGCAAGATTAAAAATCAATATACAAGGGGTGTCAGGGTGGCTCAGTCGGTTGAGCATCCGACTTCAGCTCATGATCTCAAGGTTTGTGGGTTCGAGTCCTGCATCAGGGTCTATGCTGATAGCTCAGAGCCTGGAGCTTCAGATTCTGTGTCTTCCTCTCTCTCTGCCCCTCACCCGTGCTTACTCGCTCGCTATTTCTCTCTCTTTCAAAAATAAATAAACATTTAAAAAATGTAAAAAAAAAGTCACTATACAAAAATCAAATTTATTTCTATAGCAACAAAAAAATGAAATAAAATACACTTCAAAATTGGATCAAACATTGAACAATCAGGAATAAATCTGATTTCAAACTTTCAAGATTTATATTCAGAAAACCATAAAACATTTCTAAGTGAAATTAAGCAAGGGAATAAAATGAGATATATACTATGTTTATGAATTGAAAGATTCAATATTGTTATGCCACCAATCATCCTCAAATTATCTCTAGATTAGAAATAGACTTTTAAAAAAAAAATTAAGGTTTACTTATTTTGAGAGAGAGACAGAGTGTATATGAGCATGCATGCGAGCAGGGGAGGGGCAGAGAGACCAGGGGAGAGAAAATCCCCAGGAGGCTCCACATTGTAAATGAAGAGCACCATGTAAGATCATGTGAGATCATGATCTGAGCCAAAACCAAGAGTTGAATGCTTAACCAACTGAGCCACCCAGATGCCCCAAAATTAGATAATCTTTTTTTTTTTTTTTTTTTTTTTTACTGTTTATTTATTTTAGAGAAAGAGACAGACAGAGCTCAAGTGGGGGAGGAGCAGAGAAAGAGAGGAAGACAAAGAATTGGAAGCAGGCTCCAGGCTCTGAGCTATCTATCAGCACAGAGACTGAAGTGGGGCTCGAATCCACTAATTGTGAGATCATGAGCTGAGCCAAAGTCTGACGCTTAACGAAATGAGCCACCCAGGCATCCTTCAAAATTAGAAACAATTTTAAACAAAATATTAGCACTTTCTTTCTGTAGAGACTGATACTCTAATTCTAAAATTAATAAGAAATGCAGAACACAATGATCCAAAATGTTGATACAGAAAAACAAAGTTGGAGGACTCATAAAACCCTGATTTTAAGACTTAACATAAAGCTACAATAAATACACCCTATCACACTGGCATAAAAATACACACATAGATTAACCAAACAGTATAATTTTGAAATAGACCCATACATATATAGGCAATTTATTTTCCATGAAATTTCTAAGAGATTTTGATGGGAATTGGTAATTATTTCAATCAGTGGTTTTACAAACATATGCAGAAAAACAAAACAAAACAGAACAAAACAAAACAAAACAAAAACCTTTCAAACTTTACCTGACACTGTATACAAAAATGTACTCAAAATGGGTAACACATTTAAAGGGAAAACACTATAAAATATCCAGAAGGAAAACTAGGAGAAACCCTTGGTGACCATGGTTTTGGAAAAATGTTTTCTAAATAGGAAATCAAAGCCATCAACTATATTAGAATACTCTTTTTTCTTCTGAAATAGTTTCTCCTGAAAACAACCATTTTTAAAAATCAAAGGGCAAGGCACAGACTAAGGAAAATATTTGCAGAACACGTATCTGATAAAGTGCTTATACTCTGCTATGTTAATGACTGTCAAAGTCAGTGATAAGAAGAAAAACAACAAAAGAAATTTGCAAAATACTTTTACATATTACCAAAGAAGACATACAGATGGCCAATAAGCACATGAAAAGATGCCCAAATGCATTAGTCATCAGGGAAATGCACACTAAACCAAAGTGAGATAGTGGTACACACCCATTATAAGGGCTAAAACTAGAAGACCTAACCATACCAAGTGTTGACAGGGATGAGGAACAACTGAAAATCTCAAGTACTGTTGATGGAAATGTAAAACTACAATCATAGAAGAGTTTGTCCCTTCTTTCAAAGTTAAAAATACATCTACTGTACAAGTCTACTTTCAAGTATTTATTCAGCCAAGAGAAACGAAAGCATGTGTCCACACAAAGAAGTGGTTAATGAAAGAAAACAGATTAACATATACAGAGTATATGATTCAATTCCATAAAATTCTAGAAAATGCAAACAACCATAATTGTAGGCATAGCATTTGCCAAAGAACAAAGATGGGTGGATAGCAGGGGGGATTCGTCGGATTACAAAGTGGCATGAGAAAACTTTTTAGGGTAATGGATATGTTAATTTACTGACTGTAGTGAGGGTTTTACAGTGTGCAAATAGGTTACACTCATGAAATGTTATACCTTAAATATGTGGCAGTGGACTGTGTTATTTAAACCACAGTAAGACTGTTAAAAAGAGTAAACCATAACTGAACACCTGGTAAAACAAATGGCCCCACTCTTCAGTTCCATCTTCTTGAAACAAACTGTATCTTTAACTGACCAATTGAAGGATCACATGAGAAAGCCATCTTACATGTGATTATCATTTTATGAGCTTTTAGTGTATGTCAGGAACTCTTCTAACTATTTGTCATAGATTAAGTCTTAATCTTTATAATACCTGATGAGGTAAATTCTATCATTACCTTCTCATATTTTATTATTAAATTGTATTATTAACTTCCCCAAATTTTTAACTGACCTGTTCAAAATCACAGAAAGAGAGAGACTGGGATTAAATATAGACACTCCTACACTTAGTAACAACACTTGATTTCCTTAGGGTGGCGGAGAGCAGTATTATGCTTCAAGTAATGTGTCGAAGCAGAATGCTTATCACAAAACCACTGTCCGATCATAAGCCTTTAAAAACTGAGCAGGAACCGTTGCTTCTTTTCTTTAAATAAAAGATGTCTTTACAACAATGATGACAGTCCTGGAGCCCCGGAGAGATCAGGGCAAGATCCTGCATCCTGCCAGCAAGAAAGGATGAGCAAGCAAAGCTGATTCTTGCTGTAAATTGTTAACAGAGTCCCAGCTGTTGACATAAGGTCTCTCCTGCCAGTCATTTATGTCAGTACTGTTGAGGGAAGAAAGAGAAAATGAAACAGACAAAGGTTCGGCATTAAAGAAATAGGTGTCAAGAGAAGAGTAGGAATGAGTATAGGCAGATGTTTATGGGCTGTAACACTAGAGTTGGCTTAGTACAAGTAACTTAAGAAGGAACGGGATGGTAAATAGGAGTATATTGACTCTCTTAGTTCAATTCATTTTCATCCAAAAATTCTCTAGGTATCCCTAGTGTGTAACTAAGTTTGGGAATCAACTATGACAGTCAACTCCTATATTTTATATTTGAAGAAAAAGAAGTTCATAGGGCCAAGTAACTTGGTAAGTCATCTCAAACTAGGTCAAGACCCCCAATTTGTAGACTTTCAACCAAAGACAACTTATCAGACATTGACACATCACTGTGAATGAGTTTGAAATCCTTCTTCATGACAGGCTTTTTTACAGAAAGAGCATAGAAATGATAAAGTCTGGAACCATAAAAGGGTTAACTCCACACCTAAACCTCCTATATTCACTATCAAGTTGAGGACTGGGATGCTAGTCTGTACCCGTTTCCCAACCTCTCTGTGATACAACTAACAGCAACAGAAACTTGAGAACTGTTTTCTTATACTGTAGAGATCATCATTATAGGTAAGTTTTTTTAGTATGAAATTTATTGTCAAATTGGTTTCCATACAACACCCAGTGCTCATCCCAAAAGGTGCCCTCCTCAATGCCCATCACCTACCCTCCCCTCCCTCCCCTCCCCCATCAGCCCTCAGTTTATTCTCAGTTTTTAAGAGTCTCTTATGGTTTGGCTCCCTCCCTCTCTAACCTTTTTTTTTTTTTTTTCCTTCCCCTCCCCCTTGGGTTTCTGTTAAGTTTCTCAGGATCCACATGAGAGTGAAAACATACAGTATCTGTCTTTCTCTGTATGGCTTATTTCACTTAGCATCACTCTCCAGTTCCATCCACGTTGCTACAAAAGGCCATATTTCATTCTTTCTCATTGCCACGTAGTATTCCTTATGTATATAAACCACAATTTATTTATCCATTCATCAGTTGAGGGACATTTAGGCTCTTTCCATAATTCGGCTATTGTTGAAAGTGCTACTATAAACATTAGGGTACAAGTGTTCCTATGCATCAGCACTCCTGTACCCCCAGGGTAAATTCCTAGCAGTGCTATTGCTGGGTCATAGGGTAGATCTAGTTTTAATTTTTTGAGGTACCTCCACCCTGTTTTCCAGAGGGGCTGCACCAGTTTGCATTCCCACCAACAGTGCAAGAGGGTTCCCGTTTCTCCACATCCTCTCCAGCATCTATAGTCTCCTGATTTGTTCATTTTAGCCACTCTGACCGGCGTGAGGTGATTATCTCAGTGCGGTTCTGATTTGTATTTCCCTGATGAGGAGTGATGTTGAGTATCTTTTCATGTGCCTTTGGTCATCTGGATGCCTTCTTTAGAGACATTATAGATAAGTTTAAATAAGAAAGGTACTTTGTTCAAATGTCACCTCATTTACCAACACAATTTCTCTTTTATCTTCTAATGACTAAGGCAAAACTTCCCCCCAAAGACAGAATGCCACTAGATATTAGTATCTCAGTTAGACAGATCTTGGAAGACAAATAAATGACAGTGATTAGTTCCCTATACAGTTGTGAGCCAGAATCTGTGAATGGAGTCATCACTGTATTCTCACTAATATTCTTCCTGTGCACTGTGGCCATAACTGAGGCTACACGTTGCTATTGTTTTTGGGCAAAATTGTGACTATTTCAGGCCTTTCCTACCTACTACTTAAAAACAAAAGTAGTACCACCTTAGGTTAAGACTTCATAAGTTTTTTAAATGTTTATTTATATTTAAGAGAGAGAGAGAGAGAGAGAGAGAGGCAGAGAGAGAGGGAGACACAGAATCCAAAGCAGACACCAGGCTCTGAGCTGTCAGTACAGAGCCCGACGTGGGGCTCGAACCCACGAACCGTGAGATCATGACTTGAGCTGAAGTCAGACACTTAACCAACTGAGCCACCCAGGTGCCCCAGGACTTCATAATTTATAAAGTATTTTACAATTACTATCTTACTTTTTTTTTTTTTTTTTTTTTTTTTATTTTTTTTATTTTTTAATATATGAAATTTACTGTCAAATTGGTTTCCATACAACACCCAGTGCTCATCCCAAAAGGTGCCCTCCTCAATACCCATCACCCACCCTGTCCTCCCTCCCACCCTGCCCTCCCTCCCACCCCCCATCAACCCTCAGTTTGTTCTCAGTTTTTAACAGTCTCTAATGCTTTGGCTCTCTCCCACTCTAACCTCTTTTTTTTTTTTTTTCCTTCCCCTCCCCCATGGGTTTCTGTTATGTTTCTCAGGATCCACATAAGAGTGAAACCATATGGTATCTGTCTTTCTCTGTATGGCTTATTTCACTTAGCATCACACTCTCCAGTTCCATCCATGTTGCTACAAAAGGCCATATTTCATTTTTTCTCATTGCCACGTAGTATTCCATTGTGTATATAAACCACAATTTCTTTATCCATTCATCAGTTGATGGACATTTAGGCTCTTTCCATAATTTGGCTATTGTTGAGAGTGCCGCTATAAACATTGGGGTACAGGTGCCCCTATGCATCAGTACTCCTGTATCCCTTGGATAAATTCCTAGCAGTGCTATTGCTGGGTCATAGGGTAGGTCTATTTTTAATTTTCTGAGGAACCTCCACACTGCTTTCCAGAGCGGCTGCACCAATTTGCATTCCCACCAACAGTGCAAGAGGGTTCCCGTTTCTCCACATCCTCTCCAGCATCTATAGTCTCCTGATTTCTTCATTTTGGCCACTCTGACTGGCGTGAGGTGGTATCTGAGTGTGGTTTTGATTTGTATTTCCCTGATAAGGAGCGACGTTGAACATCTTTTCATGTGCCTGTTGGCCATCCGGATGTCTTCTTTAGAGAAGTGTCTATTCATGTTTTCTGCCCATTTCTTCACTGGGTTATTTGTTTTTCGGGTGTGGAGTTTGGTGAGCTCTTTATAGATTTTGGATACTAGCCCTTTGTCCGATGTGTCATTTGCAAATATCTTTTCCCATTCCGTTGGTTGCCTTTTAGTTTTGTTGGTTGTTTCCTTTGCTGTGCAGAAGCTTTTTATCTTCATAAGGTCCCAGTAATTCACTTTTGCTTTTAATTCCCTTGCCTTTGGGGATGTGCCGAGTAAGAGATTGCTACGGCTGAGGTCAGAGAGGTCTTTTCCTGCTTTCTCCTCTAAGGTTTTGATGGTTTCCTGTCTCACATTCAGGTCCTTTATCCATTTTGAGTTTATTTTTGTGAATGGTGTGAGAAAGTGGTCTAGTTTCAACCTTCTGCATGTTGCTCTCCAGTTCTCCCAGCACCATTTGTTAAAGAGACTGTCTTTTTTCCATTGGATGTTCTTTCCTGCTTTGTCAAAGATGAGTTGGCCATACGTTTGTGGGTCTAGTTCTGGGGTTTCTATTCTATTCCATTGGTCTATGTGTCTGTTTTTATGCCAATACCATGCTGTCTTGATGATGACAGCTTTGTAGTAGAGGCTAAAGTCTGGGATTGTGATGCCTCCTGCTTTGGTCTTCTTCTTCAAAATTACTTTGGCTATTCGGGGCCTTTTGTGGTTCCATATGAATTTTAGGATTGCTTGTTCTAGTTTCGAGAAGAATGCTGGTGCAATTTTGATTGGGATTGCATTGAATGTGTAGATAGCTTTGGGTAGTATTGACATTTTGACAATATTTATTCTTCCAATCCATGAGCAGGGAATGTCTTTCCATTTCTTTATATCTTCTTCAATTACCTGCATAAGCTTCCTATAGTTTTCAGCATACAGATCTTTTACATCTTTGGTTAGATTTATTCCTAGGTATTTTATGCTTCTTGGTGCAATTGTGAATGGGATCAGTTTCTTCATTTGTCTTTCTGTTGCTTCATTGTTAGTGTATAAGAATGCAACTGATTTCTGCACATTGATTTTGTATCCTGCAACTTTGCTGAATTCATGTATCAGTTCTAGCAGACTTTTGGTGGAGTCTATCGGATTTTCCATGTATAATATCATGTCATCTGCAAAAAGCGAAAGCTTGACTTCATCTTTGCCAATTTTGATGCCTTTGATTTCCTTTTGTTGTCTGATTGCTGATGCTAGAACTTCCAGCACTATATTAAACAGCAGCGGTGAGAGTGGGCATCCCTGTCGTGTTCCTGATCTCAGGGAAAAAGCTCTCAGTTTTTCCCCGTTGAGGATGATGTTAGCTGTGGGCTTTTCATAAATGGCCTTTATGATCTTTAAGTATGTTCCTTCTATCCCGACTTTCTCAAGGGTTTTTATTAAGAAAGGGTGCTGGATTTTGTCAAAGGCCTTTTCTGCATCGATTGACAGGATCATATGGTTCTTCTCTTTTTTTTTGTTAATGTGATGTATCACGTTGATCGATTTGCGAATGTTGAACCAGCCCTGCATCCCAGGAATGAATCCCACTTGATCATGGTGAATAATTCTTTTTATATGCTGTTGAATTCGATTTGCTAGTATCTTATTAAGAATTTTTGCATCCATATTCATCAGGGATATTGGCCTGTAGTTCTCTTTTTTTACTGGGTCTCTGTCTGGTTTAGGAATCAAAGTAATACTGGCTTCATAGAATGAGTCTGGAAGTTTTCCTTCCCTTTCTATTTCTTGGAATAGCTTGAGAAGGATAGGTATTATCTCTGCTTTAAATGTCTGGTAGAACTCCCCTGGGAAGCCATCTGGTCCTGGACTCTTATTTGTTGGGAGATTTTTGATAACCGATTCAATTTCTTCGCTGGTTATGGGTCTGTTCAAGCTTTCTGTTTCCTCCTGATTGAGTTTTGGAAGAGTGTGGGTGTTTAGAAATTTGTCCATTTCTTCCAGGTTGTCCAATTTGCTGGCATATAATTTTTCATAGTATTCCCTGATAATTGTTTGTATCTCTGAGGGATTGGTTGTAATCATTCCATTTTCATTCATGATTTTATCTATTTGGGTCATCTCCCTTTTCTTTTTGAGAAGCCTGGCTAGAGGTTTGTCAATTTTGTTTATTTTTTCAAAAAACCAACTCTTGGTTTCGTTGATCTGCTCTACAGTTTTTTTAGATTCTATATTGTTTATTTCTGCTCTGATCTTTATGATTTCTCTTCTTCTGCTGGGTTTAGGCTGCCTTTGCTGTTCTGCTTCTATTTCCTTTAGGTGTGCTGTTAGATTTTGTATTTGGGATTTTTCTTGTTTCTTGAGATAGGCCTGGATTGCAATGTATTTTCCTCTCAGGACTGCCTTTGCTGCATCCCAAAGCGTTTGGATTGTTGTATTTTCATTTTCGTTTGTTTCCATATATGTTTTAATTTCTTCTCTAATTGCCTGGTTGACCCACTCATTCTTTAGTAGGGTGTTCTTTAACCTCCATGCTTTTGGAGGTTTTCCAGACTTTTTCCTGTGGTTGATTTCAAGCTTCATAGCATTGTGGTCTGAAAGTATGCATGGTATAATTTCTATTCTTGTAAACTTATGAAGGGCTGTTTTGTGACCCAGTATATGATCTATCTTGGAGAATGTTCCATGTGCACTCGAGAAGAAAGTATATTCTGTTGCTTTGGGATGCAGAGTTCTAAATATATCTGTCAAGTCCATCTGATCCAATGTATCATTCAGGGCCCTTGTTTCTTTATTGACTGTGTGTCTAGATGATCTATCCATTTCTGTAAGTGGGGTGTTAAAGTCCCCTGCAATGACCACATTCTTATCAATAAGGTTGCTTATGTTTATGAGTAATTGTTTTATATATCTGGGGGCTCGGGTATTTGGCGCATAGACATTTATAATAGTTAGCTCTTCCTGGTGGATAGACCCTGTGATTATTATATAATGCCCTTCTTCATCTCTTGTTACAGCCTTTAATTTAAAGTCTAGTTTGTCTGATATAAGTATGGCTACTCCAGCTTTCTTTTGGCTTCCAGTAGCATGATAAATACTTCTCCATCCCCTCACTCTCAATCTAAAGGTGTCCTCAGATCTAAAATGAGTCTCTTGTAGACAGCAAATAGATGGGTCTTGTTTTTTTATCCATTCTGATACCCTATGTCTTTTAGTTGGCGCATTTAATCCATTTACATTCAGTGTTATTATAGAAAGATATGGGTTTAGAGTCATTGTGATGTCTGTATGTTTTATGCTTGTAGTGATGTCTCTGGTACTTTGTCTCACAGGATCCCCCTTAGGATCTCTTGTAGGGCTGGTTTCGTGGTGACAAATTCCTTCAGTTTTTGTTTGTTTGGGAAGACCTTTATCTCTCCTTCTATTCTAAATGACAGACTTGCTGGATAAAGGATTCTCGGCTGCATATTTTTTCTGTTTAGCACACTGTAGATATCGTGCCACGCCTTTCTGGCCTGCCAAGTTTCAAAGGAGAGATCAGTCACGAGTCTTATAGGTCTCCCTTTATATGTGAGGGCACGTTTATCCCTTGCTGCTTTCAGAATTTTCTCTTTATCCTTGTATTTTGCCAGTTTCACTATGATATGTCGTGCAGAAGATCTATTCAAGTTACGTCTGAAGGGAGTTCTCTGTGCCTCTTGGATTTCAATGCCTTTTTCCTTCCCCAGTTCAGGGAAGTTCTCAGCTATAATTTGTTCAAGTACCCCTTCAGCACCCTTCCCTCTCTCTTCCTCCTCTGGGATACCAATTATGCGTATATTATTTTTTTTTAGTGTATCACTTAGTTCTCTAATTTTCCCCTCATACTCCTGGATTTTTTTATCTCTCTTTCTTTCAGCTTCCTCTTTCTCCATAACTTTATCTTCTAGTTCACCTATTCTCTCCTCTGCCTCTTCAAGCCGAGCCATCGTGGATTCCATTTTGTTTTGCAATTCGTTTAAAGCGTTTTTCAACTCCTCGTGACTGTTCCTTAGTCCCTCGATCTTTGTGGCAAGAGATTCTCTGCTGTCCTGTATACTGTTTTCAAGCCCAGCGATTAATTTTATGACTATTATTCTAAATTCACTTTCTGTTATATTATTTAAATCCTTTTTGATCAGTTCATTAGCTGTTGTTATTTCCTGGAGATTCTTCTGAGGGGAATTCTTCCGTTTGGTCATTTTGGAGAGTCCCTGGCGTGGTGAGGACTTGCAGTGCACTTCCCCTGTGCTGTGGTGTATAACTGGAGTTAGTGGGCGGGGCCGCAGTCCGACCCGATGTCTGCCCCCAGCCCACTGCTGGGGCCACAGTCAGACTGGTGTGTGCCTTCTCTTCCCCTCTCCTAGGGGCGGGATTCACTGTGGGGTGGCGTGGCCCGTCTGGGCTACTTGCACACTGCCAGGCTTGTGTTGCTGGGGATCTGGCGTATTAGCTGGGGTGGGTAGGCAAGGTGCACGGGGGCTGGAGGGGCAGGCTTAGCTCGCTTCTCCTTAGGTGATCCACTTCAGGAGGAGCCCTGTGGCAGCGGGAGGGAGTCAGATCCGCTGCCGGAGGTTTGGCTCCGCAGAAGCACAGAGTTGGGTGTTTGCGCGGAGCGAGCAAGTTCTCTGGCAGGAACTGGTTCCCTTTGGGATTTTGGCTGGGGGATGGGCGGGGGAGATGGCGCTGGCGCCTTTGTTCCCCGCCAAGCTGAGCTCTGCCGTCCGGGGGCTCAGCAGCTCTCCCTCCCTTTGTCCTCCAGCCTTCCCGCTTTCCGAGCAGAGCTGTTAACTTCTGACCTCCCAGACGCTAAGTCGCGCTTGCTGTCGGAACACAGTCCGTCCGGCCCCTCCGCTTTTGCCAGCCAGACTCGGGGGCTCTGCTTGGCCGGCGAGCCACCCCTCCTCCCCGGCTCCCTCCCGCCAGTCCGTGGAGCGCGCACCGCCTCGCCGCCCTTCCTACCCTCTTCCGTGGGCCTCTAGTCTGGGCTTGACTCCGGAGACTCCCTTCTGCTAATCCTCTGGCGGTTTTCTGGGTTCTTTAGGCAGGTGTAGGTGGAATCTAAGTGATCGGCAGGACGCGCTGTGAGCCCCGCGTCCTCCTACGCCGCCATCTTCCGGAAACCCCTACTATCTTACTTTTTTATATAATTGCCTTGCTTTATAGTTACAGATAGCAAGAGGTAGAGACAAAGTCATTTGTTATTATTTACATATCTTATTGGTAGAATCAACATATTAATTGATACAGTTAAATGGAAAACCCGAGTTTCACCCCAAATCCTGTATTCATGCCAAAAAAACCCAAAGCTGTCTTCCCATTCTTAATTGTGTGGCATTAATTCTTAGAACTGCTTCATAGGTTATCATTCCCAGTGGGTTAGGCATATTAAAGAAAGCCTCAACATAAATTTTAAAAATTCTAATCGGCTTTTTGCATTGGGGGCTAGCTTGTGTGTCAACTTTGGTGGTCATTTCCCTCTCTTGGAATCTTCCCAAAGGATGCATATACTTTTCTTCCACCTATAATCCCCTTCCCATTTGCTTAAATGTCCTTCTCTGAGAGGCTTTCTGGCCACCCTAACTCACATAAACCCCAGGGTTTGTTCCTCAGACCCTTGTTTATTAGTCCCATAGCCTTCCTGCCATTTGGTGTTATTTTTAGCATGTTTGCTGACCTAGATACTGCTTCCTCCACTAGTCTCTGTGATCTATGGCTGTCTCCCTGAAGTGTGGTTTAGTGTTGCCACTCTTTTGAAACTTGACTGATTGTGTAAGTGTCGAAATTCTCAAAGCTCTTTAACCATATGGCCAGTCTTGCGGGCAGTGCTGGCAAACGGGTACTGTGGGATGAGAGCATGCATGCCTTTGGAGAGGCTCTACCACTTGCCAGCACACAGTAAAAGTTTTGATATTTTTGGTGTGATTTCTCAGCTGCGTGTCACCAGTCATATTGATCCCTCAGGCACATTGACTCACCAGGGCTTGGAATGTAATATTCTGATTTATGCCAGCTAAGGTATTTTTTAAAATTAATTTGCACCCCAAAAAGCTGTCAAATTCAGAATTCTGCTGAACTATGTTAATCTCCCATCTGTGCGGAATGGGACTCACCAGAAGTTCCTGGTGGCTAATAATGTTGGACGTGTGTTTTGGAAAATACACCTGACACGTTTTCAGAAAGCACACTTCTTTCTGGCATAAACTTTAATAGCAGATGACACATAGCAATGAACTCTAGATATGAAAAGACTTTGCTGATTTTCTGAATTTTTATTATTTTTCCTTCATCTTTTCTTTAACTTCTCCTCTAGAATATCACATAAAGAAGGCAGAAATGTAGAGCTACTGGTTAAAAATCCCTTCCATTCTCACTGTCCAATTCAGCTCATATTCTCCATATCATCTGGTGGGATGGGGCTTTCTGGTAGTGATGTTACTGTTAAGTACCCAGTGCCCTGCTACAGAGTAAAAGGACAAGAGTGAATGACTGATGGTGATGACGATAACAAATATGGAGGATGAAAGTGCTTGACTATGCTAATTGGTGCAAAGCTTCATTAATAGAAGCTCACATATCAGAAGCAATAGATAAAAGCATAAATGTATGCTCTCCAAATAGCCAGGGAGGGGGTTCAGATTCCAAAATAGGAAATTATTCTCTAGCAGCTTAGAATCTAAGAAGATCTGGTATTTAAAGAATACAGAAAGGGCATAAAACTCTCTTAAGCTAGGATGCTGAGGACTAAATGAAAGTTAAATCTTTCTTGGTAATCAGGTGAGGTGAAAACATGCTTAGTCAAGAAGACAGTGGTGATGGGACTGTCATAATTTTAAGATAAACTTCAGCTACAACATGGCTGGAGTCTTCTGATCAGAGAAGTCCAGAACTTAGAAAACGTTAAATGTTCTATTTGATTTTCATTGCTGATAAAGTGGATTCTGAAAAGAGAGGGGATATGAAGATCCCTTTTCTTTGAGGTCAAAGTCACTATTTGGGTAATGGCAGCAAAGAAAGAGGCACATGTGATTCAGCAGAAATGAACTTGGTCTGTCCCAGGGATCCCAGCAGCACTAAAGGAGATGTGGATGACAGAATAGGAGGCCAATGGCAAGAAAAAAGTTGAGTTTCCAAAAAATGAGAAACACTGATGTGACTATCCCCCACCCCCGACCCCCAAATGTGAAATTGGAAGATCAGTCTGGGAAAGGAAAGGACAACTGTTACTAACCAAAGATGAGGCTGAATACAGGGCATGAATCCACACAAGGGTAGGACAAGCCCTCTACAGGGAACATATCACAAAGAATTTTTAAGATTAGCAACTGGAAGGTAGATATCAAGGACTCAAAATACGAAAATCAGGAATGAAAAAGGGGACATTAATTTTGACCTTAGAAAAATGAAAATAAGTAAATACTTTGGGCAACTGTAATCCAAGACATGCATAAACTAGATAAAATAAACTCAAAGACATGAACTATAAAAACTTCTTTATGATAATATATAAAATAGGAAAAGAACTATAATAAAGGGTTTATAAAATTAGTTATAAAAAATTTCCTCAAAGGAAAATCTAGAACCAGAGGGCAGCACTGTCAAATTATCAAACCTTTAAAGAAAACTTAACATCTATCATTCAAAAAAGACTTCGGAAAATAATAGAAGAGGAGAAAACACTTTCCAAAGCATTGCTAAGTAGTAATATCAATACTGAAAGTCCTTATGAATAAAACTACAGATGAATATCCTATATAAATAAAGACACAAAAATCTTGAAGAAAATACTAGCAAACCAAATGCAGAAGTACAGAAAAAAAGATTATACACTGTGGTCAACTGGGATTTACCCCAGGAGTGCAAGATTGGTCCAACATAAGAAGATCATCAACACAACGTACCATACAAGTGGATGACAGAATAAAATCCGTATAAATATACAAACAGATGCAAGAAAAAAAAAAACATTTGACAAACTTCACTCACTTTCATGGTAAAAATACTCAACAGGTAGGGATATCAATCTAGAAAACCTACAGATAACACCACCGACCCAAAAGACCTATAGTTCTTTACATTAAGCCACCCTCCTCCTCACCCACTCCTACTACACTGATTCAAAAGGGTCAGAGGATATAGGACAAAAATAGAACAAGTAGTGTGAATAACAGACCATCTCTTCCCTCTTGTGGTTTACATAAGTTACCAAAAATTAAATTGGCTTGGTACTTGAAAGTGAACAGAATAAACTGGGATCACCCTGAGATATCTTCAAGAGGCTGGGAAGTGAAACTGAGGCCATATTTGAAGAGAGACATAGGACAAGCAAAGAAGCTTTTGGTTTTAACCTGTAATAGGCAGAATAATCACCCTTTAAAGATGCCCATGTCCTAATCACTGTGTATATGTAACCTTACAGGGAAACTATGTATATGTAATCTTACATGGAAAACACAACTTTGTATATGTAATTAAGGATCTTGAGATGACTATCTTGGATTATCTGGGTAGGTGCCATGTAATCATGGAGGCCTTTATGAGAGGGAAGCAGAAGGATTGGAGGTGGCAAAGAAATACGATAATGAAAACAGAGGTTAAAATGGTAAGAGGGGCGCCTGGGTGGCTCAGTCCGTTGGGTGTCAACTCTTGATATCAGCTCAGGTCATGATCTCAGCCATCGGCCTCTGCACGGTCAGTGCAGGGAGCTGTCTTGGGATTCTCTGTCTCTGACTCTGTCTCTCACCTGCTCACTTGCTTGCTCTCTCAAAATAAATAAATAAACTTTAAGAAAACGTGATAAGAGAAAAGGCCCACAAACCAAGGAATGTAGTCATCCTCCAAAAGCTGTAGAAACCCAGAGAGTCTTGTCCTTGAGTCCAGAAGGAACGCAATCTTGCTGATACCTTAATTATAGAGCTGGCCTCTAGAGTTCAAGATAAGAAATATGTCTACTTTTAGGACAAATTTTGTGGCAATTGTTGTAGCAGCAATAAAAAGTTTAAACAGACTTCAGTGCTGATTGTGGAGTGCTACTGTAACGAATACCTTAGAATGCCCAAGTGGCTTTCCAAAGACTGGAAGAATTTTGAGAAGAATGACAGAAAAGCCCTAGATTTCCCTGAACAGTTAGCCCAAATATGGATGTTGACAACCATTCTAGTAAGAACTCAGAAGTAAGTGAGAAACCTGGTTAAAAAAAGTAATAATTAATAAGGTTTTTAAGAAAAGATATTATTGTAAAAATAATTAAATCATCATACGCAGGTAGTAGAAATATCAAATATTAAAGGTGCTGTTGTCAAATGTTAAGAAGGAAATGAGGAACTGTTTCATCAAAAACTTGAGGAAAGGGGATCCTTGTTATATAAGAGATAGAAAGTTTAGTGGAATTTGTCCCATGGTTACGTAGCAGAACTTTTAAGTGATGAGTCTGAGCAATTGGCAGGAGTAATACCTAAGCAGTGTGAAAGAGAGGCCTGGTTTCTTCTTGCTGCTTATAGTAAAATACAAGAAGAGAGAAACACTTACAGGAAAGACCATTCAGTAAAAGGGAACGAGAACCTTATGTCTGAGGCACTCCTCTGCCTCTCTAGATTGGAAAAGACAGTAAAATTATATTCACTGTCAGGAAAGTGTACTTTGGCAAGAAAGCCAAGAGTGTGACTAGACAGCCGCTTGCTCGTGTCTTTAAACACACACAGTGCCAGTACTGAGTTGCACTGAGAGCTCTCTAATGAGATTAGGATGGGACTCACAGATTCCCTCACCAGTTATATAAGCAGAAACCAGGAATAGAGAGAGAATTATCCTGAAGTCATATGGCGGCGGAGGGGTGAGCTTCTTGTCTAGTGGAGTGAATCTCAGGACATACCAAAGGAGACGCACAATGTTCTAGAGGATTTTACATGAGCAGAAATACTATCCATTTGGACTGAAAGAGATAGAAGACAAACTGAAAGAAGGCTAGGCTACTAGACTCCTTACATTCTACAGGCAGGCGACAGGTTGATTAAACTACTGAACTTCAAACACATGCTAGTGCTCATGAGAAGGAACAAGTCCTAGGGTGAAGACTTGAGCTCAGGGATTGGAGTCCTGAGTCCAGAGGATGGGAGTATGAACCAAAAAGGATTACTTCTAGACCTTGAAATCTAATGTTTGTCCGGCTACATTTCAGAATTGCCTGGGATTGGTGTCTCCTTTTATTTTCCATGTTCATACTTTTTGGATGAGAATGTCTGTAACAGCTATCCTAGATTATTCCATCACTGTATTTTAGAACTAGAAAACCTGTTTTCTAATTTTTCAGGTCCACAAATCCAGCGGAATTTTGCCCCAGGGTTTATTATACCTAGGACTAAGCCGTACCTAGTTTAGAGCATTTAAATCACGAAATGTGAGCATTTTGAGCTGATGAAGCTTAGATAAAATTTGGACTTGAGTTGATGCTGGAATGGGTTGAGGTTTTGAAGTGTCTTGGCATGTTGTGAATGTATTTAAGTGTGAGATGGGCATAAATATTTACAGAGTGAATTTTGATAGACCATATCATGTTGTTCACATCTTAATCCCTAGAACCTGTAAATATGTTATCTTACATGGCAAAGGGAACCTTGCTGATGTGATTATTCTAAAGTACTTGAGATGAGGTCAATGTAAAGGGGTCCTTATAAAAGGAAGGCAGATAGAGGGATAATGAGAGAAGCAGAGGTGTGATTTGAGGTCATGAAACTAAGAATGCAGATGGCCTCTAGAAACTGAAAAACGTAAGGAAATAGATTCTCTCCCTTACCCTCTAGAAAGAATGCAACCTTGTTGACATTGTATTTTTAGGACTTCTGACCTTCAGAATTTGTCTTGTTTTAAGGCACTAAATCTGTGTTAATGTCTTATAGTAGAAATAGGGAAATAGCCATAACCTACTGAGTTCTGCCCATTCTATTAACCGGTTAAACGTGTGATGGTTTTGCACTACATTTTTTTTTATATTTAATGATTAAAAAAAGTCTGAGACAAAACATTTAGAAAGAAACGAAATTTAGAAAAAAGGTTTATAAGAGAGTCCAGGATTTATCAGGATTGACTCAACAGCAGAAAAATGCATGTTATTTACAGGAAACATTTATTATGCCAAATTTTCTGACTTTATAGTTATTTTGTTCATGATGGAAAAATAGTAATGTTCTTACAAGATTATTATAACTGGAAGGTTTTTCAGATATATGCACTTATCAGCCTTGCAAAATTATTTGGAGAGTCACTGACCAGAAAGCTTTATTATTTCTTTTATGTTGGGTTTAGAGCTAGACAGGATGAATCTGTTATTTTCCACTTGATTTTGTTTTTATTTTTGGTTTACCTCCAAATTTAAAGTTCCTTCCCCTCAGGTCCTGATTATAAAATATAACGTGCACGTACTCATAATGGCAGCAGGACAGAGTGCCAATTTTTCTTAGAAATATTTTAAATATTTTAATATCCATCTGTCTATTAATCTCATTACTTTTAATACCCATGCACTATTCACTTTGATGGAAGTAGCATAATTAATGTTCTCAATTAGCTATCTTTGAACATTGACATTGTTTCCATACTTTTGCTATTATAATTAACCATTCAGTATGCTTTCTTATAGTCAGATCTTTGTGATCATTAATAACTGTTCATTAATAATAGATTTTTAGAAGTTGACTTTTGAAGCAAATGGTCCATCCACACTTAAGCTTCAATTCTATACTTATGAACTGTATGTTCTATACTTACATCCTAAATAAGAATAGTGCAGATTAGGCAGCTCATCAAGTTAACCCAGAGAAGCCATCCTAAGGTTAGTTCATTCTCAGGTTATTTTAAGCCTTTTTATCCAATCTGAAAATTAATCAAGCCTCCCGTTTGTCCTTTGCTATATTGATTACATAGACTTTTGGTCATCATCATACCTGCTGTAGTATAGGGGACAAAAGAAGGAAATTTCAGAAATACTTGGGGCGCCTGGGTGGCTCAGTCGGTTAAGTGTCCGACTTCGGCTCAGGTCATGATCTCATGGTCCGTGAGTTCAAGCCCTGCGTCAGGCTCTGTGCTGACAGCTCAGAGCCTGGAGCCTGTTTCAGATTCTGTGTCTCCCTCTCTCTCTGACCCTGGCCCGTTCATGCTGTCTCTCCCTGTCTCAAAAATAAATAAACATTGAAAAAATATATTAAAAAAAAAAGAAATTCTTCCCTGCATTTTTTCTCTCATTACTAAGTCCTTGGCCCATATGAAGCCTATCAACGTTTCTCAAGTTATTATCTGGTAGGAATAGCTAACTACATGGATAAGGTAATTAATCACACAGAGAATAATCCAGTTGTTTTCCAGTAACTGGCCTTTTCTTCCATTTTTTTCCTACTGAATAAGAAACCTTAATTGAGATAGTAGTAAAGACATGGCACTTGTTAGCCTTAAGGCTAATACACTGCTCTGGAGTGCTTGGGCTCATGATGGTTCTCCAAGTTTTAATTAGCTAAGAGATGATATACCTATTATGAAATAATTCAGACGTCTGTAATTACCTGAGAAAGGCTACTTAGCATGCAATAGGGTAAATATCTTTTGAATTTGGTTGAAGAAGAATATAAAACTCTAGCCCTTCATGAAACATATCACATTTCCCCAAGTGTATACTGTTCTTGGTTTTGTTTGTATATTCTCAAACCATTTCAGTATTCTGGTGGAAGAGCTCAACCCAATGACAAGTTATTAAGTTAATTAAAGAGTCAACTTGAGGGGCACCTGGGTGGCTCAGTCGGTTAAACATCCAACTCTTGGTTTCAGCTCATAGTCTTGATCTCATGGTTCCAGAGATCAAGTTCTGCATCAGGTTCTGTGCTGAGATTACCAACTCTGCTTGGGATTCTGTCTCTGCCTCTCTTTCTGTCCCTCCCCGGTTCTCTTTCAGTCTCTCTCTCAAAATAAATAAATCAACGTTTAAAAAAAAAGAGTCAGTTTGATTAAAACTTTTAAATAAATTTCAGTCACTAAGCATACTCTATGGAAAAGTAAGTTTGGAATGGTTAAATTACAACCCACCCAAGCTGCCTACAACCGCTGGGGGTAGAGTAAGGTAGGTGTTTGATATGGGATGTAGGTGCATTAGAATGTATGAATAGTTTTATTTTTAGGAAAACACTATTCTAAATTAAACTCATACCTCCCCAAATGGGAGGAAACCTGAATCTCTCCTACAGATACAGGGAAGATCAGATGGTTAAGTGATATTTTTATATCATCTGATTTTGAGTCACTATAGGAAGCAAAGCCATTTCTGGAGACAGATATTCCATTGAGAATACTTTGAGGTACAATACAGTACTTTAAATCTTAGTAACTTAAAATTTTCTTCAGTAACTTCCATGCACTATGGATGGGCAGTAACAGGTTAAAGACTTTTAGGTTTTAAGCTCTATCAATATAATTAGTTATTATTTTGTCTTAAAGGCTGATGTTTGAACAATTTTAGGCAGAGAGATTAGAAATTCCCTACCATTTGAGGACACCTAATATAAAATTAATATTCATTCAGAAGCCGACCTGCATTAAAGAATGAATCTGTGAAGAAGTCAATGGACTAGGCATCCATAATCAGAACAAGAAGAAACAGGGGTAAAGCTTTTGAAGAAAGACACATGACTACATTGAGGAGGAATAGAAATTTCATCAGAATGATACTTGTACTTCTGTATGCATAACATAACTAATGAATAACATTAGTGTTATTCACTAACTGTAAACTCTCTACATATCCTATTCCATAGTGTGGAAAACAAAGTGTGAATGGTTAGACAATCATGATACGCCTTTGCCAATTTTATTTCCACCCACACAATTCTAAGTTCAAAAAGCCTAGGAATTTTTATAGATATATTATCTTCAAAAAAACATTTGAAGAAATATTGGAGTTCCTACTATGTGTCAGGATCTGCTAACGTTTCAAGCCCTGTCGTTGCTTTCAGATACCCAGGGAAGATTGTTATATCCTACATTAAGTAACTCTCCCAAAACGTTGACTTTTCTAAGAAATGTGGATTTTCAAGGTTGAGTAACTTAAGATACTCCAGTGGCAAACACAGAAATTCATTTCTGTCCCATGATATGCTTATAACTGTGGTCTGTGTGGTTATTTTCCTCTATTGTTCCCTTACTCCTTTCAAGAAAGCTCAGCTGAATTATAATAATTTAACCTGTTCCCTAACTTGTTGTAAGTCTTTCCCTGTAACATGCAGGGCCACATTTTCAAAGGATCACACTGTCTACATTATCGTCCTTTCTCTTTTGGAAACTGACACTTATATTCCTTGCCCAAATTCTGTTGTGTTCCATATCTGATGATGTGTGAGTCACTGTTCAAACAAATACCCCACACCTTCATCACTTTGAGAAGACAATTACACCTTGAAGGTCCCCTTTCCTAAATCTGAAATGTAATGTATGGCTGATCTTGATAGAGTTTCCAATCTGACACCTTTTCACAGTTCTTGTCACTCTATCTTTTGTCAGGGACACAACTATAAAAAAAATTGCTGGATCTATTCCCTCATAACATGTGCCATAATGACATCCCAGTCTACATTCTATAGTCTTGAAACTCAGTTAATTGTGCCGGAGGTAGTCTATACTGACTTGTCAATTTTCCTCTTTCACATATAACAAATAGTTTATCAACACCCAGTGCTCAATAGTTTCAATTATTTTTCTGTGCATTATTTTTTATGAGTGATCCCTTATCTTTAGTCTTAAAGGTCTCCCTTCACAGTTAGCTGTTGTTTAAAGATTCTGATATCCAGAATTCTGACATTCAGGATGCACCCTGGTCTAATTAAATCAGAATTTCTGCAAGTGGGATCCAAGCATCAGTATTTTTCCAAAATCCCCAGATGGGTCCAACACATAGTAAAGTCAGGGAATCTATAGGTTACATGTTTTTACTCTACATGTTCTCTTAACATAAGGTGAGAGAGACCTCCTTTATAAAAATTTGAGATGAAGGAAAGATTTTTTTCCCCAATGAACAAATCACTTCATTTCTATGGGTCTAATATTTACTTTCTTTAAAATGGAAATAATAATATCATAGTTGAAAGAGTTATTTTAAAAAGTAAACTATACTATGCAGTAAAACATCTTACACAGAGGAGGTGTTCAAAAGACATCTCAGACATTTCTCATTCGGAAGGAGAGAGGGTATAAATTATTATTTAAATATAAAATCAAGCACTGCCTGTGAATGCACCCTTATTCGGCTGTCAGTAAATGTGTATTTCTACACCTTTTGAATTCTCACTATGCTTTATCAGAACCAGATGGTGTAATCTAAGCTCTACTACTCTGTAGCTTTTAGGATTTCACAGCGTATCTGTTTCCAACTCTATCATCAGTAATTCACTTTATGCAATTATAAATTCAAAAGGAACCGTAAAAGCAACACAGGAGATCAGATAAATTAGAGTCCTGAAATGTCATATTTCTGTTATGTTTTTTTGCATTCTATGATTTAAGGAAGAGTTTTTAAAATGCATTCCAAGTTATAGATAGAAACCAATCATATTCTTCATAGAAGTTCAAAGTGTTAGACACACTGTGTTCATTTTTACTGGTTCATCCAATTTGTTACCTGCACTTGAGAAATGCTTTACAAAATTTTTTAAAATCTTTGATTAGATTTCTCCTTTTCTTGTGCTCCCTAATTTCAGATAAAATGTGGTATTCATTGAGATCTGGGTGAATCTTTTTCAAGTCCTCTAGGAAAAAAAAAAACAATGCCAAAATGAACAAACATGCATCTGGGCACTTTTGAATTATGATTAAAAATAAATTATTTAAAAGATTTGTTTATATATGAGAATAACATTAAGGCATAATAGCGATGCTTAACAAATTTCTATCAACCAAATCACTCAAATAAAAGCTGGTAGATATTATAATCAGACCGAAACAATCATACCATTCTAAACTCTTTCTTTTTAATTTTTAAAAATGTTTTTATTTATTTTTGAGAGAGAGACAGAGCGCAAGCAGGGGAGAAGCAGAGAGAGGGAGACACAGAATCTGAAGCAGGCTCCAGGCTCTGAGCTGTCAACACAGAGCCCAAAGTGAGGCTCCAACCCACAGACTGTTGGCTGTGAGGTCATGACCTGAGCCGAAGTCAGACGCTCAACTGACTGAGCCACCCAGGCGCCCCACGTTCTAAGCAGAATTTTAATTTCTAATTTTCATCAAAAAGAATGCTTAACATCAATACACAAATAAAAAGCATCAGATTGCTATATCCTTAAAGAATCTTACATCCTGGCACCCTGGGGCTGAAAAATTGTTACGAAGCTACTTTTAAGCCCCAGGGGTTTACCTTATGGAAACCTTAGAGGAGAAGTTAAATGGGATTCTGCTTTCTATTTTTTATCTTCGATAAGCCCAACTTGAAAAAGCTACACATATTTCATACACAGAATGCAGGGATTCAAACGTTAATATAAATTCTGTCACCTCCCTGATCTTCCACCCCAGAGACCTCCCACATGTATCATGGCTTGTTTCCTCATGAGTCAGGTCAAGGTTTAGTGTTCTAGGACCTCACTGCCAATTTGTAAGATCTGGCCCACAGGTTAAATGGATGTGTCATCCTCATATTATACAAAAGTAACTCCTCACATTTATACTGTTATCTACTCTTGCAAATTTACATATCCTCTTTCAATCCCACCAACAAGTACATGAAATGCATCCATTAATTTATGAACACATATTAATTCTGTCAAGCACTGTGCCAGGTGCTGGGTTTATGATGGAACATAAGACGACAGTCCCCACTCACATGGAACTTACAATCTCCTTTTTCGGCGACACTGTATTAGTTTTCTACTATGGTGTAAAAATTACCACAAAATCAGCATCTTGAAACAATAATTACCAGTTGCTCACAATTTTGGAGGTCAGAGATCTGGCCAAGGCTTAAGTGGGTTCCTTGCTTAGTATTTCACAAGACCCAAATCAAGGGAACACTCTGCTTAGAAGAATGTTTGGGTAGTTGACAGAGTTCTACTCCTCGAGGCCATGGAACAGAGATCCTTGTTCTCTCCCTGGTTGTTAGGGTTCACTCTCTCCTGAAGGGATCCTGCATCGCTTGTCACTTGCCTTCCTGTATCTTACAGCCAATAAGGGCCTGGTGAACTCTTCTCATATTTGGAAATCTCTGACTTCAACTGCTACCACCAAACAGAGAAAACTCTGCTTTGGAAGGACCTAATGTAATGAGGTTAGACCCACTCAGATAATCTACCTTTTGCCATGTAATGTAACATAGTCATCAGAGACAGAGCATGCTGTCTCATCATGCTCACAAATTCCACCCATACTAAAAGAGGAAAGTATTATTCAATGCTGGTAGTCATTTGGGGAGGGGTGATATTAAAATTCTACCTAGCAAAGTGGAACACAACAATCTGATAGACAATTTAACATTAAATAATAAAATGCTATGAAGGGGTTAATATACAGTACCATAGACACTAAGCGTAAAGACCTAACTATGTTTCTGATGCTTTGGAAATACGCACGCGCGCACACACACACACACACACACATATATATTTAATTTTTTAATGTTTATTTATTTTTGAGAGAGAGAGACAGACACAACATGACCAGGAAGGGGCACAGAGAGAGGGAGATAGAATCTGAAGTAGGCTCCAGGCTCTGAGCTGTCAGCACAGAACCCGACAGGGGGCTGGAACTCATAAACCATGAGATCATGATCTGAGCTGAAGTGGGACACTCAACCAACTGAGCCACCCAGGCTCCCCCAAAATCTATTTATGATAGATTATTAAAGGGGAAAAGTTACAAATCAGTATTGTTATATGAGTGTGTGTATACAGAAATACTTATAATTAACAACATTTGATGGAATTAATGTAAGTTTAATCTTTAAATTTATGTGTATTTTCTAGTTTTTCCATATTAAACATATGTACGTGGTACACTGAACAAGTACATCTTGTGGAATGTGGTCATAAATACTTTCTGTCTCCATTGTCCCTTTAAATTTGCTAAGCGGCTCGTGATTTCTGTTGGCCAAGGGCTATGATTTTCTGTTCATCTTGATGTCACCAAACACTCTATTTAGTATTTGAAATATCAAAATGCTGAACTTATTATTTTATCTTTCTCCTCCAAGGGCTAAGAACTGCTAGACGCTAGGCGTCCTACAATGGCGAAGAGAGGAAGTGTGGGTGGCAACTTCTTTCTTTCTCTGCCTAGTGGTTCCACACCCCCATCACCGGCTGGACCACTGAGGTTTCTGACTCTTCCAGGCATGGCGTACAGGGTGGGAAGAGAGGGAAGAGGGGAAGAAAGGTCACAGTTCTGAGTGATAACTTTCAGCTAGTTAACATTAAAATTAAAGAGAATGCTTAAAATAAATCTGTTTTACAGATACTTTGGTGGGTCTTCTGGAGAATTTCCTACACTGGGGATCTCCGATTTCCCATTCTCAACAACTAGAAATTATGCAATTTGTTAACTTGTTTTCTGCTGAGTTCCCTTTACCCACGATGGAAGACTGGACTCAGAATACAAGCATCATCAGGCTCTGTGCTGTCAGTGGAGAGCCTGCTTATCATCCTCTGTCTCCCTCTCTCTTTGCCCCTCTCCCACTCGTGCTCGCGCTCTCAGAAATAAACAAACAGTAAAAATATAAAAAGAATATATGCATCTGTTCACAACATTGTAGTTCTCAAATCTCTTTTAATCTCCAGCAACCTGAACTTTTTAAAGCTTTGATATGGATAAAGAATTTAAAAGTCGTAATTTGTGTTTAATTTTTTTTTATATTTGTATCTTGCCCAGGCACATCATTTTAGAATGTCTTGCCTATAGCATCTTGACATGAACACACAAAAATCAGTCACTATTTCCAGTTTAACACCATGCCGATTATTACAGTACTATGATTCTCTTTAAGATGACAAATGAGATAAAACAATCAGCAATGGGGTCAAGGATTACAAAAAATCAATGAGCAATAGGAAAAAAGAAGTCATTGGATCTATCTTCGATTTGTAGAGCATTTTCAGTAGAACAATGGGAATAAAAGGTAAATTGCAGAAGGATGATGAAGAAGAGATTATAAGGAAATACATGTAGATGGCTTCCTTCCTATGATGGTTACAGGAATCCTAATTTCACGTACTGCTAAGCACAAGAGACCCTGCCAACAGGTCCTTAAGTAGATTCTGGACTCACCAGTTCCACTCCACCTCTCGTCTGCCTATTTGGTTCCACAACCCATTAGATGGGGGTTTGTAAGTGGACATCTGGTTTCCAGAAATATGCAGGCTGTTACTAAAGGGAGTCTTCTTCCTAACCCTATACCACTTCATTAAACACAATCTGAAAGAAACCAACCACATCTGAAGGCCAGTCATTCTGCCCCTGAGAATTCTTTGCAGAACACTTTTTAAACAATTGTCTCATTAGGTAAACACTATAAGTTGGTATGGGAAGGGGTTTGGAGGAGAGAGTTAACACAGTATGGACCTGATAAGTGGTGTGGAAAAACTTGATTTTTTACATTTTGTTTTAGAGAGAGAGAGAGTGTGTGCAAACAGGGGAGAGGGGCAGAGGGAGAGAGAGGAAAAGGGGGAGAGGAAGACAGAGAGAGAGAGAGAAAGAGAGAGAAAATCTTAAGCAAGCTCCACATTCAGTGTGGAGACTGACAAGGGGCTCGATGCCACAACCCTGAAATCATGGCTTGAGCCAAAATCAAGAGTCAGATGCTCAATCTACTGAGCCAGCCAGGTGCCCTGAAAAACTTGATTTTTGACAGAAGTTAGAGGTCAGGAGAAGAGGAAGGGGGAACAGTACACTTAGAAAGAGACTCAGTAGAACTGAGAATGGGCATAGAGTTATGCTGGCTCCTTTGGCAGCAAAGATGTAGAGAGCCTTCTTCTCTCTAGAGTCACAGATCTTTCAGGATGTTTTTAACACCAAACACCTATGTACACTGTAGAATTGAGTGGGTCAGAAAAAAGGCTAAATCCCAGTTTTTTTCTAACATTAGCTGCATCTTCCCAAAGGAGGAAAGTGTTATTGAAGCTAATGAATTTCTGACGTTAATTACAAAAGAATGATCTTGGGGACTTCCAGGTTACTGATGCTGTTGGATATTTTTCTTAATCTTTTTTTTTTTTAATGTTTATTTATTTTTGAGAGAGAGAGAGACAGAGCATGAATAGGAGAGGGGCAGAGAAAGAGGGAGGCACAGAATCCAGAGCAGGCTCCAGGCTCTGAGCTGTCAGCAGAGAGCCTGACACGGGGCTCAAACTCCAGAATGCAAACCTGTGAACTGTGACCTGAGCCGAAATCAGAGGCTTAACTGACTGAGTCACCCACGCACGCCTTTCTTCATCTTTTTTTGACATAACGTATATTCTGAAGCCACGAGAGGTGAGACAATGTCAGAGTGATAATATTCATGGGACTTTAGGGCCAACTACTCACCCGATATTTTACCCATTAGCTTTCTATCACTTCTTTCTCCCACTCTCCAATCTCCCCGTGAGCTCACAAGGAGTTGTGTGTCTAAAAGCTTCTATGTATTTCACCAAAATTCTCATAAAGGACAAGTATTTTAAACCTAAGGAGGGATTATTGTCTTATTTCCAAGTGACAGAAACGGTCACCAAAAGAGGCCCCGAGGGAGAGGATGTAGTTTGTTTCGGGGCTCAAGTTTTCACATCCTATCACAAGTAGCAGAGGTCAGCATGGCCTTTCCCAGATTACAAGATTTAAATTGTTGCTTTGGCTCACAGGATCAGTGCTTGCACAGGCAGTCCTTGCCAGAGACACAACCCCTCAGCTCATTAACTTTCGTATTGTGTTCTTTACATGCCAGGCACCCTTTCAATCAAAATTACTCCCTGCGGTTTTAAAATTTGGGAAACACATAATCCCAGTGAGTAGCCTTTCCTACAGGCACCAACATCTGAAGAGCCACATTAACATGTTTGTGAAAGGAAACTTCAAAACCATAGGAAGGTAGAGAAATTACTTCATTTACACATCCTTTCATCCTCTATCCGATTTCAAGCAAACTCTTTTTTCAACTCTGTCAATTCCTGAGAATCCGCACGTCACTTCTAATACACGCGACCCATCTCAAGCTTGCCAGACTCACTAATTTGTAAATAAGATTTTGGAGTCCCAAATGATGTTATGTGAAGCTCTTCCATGAATAGAGAACATCAAAAAAAAAAAAAAATAGTCATGTTGCATTTGTGAAGTTTAACAAGTCATACATATGTACATATATATGCTTACATATTTATGATATATAGATCTGTATATTGAAAACATGTATGATATATATGTACTTCATATCATATGAAACAGAATATGACAACTCAAAGTATGTCTTTTTGCATAAGGATTATTTTGAGATGATTATTTTTTTAAGTTTGTTTATTTATTTATTTCGAGAGAGAGAGAGAGAGAGAGAGAGAAGGGGAGCCAAAATCAAGAGTCGGATTGTCAACTGACTGAGCCACCCAGGTGCCCCTGAGCTGATTATTTCTGAGAACAAGCAGACACAAGGTAAGCTCTAAAAACAATACAATTTACCCTTTTGTAATATTTTGTATAAATTGACATTTCTAAGGGAAATCTCCATTTTGAAACATATTTCTCTCTCTGTACCTGGAAGAAAAGGATGAGTCTATATCAGAAGAAACTTTCATCAATAAAGAACATGCCAGAAGTAACCCCACATAACCACCTATCTGTTTTTCCTGATAACCTTTCATAAGTGACCTCCACATTCCCCAACATCTTTCTTCTGACTTTAGCTGAAGATAGTATTTAAGAGGATGATGTGGACCATTTCAGGCCTTTTGTTTAGTTTTCCTGAGCATAAACTGTGCATATATAACATATACATGTTACTCAACTTCTGCTTGTTTTTCATCTCTAATCTGTTTTATATCAGAGGAAGGGTCTCAGCCATGGAACCTAGAAGGATAGAAGGAAAATTATTTTTCCTTCCCTACATATACATATATAAACATATAAATAAGCACACATACCAATATATAGAGATCTGTGTGCTTATATATGTATAATGTATAAATACATGTCAATATGAATTTATGATAATCTAGGGGCACCCGGGTAGCTCAGTAGGTTAGGTGTCTAACTTTAGTTGAGGTCATGATTTCATGGTTCGTGGGTTTGAGCCCCGCGTCAGGCTCTGTGCTGACAGCTTGGAGCCTGGAGCCTGCTTTGGAGTCTGTGTCTCCCTCTCTCTCTCTGCTTCTCCCCCACTTAAGCTTTCTCTCTCTCTCTCTCTCTCTCAAAAATAAATAAACATAAAAATTTTTATGATACTCTATATAGAGATGTCAATATATCTATTGATATATGTATATACATATATTATAAATATATATAAATAGAATGTTCGTATACTTTTGGTACCAGCTGTCCATTCTTTTCTTCCTTTAATGAAAGAATTGTCACATTTTAGATGGGCCCATGAGTGCTGAGAATAAAGGAGACACTTCCAAGCCTCCCAGGTAGTTGCCCTTGTATCACTAGAAGAAAACATGTGAGCATTTTGTTTTTATAACTGCAGTGGTAGAAGCTTTCCTAACATCATACAACATTGAAAATTCATAGAAAATGCAGATAATACAGGGAGAAAAAAAACAGACAAAATGACAACCATCTGAGAAAATTACCAATCATAATATTAACCAACCAACCAAACAAAAAACAACAAAAAAATCCCCAAAACACAGGGGCACCTGGGTGGCTCAGTTGGTTAAGCACCCAACTTAGACTCAGGTCATGATCTCACAGCTAGTGAGTTTAAGCCTCTGTTGGGCTCTGTGCTGATGGCTTGGGGCCTGGAACCTGTTTTGAATTCTGTCTTCCTCTCTCTCTCTCTCTCTCTCTCTCTCTCTCTCTCAAATAGAAATAAACATTAAAAGTTTTTAAAAAAAGATCATTTTTCTTAATGTATTAGAAATCTCAGCAGGTCAAGGACAAAATGTTCAATAACTCCATTTTTAACTGGACAAACAGGAAAGAAAATGCCAATGATTCTTAATGTAAGGAAAAAAGCCCAATCCGCCTTACACATAACAGAAACATGAATTTACCAAGACGTGTGTGCAAAGGTCAAACAATTACCGATCTATTTCGGCAAGGGTATGGGGAATTTACTCTCAAGAACTGCTGGTGGAATATAAACTGGCAAAACTTCTTTTGATGCAGCTCTTAGTATCTACTGGCGAATATAAATGTTTATCTGTGTTTACCCAGCAATTATATTTATCTGTTAAATTAAACAAGGAAGCCATTAAACTGAAGTAGCTCTAATGCCATGGAGCCCTAAGTATCAAAACAAAATCTAAGCCTGTAAACGCCTTAAGGTTACAAAACTGAAACCTAAGGGCAAACAATCATAAACAGCCAACTAGACTTTTATCTATAGCCAATCAATAATTTCCTTGGTTTGCTTCCATTTCTTCTCTATAAAAGTCTCTTCCCTTTCCCCTTCAGGTCTCCTCAGTGGGGTTCTTCTAGCCACGTCTCATGGGGTACTGTCCAATGTGGGCTGATTTTTGCTCAAATAAACACGTAAAAATTTTAATACCCCTCATTTTATCTTTTAACGGTGCCATTTAGTTTTACTCCTGCAAAAGTTTGCGCAAACAAGAAAATGTGTTCCAGAATTTGTAATGGAGCAAGTTTAAAAAGCTCTATTTAAATGTCCATCAGGATGTAAATGAGTAACATACATTCATATAATGCAGTATTCTTTAGTACTGGAAAAGCATGAAAAAGTTCATATATAGAGAAATATTTTTCTAAGTATATTAAGTGAATAAAAATCAACTTCTGGGATACTACATATATTGTGCTACCAGCTATTAAAAATAAAATTATCTACATAAGAAATAAAAATTTTAGTGTGACTGAGGCATAGTAGTAAGTGTAAAAATTACTTTTAGCTACATCTTTTGTGCCTTTAATAAATTTTGTCACTAACATATAGTAACTATTCATTGATTTTTTAATTAAACATTTTCTTCCTAATGACTGCTACTCTACTTTTGAGAATCAATTTGGATATTCCCTTGGAGCCCCTGCCACTTTAATGTTCATCTGGATTACTAATACAACAGAGAAAGAGAAGGTAAACTGACATTTCTTAAGCATAGCAGTTTGTTAAGATCAAGTGCTTTGCAAAATGTGCTTTTGCACATTTACTCTTTATAAAAGAAAAGCAAAAAATGTGGGCAGTGGGGCTATTGGAGCTGTTACTTCCCACTTCACATACATTCTATTACTTAATTTTTATGAGTCCTGTAGAAGAAGTCTGACTGCCCATAGATCACAAATGACAAGAATAAACTCCAAGCATATTAAAAATACTTCCTAATGTTATCCATATAAAAAATACCAGGACTGTGATTTGTACTTTTGTTTCTATACACAAAAACATCACCATCAACAACAAGAAAGCAAGAACAAAACAATAGTTCTGTCTTGCGTTATGTCATTTTTGTGATTCATTTTTGTAAAAGTTAGGTAAGTAAACTTGTTGATGGTGTTTGGGTCTTCCATATGTTTAATGACTTTCTGTCTAATCTATCAACTAGAGAAGTGCCACCTAAAATTGTGGATTTGTATTAGTTTTGTTTTTGGTTCATATGTTTTGAGATTCTAGGGTAAGGTGCACACACGTTTAGAAATGTTATGTCTTGGGGTGCCTGGGTGGCTCAGTCAGTTAAGCCTCTGACTTCAGCTCAGGTCATGATCTTACAGTTCGTGAATTGGGGCCCCATGTCAGGTTCTGTGCTGACAGCTGAGAGCCTGGAGCCTGCTTCGGATTCCGTGTGTGTGTCTCTCTCTCTTTCTCTGCCCCTCTCCTACTCATGCTCTGTCTCTCAAAAATAAATAAATGTTAAAAAAAAAAGAAATGTTATGTCTTTCTAGTAAATTGACCTCTTTATAATGTAATATCCCTGTTTGTCTCAGATAACGTTCTTCTTCTGAAGTCCATTTTGTCTGAAACTAATGATGCAGTTGTTCCCACTTTTGTTGGGTTATTGTTTACATTTTATATCTGACAGAATAGGCAGTTAGCTAGAGATGAGCTGGAGACAAGGGTGGTGGTAAACACTGGCTTTGCGGTTTCCCTCCTTCAGGGGCTATCAGACAAAGAACAGCAGGTGCAGAGAACATACACTGTGTGTATTTCCAGCCTGTGTCCTACAATAACCTATAGCTTTATTATAATATGTTTACATTGTGGTTTCAACTCCTCTCCCTCTCTCTATAGGGGAAGGCAACCGTGACAATCCTGGCAAGCACCTTGTAGAGTTAAAACCTCCCCCACCGCTGACTGATAGGAGGAGTCCATTAGATGACTGGAAACCGAAGTCAGAGAATGCCCTAGATATGACCCATAATCTATGCAAACATAAAAGGAAAAGACACCCCTGATCTCAGTGCAGTGGCCACCTCAGCTTGCCCACCCTCCCATCTTGAGACTGTACTGTTCTTAATGAACATTTGATAAACTGCTTTGTACTTGCTACCTTCCTTCTGGTAGTCTTTACTGCAGTGAGGACCCTCATGTAAATCTTTTCTGGGGAATCCAAGAACCAAAATTTCCAGGAATATAATGCAAACATCTACTGATGAAATATCCTTCTCCATACTTCTACTTCTACCCTATGTGCGTCCTTATATTTAAAAGTAGGTTTCAGGGGCGCCTGGGTGGCTTGGTCGGTTAAGCGTCCGACTTCGGCTCAGGTCACGATCTCGCAGTCGGTGGGTTCGAGCCCCGCGTCAGGCTCTGTGCTGACAGCTCAGAGCCTGGAGCCTGTTTCAGGTACTGTGTCTCCCTCTCTCTGTGACCCTCCCCTGTTCATGCTCTGTCTCTCTCTGTCTCAAAAATAAATAAATGTTAAAAAAAATTTTTTTTTAAGTAGGTTTCTTATAGGGGAGATAAGTGTGTCTCATTTTTTTATTCCATGTGAAAATCTGATTTTTAATTGACATATTTAGGCAGCTTTTCCTTAGTGTAATTATTGATACGGTTGCTTAAAATGTACCATCTTGCTAGCTATTTTCTATTTATTCCATTTCTTCTTTGACTCCTTTTATACTTTTTAAAATTATTTTTTATTCAATTTTTACATATGCACTTAGCTTATTATTTGTATCTCTTGCAAAACATTCAGTTGTTTCCTAGAGTCTACAATATGCATCTTTAATTCATTGTTATCTACAAAAAACTATTTCTTAGAAATGAATTCTAGAAACCATTTTGAAAGCTATTTCCTAGAAACAAAATTTTCTTAGAAACAAGTTGAATAAAAAATATGAAACATTTTTACGAAGCATCTGCTGAGATCAGAAAAATTGAATGTGGTAACTTGGGGCAGTGTCCATCTCTGGGCCTAATATAGTATATGCCACTCTCTTAATGGAGACCTGGCTCAAATGAAGTGGTCTCTCATTCCTTTTCTGATTTTTCTACATGCCACTCTGACTTGTTTACATAAGGCTGGGCTTGAAATAAATTCAGCAGTTAGAAGTTCTGATGTGACTCCTGTTTATCTAGACTTCATCTGGGTGGGATCTGGAAACCTAAGGATACTTTTGCTGGTCTGTCTTTTCTGTGACCTGATTATGCCAACTTGCTGCCACATTCTTTATATTAACATGTTACATTAAATTGTTGGCCCCAATTTCCCATTCTTTACACTGTCCCCACTCTTCAGATTCATTTACATCCACAAGACTTGGCCAACAAGGGTGCAGGGAGATTTCCCATTCCTTGACTTTGGGCTTGGCCCTGTGATTTTTGGTATCCAATAAATGTTAGTAGATGTGATACAGAGTTGAAACAAGCCTTTTATGTGTCGTCCGACACGAGAAGAATCGGCTTCTGTTGGCCCTTTAAACCAATAGGATGAGAGACCAGAAGAGCAGACTTAGAGCTAACTGTGCAGCTTGGAGCCAAGACTAGCTTAAACCAATATAGATCAGCCAACTCCCAGCTGATCCACATATATATGACTAAGAATGAAATAATGGTCTTTTAAGCCACTGAGTTTTGTGATGATTTTTATGTAGCATTATTGTGACAAAGGCTGATTATATAGCTGCTGATAGCTATAAATAGAGTACTGTACTAACCAACATCTGAAACATATTCAATTACAGCTGGGAGTAGGGCTAGGGAACAATAAATTGTTATAAGAGGCTATACAAAATGTACCTTATGTTATATAGTGGCAAAATTTTTGGCATAAGTCACCTGTAATGGTCTGAAAGATAATTCTACCTAGTCAACTTTTAGAACTGCAGAAGGATATTTCAAGGAAAGTTCTTGAAAGTGTAGCTGCATTTGACAAGGTATCAAAAGAAAAGAAGTTCAGGGGGGAAGAAATTAATAATTAAGATCAGGTAGTAACACATATTTAGAGGGAATATAGGAAGCCAAGAAACTTTACAAGTGTAAAATGAAAATGTTTTCCACCAAATCAAAAATGTGGCCATTAAAACATCTTTTAGGAAATAGATCAAACTAGATTACCAATAGAAAAACAATTTCAATGTGAAGATCACCTGAATGGTTTGACTGTTATGCCTTTTTAAAAGACTTCTCAAAGGATTAAGAGGGAACTCAGAATATTTTTTCAGCTGAACATGAAGGTTGTTAGAAAGATTATGGACATAGTCGCACAGAATCCTGAAGTGCAGAAAGTACTCAAGATTAAGTTTAGAGAGAGATGCATGTCTAGTATAAAATTCCCTTTTAGCACATTTAGCTGGTTGAAATCAAATATATAGAAAACCAACATCATTTTTGAGAGCACTATATTGGCAAATGTGCTACTAGGCTGAAGTAAAAGAAACTAAATTGTTCCAGATGTAAAGGTGACCTCTGGGTTTCCAACTTTTTATAGCAAAAAATGAGAGTAGAAAATTTTCAACTGTCAAAAAAGCTTGTTGTCCAAAGTTCTCTTCAGTAGTATAAGGAGTATGATAAGAAAGGGAGAAATTCCCAATGGGCATATCCAAGAGCCTTAGAAAGGCTTAGAAAACAGTGTACTAGAACTACCCTCCAGTGGAGCACAGCCAGCCTCAATCAAAGTCGTCCCTTACATCTGAACTAAGGATTGCCTAGCAGGATTTCAGAAATGATATTAATCAGGGACTACTTTATGGATCTCATCTTTCCTTTGTCAAATGGGAATATTTAGGTGTTTTTGTTTGTTTGTTTGTTTGTTTTGGTCTCTGTTCTACTTCTATAAGTTGAATGTTTTGGAGGCAAGTAACTTTTAAAAATTCATAGTTCCCTAGATTAAGATAACTACATCTGGACTTGCCAAATCTGCCAGAAATTATAGCAACAACTTGAACTTCAGGCATATAAAGTTCAAGCATATAAATTTCTGCGATAAATTATAGCAGTAACTTCAACTTCAAGCATAATGCTCTGACTAGATGAGAACTTTAGTATTGGAATGCATTTTCTTTTATGTAGAAGAGAAATAAAAATTATAGTCAAGTGGTTGAACTGCTTAAGACTCAATTATTATTCCAAATTATTTTCACCCTCTAGTCACTGATCTTTGCATTCTGAATTGGTAATTCTTCTCACTGGAGGCAACATATACTTCCCCAGGGTTGATTTCAGGCTCATTCATCTAACTTTCTTTGGCCAATGGAATTTGAGAAGATATGATGCTGGGGAAGACTTGGAATGATTTGTTAGGTTTGGCTTGTTTCTTGAGCTTCTTCTACCTTATGAGAAGGTATGAAACCGCTATCTCACTGGTCCAAGAAGGAAATGAAACACATAGCCCAGATGTGGCTATAACCTATAGCTGAGGTCATCTGAGCTTGATTACTTTGGCTGAATTCCCGATGTATGAATAAGAGTAAATGTATTTTTTTTTTTATGCCACTGACTTTGGGGGTGGTTTTGTCACACCACGTTATCAAGACAGTGGCTAACTGATTCAAAGTAAAAGGTATATTAGAATTACCAGAGTGTTGGCTATGCTTGTCTTTCCCTCCAATCATAACTATTATTCAACTCTATCAACTAATGGCTATACAATAGTAATAAGGTAAGGTGTTTCCTATAAGGCATAAAGACTTAATTTAAGGATGAAATAATTAAGAGTAGGTAGTATTTGTATTGGTATATATAGATTGAACCATAAAATAGTCTGGAACTAGATCATGCTTGTAGGGATTTATATATGGATATCATATTAATAAGTCAGTTGAGGATGTACTGACCTGTACTAAGAAAATTCAGTATTCTTAATGAGAAAATGTTATTACTTAACATACATGAAGTCAAATTCCATACACATTGAAAACCTAAGTATAGAAATAAAATGTATAAATCACTTAAAATAAAATATTGAAGATTATATTATGACATTGGAATAGAAAATAATTTCTTAAACAAGACATAATGGCAGACGTCCTAGAAAATGACAAGTGTGACAAGATTCAAATTACAACTGACACTGTCTATAGCCTAAAAACAAGAGAAACAAATTTGGAGAAGGTATGTATACTCTTATAAATGACAAATGAGAGGCGCCTGGGTGGCTCAGTTGGTTAAGCATCTGACTCTTGTTTTCGGTTCAGGTCATGGTCACGCGTTTCATGAGTTTGAGCCCCTCATAGGGCTGTGCTGGCAATGGGATTCTCTCTCTTTTCCTCCCCCTCTGCCCCTCACCCTCTTACTATGTCTCTCTCCAAATGAATAAACTTAAAAAATAAATAAATGACAAATGATTACTAAGTTGACAATATAAAGAAATACTTCAAATGAGAAGTAAAGACTAACAACCCAATTTAAAAACAACCTAGAGAAAGAGGTATAAAATAATTAACAAAGTGAAAAAATGAAGCAGTTAAAAATGTCAAAAAATATGCTTCACTTACCAGTAATCACATACATTATAATTACAACAAGATATAATTCACATCTACAAACTGGCAAAAATTTAAAATGTGATCATACCAAATATTGTTGAAATGGGAACTCTTATGTAGTAATGCTGATAGTATACATTTCTACTTCCACTTAGGGAAAAAATATTTCTCCATAACTGGTATACTTTAAAGTGTTAATAATATTTAATCCAGCCATACCTCTTTCTATTATCTAGCCTACAGAAACTCCGACATGCATGCGACACGTATAAGGTGCTTCAATTGTGCTTCTCTTCCCCTCTTTGACGGAAGTAAAACAGTGAGAACAAAATAAATGTCTTCAGTAGGAAATATAGATAAAAACTGCTTAATTCATTACGTAGAATGTTACATGAGAGTTCAAGTATATGCACCTGAACTATCTACCAGTTCCAAAATAATCGCCCCAGTTGGATAGAGACGGAAGTGAAAGAGCTAAAATGGTGTGGCTTTAGTTCTTTAACTTACTCAATTTTAATATATATATAAAAAAATCAACAGATATGTCAATATCTATTCTCTATGGTACATACATACACATCCCTTATTCTGTACTTTTATGTATGATGAATTTCATAATCAAAATTATAATTTCAAGCAAAAGACAAATGTAGTCTTATGATAAGTCATTAAAATTATTAGAAACAATTTATGTACAATAGTAAGTAACTGAACATGCAAATAATGGTGCTTCAATATGAAGAGTCAAAGTGGCAAAAATGAATTTTATTCAAATAAGGGAGATTGTTTTGAGTATTTTCCAATCATGTAGCATCAAGGAAAAATATTGAAGTTAGAGCCAGAAGACTAGATTACAATGCCAGCTCTGTCATTTATGAAGTATGGGAGTTGGGGAAATTTCAGTTCACTGCTGTGAACCCATCTCAGTTTTCTCATGTCACATGAAAAGGTGAATCATAATTTTGAAGATCCTTTCAGGTCTGATGAATAGATTAAATACCTACTCTGTGTTTCATGTAGAAATAAAAGATGTAGCTAAAGGCAAATAACAAATATACACAATTGATACTAGTTTAAAATATTCACATTTGTTTAGGATCCCAAATGAATAAGACTATAAAAGCACAAAGAACAAAGAAACTGGAGACAAGTAAATTTGAGCTAAAACCCCATTTGGCCACTTAATATTTTTATGTTCTTGTGTCTAAGCTTTTTTTTGTTTTTATATCTATTCCATGGAAGTGATAACACTTTTTTAGGACTGTGGATGGATTTAGGACAATACATGAACGTGTCTATCCTCATTCACTTTTTTGTGCTGTTTTGTTCTGTTTTTAGAGAGAAATCTTCAAATTGGGTGGTACTTCAGAGAAAGGTATTTATCATTAACTGGCTGTGTTTCCAGCAATTTGCTAAGCCTTGCTAGGCAGAAGTTCCTCATCTATAAAATAAAAATGCAAAGCCAGATTGTTTATATCTTATAGTTCAAAGATTAACAAAATTGCATCAATTTAACTCAATTATTCAAATGTCTATCTACCTTGGGTTTCTATTGTGATTGGAATTACCAAAGCTTTCTCAGGCACATACAAATTATTTAATGTTGTTTTCTTACTGTAGACATACAGGTAAGAACTCTACAAAACTGTGAGAGCAGGATCTAGACTTGAACTTTTTAGAAATTAAATAAATCAACTTTTTCTTAATCTAGCTATCAGTAGTAATAACACTGGTAATTATATTGAGGAAAGTATGCAATTAAAATTAAAATAATTATAACAACAGTTTTACACTAAAAGTCAAGGGCATTTTTTTTTTCTTTTTCATTCACCTCAACATTAGTATTACTGCTTAACTAGATTCTGACAGAATTGGATTCATTTATTGCGTGGCAAGCCCTCAACTATTTTAATCCTCATTTAATTCATAGTAGGAAATCTTACCATAAAAGGATTATTAAAATCTTGTGTCACCTATTTTCATTATAAAACACTATTTTAAAAATCAGCTTCTGGTATGGTATCTAATTATTATAAACTGACAAATACATTGTTAATGATAGAGTCATAAAATACAAAGTTAGCCTTTAAAATAAGTGGGCTCTACGTGTTGGTTTTTTCTCCTATAATTTGGATAAAGCCATGGGATGAAATCCTTGTACTTCCTGATTATTAAATTTAAAAAAATTTACTGGAAAATTCCCTATCTTTGGCCTGAGGCTGTATATAAAATGAAAATAAGTTAAGATTGCTCACCTAATATCACAACTTTCCAAGTAGTAAAATAGGTTTTCAATTTATTGATGACTACTGTGTTTGGGATCTTTACATTTATTATCTTTAATCTTTGTATTATATTAGTCATTCAAGTGGATGATATTATTCTCTTATTGCTACAGAAGGAAGTGAGATGTAGATGTTACTTATGTACTATAACCACTTAATAGGTGGCACAGGAACAACAAGAAACTAATTGTTTAACTGTTTTATTTTATTTTATTTTACTTTATTTTATTTTATTTTATTTTTATTGTATTTCAGATTTATTTTTGAGGGAGAGAGTGTGAGTGGGGGAGGGGCAGAGAGAGGGAGACAGAGGATCCCAAGGAGGTTCTGTGCTGACAACAGGGAGTCAGATATGGGGCTACAACTCATGAACCCTGAGATCATGACCTGAGCTGAAGTCAGATGCTCAATCAACTGAGCCACTCAGTTGCCCCGTTTAACTGCTTTTAAATTTCATACATTTCCGTGGCCCCATGCATCCTCAATAATGATGTGGCATCTGAGGAACAAATGCTAGAATTTTCCAGAGAGTTGTATCAAAAAAAGAAAAAAAAAAAATGGGACGGCAGTTCAGTGTTCCTAGTCTGAGAAAGCAAGGAAGAATGCCTCTACCTAAGGAAATGGAGCAAAAAAAAAAAAAAAAAAAAAAAAAAAAAAAAATCCCAACAGGTAAAGAAGCAATTATGTATTCAGGACTGAGATTCCATGCATATTTGCTGCAGGAAGTGAATGAATCTGGGCTGGATAAGTTGGGACTCTGAATAGGTGTGAATGAAATATGACTCATTGGTAAGGTGAGTTGAATGAATGAATAAATGAACAAACAAGTAAATAGGACTGTAAATAACTTTTAGATCTCATGAACTAAGTTTTTCTGACTTTGCCAGCTGAAGTAGCATCCAGCCTCCTTGGCTTCTGCTGCCAGAGAGATGGTAGAGCCTCAGTTTCTTCAGTCCCTTCCTTTCTGGTCTTTTTCTTCAATATTCACCTCTTGTTACCTGTTCATTTTCTCTTGTAAAATATCTTCATAAAACACAGTTGATGTGATAACATCATATCCTACTAATCCAAGGGAATGTTTCCCACCCTGGTTGAAGACCCTATGTCTGAGAGATACAGAGCTCTTACTTACATTAAACATGATTATGTTGTCATCTTGGTGTTTGCCCCACCATTTTCTAAATATTCTGATTTTTGTTAAAAAGTGAGAGAGGTGAGGGGTGTCTGGGTGGCTTTAACTGGTTGAGGGTCTAACTCTTGATTTCAGCGCAGGTCATGATCTCACAGTTCGTTGGATTGAACACCATGATGGGATCTAGGGTGACAGTGTGGAGCCTGCTCTCTCTCCCTCTCTCTGCCCCTCCCCCACTCTCTCTCTCTTACTGTCTCTCTCTCACAAATAATAAACATTAAAGAAAAGAGAGAGAGATTGAGACAGAGGCCAGGTCAGGGCTTTCCAATTTTGAATCCAAGCATCCTTTTATTAAATAATAACATTTTACCTAATACTTTAATATCTTTATTTCAAAATACATAAATTATTGATTATAAATAACATCAATGATTGAAATTGACATTTGAGATTTTGATGTGTGTGTGTGTGTGTTTAGGTGACACATTTCCCATACTTTTGCCTTGAAGTTGAAAATCCCTTGTGAGTAGTAGAAACTCAGCATCAAGGGCCTCAAGTAACTTGGAAGTCTCTCCAGTCTCATCCTTACTGTAGCAGCCACTGTTCTCTCAATACGCCCCCATTCAAACATTTTAGCAAAAGGAGATTCCAACTCTGCTTAGGGAGCATGCCCATTCCTTTAGCAATCTAAAGGTTTCTGCAATCGATTCCACTGATGATGAATATCCAGCAAATAATGATTCCCCCTCTGTCAATTTTCTCTAGAACTAGTTCTCCTAACTAGGAATGGGCCATCAACAACTATTTCTGAACTATGTGACAGTGTGCTTGGGGCTGTGGCCAACTGGCTCATGTTTAGCCATCCGTTTAGGCTGGTAAACTGGAGTCTCTTTCCTAGCACACCAAAATTTCAATGTAAGTCACAGAGACTGAGGGATTTGGAAACTGAAGTAGGCCAAATATATTAAATTCTCCTTTTCAGAGAAAGCCTGTATATGCCTCTTGCTGGGGCTAACAAAGATCAATTGTTTTTTTCAGTCCTTCCTGCATTGAGATATTCTGAAATATTTCCAATAACTGGCAAATTAACTGTCATTTTGTTTTTGTAACTGGGTACACTAACTTAGATGTGAAAAGAAAATGCAGTCCTAAGTCAATGTAAAGCATATTTATGTTTTCCTTTCTGAGGCAAGTCCATGTGGTTAAATAAAAATAAAACCTTACTCTCAGTAAATAATTTAAACATCTCCTTAATTCACTCTCCTATGTTTTTTTGACTCCTTTTCAGATTTCTATCTCAGCTGAAGTATTTCAGTTCCACTGAGTACTGGATGGAATCTACTGAATTACTATTTGTTCACCTATGGATTTACCCAGCAAATATTTTTTTGATTTCTTATTATATGCCAAGCATGTTTTAGGTACAGGAGATAGAACAACAACCAAAATAGACAATAATTGCTCTAATGGAGTTTAAAGGTCAGTGAAGTATCTGGTCCAGATCCATTCTTGGGCATTCATCCAGGGTCATATATCTGAGAATAATTGTTTTTTATCTCTTTCCTTGGTTGGGATCTATACCCTTTTCCTGTTGGCTGAGCTTCCTACTAACTCTCAACAGATACTGCAGACCCCTCCGAGTCTTTGCCATGTCCTTCATCCCGTATTCTTTTCACACCTTAACTGGGCACTCTGAAACATCTGTTCGAGTATCACAACACCCCCAGGGTCTATCAGCTCAATAAACACACCTGCTCAACTGTTCGAAGATCACTACATTTTCGCATGGAGTCATACGGCCAAAAGTAGTGGTCTTTACCGAATTCCTCAAGTGGGCATTAGGAAAAAATTCCTCTATCCTCAGAGTCTCCTTCAAGTCATTCTTAAGAACAGTGACTACCGGTGTACATGGTTGACAGTGTATCTTCTTTTCATCTATCACTTAACTTCTGTTTCCCTTTTTTCTCCACAATCTCCCAGAGCCAAAAGAGGTACACTTCCTCTTACTATCTTTGTGTACCCAGAATGTTCTTTACACAAAACCACTTCATTTTTTGGTAATATTAAGTGAGAGCTAAAAATGAGAAGATCTCTTCTCTTGAAAAGTGGACTCATTTACAAGCCAGTTGGTCTAATGCAATGTGTTATTTTCAGTGTCTAAATATTAACACTGACTTCCTTTTGCATTTCCTCTACAATACCCAAATGCACTTCAAATCCCCAAACCATCACAAAGATATATGAATGTTTTGGGCTACCAAAGAAGAAAGTTATATGTATGTGTATGCGAGATATTAAGTACATGACTAGTGTATTTGTTACAATTAAGATAGTTATCCATGGATTTTATTGTTGAGAAAAAGATTTTTTAGATTCTGGTTCAAGATGGTGATACAGGAAGATCCTAAACTCACTTCCTCCAAAGGATGCACTGAAACTACAGCTATACATGAAACACTTTCCTCAGAGAAATAAAACCAAAAACTGTCACAATGACCTCTTCTCAGTAGGCTAACAAGAGGAAAAATCAAGAGGCAGGTAGGAAAGGCTAAGACAAAAATCACACCATAAGCCTCATCCCTGGAGCAGAAACCCACCACAGGAGGGAACTCAAAACCCAAAGCTTCACTCTGAGGAGTGGTTCTTACCCTACATCAGGGTGTAGGCACCCTACATCAGTCAACTTTGAAGACTAGCACAGGAAACACAAGCCCCGATAACACCTAGCTTTAAAGATCAACAGGGCTCATACTCAGGAGACCTGCGGGTTGTGGCAAACTGAGGAATGCTCTTAAAACGCTTGCATGCAGACTCACCCATCCCAAGGCCCAGTGCCGAAACAGCCCTTTTAAAAAAGGCCACTCTTTATGTGAAAAGGATTCACTAGCTAATTTTATTCATTTTTAATTGTTTTAATTTAGAGAAAGAGAGAGAGAGAGTGGGAGTGGGGGAAAGTGGCAGAGGGAGAAAGCATCTTAAGGAGGCTCTACCCTCAGTGTGGAGCCCGACACAAGGCTCAATCCAAAGACCTTGGGATCATGACCTGAGCAGAAATCACGAGTCAAAAGCTTAAATGACCGAGCGACCCAGGTGTCCCTCATTGGCTATTTTTTAAAGCATTGGTCTGATGGGCAGTGGCCTGCTGGGATACTTTCTGGAGATAGAGCCGGTGGGTGCCATCTTCCTGGTCTTACTCTGCCTCACTAAGGTTGGTGAGCTTTTTCATTTTCACTGTATTTTTCTTTCTATTTATTTTCCTTTTTATGTTCTTTTACTGTGGGTGCGTTCTTTGCACTCCTACTCTGCCCTTCTGCAGCCAGCGGGCACTATTTTCACACTTTCCCTCTTCCATACGCCAGGACGCCCATATCTCTGGGAGGTGAGGGGAAGCTTCTGTGCATATTTGCTGCCCCAGTTTTTTATATCCGTTCTTGTGGTGGCCGCACAAGCCATGTCTCTTGACTGCCTTGCTCTGGTGGACAGGGACACTTGGTTCTAAGTCCCATGGGACTAAAACAATCTGTGATCCAGTTCTTGGCGGTCTACCATTGCCAGGTCACTACACAGATAGCAGATTGATATACACACCTAGGCTTTCTCAGAAAGAGGCCTTACTTGCTTGTTCAGGAGCTTTGACCTTAGGGGCAGGCTTCTGGTCTGGCACAATTAGAGGGGCCTGTGGAGCTGCTCTTGGAATAGAAACTGGTGGGTGTGATCTTTGTGCTCTTCTGCTTTGCCCCAGCTTCCAAACGGAGCATATATACTTCTCTAGTGCCCTGATTTTGTAGCTGCTGCCAGGAGACATCTCTATATTCCCTGTCTCTGGTAGCCAGTGAAACTTATGCTCATGGATTCCAGAGAACTATAAGAGCCAAGAAAGAGTACTTAAACATCTAAACCTTTAGGGCACAGCAGGAAGAAACAAACCCAAAGCTCAATTTTTCTTTGAAAGAGGCCTATTAGCTTATCACAGCTGCAGCCTGAGGGGCAGGCTTCTTACTAAATGCACACCCAATGGCTGACTGTAAACCTTTCCAGAGGCTTTGGAGGAGGGGCGCTATCTTTTCACTCTGCCTCTGCTGTGCTCCCTAGCATCGGCATCTCTTGAAGGTGCCCTGATGTTTTCAGCTGCCTTTCAGGGATTCCTGGTCACCACCTAGCCCAAGTGGTGAGGGAGACTTATGTTCCTGGGGCCCATATTACTGTAACAAATGGAGAAGCAGGCTACCAGCCTCCAGGGCACTGCACACAGAAGACAGAAACATAGCTTCTTGCTGTCCTGGTGCTTCAGCCTTAAGGGCAGGCTTCAGGTTTGCACCCATCTGCACTCTACAGAGGTGTTCTCAGTGAATCTAGGTAGGACAGAGATTACCATCTTTGCAGTCTCCTCTGCCTCACTAGAGCTCATTAGTATTTCCCAGAAAGGAGCTTACACACTATTTTGGAGCCCCAAGTTTTGTGACAAGTGCCCAGGGGACACCTCCAAATCACCTTGCTCTAAGGGTCAGTGGGGCTTATGCTTGCAAATCCATGGGACTAAATATATATGCATTCTTTAAAGGGTACTGCTTAGGGATGCCTGGGTGGCTTAGTTGGTTAAGCATCCAACTTTAGCTCATGTCATGATCCTGCAGTTTGTGGGTTTGAGCCCTGCTTTGGTCTCTGTGCTGACAGCTCAGAGCCTGGAGCGTGCTTCACATTCTGTGTCTCCCTCTCTACCTCTCCCTAGCTCATGCTCTGTCTCTCTCTCTCAAAAATAAACAAACACTAAAAATAATTTTTAAAAAATATTAAAAATTAAGGGCTACTGCCTGAAGGTCCAGCTTCCAATAAACCTGAATCTAGGTGGTTAATGAAATCTTCTCCTTTGGGACACTGAGTGTTCTCACCACACCCACAATTACTGGGAACTATTAAAAATAAAATATGTTGCTTGGATAATCACAAAGGTTTGAGAGAAAACCAAGAGCTGGGGCAGGATTGAATGATAATTCAATCTTCCACACAATTTTAGATAATTTATCTCCTACACAAGACCAGTCCTCCAACACCGAGAGAGGTTTTTATCTAATGCATAGAAACCAACACAGACAGCCAATGAACAAACAGAGAAATATGTTCCAAATCAAAGAACATGACAAAAGCTCAGAAAAAAGACTTTAAAGAAATAAAGATGAGTAATCTAAATTAAAACAAATTAAAAATAATGGTCACCAAGATGTTTGCCAAATTCAGGAAATAATGGGTGAAAACATTCAACAAATGAAGTGAGAACTTCAACAAAAAAATAGGGAATATAAGAAAATTGTGAACAAGTCACAGGGTGAAAGAATAAAATAATTGAACTAAAATATACACCAGAAGGGTTCAGCAGTAGACTAGATGAAGCAGAAGAAAAAATAAACTCAAGATAGAGCAGAGGAATTCAACCCATCAAAGCCACAAAAAGAAAAAGAGAATTTTAAGAAGTGAAGATAGCTTAAGGGATTTATAGTCAGGAGTCCTAGAAAGAGAAGAGATAGAGAAAGAGAGAGAAGGAGAGCGAGGGAGAGGGAGAGAGAGGAAAAGAGAGAGAGAGAGAGATAAGGGGGCAGAAAATCATTCAAAGAAATAATGGGTGAAAACTTCCCTAGCTTGGGAAAAGAAACAGATATCCAGATCCCAGGAAGTTCAGAAAGTCCCAAATAAGGCATAACCAAAGAGACTCATAAGAGGACACATAATTAAAATGTAAGAATCTAAAAAGCAGAAAAAACAACTTTTCACATACTAGGGAACTGCCACAAGACTATAAGCAGAGTTTTAGCACAAGCTTTGTGAGCAAGAGGGAGTGTCACAATACAATAAAAGTGCTGAAATAAAACAACCTCCATCCAAGAATACCGTACCTAGCAAAGTTATCATTCAGATTTGAAGAAGAGATAGAGAGTTTTCCAGACAAGCAAACGCGAAAAGAGTTCATCACCACTAAAATGGCCATACAAGAAGTGTTGAAAGTACTTCTTTAAACTGAAAGGGCCCTAATTAGTAACAAGAAAACATATGAAAGTATAAATCTCACTGGTTAAGGAAAATATATAGTAAAAGTAGATTAGTCACTTATAAAGCTACTATACAGGTTAAATGACCAAAGTAGTAAAAATAACTGAATGACAACAATTGAAGGATACACAAGACAAAAAAGATGTAAATGTGACCAAAACCCATAAAACGTGGTGGTGGTGGGGGATAATAAAAATGTAGAGCTTTATTGTGCATTCAGACTTAAGTTACCAACTTAAAATAGACTGTTATAAATTAAAGTACTTATATTTAAGCCTCATGGTAACCACGCAGAAAAAACTTGTATTAAATATGTGAAAGTAAATATGTAAAAAATCTAAACATACCATTAAAGGAAGTCATCAAACCACAAAGGAAGACAGCAAGAGAAAAAGAATAAAAGAGGAACTACAAAACAGCCAGAAAACAATTAACAAAATGCAACAAGTACCTAACTATCAATAATTAAATATGAATTGACTGAATTACCAAAACATATGAAGTGGATAAATGGATTAAAAAAACAAGACCCATCTATATGCTGCCTATAACAGACTCACTTGAGAAGTTAAGCCATACACAAACTGAAAATGAAGGGATGAGAAAGGAAAATTACATGCCTGAGGAAACCAAAAAAAGTTGGGATAGATAAAAAAGATGTGGTATATATACACAATGGAATATTAGCCAACAAAAAGAAGGAAATCTTGCCATTTGCAACCATGTGGGTTGAACTAGAATGTACATTGCTAGGTGAAATAAGTTGGTCAGAGAAAGACAAATACCGTTTGATTCCACTCATCTGTAGAATTTAAGAAACAAAACAGATGAATATAGGAGAAGAGGAAAAAAGGGAAACAAATCATAAGAGATTCTTAACTAAAATGAACAAATTGAGGGTTGATGGAGGGAGGGAGGTGGAGGATGGGCTAAATGGGTGCTGGGGATTAAGGACGGTACTTTTAATGTTGAGTGCTGGGTGTTATAAAGTGATGAATCACTAAATTCTACTCCTGAAACCAATTACACTGTACGTTAACTAAAAAAAAAGCACAAACAAACAAAAAAACCAAAACACCTGTTAATATTTTTAAATAACATGGTTTGACAGCTTGGATAACAATAAACTAGATCATGTTATTGCCTTACTTAGAGCTAGCATACCTAATTTTAAGTAATAAAATTAAATAACTGATAAAAAGCAAAGTTAAAAAAATAAAGAAACCCTTAAGACAAATTAAAATGTAAATCCAATATACCACAACTTATGGGATACAGCAAAGGCAGTTCTAAGATAGAATTTCATAGTAATAAATGCCTACCTCAAGAAACAAGAAAAATCTCAACTAAACAACCTAATCTTACACCTCTGGAACTAGAAAAAAAGAACAAGTAAAGCCCAAAGTTAGTAGAAGAAAGAAATAACAGAGCAGAAGTGAGTAAAACAGACAAAAAAGAATAGAAAAGATCAATGAAACCAAGAGGTACATCTTGAAAAGACAAAGAAAATTGACAAGCCTTTAGCTAGATTCAAAAAAAAAAAAAGATGACCCACATAAGAAAAATCAGAAATGAAAGAGGATATGTTACAACTAACTCCACAGAAATAAGTATTATGAGACTGCTATGAACAATTCTATGCTAAAGAATTGAACAACCTACAAGAAGGAGATTAATTCCTAGGAACATATTATGTTCCAAGACTAAATTACGAAGAAATAGAAAATCTTAGCAGACCAATTATTAATAAGGATATTGAATCAATAATGAAAAATCTCCCAACAAAGTCCGGGACCAGAGGGCTTCACTGGTGAATTCTACCAGATATTCAAAGAAGAATTAATACCAGGTTTTTTCACCCTTCAAAGAAAAGGGAAGAGGAGGGAGGATTTCCAAATTTATTTTTCAAGGCATTAAACTGATACCAAAACCAGTCAAGGACACCATACACACACACACACACACACACACACACACACACACGCACGCACACACTTTACAGCACAATATCTCTGATGAATATAAATGCAATAATCTTCAACAAGGTGCTACCTAAGCAAGTTCAATACTGTATTAAAAGGATTATACACCATGATAGATTGGGACTTATTCCAGGGGTGTAAATTGACTCAACATCTGCATATCAATGACACACCAAATTAACAATATCAAGGGTAAACATATTATCTCAATATATGCAGAAAAAAACAATTAGACCAATTCAACACCTTTTTTAAATACAGATTCTAAAACAATGTGTTTTTTGACCTAACAGTAAAGGGACTGTAGGGCAATGTTGTTTATCATCTCTTCTAAGATGCAGATTTTATTTAATTAATTTATTGCTTTATTGTTTTACTTAAATTCAAGCCAGTTAAACGTTAACATAGAGTGCTGTCTTGGCCTCAGGAGTAGACCCCATTAAAAAAAAAACTCAATAAAGTGGGCATAGAGGGAACATACCTCAAAATAATAGAGGCTATATATGACAGGTCCAGTGCTAACACCATCCTCAATGGTGAAAAGCTGAAAATTTTCCTCTAAGATCAAGAACAAGACAAAGATGCTCACTCTCATCAGTTCTATTCAACACAGTATTGAAGTTCTAGTCCCAAAAATTAGAAACAAAAGACAAATAAAAAGCATCCAAACTGCAATGAGGTAAAACTTACTATTTGCAGATGACATGATATGTAAAAAAACCTTAAAACCCTTAGGGTTAAGACTCTACCAAAAAAAAATGTTAGAAGCAATAAATGGATTCAGTAAAGTTGCAGGGTACAAAATGAATAAGAGGAAATAAATTGAAGAAGACACAAAAAAATGGAACGATATTCTGTGACTGTGGATTGGAATAATTAACATTAAAATGTCACGCAATCTTCAAATTAAATGCAATATCTATCAACACTTCGATGGCATTTTTCACAGACAGAGAACAAATAACTACATAATTTGTATGGAACCATGAAAGAACCTTAATATCCAAAGCAATCTTGAAAAATAAGAGCAAGGCTGGAGACAACACATTTCCAAATTTCAATGTATATTACAACACTAGTAATCCAGATAGTATTGTACTGTCATAAAAACAGACACAGTGAACAATGGAACAGAAAAGGAAAGCCAGAAATAATTCATGCATATATTGTTAATTGATCTATGCCAAAGGAGTCAAGAATATACAAGGGAGAAAGAACATTCTCTTACATTGGTAGAATTGGACGGCCACATGCAAAAAAAAAAAAAAAAATGAAACTGGACCACTATCCTATACCACATATAAAAATTATCAAAATTAATTAAAGACTTGAATGTAAGACCTGAAACCATGAAACTCCTTGAAGAAAAAACAGGCAGTAAGGTTCTTAACTTTGGTCTTGGCGACGATATTTTGGATTTGACACCAAAAGCAAATGAAACCCAAGGAGAAACGCAACCCATGGGACTACATCAAACACAAAAGCTTCTGCATAGCAAAGGAGACCAACTACAAAACAAAAAGACAACCTAATGAATAAGATGAAAAATTTGCAAACCATATATCCAATAAGGAGTTAATACCCATAATATATAAAGAATACAAATCTGTAGTAAAAAACAGAAAACAATCTGATTAAAAAATGGGCAGAGCATCTACACAGATATTTTACCAAAGAATACATACAGATGACAACCAGTATATTAAAGGATACAAAACATCACTAATAATCTGGGAAATACAAATCAAAACCACAATGAGATTTCACCTCATACCTGTTTGGATGGCTATTTTCAAAGAGACAAGAAATAACCACTGTTGGCAAGGATGTGGAAAAAAGGATATCCTTGTGCATCATTAGTATACATGTAAATTGGTGCAGCCATTATGGAATGGGGTATTGAGATTCCTCAAGAAATTAACAATAGCACTACCATATGATCCAGTAATCCTTCTTCTGGGTATATATCCAAAGGAAATGAAATCACTATCTCAGAGAGATACCTGTATTCCCATTTTCACTACAGCCACGGCATGGAAGCTATGTACCCACTGATCGATAAATGAATGAAGAAAATGTGACATATATGTACAATGGAATATTATTCTGCCTTAACAACAAGGAAATCCTGCGATGTGTGACAACATGGATGGAAGAAGAGGGCATTATGCTAAGTGAAATAAGCCAAATTGAGAAAGACAAATCTTCATAGAACCGTAAGAAAAGAGAGAAAGAAAAAAAAAAGTTGAATTCACAGAAGCTGAAAGTAGAATGGTAATTACAAGGGCTGGGGGTGGGGGAAGTTGGGCAAATACTGGTCAAATTATTTAGTTGTAAGATGAATAAACTGTAGGAATCTGATGTAAAGCATGGTTAATATAATTATTAACATTGTGTTGTGTACTTGAAATTTGCTAAGAGAGGAGACCTTAAGTATTTTCACTACACACACAATAAAGGTAAACATTTATGGTAATGAATGTATTAATTAACTTGACTGTGGTAACCATTTCACAAAGTATACATATGTTAAATTAGCACATGGTAGATACTCTGAATATATACAATTCAGTAAGGATGAAAAAATAAATTAAAAAAAAATTTTAATTGAGATATAATTGAAACACAATATTTGTTTCAGGTGTACAACCTAATGTTTCAGCATTTGCATAAACTGTGAAATGATCACTACAGTAAGTTTGGTTAACATCAACCATTATATATAATTACAATTTTTTTCTTGTGATGAGAACTTTTAAGATTTCCTCTCAGCAACTTTCAAATATGCAATACATTGTTATTAAGTATAGTCATAGCACTGTATTAAAACCCCATGACATACTTATTTTAAAACTAAGCCTTGTACTTTTTCTCTTCCTTTACCCATTTGCCCACCACCCACCATTCACTTCTGGACACCACCCAGCTGATACATTTTACTTAGTATATGCTTTCAAAATCCATCCACATTGCTGCAAATGGCAAGACTTCATTCTTTTTTTATTGCTGAATAATATTCTGTTGTGTGGATAGGAATATAAATGAATAAAGAAAATTTACATATTCCATTATGTGTGTGTCTATACATATGCCACATTTTCTTTATTCATTCATCTGTTGATGGACAGTTAGGCTGTTTTCATATCTTCACTATTATGAATAACGTTGCAGTGAACATGGAAAGGAATATAGTTATCTTTTTGAGTTAGTGTTTTTGTTTTCTTCAAATAAAAACCCAGAAGTGGAATTACCAGATCATATGGTAGTTCAACTGTTAATTTGTAAAAATGTCTATTCAGGTCCTTTGCCCATCTTTAAGTAGGATTGCTTTTTTGTGTGTTTGTTTGCTACTGTGTTATGTAAATTCCTTATATATTTTGGATATTAACCTTTTATCTAATATATGGTATGCATTTTTTTCCCATTATAGAGGTTGCCTTTTCATTCTGTTCATGTTTTTCTTTGCTGTGCAGAAGCTTTTTAGTAATTATGTGGTGCCACAGATTGATTTGTCCTTTTGTTGCCTTTGTTTTTTGTATCCTATCCAAAGAATCATTATTCAGCTCAAAGTCAAGGAGCTTTTTCCTCATTTCTTCCAGGAGTTTAATGGTTTCAGGTGTTACATTTAAGTTTTCATTCTCTTTTGCATTAACTTTTTGAGAAGTATAAGGGTCCAATTTAATTCTTTTGCATATGGATATCTAGTTTTCCTAACACCATGTTCCTAGGAGACTATCCTTTCCTCATTGTGTGTTCTCGGTTCTCTTGTCATATATGTTTGAGTTTATGTATGGGCTGTGTATGACATTTCATTAGTCTGTGTGTCTGCTTTATAACAGTATTATACTGTTTTTATTACTATAACTTTGTAATATAGTTTGAAATCAGGAAATGTGATGCCTCCAGCTTTGTTCTTGTTTCCCACTGTTATTTTGGCTATTTGAGATCTCTTGCAGTTTCACACATATTTTAGGATACTTTTTTTTCTATTTCTATAAAAATGCCAATGGAGTTTTGATAGGGATTGCATTCAATCCATAGATTCCTTTGGATTTTATATATATACGTGTGTATATATATATACACACACACACACACACACACACATACACACATACATACATATATATAGATGTATGCATATATACATATATATACATACATACATGTATATATGTGAAGAACACTACAAGCCAATATTCCTGATGAATATAAATATATAAATCCTTAACAAAATACTAGCTGAGATAATTCAAGAGCACACCAAAAGATTGTACACCATGATCAAGGAGGGTTTGTGCCTGGGATTTTTCCATAGGATGCTTCAATAAATGCAAATCAATTAATCTCATACACAACATTAATAGAATGAAAGATAAATATCATGTGACCATCACAATAACACTGACAATTCAACATCTTTTTATGATAAAAAATCTCAACCAACCAGCTACAGAAGGAATATACCTAAACATAGTAAGGTCATATACGACAAGATCACAGCTAGTATCACACTCAAGGGTAAAAATTGAAAGTTTTTCCTCTATGATCAGGAATAAGACATGGATGCCTACTTTCTGTACTTCTGTTCCACATAGTATTGGAAGGCCAAATCAGAAAAATTAGGCAAGAAAAATAAATGAAAGGTATCCAAATTGGAAAGGAAGAAATAAATAAAAGATATCCAACTTGGAAAGGAAGAAGTAAAATTGCCTTAGTTTGCCAATGACATGAACTTTTATAGAAAAAACTCTTAAGACTCTATTAAAACCTATTAGAATAAATGAATTCCATAAAGTTTTAGGGCAATATTAACACACAAAAATCAACTGTGCTTCTACAAACAATAAAATATCAACAAGAGAAATTTTAAAACAATCCCATTTACAATAGCATTTAAAATAATAAATTACTTAGTAATAAATTTAATGAAGTGGAAAACTGTACACTGAAAATGCTAAGACAATGATGAAAAAAAGTGAGGAAATGAAATACATGGAAAGATAGATTATGATTATTATTATATATTATATGGACATTTTAATAATATATGTTACTGTTAAAATGTCCATAATAAATAAGAAGATTCTTAGTTAACACATGATCTCCTGCTGCTGACACCATGATACATGTCTTTCCTCTTCCCTCTATGTATATAATCTTCATCTATTTATTCAAGCCTCTTATGTAGCATGGGGTTCACAGGAGCCACTCAACTGCACTCATTCTAACCCAGCAGGGTTATGGCTTTATGGGCTCTATCTATACTCCAAAACTCCACTGTTTCATTGGTAGATGTCCACACCATATATATATATATATATATATATATATATATATATATATATTGCTTATTTGTTTTTCATAATTTATATAAGCTTTAAAGAGGCACACCTTTGATAGACAGGAAAGGCAAATCAAATATTGCAACTGGCCTAAAGATGGAGAAGTTTATGAAAAATGGCTGAGTTGAGAAACCTTTCCTTTTTGAGCATGGATATTCTTAACACTTCTGTCTGCTAGCTGCCAAACTTAAGGCAGAGAAAGAAGCTATCATTCACCAAATTCACCTTAAAAAGTCTTAATGTTCAAATTTGTTAGACACGCTCTTGGCTCTTGAAACTGTGACAGCAAAGCATTGAGCACAGGTGTTCATGGCTCCTCATAATAAATTTCAACTTTCTATGGGACAGCATCAGGTTCGCTTGATATTTATACCTATATGTTTGAGGAGAGAATGAGACAGGTGTGGGCTTGAAAGTATGAGCACATTCATGGTTAATGGGTTTAATTTCCCATTATCAGTAATACCACTCCTTTATGAAAAGTGAGGATGTAAAGAAGACCCAGTTTAAGAGGGAAAATCATGTTTGTCCCCAGGATGGATTCACTGAGCTACTAAAATGCTGCAAGTTTTACAGAAAATGCTAACTCTGCTTTAGCATGCAAGTTGCTTTCCTATTTTGATTAATCATGCCGTTCCAATCTAGTAAGTGGTTCTCAAAGTTTTTTGCTCATCAGAATCTTATTTACAATCCCAGGGACAGGGTTTTCTGCTCATAGATTTTTAACTCTGGATCTAGGTAAAATCCAAGTGTAAAAATTTTAACCATCTCTGAAAGTGATTCTGATAAAGGTAGTATTAGGAAAACAACCTGAAAAACAAAGTTACTAGCTGGTTGTTGGACTAATATGTTAAATGCAGAATATGAAATGATGGAGAACAAAAATGAACCTTTAAACTAGTTCTGCATGCAAACAAAAATAGCACGAAAGAACTGAATTTATCTTATCTCTAGGAAAATAGGTACTAGGTACCAGTTCAGGTTTTACCTCCTTTATATAACTTAACACACATGACTTTCATTTTGTGTGACCAACTGAATTGTAAACCACCCCCCAAACTCATGTATTCAAACTTATCTCCCAATGCAACTGTATTTGAAGACTGGGCCTATAAGGAGGTTATTTAAGGTGAAATGAGGTCATATGGGTGCAGTCTTCATACAAGAAGATTAGTGTTTTTATAACAGCCAGTAGAGAGCTAACTTACTCTCTTTAAGAGGTCATGTGAGCACACAGTGACATGGTGGCTGCCTACAAGCTGCGAAGAGAGGCCTCACCAGGGACAGACCATAATGGCGCCCTGAGAACAGACTTCCAGCCTCCAGAACTGTGAGGAAATAACTAACTGTTGTTCAAGTCCCCCAACAAGTAACTGTTGTTACTGCAGCCCCAGCAAACTGAGACAGTGAGCAAGGTTTGGTTTATCATTTTATTTTAAGAACATACAGTGGAAATTAGGTTAATAAAAATTATATAAATTATTAATATATGGTCACTCTAAGATATTTGTTGAATAAGTGAAAAATATGAATTGAAGCATCTTCTAAATAAGGTGTAAAAATTTCAATATTATTGCACATTTGATTGCTGTAGCATACCTTTACTTTTAACTCATTCACTTAAAACATTCACTGTGCATAGACCTTTAGTAAGAGTCAAAAGCTTTGAAAATAGTTCCATAGGCTTTACCTCCAAAATATAGAAGTCTTTTTATATATAATTTTGTTTTAAAATTGTTGGTAAGCCCAAATACTCTTTGAAACCCTTTTCTACCTTGGGTCTTCTCTTCACAGAGTAGGGGTTCCAAACATCTCTTTTCCTACCTGTCTTTAAGTGGTTCCCTTTTGTTTTTTTCTCTTATGGTGACTACAAAAATAAACATAGGTTTTCAGCATTAACTTCTATGAAGAATAAAAATATAGCTCAATGTAATGTCTCATTCTGATATGATGGTGTAATAGTTTCGGAAGAGTTTCCTGTAGGAAATATGGGGGGAACTTAAGGATATATTTAGAGGTTCAATTATTAAGTAGTAGCAATAAAAATCTCATCTAACAGCTCAGAGTGTTTAAATGCAATAAATTCAGAGATAAAAAATTGGCAGGGTTTGAAAAAAAGATAATCTATGTAATTTGCATCAAGGAAAAGTAATCAAGGAAAATAGGGGTAGCAAGACCAAGGTGAGGAACTAAGATCAAATACAATTGTCTAGGGAATGGGGTAGTGTTCTCCAACAGAGTCTCAACCAAATTAAAAAGGCAACCAAGATGTGGAAGCAAATCTTATAATTAGATTGGCCTTCCTGTGTCTCCATGAGGGTTCAGTGTGGTAAATCACTGCTTTCTTCCAGAAAGACTGGTTGTTCATCAAATGGTTCATTTTGTAGCATTTATTTGTTCAGTGATTCAGTCATCTCTTCAAAGATATTTACTGAGTATCTGCCAGGTGCCTAGAACTGTTGTAGGCAATGGATGTAGCCATGATCAAAACAAAAGGTCTATTCTCCTTGAGATTACGTTCTAGTGGTCATCTTTGGGTGAGACAGACCATAAACACTTGCATAAATATATATACATCACTGAGGGAAAACAAAGCAAGGTAATTGGATACAGATAAATGAAAAGAGAAAACTCTTTAAGTTCGTTGGGAGAGGAGAGGTGTCAGGGTGGTCTTTCTGAATATAGATCATAAAGAAAGAAGAAATCAGATAGATGCTTAGGAGAAGAACTTTCCAGATATAGCAGAATACTATTGACATTATTCCCTTGGAGGAAGAGGAGACACAAACTCCTAGATGGGAACTGTCTGCAAGATTGAGGGAATTCAAGGAAATTAGTATAGCTGGAATGGTAAAGGCAAAGGACTATGTATTAAGAGATGAAATATGCAAGGAAGTGGAGGGACAGATTAAGTAAGTCTTCATAGGGCTTTATCCTGGTAGACTGACAAGTCATTGAGGATTTTGAGAAGAGTAATATGATCTAGTATTTTAAATTTTTTTTTTAACCTTTATTTTTGAGACAGAGAGAGACAGAGCATGAACAGGGGAGGGTTACAGAGAGAGGGAGACACAGAATCCGAAACAGGCTCCAGGCTCCGAGCTGTCAGCACAGAGCCCGACGCGGGGCTCCAACCCACGGACCGCAAGATCATGACCTGAGCCGAAGTCGGCCGCTTAACCGACTGAGCCACCCAGGCGCCCCTGATCTAGTATTTTAAATAGAACACTTCGGTTGTTCTGGCCCAAAACAGAAAGTAATCTGGGATTATTCTTATTGCTCTAGGTTGGTAACTCATGTCTTTCATATCCCTGTCTTGATAGTCAGATACATGTTAACATTCTATCTTTATTTTCATCTTGTGGCTGGTCCTCTTGATTTTCAACATCTCAAGGCAAAAGCATAACAATGGCCTTCTGTCAACCATTCTACCATGTTTATCTGTAAGGACCTTGGACATGTCAAGTATTGACTGTATTACCAAGCATAGAGCGGTGTTCCATAAATGCTTTTAATGAAATGATTATTAATATTATGTCTCATTTAGGGGTGCCTGTGTGGCTCAATCATTAAGCGTCTGACTTTGGCTCAGTTTATGATCTTGAAGTCTGTGGATTTGAGTCCACGTGGGGCTCTGTGCTGACAGCTCAGAGCCTGGAGCCTGCTTCGGATTCTGTGTCTCCCTCTCTCTCTCTGCTCCTCCCCCACTCGTGCTCTGTCTCTCTCTCTTAAAATTAAATAGACAGTTAAAAATTATATTATATCTCGTTTATCTAGTGATACCGGTATCTATTACCTCTATGACAAAAAGTATTATCGCACCATCTAAATGTTTCTCTGGATTCCAGTACTAATCTTCAAAAGGGAAAAGTGCTCGTATTATTTTCTTTGCAAGGCTTCAGTAGCTTACTAATGCATAGGAACAAAATGCAAACTCATTATATTGGCCTTAAAATACCCAGATTGATCTGGAACCTGACTTTGTTTTCTTTGTCATCCTCCATTACTCTCTTCACACAATAGGCTCCAGCTACATTGCCTTTACCTGGGAACGTGACAAACCCATTTCCATCTCAGGACTCCTACTTGCCACTCTTGCCTTAAGTCTTTGCAAAACTGGTCCCTTATTATTCAGAGCTCAAATCAGTGTTGCTTCTGCAATAACTCCACCCTGACAGAATTATCTGAAATAATTTCGACCTCACTCTCTATACATTATCTCTTGAAATATCTGTTTGAAGTTTCTTCCTAGAGCTTGACTATTTAAGTTTATTTATTTGTTGATATGTTTATTAGCTGTCTTTGCTCATTGTAAAAATAAGCTTTATGAAGATCAGAACATCTTTTGCCTTGCTCAATGTTCACATCCTGAGACAAGGATGATACTAATACATGGTAAAGCTAGGTGAGTGAAACTGATACAGCTGAATAGAACTGAGTAACTATTTGTTGAATGGACAAACAAATGAATATTACTCACAGGACACATCCTTGTTCTTTAGGGAGGAAAATCAAGGTTAAACAGAAACCTCAAAAGCTCTGGTAAGATTCATCACCTTCACAGACATCTCAGAGGTATCTCCATGCATCCCAATCTTCGTATCCACTCAATAATTATTCAGTGTATGTCTTCAAAAAAGATTTTCAATATGAAAAATTTCGAGTCCCAAATTTTATTTCTTAAAATAACATTTCTATATAAATGAATGGATAAATCGACATCACTTGTATATTTCAGTATGTCTAATAGCTTGTGCCTTTATTCAATAAACATCTACTAATACCTTGAATCCACTTACTGCTATCTATTTAGAGTGTTAAAAAGATTTCATATGCAAATCATCCAACTCTATTCAATAGTAAAATGCATCTTAAAAAAGGGAGAAATCCAATCAATCAGTCACCTTGAGCCCTTAAGAGTTTTTCTTTTTAAATGGTCACCCACAGGAAGAAATATATTTACATTGATATTTAGTACACAAAAATATTTCTTTATGCATACTATTGACAGAAAACTTTTATATAATCTTATTCTGTGTGATACACTCTGGTATTTTTTATTCTATTATGTTCTCTTTCATTTGAAAAAAAGCGCAGCAGCCCTCTAAACTGATCTTGCGATCTACTAATTGGTAATGATCTATAGTTTGAAAACCCTCAACAATTTGAATAAAAAAATATGGAAATTCCTATTTAGAAAAATACGTACATATAAAAAAGGGTATTCTTGATATTTATGATATTCACTTACCTACTGCCTTAGGTTGGATTGCTCAGAAACAAAACAAAATGCAATGATCGTACCTTTTGATTTTTGTGTGACTTAAACAATTTTTTTAATGTTTATTCTTGAAAGAGAGAGAGAGAGAGAGAGAGAGAGTGAGAGAGAGACCGAGTGTGGGTGGGGTAGGGGCAGAGAGAAAGGGAGACACAGAATCTGAACCAGGCTCCAGGCCCTGAGTTGTCAGCATAGAGCCTGATGCGGGGCTCGAACTCACTAACCCTGAGATCATGACCTGAGCCAAAGTCAGAAGCTTGCCTGATTGAGCCACCCAGGTGCCCCTGCTTGACTTTAATAGTGTACAACATATTTTGTTTTCCAGAAACTGAAGCAAACATACTGTGTTGTTACAATATGGTTATGAAAAAATAGTACAAATTTTTCCAGAAAACACACACACACAGTTACAGAATAAAGTGGAAAAAGAAGGAACAGGAGTGGGGAGAATAAGGAAGAGGAAAGGAGAACTTCTCAAACAAAATCTCCTTGAAATGGCTTCATTCTATAGATATTTAGTTAGATTGATAAGCAAAATTATTAATTGTGTATGATGGAATTAAATTATATATTTGTGGGATGCCTTTGTGGCTCAATCAGTTAAGCGACCGACTTCAGGTCAGGTCATGATATCACGGTTCATGAACCCCATGTGCAAACAGCTCAGAACCTGGATCCTACTTTGGATTCTGTGTCTCCCTCTCTCTATGCCCCTTCCCTGCTCATGCTCTGTCTCTCAAAAATAAATAAAACATTTTTTAAAATTATATATTTGTATTTAGAAAATTTTTAGAGCATTTTTGATGTTCATATATGAAATGTTCATGCGTAGACAATCTCCTGAATTTTGTCAGGACAGAATAAAATGTACTCATGAGCCCCTGTGACAATGTGCTCTGTATACGTAGAGCACTTATCACACCTATGCTGCTTCTCCCAAAAAAGCTCTATTTCACTCTTAGCTGGAGGTTTAGGTAGCTGATCCCCTGGCAAGAGTTCATGTCTTTGAGCTTGTTCCTTTCCTATATTCTCCGTAAGCCTCAGTTCTTTTGGAATTTGAAACACTCTTGTGTATCATGCAATTGCCTCTTCTCCAAAAGGGCACGATTATTAAGTAAGGTGATCATATGTATTCGTATACTTAGGGTAGTCTCTATTTAGGTCTACTGGAATTGTTAAAACACTCCTTTGTACAACCAAAGTGGCACAGATTTTACAATATATCATATGAGCACTTACTGTATCGAAAAACATACTCCCCTGCCATCTCCCCTGCTGTTTATAATAATTTAAAAAGCTATTATATAACGAGCAGTTGTCTCATGCTATCAACATCTATCTCACTTAATTCTTCCAATATTACTATGAATTAGATATATTTTTATTTCTGCTTCACAAACTAGGAAACCAAGGTGTGGAGGCAAATACATTTAGTCAAAGTGACTTAGACAGTGGAGGAGCCAGGATGAAAGTGAGATTTATGAAGCCATACAGAGAAAGACAGATACCATATGTGTTCACTCTTAGGTGGATCCTGAGAAACTTAACAGGAACCCATGGGGGAGGGGAAGGGAAAAAAAAGAGGTTAGAGTGGGAGAGAGCCAAAGCATAAGAGACTCTTAAAAACTGAGAACAAACTGAGGGTTGATGGGGGGTGGGAGGGAGGGGAGGGTGGGTGATGGGTATTGAGGAGGGCACCTGCTGGGATGAGCACTGGGTGTTGTATGGAAACCAATTTGACAATAAATTTCATATATTAAAAAATAAATAAATAAATAAATAAATAATAAAAATAAAAGAAAAAGTGAGATTTATGGAGCACCTATTCTTCTGCCTCCATCTGACTAGTGCAGACCACACTGTTGCTGCAGTGAGGTGCTGAGATTAGCAGAATAGCTGAGACAGAGTATCTAAGTGTAAACGGAAACACATTTTTTTTCCAGGGACTTTACCAAACCATTCCTTTGGTAAAGCTTCTTAAAGGAAAATATACTGTATATAGCAGTTACTTTCTCTTTTTACATTTTTTAACGTTTTATTTATTTTTGAGACAGAGAGAGAGCATGAACAGGGGAGGGGCAGAGAGAGAGGGAGACACAGAATCTGAAACAGGCTCCAGGCTCTGAGCTGTCCGCACAGAGCCCGACGCGGGGCTGGAACTCACGGACCGCGAGATCATGACCTGAGCTGAAGTCGGACGCTTAACTGACTGAGCCACCCAGGCGCCCCACTTTTTACTTTTACAGTCCTAATATACTATGGATAAGTTCAAAAATTAATTTTTGGGGTAGTCTTGTGTTTTTCGTAACAAGGTTCTATGGGGGAACATGTTATGAATTACAGACTTACAAATAAGTACTTAGAAAACCGGTCAATGTAAGTTTGGAACAGTGTCCGTCCATGTTGGTGATGTATATGATGAAAACATGCACAAATCCTGAGAGTTTTCTCAGACTTAAAACTGAACGTTCCAAACAAGCTGACAAAAATCTCACTTTAATGGAGATGAATCATTTTTTGATCAAATGTCTTTTCATAGACAAAGAGTAAGTGTGTTAAGTTCATTAAGAATTCCAAAAGTGATTTACATACTATTCTTAGATCAAGAAAAGTGTACAGCGAATAAGGTGGCAGTACCTTAAATCCGGGTTGAAAGACCAAATGTTCATTAAAAATATTAACTTTGTCTTCTTAAATATGATGGTTGCATTTTCTTAACTTTAATCAAGAGACCCCACAACTCTTTATTTCGCCCTTTATTGGAACAACCAGGACTTTTAGGAGAGATAATAAAAAAGCACATACTCATTTTAAAGTTGACATCTAATTCTTAGAACCCCTCGGAAGTGAAAAAGGAAAACTTTGCCATTAGCCCACTGTTAAACATGAAGAAAAAATTTGGTTGAGGAAAGGAGTAATTAAAACTGAGTTTGTTTGGGGGCACCTGGATGGTTCAGTCGGGTAAGCGTCCGATTTCAGCTCAAGTCATGATCTCTGGTTCGTGAGTTCGAGCCACACGTCAGGCTCTATGCTGACCACTTGCTCAGAGCCTGGAGCCTGCTTTAGATTCTGTGTTTCCCTCTCCCTCTGCCCCTTCCCCCACTCACACTCTGTCTCTCTCAAAAATAAAAAATAAAAACATAAAAAAATTTTTTTAACGAGTTTGTTTCCCATAATGATACCAACACTTCAGCAACTAATAGATGGAAATTATTTTCAGTCTTTAGTCTCATGTCAAGTCATTATGGGATTTGAATGGAAATTATTGACCAAATTTGATATGCTGTTTATCCCTTTCTTGTGACCTCAATTAATGACTAACTTAACCTTTTATGCAAAAAAGCTAAATTACCATTCCAGTGGTAGGTGATTGGAAATGTAGCTCCCTCATGGAATTTTGATAGACACAAGCCTCTTAAGTACCTTAAGTGAATAGGCACATGTTATTATATTAATCTTTGTAAGCCATCTAACTATATATTCTGTGTTAAATATATGATTCAAACAATTTCAGTTTTCGTGTCTATATTTACTATATGCATTTGTATGTTTATTATTTCATGTATTCACTATTAATGCATGATGATTACCAGACCTAGAACCAAAAAATCAGTGACATATATTATATAGTAACACGAACTTGCAACCCAAACAATCTCCCCACTACACAAAAATAAAGAAGAGAGGAATAAATGAAAATGAATCACTCCTTTGGGAAAACTTCTTAAAATGAAGCAATCCTGTGAGATGTTTTGTGGTATGGTATAGCATAAAATAAAGTGCTTTGGGAGGGGAATATGAGCCCTAGGTCTATCACTAACCCATTGGTGAAGCTTAAAAGATCTCTGAGGCTCTATTCTGTCATTTCTAGCAGGGATCAACAAACTACAGGGCTGTACCTAGCCTGTTTTTGTTTTCATTCTGCAAACACCTCACTCATTCACTTACACACTGTCTATGGCTACTTTCTCTCTTATACTGTAGAGTTGAATAGATACTACAGATATTGTATGGTCTGTAAAACCTAAAATATTTAACTATCTGGCCCTTTATGGAGGAAAACCTGTCAATCCTGATCTATAAAAATGAAGGATTATTTAAGTGTCTCTCTGATTTCAGTACTTTCAATTTCAGTACTAATTTTGTAATTAGATGGTTTTCAATGAGCGGATTCACTGTTTCACTTAAATGTAGTTTAAAAGAAATCTTCATATTGATTGATAACAATAGCAGTAAAAACAAAATAACATCACTATATTCTGCAGCTGTAGTATTGATTGCCAAAGCTTGGAAGTTTAAATCTGCACTCTTCTTTTTAGAGAAAGAAAGGTGTTAGATATTGAACAAAGATTTTAAGAAATCAAAAGTATAAAGAAGCAGTTGAAAAGCAAATAATTTTTTATGATGCAATTTGGTGGAACTGTATGCCATGTGTAGGTGTCACCTAAATTCAACTCATTCTAAAAGCATCTTGCGTGCACAATGTTGAGCAACACAAATAAGAAACTGTAGAGGCAAAAAACTATTTTTGCTGAATTGAAGCATGTTATAAAAAAAGTTTTAATATATTCCTTGTGGAAAAACATGTAAAATGTAGACGTCTTTCCATGTATTTTATGGGTAAATCTTGTTTTATTCTAAATTATGTTTTGCATTGTATCATAATCTGCTCAGTATTTAGAGTCTACAAAAATTCCTATCTTGCTTTATGTGTACTGCTCAGCAGATGTATCCTACACTGGGGACCACATAATTTGATGATTTCTAATGTCTTTTTCCAAAGCTATAAGGTAATAAAATTCTCTCTTTGTAGAAATCCTCTTACGATACTATATTCTTGTCAAATTAATCAAATCACTTTCCAATATGGAATAAAAACACTTGGGATAAAGCAGATTTGATGGGCCCATTAAACCAGAAGCTTACTAAGAGTATATTCTATAAGCAGAATAATGTCTCATGGATAAATGTTCCACTGTATTTTGTTTATTCAAGAGCATGCACTTGATTTTATGAATAGTGGGGCTCCTTTACCTAAGCCCACTATCTATGAAAAAAATAAAACTATATATGAAAATACTCATGAATGAACTAGCCACTTATCAAATTAATATCTTCATACATCCTTCTTATGTAAGATCTATCCCATAACACAGTGTCAAAGACTTTCTCAAGTCTTTCATTCAGAAAATATAATGCAAATCTCTTGAAAATTATAATCATAAATTTTAAAGAAAAATTACAAGATTTCATTAAGTTTATAAAAATGATATTAGAGAATTATTTGAATAAAGTAAGACTTAGCAAATGAGGATATGTAAATTTCAGCAGATTCCAATATGTTTACAACAAATAAACAACAAAAATAATAACTCAATAGGTACTTCAGTAGAATAATTTACCAGTATATTGATATAGGACCATAGGGAAATTGATAACACTAAAATATTTTGTTTATATACTATTAAGTTAAAAAAACATGAGGTAAACAATTTCTTGTTGCATAATCACTATTTTTACAAGATTTATACAAAAGTAGCACTTTATTAAACTGTTTATTCCTAAAAATATAAAATGGGTTGAACAAAATATAGTGTTATACATATAATAAAATGTTAATATTTAGTTTAACTTTTATTGTATGCCATAATCAAAACTTTTGTGTTTTCCATAATTTAGCATTTACCTAACCAAGTACAGTTGCTATGTAGGGCATTTCTCTTATATGTCAGACATTGAGCTAAATATTTCATGTATTTTCTCATGTTAACTCTAGTATTCACTATTATGGAACCTAACAAAAGCACCACTATGTAAGGTTAGGAGTCTTTAGAAGAGATTCAGTAACTTGACAAAATTGCCAACTACACTTGGCCTATAATTCAAACAGAGAATTACCTTTAATACTGTTTTGAATTCTTTCCATTTTTGCAGACTAGGTCACATTCAATTTTTTTAACAGTTTGCAGTGAATTCTCTCTTGTCTAAGGTTCTAAACTTCCTATCATCACTCAGGCTAGAGAAAAACACACCATGCTTTTAAAAATATCTGTTGATCAAATAATACCACATCTGAGAAATAGAAGAATAATGATTCGTTATATTGTGTATGGGTAGAAATAGTTCTGTTCTCAAGTAAGTTTATAATATTTTTAAATGAAGGAAAAGATAATTTCATCAAGTTATTAAAAGACATTCATTATATGCCTAATTATCTGTCCTATATTCCCTAAGACCATACCTGTAAATCAATTCTAATAAAATAGTTTGTAAAACAGATTTATGGAAAAATAATAGGTTATTATTTCACTATAGCAAAATAATTATTTTGAAGCTCCTTGGAAAAAACAATAGATCACCTTATATCTCTGGCTATCTCAATAAACGGTCAAGGGGCGCCTGGGTGGCTCAGTCGGTTAAACCTCCGACTTCAGCTCAGGTCACGATCTCGCGGTCCGTGAGTTCGAGCCCCACATCGGGGCTCTAGGCTGATGGCTCAGAGCCTGGTGCCTGCTTCCAATTCTGTGTCTCCCTCTCTCTCTGCCCCTCCCCCGTTCATGTTCTGTCTCTCTCTGTCTCAAAAATAAATAAAAAACGTTAAAAAAACAAATTAAAAAAAATAAATAAACGGTCAAGGTCTTACTTTCCCTCTCTAAACAGTCACTGGGAAAAAAATCTATGCGATAATTATTTTCAGATAATGTTCGAAAGCAAGTGCAGGAGTGACATCACTGAGACAATAGAAACAAGTAAGGTAAGTCCTATGATCTTCCTAGCTCTCTTTTTGGATGTACTTTGTGGAAGGTAGAACAAAAGGGCATGGGTACTCAAACAGAAGTTAACTTATTTGAGAACATGGAAATTGGAGCTTGGAGTAAATTGCACAAGGAATATTCACAAAGATAAACAATATTCTATGCCATAAAATGAGCCTAGATAAATTTAAAGGGAATAAAATAATACAGACTCTCTGACTTAAAACAAAAATCAATAAAAAATGAAAATGAACTAATATTTGGAAATTAAAATAGAAGTTTTAAAATATTAAGGTATATTAAAAAATATATTAAGCTCTATGATAATGATAACAAGACATGCCAAATTTTAAGTAATGTAGCCAAAGAAGTACATAGAGGTAAACTGATGGCTTTATATACTGATTACATTAGAAGAATTTAAAATTAAATGATCAGGCTTCCATTTTAAAATTATTAAAGAAAAATAAAAGTATAGCTAGCATTGGTAAAAAGGAAAAAAATAAAATAAGAACAGCAATCAATAAAATAGAAACAAATAAATACTAAAGAAAACCAATGACATCAAATCCTGAACCTTTGAAAACATTTTTAAAAACTTAAGTCTAACTAGACTGATAAAAAAAAAAAGGTCAGATACAAATTATTAATATCAGTAACAAAAAAGGAGGTGTCATTAAAGTTATTACAGTGATTAAAATGTTAAGAGTGGAATATTATGGACATTACACAAATAATGTTGACTACTTACATGAAATGAAATACTTTATTGTGATAGAAGACATCATTCACTCTCAAGTATAAAATGATTTTTATACCAAAAATTATGAGCATGACAACTTACAAGTCCAAGGCACAGGAATTCAAAGAGACATTGACATAAACCACCAATTAGTCAAAAAATGGAAGGATATTTTTAAAAGCATATTTTAACCACATAATGAAATGTGCCCACATATTTATTGTAACATTCACAGAACACTTTTAATGACATGGGAAAATGTCTTTGGTATATTAAAAATGACACAAAAATTATGTATTTTATGTATAGATCTTTATTTATGCATAAAGTATGATCTCAACAAAGACAAGTAAGACCTTCAGTTTTTATCTCATGGAATTTGTTCTAGCTAATTTTGGTTGGCCTTTTTTTTTTTTTTTTTTTTTTTTTTTTTTTTTTTTTTTAGTGCAGGGGTTACTTTCTATGACTAGGGCCATGGAAAAAGGATTATTATTCAATATATTCAAAATATTATTCCTAAACAGGTGTAACTGTACCAGTGCACTGAAATAAGAATGCAAGTTTTAAAGAACTGTATTTCTTAAATTATCTTTTTAGAATCAACTACTTAAAATACACTATCACTACTTCACTAAAATTTATGATTTAATTTTAAGGATATAAGCTAAATATTTTGCCACTTTTTATTTTAATATAATTTAAAAATCACAGAAATATTTCAAGAATAGTTTCAGAAAAACTGAATGCCACTTGTCCAGGTTTCAGAATGTTTACATGTTATCTCATGTGCTTTATTGTTTTCTCTCTCAAAAAATATATGTATACAAAGGAGAGAAGGGAGGTAGATACATTTTCGAACCAGTTGGATATATATAAAAAATGAACATAGACACAAATTTTAAAGCATACTTTATATTACTCTGAATTATCATCTGGTTGGAAAGTAGGGACTTCTCACTGAACTTCAACTCTGAGATTAGTGTTAAGATTCCAAGTTCAAAGATTATTTACTAGAACTTCAACATAATGTGTCCTTTCCACAAAGGCTAAGGAAAAAGAAAATCAATAAAAGCTTCAAACAATCTTAAGTCTTTCTTGACAAATTTCTCTTCGAGCTAATAAAGAAGGAAATACTGATAGTGGGATAGCCTTTCACAAGTTTCCGTGAAATTCATGCAAAAGATTTTCCTAAGGAATTCAGATATCCAATTAAATCTATTATAAAAATAGAAGCAATGTGTTATAAAATAACAGATGAATAATCACAGTTTTATTTCATTGTGGTTTTCTTGAGAGACCAATTATTTTTATCCATAAGTCATCATGGTCTGAGTTAATAAGATTCAATGTGTTTATTCAGATAGTCATACACTGGCAAAATGTCTTCATGCGTTGCTACCAGCAGAGAGCACTGCTATTAAATTACTCACTTCTCTCTACAACCTCTCCTCAAATTTAAGAAGTTGCTCAAGTACTTACGTTTTGATTTTTTACAGTCTAGGGCTTCTTTTATTCTGGCTCACATTATGACATGGCCAGCCTGCTAGACACTCACATATGACTTAGCGGGAAGGCAAAACGGACAACTAGAGAATTTATTTCAATCAGCTGAGGGATTGAAATGAAACAACATAAATGAATCTTGATAAAACTAAATTAAGTAAATGTTTAAATGTCTCATTTGGAAAAACGTGAAATACCTACTGTCAAACTCTGATATATTTTTAATTGGCAAATTCAGTTGTACTTAATAAGGGTGAGGATTTTGCTATATAAGAACTACATTTACATGTATATAAATGTATGTATTATATATATATACATATATACATATATATGCACATATATATACATGTGTGTATATGTGTGTGTATATATATATGTGTGTGTGTGTGTGTGTGTGTGTATATATATATATATATATATATATATATATATATATATAACAGTATTTGCAAGTCCTCTATATAATAACATTTTAAGGGTGACAAGATGTATTATCACCATTTTTATGTTCCATCTTGTATGCAATTTCACTTACCTAGGTAAGGTCTGTCCCTTCCCTAAATCACCACCTCCACCCTGGTTCTAATAATTAAATGGAGAAGTGGAAAAGCAATGTCTATCTTTGTACAAACATGACAGGAATACACTGGCCAACCAATGTGGAGGTGTCTTTTCCACGGTCCAAATAGGAAACAAATGGCATCCTCACGTGGGTAGTTCAGAAGAGTTTAATAAAGCACTATTTACAAAGCTGTGGAAAGTATTCAGGGAAACCAACAATGGATGCTCTAGTATGCAGAGTCTAGCAACAGCCATTATTATGAGTAGATATGGCAATGCAAGAGGAGACCACAGTCACTGGAATCCTCAAAAAGACTTTAGCATATGTGAAGGTCATCAGATAGGAGTTGTGTTTTTTCCTGAAGGGAAATGAGATTACTTCCAAGTCATAGGTCTGAGAGTGAGGGAACCAGAGGAATGAATACCCTTATCTCATTAATCTCCTCTTCTCCCTCATTTTCTGCTGGTGCCCCGCGATTGGCAAAGGCCAACCAAAATCCAGAGACAGAGGTTCCAGTACCTATAGGTGACTGATACTTTCTATTATGGTCACCTTCTGGTCACCTTCTTTTTTTTTTTCTCCAAAAAAATTTTTTTGATGTTTATTTATTTTTGAGAGAGAGACAGAGCACGAGCAGGAGAGGACCAGAGAGAGAGGGAAACAGAATCTGAAGCAGGGTCCATCCAGGCTCTGAGCTGTCAGCAGAGAGCCAGATGCAGGGCTCGAACTCACGAACTCACAAACCATGAGATCATGACCTGAGCCACACGCTTAACTGACTGAGCCACCCAGGCACCCCTATTATGGTCACCTTCTTAAGCACAAATCAGGATAGAGACTAGCAGGGAATACACATGGAAATGCAAAATGGAGAATATGCAATACAGTTGGAAATGAGAAACTCAATCTTTTTCTTCAATTTTCAATGTTACATTATGATTTTTAAATTTATTTTTTATTTTTAAATTTATTTAGGTTTATTTATTTTGAGAGAGAAAGAGTGCAAGTGGGGAAGGGGCAGAGAGAGAGAGAGAGAGAAAGAGAGAGAAAGAAAATCCCAAGCAGGCTCCAGACCACCAGTGCAGAGTCCAATGCGCAGCTCGAACTCACAAACAGCAAGATCATGACCTGAGCAGAAGTCAGATGCTTAACCAACTGAGCCAACCAGGTGCCCCACATTATGAATTTTTAAAATATGTGTTTTTTTTTTTTTTTTTTTTTTTAATTTTTTTAACGTTTATTTATTTTTGAGACAGAGAGAGAGACAGAGCACGAACGGGGGAGGGGCAGAGAGAGAGGGAGACACAGAATTGGAAGCAGGCTCCAGGCTCCGAGCCATCAGCCCAGAGCCCGACGCGGGGCTCGAACTCACAGACCGCGAGATCGTGACCTGGCTGAAGTCGGACGCTCAACCGACTGCGCCACCCAGGCGCCCCTAAAATATGTGTTTTAGTATCAAACAGGCATGATTGGAATACCAACTCTTTCCCTAATTGCTGTGTAACTTTAAAAATATTACCTTAATGCCCCTAAACCTAGGCTTAATCATCATTAAAATACAGAGAGCAGTATTTATACAGTGCGATGGTAAATTATTACTCTTTCCCTCCTGTTTCAGTTGAAGCATCAAAAGCTAACCACAAAACAGTAAGTATCAGCTCTTCCCACATTTGGAAGCAAGGTGTATGACTACCTGGTTAGAACTTACACAGAAGACTGGTCAAGACAGGTTTTGTGACCTTCAGCTCTTCATTAACCTGGAGAAGTTAATAGATGACTAATGGAAGAGGGGAAGAATTCTTTGGAGAGAAATGTTGATCTTCTGTGCATTCTTGCCTTCCCGCCTGATCCCGCCCTGAAAAGGATGGACGGACACATGCTGTTCTGTCACCTGGTACCCAGGGAAAGAGGGGTTTGAAAGAACTTACTTGCAGAGTTTGCCATGGGCCTGTGGGAATTTAGGAAGTGTAAGATCTGGCACGATAAATTATGGCTGGGTCATGATGCTCTTCCTCTCACGTTCTAGTATTTCCAGAATAAGTACATGTTTGCTCTACTGTTTAATTCCTTTAATTTTCTGCTATTGATCATATCCCTTTCAAGTTTTATTGTTTTTGATGATGGCTCCTCACTCCTCTGCTCTTTCCTTAGTGGTTCTTTTCATCTCTTTTATCTTTGTTATTGTTCTTTTCTGGATGGTCCCTAACTTGGCTGCTGCAACTTTCTTGAGGTGTGAAAACTTAGAAGAATACAATGAAATACAGATTTTCTCTTCTTTCACCACCTCTCTACCACACAAACAACAAACATACCCACAAAGTAGGTTGCTCCAGCTGGAATCCACAATTTGTGTGTATTCAGAATATCTACATAGGTGCTAAAGAACACGTCTAGCACCAGAAATAAATGAAAAGTAAATGAAGGAACAAGATTTGATGAGCAGAAAAGTAAACACACAAACAAACAATGACGCTGAAGAAACCAAAAGGCTTTCTGTTTCTTCACTTTTCTGACTTCACAACAACTTGAAACCATCTCCAACTGCTATTCCTTCTCTGTTCTACTCTGCTTTTGACACCTTTAGACATATTAGAAGCCACTAATGCAACGGTATATGTCATTTCTGTGACATAAACATGAATACACAAAAGGGCAATGAATCTTCAGCCACCAGCATAAGAGGCAGCACTGAACTTCAGGGGTTGTTACGTGTCACCTGAGTTTATTACTTAAATCCAAGGGGTTGGAGACTCCCTAGAGTGACATCTTTTAGTATTAGTAAAATTCTTTCTATTCTTTCTATTCTTTCTATTTTCTTTTTATATTTTGCTGATTTTTTTTTTAAGAGTGAGCATAAGCTGGGCAGAGGGAGAGATAGAGAGAGTCTTAAGCAGGTTCCATGCTCAGCCCAGAGCCCAACACAGGGCTCTCACTCAGAACCCCGGGATCATGACCAGAGCCGAAATCAAGAGGTAGACGCTCAACTGGCAGAGCCACCCAGGTGTCCCTTTGCTGATGTATTTTTTGACAAGCTTAAGATATATTCACATCCAGAATCACTAACTACTATCTTTATATTTTCACAGATTAGCTGGTAGTTACAAAAAACACAATGAATTATTTTATTACATGGGTGACAGAATGATGTGACAAGGTAGTCCCCAAAATGGTAATATAAATGCTTCCATTTAAATAATTTAATCACAGTAGAAATGGCTACAATTTATGTTTCTCATGCAGATGAAAAGCTATCATTGATTATTTCTGAGGGTTCTCTGTCTTGTCAGTGAGCTCCCTCAAAAGCATGGAATTCTGCCTCTGCTCAACCTCTGGCACTCTCCATGTCCCTTAGCACAGGACAATTAAGTAATAATGGCATCTCTTGAAGGACAACAACATAGTTACTGGAAGTATTTGTTAAGGAAGTATTTGACAAAAGACAACTCTCAACCGTTGATATTTGTAAAATTCCACTTAAAATATGGATTAAATGTCTGACTTAGATCCTTGTCACGTGATTTGGGATCCTTGTTAATGATTCTGTTAAATCAAAGTGTCAATGAGGAACTAATTTAGTAAGCAAGTGGATTATTTTAATCTAATGACACCAACAGCTTTGTCATAATTAGAAAGTGAATGGAATGAAGAACAAAATTCAAATAGTTTCTAAAAATCTTAGAACTAGAAATACAGACTTAGCTCCTAATACAGGAGCCCAATATCTGCTACTAATTATATGGGAAAATATTACATAGCCCTTGATTAGTACTGAATTAACTCAAAAGATGGCAATAACTGATACTATATAAAATGTTACACAAAATTGATTGTGATTATGTGATTTTGAGGCAACAAAGATGTGCAGAAGATGGTATTTTATGAAAATAACCAAAACAATACCTCTCATCCCACACATCGTTCTGAATCGTGACCTTGTCATTCCTTAATCAAGACATGGGACCTAATTCCCTCTCCTTTAACGTGGGCTGTCTTAGTGATTTGGATGAATAATAAATTTAGATGGAAGGCATGCCCTGGAGTTTTTTCAACATTCCTTTTTAGAGTACTCTATCAGAACTTGACCTTGATATGAAAACTCTAAGTCATGTGAAAACATCGTGTGTAGGCACATCAGTCAACCGCCAGAGCTGATCTGCCAGCTGAAAGCCAGCATCAACTACCGGCCTTGTGAATGCACCATTTTATATACCCATCCCATGTGAACCTAGAAGACTGTGGTCCAAAAAATATTTTACTGCAAGGATGTAACAGACCTCGGCCAAGAACCATGCAGCTGATCCTAGTCAATCCAAAGAACCACAAGTAATAATAAAGTGTTGTAAACTCCTAAATCTTGGGATGGCTATGTAACAATAAGAAACAGAAACCTTTGATTAGAGAACTGATAATATATTTTTTATTTCCTCTGGTTTATTTTTTGTTTAACTCCCATTTCCCCATGATAATATGGCCTTCCTTTTAACAGCACCTAAATTATTTATTTTTAATATTCTAGTCAGGATTCATGTTTACATATTCTGGAAGACATTAATTTTTATTGATCTAATACATACTTATCTCTCAGGTAGTAATTTTTTTCTGTGTTTCGCATCAGAATATTTAAAAATTCACATGAAAGGAATTTGTTTCCAGACAGTTCAAGAGAGGAACTGAAAAACTCATTTATATTATTATTTTAAAAAGATACTTTTTTTGAAACTGCTTCTATTCTGTGAATTGTTCTTAGCCTATGTAATGATGGGACTCTTTCCTATATATCACCTAAGGAAAATGTAGTAATAAGGGAGTTTAACAATATCATTTTTTGACATTTTAAATATGGATAATAACTTACCATTTTCAAAGATAACTATTCATTATAATTTGATAGGTATTTCAATGGTTTCTGCTCAGGTAATACTGAAAATTGAAAATTGATTTCTGATTTCACTTAAAAGAGGAATAATATCTCATTTTTCCTGAGTGTTGATTCATACACACATCTTTCCAGAAATATTACGCAATATATACTCTTTCCAGGGGTGTATGATAAAAGGAACAAGTTACTATTTCCTCATTATTTCCAAAACAGCTTTATTTCTTGAATGATACTTTCTTTATAAAGAGAAAAAATGAAAACAGCATTTATAGTTTTATTTGTATTTTTGTAATTCTATAACCAATAGTAAGAATTAACATTTAACTGTCTATTGGCCATTTCAAAACTAGTTTCCAGTTTTTGAAATTTGTACTAAATGTGTATATTTCAAAAACAAGATACTACAGAAAAACACTAAGAAAAATAACTTTCCACTCAATAATGATATAACCCTATTATATTATATATGATGACTTGGGATGTGTCAACTCAGTTAAAGTGAACTAAGTCTCAGAATTCTCTTTTACTACATTTCCAGTTGGAGAGAGCTACAGAGGATATTTTCTTCCAATAAAGATGGAAAATAAAAGAGAGGTAAGAACATTATGTTATATATACATACCTTCTCTCAGTTTTTCCATCAAACACTAATCTAGGGGCATCTGTGAAATGATTTTGAAGATTTGATTAAAGCCTCTAACCAGTTTACTTAAAAGGGACATTGTCCTGGGCAGGTTTTACTTAACCAGCTGGAGGCCTTTAAACATTTTCCAAAGGGAGAGATTCCCCGCACTGGACAAGCTTCAGATTGTGTTTGGGGTTCTAAATGAGTTATAATCTTTTCTTCCTGATCGCCTGACTTAAGGACTTCAGACTTATTTAGTTTATTTAGCACCCACAATTGCGTAAATTAACACCTTTTAATAAATCCTTTATATTTGTATCTGCATTATTCTATGTTTATTTTAATATTCATCTATATCTCTGTTACCTGTTTCTCTTACTGAATCTGCTTGCTTGGATGAACCCTGACTGATCTAGAATTTGGTGTTGGAAGTGGTTGTAGGGAAACAGAGTCTTAAGAATGATTTCTCTGAATTGATTGTGGGTTTTCTGGAAGTGGTGCTCTTATCTGATGTGATTTAAAGAAAAATCAACCTTTTTTTTTCTACTGGCAAAGAAGTCAAAGTTTACACCTATAGCAATGAGACACTGAACAAACATTTTCTATTTTAGAATATTTTTGTCAAAATAAGGAGTATAATGGTATTTGTTGGGTGCTTTGGGTGCTGGAGAAATCAGGGAAGAAAATGCTGAGCTTAGGGCTTCAAATTCCCAGCTTTAGTTCCACATTAATGACCTGAAAATTTCTCTAATTTCACTGAGACATAAATAATTTGCATGAAGATGTGGCCTAAATGCCCACAACCTTGTTGTACTTCCTTCTCTTTCTCAGACCAGACCTATGGACTCCTAGAAAGTCCATGGATTGGACCCCCTCCAATCAATTGACTAAGGAAGAAAAACTCATGTCTGTCTCACAGAAGCTCTGCATGAAATGCAGGCACTATACAAAAGCAAACATCGGTAGCAGTAAAGCGCCACTGTGGGACAACCCAAAAAGGAAGTAGAGGGAGATCCTTGTAGTGGGTAGAAATCAGGTAGTGCATGAGGTTTTCCATTGTGTTTGAGAGATGGCCAGAAGTATGAATCTATATTGACTTATGGATTTTTGCCAATGATTTGGCTTGATAGGGACTTTGAAAGAAAACTGATGACAAGGAGATATGGGGAGGGAGCAGGAGGGTACCTCTCTGTATACACACAGAATGTAAAGATATTTCTGCCCCATTTGAATGTTTACCACAGGTTGATATAGTCAGAGAAAGATCTACGTTATCAAGTGGCTAGAATGACGTGTTCTGTGGCTACCACTAAGACCCTTTCCCATCCCCTTCTCTCAGTGTCCAATAGGCTCAAGAACACAGTGGCCATGTGCAAGGGATGAGTCAGGCATGGGCTCACCAACCACCACTTGCACTCATTGAGGTCTACCTGACTGTAGCCAGTGCCACGTGCCCCAACTCTGAGCACCAACGCTGATGTGGCACCATTTCTTGAGTTGAATACCTACCTACATGATGGCAGGTTGATTACACTGGACCACTTCCTGATGGAAGCAGCAGCACTTTGCTCTTACTGGAATAGACACTCACTCCAGATGTAGATAGGCTTTCCAGGCTGCAATGTTTCTGCCCAAACTACCAACCAGGGACTTAGACAATGCTCTGTACACTCCCCTGTTATTTTACTTCTCTGGATGAACTGTGACTTATGCACTATATTCAACTTTCATGCCCTCTTTATAATCATGTGCAAAGCTACTATTTTCTGCATGTTTAATTTTGTGATATGTACAGTACAAGCAAAGTCTCATTTCTGAAATTATTTAAATCCACTCAGTATGTTTCTAACTCCCTTCCACCAACATTGACTAAGTCATGTGTCCATTTTTTGTAGTCCTGCAGCCTACATTGGCTCATTTAAGAACAGGACCTAAACTCTTAGGAAAGAAGGTCTCCCACGCTTCCATCTCTCAGGCAGAAAACGTCGTTTTGTCCAACTGTTTTTCTTTTTTCTTTGCTTTCTGCTTCTATATAATATGACTCACACCTTGTTAGGGTTCAATGATGCCCCGCCCCTAATATATTGAAGTTCTAGGCCTCAGTTCCTCCTAAAGTGACCTCTTTAGGAAATCTAATCAATTCAGATATCATGAGTTAAGTAAGATGAGCTCATACTTTTGTAGGATGGGCCCTTAATTGGATATGATTACTATTCTTATAAAACGGGGGAAATGTGGACACGGGCATGCACACGGAGAGAATATCATATAAGAATGAAAGCAGAGATCAGGGAGATACTTCTACAAGCAAAAAATGACAAAATTTGTCAAGCAAACCACAGGAAGGTAGGTGAGATGCGTGAAACAATTCTCTCTCACAACCTTCAGGAGGAAGCAACTCTGCCACTATCTTGCTCTCCCACCCCACCCTCCCTAATTCGAGATAGTACATTTCTATTGTGTAAGCCACCTAGTTTTATTGTTAAGGCAACACTAGAAAACGAATTCAGGCTTGAATAAGGGAGAGGACGTGACCTCAACTTTTATGGGTTCTACACAACAAATTCACCAGAGAACCTACGGAGGGATGGTGTGTTATTCAATGCCTGGCATTCACAGCTAGCAGAACACAACACAGAGATATGTATCTCTATGTATCTACTCTTCCCATGAACACAGCTCAAACCTGAAAAAAAGAGATGTCCACGGATTATGAGTGTATCTTGGGAAGAAAGGTAACCGCATCCAAATACCAGGCAAGTTTGTGAGCTGGGGATGGGCACTACTTCAGTGGGCAAAAAGCAAAGAGAAGCGGAATTACTTTAGATTAAAAAAAAGAAGGAATTGAAAGCCTATCAAATCCTATTTCTCCATGTAAGTGTAACAGATTTTAAAAAGTTATGTTTATATTTAGTTATTCTTTTACTATTTATTTTTTTTACCATTTATTGTTTATTTATTTTTTGCTACTTATTTACCACTTTCTATTGCTATGTATTTATTTTCCTTCTCGTACTATCTGTAGTTCCAGAAATACTCACCAAGAAAAAGGATTAGAACAATTAAAATACAAAATGGGGTAACAATGTGAATACTTACTGAGCCTAAAACAGCAAAGAAGAGCAAATCACAGTGTTTAAAAGTTGGCAAATATCAGAAACACCGCAAGAGAGCACAATATAAATATGTTTTATTATGTAGCGCCTCACGTACTTCTATAATATTTTCATTCTTCCACTTTTGGCTGTTTATTTTTCAATCAGCTCTTCATCTGACAGCAATTTTTAAACACCATAGAAAAAAATTTAAGTTAGTTAAAACTTTTTCTGGTGGCATTAAACATTTTTTTTTTAATTGTTGAAATTTAGAGTGGTTTCTCTCAGTTTTACAACGTATAATTGGAAATGTCCTTTGGTGCTAAGACTGTTGTAAAATTTAAAGAAATCTCTATCACTTTCTTTTAGAGACAAGACATAAGGTCTGAGGACACTCCACATTTTCTTGTTCAGTAACTCATCTTTACTGTCCATGCCCTCTCCAGAGAGTCCTATTATGAGTCCCGTATTATGAAAAACCAAACTGTTTTCCTTCAATAAAATCATTTCTCCTCCTGACAAGCCATTGTGAAAATGTTCAGAACTAAGAGAAGTCAGATAATTCATTACAACAAAGCTGCTGCAAACCATTTTTGCATCCACTTGTCTGTAAAAATTGTGGGGTTCTAAATTATTTCTTATATGTCCCTTCATTTTGTGTGTGTGTCCTGTTTTCGAGGGTTCTGGTTTTTTTAAATCTTTATTCCTTCTGTTGTCATTTTTATTATCCATACTTCCTTAGAAATTTTAACTCTTTTTCTTATCCTCATGATTTCAACCATCAGATTTTTGGTTTTGTTTCCTTTTTTGGTTTCTACTTTAATATATGAATTTTATTCAATACATAAAGTCTGTTATGACTAAAAATTCTGGAAGAGCATATAAAGTTTTGGGGAGGATTTTAATGTCAAGTTGGTTACAGTGAAAGCTATTTTTTTAATAAACAAACATTTTTTATATTTATTTTTGACAGGGAAGAGAGGGAGGAGACAGAGGGTCCCACGTGGGCTCTGCACTGACAACAGTGAGCCCAGTGTGAGACTCAAACTCATGAACTGTGAGATTATGACCCGAGTCGAAGTCAGACACTTAACTGACTGAGGCACCTAGATGCCCCCTATAGTGAGAGCTATTTTTCCCCAGAATCTCCTTCTCTGTCTGGTTCAGGATTGGACAACGCCACAAGGGAAGGTAGGCAAAATTTGAGAGGCATAAATGAACTATCAGTCATTATTATCTGAGGTCATCATCGTTCAGAGTCTGTGAAAGACAGATATAGAGGTATAGGCAGGTTCTACTTCGTCATCACTCTTCCAGATGCCAAGCCCAGCTCTCTTTACATGTGGTCCTGTTGAGCAACCTCAAAACCACCACCTGATACTTAACTGTGAACTTAGAACAGTGGTGGTCACAAAGAACTAAAAATCTTTCCATCAGCCTTAAGAATCTCACTATAGGAACTCTGTGTGCCTCATTTTCAGATTTGTTCACTTGTGCCAAGACTGGTGGGTAACATTTTTCTGATCTTTTAATTTTCATTTTTGGACCTTTATTTCACCAGTATCTGCAATAGTTAAGCAAGTTGTAATTCCTGTCATAAATTCTATATTCCTCAATATGCATAGTGGTTCTTCTTCCCTGATTAAATCACTACTGACATACGAAATTAACCAGAAATTATCACACAAGAGTAGGTCAGGTGTATTTCAAAATTACTGCTCCAGGAGTGCCTCGGTGGGTTATTTGGGTGAACATTTGACTCGTGATTTTGGTTCAGGTCATGATCTCACAGGTTCATGGGGTCTAGCCCCATGTTGTTTTTGTAATCAGATCCCTTTTATCCTACATACCTTGATTTATTGATAAATATGTGTAAAAGTGTTGCCCTTGACACACCTTTGACAGAGCAAAGAGTCCTGGGTTAATGCCGTGCTATTTTATTAGGATGCTATTTTCAGATGCTATTTTATCAGGAAATTTCGTAATTCTTCAGAATGAAATGCACCACATGTGCTAAGATGAAATCCACAAGTAGGGATGCATAAAGCATGCTGCTCTACATATAGGAAGACGCACTAGACACTTTTGTAGTATTGTTACTGGTTTGTATTCTATAAGTAGCAAAATACTAATAGATTCTATCTCACAGGATTCTCAGTAATAAAGAGGGGAAAAGTCTGGTATGTTTCTATATATGTAATTGGAGTGTATGCATTCTTGATAAGAGAGAATGACTGTTAGCTAGCTCAATGGAATCTGATTCTTCTTTTTATAGTTTGATATAGCTATTCATTGGAAGAATTTTACACAGAATTTCTGGCTTCATATGTTTCGAACATTATTTCCCTTTCTTTGCCCATATGTTTTTGGGACATGTGCAATAGAATGCTTTTGTGTCCCTATGCTGCCTCTGGTCCTACACCTTTTAGCCATGAAGCTGCATGAATCAGCATACCAGGCATTAGGAATATTGTTCGAAGCTGTTCCAACACTGGCAAGACAACTGATTGCTTGGGTAGGTAAGGAAGTGACTGTCAACCACTAGATATATGCCGTAAAGCCAAAGGTAAACTATTCTCAACTCAACAACTATCTGCAAATGCTCTTAATGCTTAATAATGACCTTCAGTGCTATTGTATATTTATAGTATATCTTACTGTGTATAGTTGATTTTATGATTTCATATGTTTAGTACTTCATTGCATTGATTCTTTTTTGTTTTGTTTTAGGCCTCCTGTACCTGCAGTAAGGGAAAATCAAGTTTTATTATTATTCCTATGCTAATGCAATAAAATTTTCCCAGCCCACTCTTTACCAAGGGTGCCATTCTTTAAGAATCCAGACTTCATGTAGTTTTCTGTTCTTGCTTCTCACATCCTATGGATGCCTGGCCTCCTCTCCCATTCTCGGGTCTTGCTAAGACTCTGGTTACCAGGACCAACCACCATAACACCTGTCGCTACCACTGTGGCAGCCAATTAAGTGTCATTTTTAAACTGGCAGCTATGATTACTAGTTCCTTCTAGCTTCTGACACCTGGGCATTTTTCTTTCTTTTCAGTGAGTCCAGTAATATATTGAAAAGTATTCACAATCATTATTTTTTCCAGCCAACATTTTTATGAGGTTGTACTAAAGCATTTCAGGGTACCCAGGCTGCTGTACTTTTAGAACCAAGAGCCCATGAACCTCAGTTTAAACATGTCCACATGAACACTAATTTTCTGGATATACATAGTGCTCTGTGAGATGTTACACCAGAATGACATCTGGGAAATTAATGCTCTCCAGAGTACTGTGTACAAAATAGATATTCAACAAATGCAAACTGAAACATGTTTGTTGAAGATAATTAAGAGCAGTAAATTCAATGTGAGGGCCCAGGGTTAAGTACACTTTGGTGCATTTGGGTGAGTTCAAGATAGTACTTGAAAATATACCAGGAAAACATGCCCTGGGAATTACACATACAAAAGGTGAAGAAAATAATGATCTAGAACTGATGCCCCAAATTAGCCAAGTGTATGTTCACACTATAAGTCATTTCTTTCTGGCGGCAAAGAACTACTACCAAGTTTCATATCAAACAGGAACAGTGACTCCAACAACTCCATGTGTTACTGATTTTGGAAGAAAGGGACTTGTGCTCCGAGATTTCAGAATAGAAAATGTCAGCTGCATAAACACTGTCACTCAGAATTTTACTGTAAGACCCAAGCATCTCTAAAAGTGTCCTCCTCCTTTTGCAAAACAAAGATAACTTGGTTTTAATCTCACAAGGCTATGTTGTAATAGACAAACCAAAATGATCAAATTCAGGCAATGCAGTACAAATGACTGTTGATTAGGATTTTTAAAATTGTTGTTTGTTGGGCTGAGATGAGAATATATACGTTCTTTTGAGGCAGTACATCATAAGACTGAAACAGGTTCTAATGTATTTGCTTTTGAGATAATCATATTCTTGGTCCACTTTTGTTTTACAAAATGTTACTGAATGCTTTACTTTAATTTATTTATCCATTAAGTAAAAGTATAAATTTTTATCACCCAAGATAAAGAATAAACACAAAAAAATCATCAAAATAATTTTAACAGATTCTTTTTTGTTTTCTCAAAAAGGCTCCACATCCAACATGAAGCTTGGACTCATGACCCTGAGATAGAGAATCACATTTTGTACCAATGGAGCCAGTCAGGTGCTCCTAAAACAATTTTTAAAAATATCAACATGTCATGTATTACTGATGTACAACATTCAAGTCTCTCAAAATTGACAGTTGAGGGTTTTTTTTATTAAAATGCAAATTGATTTAGAAATCGAAAAATGAGAAGACCCCTCTAAAATGGGAAAAAGACATAAATAGGTATTACACACACACACACACACACACACACACACACACACACACACAGATACAGGAAAAACCAGAAAATATATGTAGACATACTGAATATTTTTAGGATCACAATAATTCAAATTTAAAGCTCAGTGAGACACTATTTCTTACTCAGTAGAATGATTAAAATAAAACTCAATAACACCAAATATTAGAGTAACAGCTAGAACAATGACACATTCTTGGTGGCAATGTAAAATGGTACAATCACTTTACAGAAATGTTTGTAGTTTCTTATGAGGTTAAACAGAGATCATCCAGAAATTCCAAACTTATGTAATAATCCAAAATAATGAAAACATACCTACACAGAGTTTCATAAAAATATTCTAACAGGTTTATGCATAATAAACTAAAAAAATGGTAACAGTCCAAATGTCCATCAATAAGTGAACAGAAAGAAATTTTGTTATTTTCATACAAGGGAATGTTATCCAGAACAAAATATGGAATGCGGATACATTCAATACTACAGCTGAATCTTACAAGAAATATTGAAGTGAGCAACAGAAGCTGGATTTAAGAGAATACTTTTAAATGCCATTTATATAAAGTTCTGTAACAGTTAAGATTGACCTGTGCTGTTGGAATATATAAAGGGGCTGCTTCTGGAAGGAGGATTGCATGGAAAGTGCTAGGAGTAATTGTTCTGGGATGGTGGAAACGTCCTGTATCTTTGGGTGATGTTTCCATGGGTGTATGTGACTGTGAAAAATGAACACTCTACAGTAAAAAAAATGTGAATTTTATTGTATGTAAATTACACTATCATTTAAAAAAAATGGGCTACTTTCAGCAATTCAGAGTTCTTCACCACTGGAAGTCTTCAAGAGAAAACCAAGAGACATACACTAAACAAGTGGGCTACCTGCATTGCTTTGTAACTTTCAAGTACATTGGCATTATTTAGATGGCTGGTTAAATACAGGGTCAAACTATGCCACCCCCAGAGATGCACTGAATAGGAATAGGATAAGACCCAGGTATCATCCCTCTTACTGGCAAATACTTCAGGAAATTCTGAAAAAGACAGATGGATCACCGACTCCCAGGCCCCGGAAGGGATAGTTGGGAATAACTTCCATTCACAATTTTTAATATCCCTAATTCTCACTTTTAACAGGAAAATAATAATGAGAAGTGTGGATTGATGTATTCTATAGAAGGGCTCATGTCAGTGTATTTGTGTGAAAATATATTAAACAAGCGTATCTTGTTATTTTCAATCCAGGCAATTTAAAACTTCTTGTCTTCTCCATGCTTATTTATTTCATATATTTGTCACAGTAATATAATCTTAACTCTCTTAAAAATGAAGGAGGAATGTCAGTTTTTTAGGGAAAAAAAAGTGAGCAATCCTGTAGTTTCTCTGAAGGTACGCATTCTTAAGTTCATTTAAAAATGAGCGGCTTCTACTAGACACATATCCATTTTAATATTCGTCAGGCTCTGTATTATTATTTCATGTTAGTTACTCAAATTTTGGTAGTATTCCCACGTAAGCACAAAGGCAAAAGAAATGATTGAGGTTAAAAATGATTTTTAGGGGTATTACCCTTGCTCCTTGTGGACCTTACTACTAACTGTTTTGTATACATAATTCCAGAAATACAGAGGAGCAGGAGGTTAACTACCAGGCTGGGAACTTGAGCTGGGTCTTGAAGAAGTGTTAAATGATGTCATCTGGATAAAGGAGAAAGGCATTCCCAGTATGGAAAGAACATGCAAAAAGGTGTAAGGGAAGGAAGGCGTCAATACTGCAAGTACAGATTTGGTGTGTTGGAAGAAGGTATGTTTTGGGGAGTGAAGATGAAGGAACACTAAAGGATTTTCAGCAGTAAAACAGTATGATGAAATTTTGATGTGTAATAAATCCCACTCTTGTGGCACTGTGAAGAATAGATTAGAAGGAACGTGGCAGAAATGAGACAGGAGGCAGAGACAGTTTATAGTTCAAGTGACAAATGATAAGGAGCTAAGTAAAAGCAGTCTCCTGGAGGTTGCATAGGAGGAAAAAAACTGCAAAGATTTTGAAGAGATTGAATATGAATAGTGAAGGATATGAAGGAATCCAAAATCATGCCTGCAGACAGAATGAACAGCAAGGTTCTGAAAGGAAACACAACAGCTGGTTTGGTGGGCACAGATGGGGCAGAAAAGAAAGAGGACTGGTTTTAAACATACTGCATTTGAGACCGTGTTACCACAGCCATTCAAGTCCAGAGAGCTGTAAGAAACTGAGAGAAGAATTTAGGAGGGAAGTCCCTACAATCAATATAATATTGTTTCTGGGAAAGGTATTCTAATTTCCAAAGAATAACAAGTAAGCTGTGCTTTAATATAAGGAGAAGAGCAGCCTTGCCCAGGAAAGGAGGCTGAATTATTTTGCTACGTTTATGGTAATTACATTCCCTCTTAGTTGAATACTCACATTTAGAAAGCTAATAGGATTTCTACAAGGGTGAGACCTCAGCAAATGAAAATGCAGTTTGCGTTACTACATTAATCCCGATAAATCACAACCAACAGACTGAGAGAAAACAAAAATGAAAATAAAGAAGCTGAAGAACTTAAAGGTCACTTTTTTCAAAGGCCAGATAAAAGCAATCAAGTTCAAGATTGTGCAATAGTAGCGATTAAATGGAAAAAAAAAAAAAAAAAACGAAAAGAAAACTCAGCAAGCAAGGTCTCAATATAAAGGATAGTCACCAGCTGTGATTTTCCCCCACACAAAATACATTCTTTGGTGACACAGACTTGTGAAATAAAAATCAATGAAATAAGAATTCATGTATTTCTGCTATATGAAGTTTATCACTTGTATCTTGAAAATAGTATTTACATTCCCCCCAAAAATCTTCTTTAAATAATCTCCACTGACTTTTCCTTCTATCCCATGTATTTCTTAATAAATATTCTTTTTTATCCCTATGAGAAAAAGCAGTGTTTCAAGGATATTAAAATTAAACACTTCTCCTGTTTGATTCTTGGGAGAATCATATTTGAACCAAAGTTCTTTAGGGTACTGAGTTTAACAATTCATTTTCATGACCAAAGTGGTAAGACTGAAAAAAAAAAAAATTGGTGTGATAGGAATTTAATTTTGAATGAAATGCAGAGTAATACTGTCTTTTTAAAGCTTAGTATAAGCAAACTTCACACTATACTATTTGGTTTAGTTTATATCTTTCCCAAATCTGTTATTTCCAAAGAAACACTTGGTGACAGAGCAACAGTTAAACCTTATGCAAAATGTACAGTCTACTATAAACACGAAGAAAAAATAATAGGCAGAAGTTACTGAAAAGTCACAGATCCTTGGCTTTGTGGCTTCAGTTTCAGAATGATCCATTAACTGCAATTTCACTATTAATGTTTTTGGAATGTCATGATTTAAAAAAAAAAAAACAATTAGGGGCGCCTGGGTGGCGCAGTCGGTTAAGCGTCCGACTTCAGCCAGGTCACGATCTCGCGGTCCGTGAGTTCGAGCCCCTCGTCAGGCTCTGGGCTGATGGCTCGGAGCCTGGAGCCTGTTTCCGATTCTGTGTCTCCCTCTCTCTCTGACCCTCCCCCGTTCATGCTCTGTCTCTCTCTGTCCCAAAAATAAATAAAAAACGTTGAAAATAAAAGGTTACTCTTTAAAAAAAAAAAAAAAAAACAATTAAATAAGTATCACTTTTTTTTTCCAAGTAAAAGATGGTAATGTTTAAACCTCAGTGTTTGGTAATGAGTTATTGTCTTCAGTTTAAGAGCACTTCAGTTAAAGAAACTGTTTTCTTTCCAATGATGATAATAAAATGTCATCTATTAAAGGAACCATGCTTTGCAAGTCACTGAAGGAGAAAAAAAAAAATGGATGAATGATAAGCCTTGGAGTTCAGAAGTTTGGAAAAACAAAACAAAACAAAAAACTGCTGACAAACTTAACCACAGTGGTTCCAGTAATGCTGATAGAAAATGTCATTAACACCTACTGTAACTGCACAGTCAGGGACCTTACTAAATAATATAGGGCGATGCAATCCTTAAGATTTGCAGTCATTTCAGAATTGCATCTGAAAATAAGCTTTAGAATTTTAAAATAGGACAAAAGGAGATATTGACAGTAAACCATTTTGTGAGAACTATTAATGCTGTATCATTAAAAAACAGTAAAAACAATTTTGGGCCCCAGTCTCCTTTGATGTGCAGGTGTATTTGGTAACAGCATTATGTGATTGATTTTTACGTGTGTGAACAAGGATTCAGTGTTGCTCACATAGGAAATAATGGAACTTGAGCCTGCCTGCTAATTTTGGCTCTCTGAAAGCAGAAGATGGATACTAAGGATAGCAATGTGAAGAAATATTCTGCAGAAACCAAAGTAAGGAGAGGAAAATCACTCCTTGTCTTAGCTAATCTATTTCCTAGCTTGCTAAATAACTGAGAATGTCTTGAGCCACCATTTTCTCTGGTGCTACAACACCACAATTTTCACTTCACCAAGGTGTAGGCAATTTGCTAGTAAGTGGGGATTATAATGGCCATAGGCACTCTCAAGTTTTCCACGATCTTAAATTGGTGGAATATTCCTTTGGGGATAAAACACAGCCTATAGTTTTCAGCTTTCTGAACTTAAAGAGTTGACAGTTCTGTTTTAGTCAGAGTAATGCTCACGAGCTATTCTAAAATACAATCCCAACTCTTAGTGGCTCAGTACAATATAGGTTTATTTTTCACTCACACCGTAACCCAATGAACATTAGTGACTCTCCTTGATATACCCAAAGTGTAGCTGTTCTGTCATCCTGGGGAACTCTGATTCCAACCACAATAATGGAAGGAAGGGATGGAGGGGGAGAGGGAGAGAGAGAAAGAGAGAGAGAGAGAAGAGAAAACACCTACATGAATGGTAGAACATGGGGTTTCGCAGGGCTGAAAGTGGCATTTACAATTGTTCAGCATAATATCCATTGACTAGACTATCCAGAGCAGTCACATGGCCCTGGTCTAAATACAAGGGAGGCCAGTAAATACAGCCTTCTTGTGTTTCAAGAAAAATGAAAATGGCTTGCAAAACATATAGCATGGTTTCTACCACTTTTTTAAAAAGTAAAACTCAATATAAATCCCTTTAGCCTAAGTGTTTTTAATGCTATAGGAGACATCTGAAGAATTTATACAGTTGGATATCAATGTAAATACTAAGTATGTGCTGAGAGTCTAAATTCTCATCGCATAGACATCACTCTTCCAAATGAACCTAGCCAAAGCAAGGCAGAAATAAGTGCCACCAAACTGGTGACAGATAGAAAAGGTGGTAAGGTGTATCTGCAAAGAAGTGACATGAATATAGGTAATGTGAACTCTAAAAATTTATCTTCATATTTTCTTTCTCTAGTATGTCATTTATCTTTGATTGTTAGACTGATTAAAACAGTTTCTTGGCGGGAAGAAACTGGCAGGTTGACAGCTTATCATTTTTAGTATGTAGTGAACATGACCATTCTCCCTCATCATTTTCTTCGCTCTTTAATTTTCTGTTGTTCTTATTTTTATTTTTGTCCCCAAATTACTATTGTTTTATCTTTTATAACTATTTTGTCTGATGCAATATGAACCCCCCAAAATGGTCCCATTAAATTTATTCACATAATCTGAGCTTCTTTTATTTGATATTCTTTTCTAGCCCTTGGGCAACATATTGAATGGTGCTGACTGAAACCAGCTCTTCAAAATCCCTTTACCATTGTATCAATGGGCATGAATAATTCACTAGTGATTTGGGAGAATGACTCCCCTTTGCCTCTTAAACTGGGTAAAATAAAAGGTCAGCAATCATTTGATACTACAAAAAAAAAACAGGTAACACAATGTTTGAAGATCATGAATTTTTTTTCTCAAAGACTCAAATCACTAGCATCAGAAATTAAATCTTTTTCATATGAACTTGAATATTCCTGATAGCAGATGACGACCAAGACATGGGCCTCAAGTCAGAGACATCTCCATGCATTCTGAACAACAATCTCCCTCAGATTATGAAATAAAAGGGAATTAGAATCTTCAACATATCAACCAACGTTTGTCAAACCTATCACCTGCTATTTAAACCTAAATTAAAAATCATAATGCTTGGGAAAGTAGTGAAACATTGAGGCACCAGAGATAGAATGCTGTTATCTGGTCCAGCATGTAAAGATCTTAGAAGTTGTTACTTCAGTACTCCCAACAAGAAAAATAAGCTGAACAAACTGAAAACCAACAACTTGTCTTAGATCCATCAGAGAAAAGAGGTCACAGGGCACATCACTACCCCCAGAATTAGGCAAACATGCAGATGGAGAGAGAGAATAAGTCACTGGAGTGGAACACTAGGAGCAGAAACCACCACAGGAGCCAATACCAGGTTAGGGAAACCTAAACTATAATTAAGTACTGGAGGCTTTGGGTGGACAAGCTTGAGAATTGAACTCCAGGGGGTAGACTCCAGCCTTAGGGAAACCCCCACACTTTTGTGATTTTACCTCTAGGAGACCCACCATTTTCTCACATTGAACATCAGGGGAAAATCTTTTGTGATTTTGGCAGGTGGAGGAAAAAAGAAGCCATTTGCCATATTCCTGCAGCATTCTGACCTTCTTACCGAAGCCTGCTCTCAAAAAACACATTTTATTAGAGCCTAAGATACTGGGGTTTTACTGGCACCTAACTCATCCAGGGGAAGGGAAATGGCCAACAGTAGCCCCTTTCTAGTTTTGCATGTGGAGGGAAAGATGTAACTGTAGCCAACTCTAGTCTTCCTGTCTCATCTGTGGAAGTAGGGAGATGTCAGGAAGCATTTGGGAAAAGTCAAAGCTCTGGGTCACTGACTCACTTAAAAACTGATACCTTATCGTCAGATGATAGAATGTCTTAGTTTAGCTACTGTAACAAAAATACCACAGACTGAACAGCTTATAACAACCGAAATTTATTTCTCATAGTTGTAGAGACTAGGAAGTCCAAGATAAAGGTGTTGGCAGATTGGCTGTCTAATGAAGGTCCACTTCCTGGTTCACAGATGGCTGTCTTTTGTATTCTCACATGGGTGAAGGGGTGAGAGAACTCTGTGGAATCCCTGTTAATAAGAGCGCTAATATTCACAACGATTCCACCCTCAAGATCTAATCGCTTCCCAAAGACCTCACCTCCTAATAACATCATGTTGAGGATTATAATTTCAACATATAAATTTGGGGGGACACAAACATTCAGTTCATAATTGGACTATAGAACACCTTCTCTTTTTTCTCCAATATTACCACATCAGTAGGGCTCCTGTATAATAATAATGGGATGCTATTGAGAGAATCATTCATCTCAGACCTTATTTGAGAAGAAGTCTCTAAGGAAACTCAAAGGCAGCAGGGGAGACACACAGACTCATACTTTCTAGTTTTGCTACTTTCCACATCAAAACTAGACTCGTACGTGGAAGAAATGTTAGATTATTTTTCTACGAAAAGCCCTAGTAAAATAAAAAGACAAAGATAGATGAAAAGTCAGGTGACAGAGAAAGATACAGCATGACAATAATAATAAAAAAAAGCTGGAGTAGGTATATTAATTTGATACAAAGCAGATTGCAGAGCCAGGAAATTATCAGGGATAAAGAGGGGCACTACTTCAAGATTAAAAAGGACAATCCTCCAATAAGTCATAATAATCGTTAATGTGTATGTACCTACGAACAAATTATCAAAATATGTATGCAAAAACTGATAAAGCTTCAGGGAGAAATAGATTAATCTACTATCATAGTTGGAAACTTCAATACTCCTTTATCGGTAACTAATGTGACAAGTTGGTGTCCTATCTAGAAACTGTAACCAACTCTTCCTGAAACGAAGGGAATTTTAAATCAAAACACTAAATAACAAAGTGTAACAGCAAAGTGTTTTAATTGTGCTATAATCAAGTACTAATGGAAACTAAAAAGATAATGATGTCATGACATATTAAATTTTTCTCCCAACAAATATTTTTTGTTTGCTTCATTTTTATAATCTAGGCTTCTACCTTGGCTTAGAAATTAGAAAATACTTTAAGAGAAAGAAATGTGCAAAGAAATTGTGCAGTTTACATTTTAATAATGTTTTAAAATGTCCTTTCCCAACCATCTCTCCAGGTTCTGGAGGAGAAAGAAACTGGTATATGAGACATACAACACTTAATAAATACATGCTCTAGAAGTGATTCCAAATATTTTTCTGAAATTACTGTATCACAATATCAACCTATAATCCAAAATATTTTAATCAATTTTCACGTATGAATGTGAGTCTTGTCTACTTTATTGACATTATTGCCCTTTAGGAAATGCAATAAAAAATACTAAGCTCTTGTAAATCCAATACAGAAAAAGACAAGAGGCATGAGAAAAAGAAATGACAATGTAATGTGAATCTACCTGAAGCGAAAAACTTTTAAGAGATAATAGAAAAATGTTCTGCAATGAAAAAGGATTTTTTTAATTCCACTGAAAAGTCAGACTTAGAGAAATATAGAGACAACTTAGTTTTGAATCCTCCTTAATGCTTGTGGAAATAATACAGAGTGATATGAGAATGAAAAAAATATAGTGTATTTTGAACCAAACTAGGAGAGAAAACCTTCCAACTCTTAATGATGTATAAAGACTACAAAAGCCACACAAACAGCCAGTTCACAAATTTTCTTGACCTCCATCATAGTGCTGAAGACTTAAGAGGATTCAGCTAGCCCAAAATAGGGGACAAGAGACTGCAGCTTGTGATAAGACATGATTACTGGCTTACTGGGTAAAGAAAGAGCCGGGCCAGTAAGAAGTGTTCAGCTAGGTGATTGGAAAATTAGTGGAAATTGAGCATTCTCTGGTGAGAGATAGTGAGTTACTTGGGAAAGAAAACTAGGTCAAGTTCACATCCTGTTATAGGCTTTTTCTCTACCAACCTCATCTAGAATTCACAGAAAATTTGGTAGAGTACTAGAGAAGTCTCTCTTATGGTACAGAGCTGATGTACGGGAAGAGAAATCATATATTTTTTTTTCTGGTCACAATGGAATGAAAATAAAATCAATATCAGCTAGAGATATGAGAAATTGCCGAACATTTCAAAATTAAGCAACACAGTTTTTAAAAACCCATTGGCTTAAAGGAAATTAAAACATTTTCAAATGAATAAGAAGCATTATAAAGCATATCAAAATGGGTGAGATATAGCAAAACATAGGCCTTAGCAGGAAATATATAGCATTTAATGTTGATGTTACAAAATATAAAAACTTCTCAAATCAATAATCTAAATTTCCATCCCAATAAAAACAGTAAACATCCTGTAAAAGCAGTAAAACAATAAAGTCAAGGCAAAAACTTGATCTTTGAAAAAATCGATTCAAATGATAAACATTTAAATGAATGAAGAAAAAAATATATATATATATACACATACACACATACACATGCCTGGTACAGTAATTAAAGTAACCTGACATTGGGGACACACAAATGGAATTGAACAGAAAGTTCATGAAGACTCATACAAACATGTCCAACTTATTTTTGGCAAAGAAGTACAAGCATACACATGCAAAAAATAAACCTTAACACACATCCTGCAACTAACATAAAATTTAACTCAAAATTGATCCGTGACCCAAATAAAAATGCAAAAGTATAAAATTTCTTGAAAAAAAAAGTATGAGAAAATAGGGATGACTTTGGGTTCGGTGATGAGATGTTACATAAAATGTCAAGGGCAAAATTTGTGAAAGAAAAAAGTAATTTGAATTTTATTAAATTCAAAAACGTTGCTTTGCAAATGACCCTATTAAGAGAAAGAAAAGAGAAATGCCAAGATGGGAGAAAATATTTGCAGATCACATATCTGATCAATAACATATACCCGGAAAATGAAAACTCTCAAACCTAGGAGTATGAAAATAAATACTCTAATTATAAGTGGCCAAAAAATCGGAACAGATCTCTCTCCAGAGAAGATATGCAAATGGTAGAAAAGCACATGACAACACACTCAACATAATTTCTAACTAGGGGAAAGCAAATGAAAACCACAAGCTATCATTATAAGGACTGAAATGAAAAACTGGCGATATCAAGCACAGGTGAGGATGTGGAACAATAAAAGAAGTATTCACTGGTATTGTGAATATAAAAAGATAGAGGCGCTTCGCAGACAGATTGGCAGTTTCTTATAAAGTTAAAACCTAGACTTACGATCTGACCCAGCAAACATAATCCTAGATATTGATTCAACTGGTGAAAATTTATGTCCGCTCAAAAACATACATGCACAAGTGTATAGCAACTTTTTTCATAATTACCAAAAACTGAAAGCAACCCACATGACCTTCAACAGGTGAATGGATAAACTGTGGTACATTCATACCATTGTACTCCAAATGAAGGAGGTATGAATCCACACAACACCATGGGTGAACTTTAAATGCTTATTTCTAAGGGAAAAAAAAAATCTGAGAAGGCTATAGTATGCAGTATGATAGTATGGGAAATTAGTTGAAAATTAGTACCTTTCATTTTATTACAAAATTTGATATTTAAAATTTGATATTTAAAATTTTGATATTGAAATCAAAGATATTTTTGATGGTTTTAAAAGACATTTCTGCAGTAATTTTTTTAATTTTAATTTTTATCTTTTTATTTTTAGAGAGAGAGAGAGCGAGAGAACGAGCATGCGTGAGCAAAGAGGGGAACAGGGAGAGAGAATCCCAAGCAGGCTCCATGCTCAGCATAGAGCCCAAAGCAGGACTCTGTCCCGCTACACTGGAATCATGACCTGAGCCGAAATCAAAAGTTGGACGCTCAACCAACTGACCCACCCAGGTGGCCCTGTAGTAATGTTTTTTTAGACTCCCAAACGAAGTGTCAGAGTTGAGGGAATTGCTTGATTTCACTGTGTGCTTTTATTTTGGACCTTTAGAAATAAAGATTGATTCCTGCATTTTTATAAAAGCACTTTGGGTTATGGAAATTTTCTTGATGGAAAGCAGGTTAAACAGTAGAAGTTTCTATGACTTTGAAAACATGCAGAGTGAAGAGATGGTGATCTATTTCTCCATTTTTTTAAATATTGACTTTTTCCCCTTTGGACTGATACAATAATTATGATTTGGCTGGAATAAAGTAATTACAGTTTGTGCACTGGCCTTTAAAGACTTATACAACAGCATGGACATTATTTAACTGGAATTCATAAAACGTTGGGATGGTCTTACAACAAAACACAGCATCATACCGTGAGGCTACAACTTTTCCTCTTTATTTTGACTTGCGAAAATAGAGATGGCAGAAATAATCCTAGACATTATAAATTTGCCATTCTTTTTTTAAAATTTTTTAATGTTTTTTAATTTTTATTTATTTTTAATTTTTTAATGTTTATTTATTTATTTTTAAATTTTATTTTTTTATTTTTTAAAATTTACATCCAAATTAGTTAGCAAATAGTGCAACAATGATTTCAGGAGTAGATTCCTTAGTGCCCCTCACCCATTTAGCCCATCCCAAATGTTTATTTTTGAGAGAGAGAGACAATGCATGAACGGGGAAGGGGCAAAGAAAGAGGGAGACAAGAACCTGAAGCAGGCTCCAGGCTCCAAGGTGTCAGCACAGAGCTTGAGGTGGGGCTCAAACTCATGAACTGTGAGATCATGACCTGAGCCGAAGTCGGTGGCTTAGCTAACTGAGCCACCCAGGGCCCCGTGTTTATTTATTTTTGAGAGAGATAGAGAGAAAGAGTGCAAGCGAGGTAGGGGTCCAGAGGGAGAGAAGCAGGCTCCAGGCTCTGAGCAGTCAGCACAGAGCTCGATGTGGGGCTCGAACTCACAAACTGTAAGATCATGATCTGAGCCAAATTCGGACACTGAACCTATTGAGCCACCCAAGGGCCCCCTGATTCTTCCTTTATGAAAACAAACCTAGCTCTTCCACAGACCTCTCTCCTCAGGAGAGAGTTTGCTACAGTCAAGTAATGGCCATTAATCCCCACCCACCACGGCTTTGCCCATTTCTTCCCTACATATGATTTCACATACTTCTGTTCTTAAATTTATTATATTCATGTACTCAAATTACTTATCGAGAATCTATTTGTAAGCACTGGGCAAGACATTGGAAATAAAACATTTAACTCAACAAACATGGTTCTTCCTAAGTGTGGTAAGTTTATGTCCTTCAAAAAGATACGTTAAGCATAGGAAGAGGATCAATAGATGAATCAATCAAAAGGCTACAGTATATAATACAATGGAACGTTATTTAGCTAAAAAAAACCCAGTAAATTCAGACACATGCTACAACATGGATGAGACCTAAACGCATTACGCTAAGTGAAATGCGCCAGTCACAAGAGGGCAAATACTGTATGATTCCTTCCCTATGAACAACCTAGATTAGTCACATTTATAGACAAAAAGTTGAATGGTTGTTGTTGGGGGCCAGGGAAAGAAAAGTTATTGTTTAGTGGGTACAGAGTTCAGTTATGCAAGATAAAAAAAAAAAAAGTTCTCAAGATGGATGGTTGCATGGCGTAGCACAGCTATGTGAATGTACCCAATGTCACTGCACTACACATTTATAAATGGTTCCAATGATCGATTACTGCCACCGCACATCTCTGACAATTTTTTCTTTTCTTTTCTCTGCTTTTCCTCTCTTTTGCCACTTCTACTTGCAGGCCTTTATGCCATGAATCTTAACTGTATGTTAATTCTAAACTATAGAATTAGCATTTTAGGTAAAGCCTTTTTTCTTCTATAGGCATTATTTCTTTGCCATTAAATGTCTATTTTTGAGACTATCTCTGCTGCCAAAGATGTGTTTCGATCTATGTAGGATCCAATCTAAAGGTTACCCCTATACAGCCAATAATGCTCTTTATTTTATTTTTCTGAACTTTGACCATTTAGTGTACTGATGTCAATGTATTTATGCACTCAAAAAGTTTTTTCAGGTGTTCACATAGTACTATACCTGGGATTCATGGTGCTCGTCATTTAACATCATACATGTACTGAATACCTTATGTGTGCTTCTATTATTTATAATTTAGAGACAATTTTTATCAGAACAAATGAAATATAAAATTGTGGCCAAGGGCAATTTTTGTTGATGAGTAAGAAATTAAGAAAAATTGGTTGGTTTCAAGATTTTTTCCTTCCTATAAACATTAGTATACCAAAAATAAAGAACCAGAAAGGCACTCGCCTATCAAATATATAAACATATTTTCAATAATTAACATGATTTAATATTAGTACAAAAAGAGAGCAACGGAATGAATAGCTTTATGACACTAGTATAACACAAAATTTTAACATGCGATAAAGAAGATATAATTCACTTAGAAAAGAGTGATGTATTAAAAATATTACATTTGGGAAACTATTACACTTTTCCGGGGGGAAGGGTCAATTCACACTCTCTACTTTGCAACATGCCAACATATATACTAGAAGAAATTAAAGAGTAATGCAGCAAACAAAATGTAGAGGAAAATAAAGGAAAAATGACTTTTGTTTTCGGTTAGTAGAGGATTTTTTGAGATTGGCACACTTGTAAAGAACTCATAAAACTAAAAAATCCTGACAACACGTACAACTTTAGCCTTGACTACTTGGATGCTTACAGAAATTCACTGAAATCTAGCAAGTAATTAAATACAGGTCTTTATGTGGCTAGATCATGTGAATAGAGCAGAAAACCGCGGGCGTGTAGTAAATGAAGACCGAAAGAGAAATAATCTGTGACTACTTAGCAGTTTTATTTTAGCTACTTAGCAGTTTTATTTTAAAGTTCTCAAAAATTAAAAAACAAAAAAGAAAACATTTCCACACATGAGAGCTGAGTGTGCCTCAAAGTTACATCACAGAAAATGTGCAAATAATTTTTATGCGGTTGCTGGCAGTCATAGGCACTTCAAAGTAGGTTCTTTAATACTTTACCTGTCATTCTTGAGCAATCTATTTTGAGCTAAAAACTAAACTCTGAGCATATAAGGCATTGATTGGAAAATACAGCAATTAGGACAAGTATACGGGGGAGAGGAAAGAACTGACCCACTTCCAGACAGCAGAATCTTTACTCATAACTTGAATTTGCTACATGCAGAGTTTGGTCAAAAGGCTACATGCTTTTTCAAGGCTGAAGTCCAAGCTGCTTTACAGAACATAATACAAAGCAACATTTCGATGCAAGATTCACTTGAATACTCAGTACCCACCTTCTAAAACAGCATTTTCCAAACTGTAGGTCAAGAAATATTAGTGGATTAGGAAATCTAAAAATGGTGCCGTTCAAACAGCATTTAAAAAAAATAGAAGAATAAAGAGAATATAGAGAAGACAGGCTATATTTTAATGTATTACCCATAGAAAGAGCATTTACTATTTAAGAAAATTTAACAATCTTTTTTTTATGGGCGATCCATTTAGATATAATCTATCTAATTCTATACACACTTGTGCACACCCCTGCATATCTCTGCTACGCCTCCAGCATGAAATGCATTTCCTGTTGTGGATCAGTCAAAATATTGTGAAATCCGTTGTCAGAGAACACCCGCTATCCTAGACCCATAGATCTTAACTTGACCAAGGAGGGAAGTACTGTGTGCATGCGTGGGGTGTGTATATTTGTGTGTGACCATGTGAAAGTGCATAGGGGCAGATATGGGAAAATCAACATCTACATCATATGGTCAGCTAGGCGGGAGTCTGGTGAGGACAGACTATATATACTATACTACATTTAGAGGACCTCTTGGTTCTGCTACTTATTTGGAATAAATGTTCTACTTGTATAGATCATCATGTTTCAACTGTAAATTGCTTACAGCAAGTTCTAACATTTTAAATATTCTATCACAGGGGTGGCCTGAGTGGCTCAGTTGGTTAAGTGTCCGACTTTGGCTCAGGTCATGATCTCGTGGTTCATGAGTTCAAGTGCAGTGCCGGGCAGTACAGAGCCTGGAGCCTGCTTCAAATTCCCTCCCTGCCCCTCCCCACTCATGTTCTGTCTCTCTCTCTCTCTCTCTCAAAAATAAATAAACATTAAAAAATTTACAAGAATTCTATCATAGACACAGGATCTGCAATAAGATACTTAATGATCATGTTCCATTGTGGCCCTCCTATTGTCACTTCATGGTAGTAGGGCACAGTCCTACAATGTTCTCTCCACTTTTACATCCTTTTATCTAAGCAGGCCAAAATGCATCCTTACCTCAGTTTTGTAAAGTACTGTGGAGATTAGTTGTTTATCACTTACTGTCATTTGGGCCATATACCTTTCCCCATCATAATAAAACATTGCTATCAATAGTTGAGCATTTCCTTTCCACAAGATATTGCATTAAAGTTTCAAATCTAGGGGCACCTGGGGGGCTCGGTTGGTTAAGCATCTGATTTTAGCTCAGGTCATGATCCCACGGTTTGTGACTTTGAACCGTGTGTTGGGCTCTGTACTGACAGCTGGAGCCTGAAGCCTGCTTTGGATCCTGTCTGTCTGTCTCTCTCTGCCCCTCCCCGACTCACTCGTAAAGTTTCAAATCTAAAGTCACTCCTAATTTTTTAAAATCTCCACTGTAGACAATTTATCCTTATTTTATAAATGTAAAATCTAATTTCATTTTCTTTTTAATTTTTTTTAACGTTTATTTATTTTTGAGACAGAGAGAGACAGAGCATGAACGGGGGAGGGTCAGAGAGAGGGAGACACAGAATCTGAAATAGGCACCAGGCTCTGAGCTGTCAGCACAGAGCCCGACGCGGGGCTCGAACTCACAGACGGTGAGATCATGACCTGAGCCGAAGTTGGCCGCTTAACCGACTGAGCCACCCAGGCGTCCCTCATTTTCTTTTTATAAGAACTCAAGAGCTGCCTATAAGCACCCAAATTTTGAGATGAGATTAAGTGATGAGACTAAAGTCAGCAAACAGATTCGCCAAAACGGGATTCAAACCTCAGTCCCTGGGTCCTGGCCTCCCTGATTTCTACTCTTCCACATGACATCGTAATCAAAGTTACTTCTCCTCAATTAGGGCATAAAACTTTTTCTTCCATGTGACAATTCATGCAGGTCAATTCAGGCAGGGAAAAGCAAGCTGTTTTGCTAAACAAGCAGCCGGTGTGGTACTAACTCCAAGAAGTCAAATAAAGATGAAGTAAAAAAAAAAAAAAAAAAAGAGCAACTAGTCAGGATTTGGGGGAGAAAAGTAGGACAAGCATATTGCATAGCTCCAGGACTACGGAATTTATGCATCTGGATTTGTATACCATAAAATCATCTGAGATGACTCTGAAGAGGAGATTCTCCCAGAACCACTCATGGGTCTATACTAAGCCCTCTAAAGGAGACAAGAATGGGGTTCCTGGGATTGCTTCACTGATTTGTTCATATCCAAATGGTATGAACACTAAGTCTAGAAACTAACATTTGTATTATGCTTATGAATTCCTGGACACTGTTCTAAGAAGACATTATGTTTACTTATCTGAATATACATAAACTTAAAATTCCTCTTGGCACAGTATCAACTCTATCACCGTTTTATAGATGGGGCTGTTGAGATACATAGAGTTTTATGCAACTTGGCCAAAGTCACACAAATATGCAATGTGGAGACAGACTCTCCTTATCCAAAATCCTGCCACAGCTTGATCACAGTCAACAATAAGCACATCAACCCTCCATTAAGGTGAGAGACTGTATGTCACTTTGAGCGTGGGGAAGCAGAGGCAGAGGCCCTTCTTCTGTGAAGGAAGTCGAAATAAGATGTTTAACCTCGGCCAAAACTGGCAAGGCACAGTCCTTTCAACTGGGGAGAAATGGAGGAAATCAGAGGAAGAAACGGTTTTCATTATATACCAAAATGTCACACATAGCGTGTAAGAATGAATTCGAGCAAGAAACACTAACACTCTCCCAATCTGCTGAATACCTCACATACGGTCCAAATTCAATAAATCCACATGTTTAATAGTCTTTCAAATTTTAATTTTGCTCGAACAAAATTCAAGCCTCATAAACTTTGATTGGCTTCATTTGCCAGTGGGCTTACCTACATACACAAGGAGGCCACTGGTCACATCAGAGTAGTAATCAGCTATTACCTTGCAAGCCTCTAACGAGAACAGTGAGGTCGGAGTATAGACAATGAGAGAAGCCCCGTTTAGAACTAACCATTTGCTGGGATAGATGTAACTTTGCCCAGACGGTGGCAGAGTTGGGAGTTTCCAAATATTTTTTCAAAAGGCCAGGCTGAAGACAAAACTGCATGATTACGCATTTAATGTAATGTCATGTGGAGGTGTTCAAAGAGTTTATTCTGGTTTTTTTTTTCCTATGTCACATAAGTAAAATATGCCACTCTGCAAAATGAATGAACTGCCAGCCACCTGAGCCACAGAACTACTGACTGGAGTGTTTAGAATTCAAGCTAAATAATTTTTTCAATGCAATGGACTTAAGTGGAAATGTAAATTGCTCAGAAACATAGGAAAAATGTTTCATCTCACCCAAAATGAAAAAACACAAATAAGGACATAAGCCTACTTATCAAGATAATAAAACTTTTATTAATTTTTTTATTAAAAAAATTTTTTAATGTTTATTTATTTTTGAGAGAGAGAGAGAGAGAGAGAGAGCGAGCGAGCGAGCCAGAGGGCAAGAAGGGGAGGGGCAGAGAGAGAGGGAGACACAGAATCCGAAGCAGGCTCCAGGCTCCGAGCTGTCAGCACAGAGCCTGACGCGGGGTTTGAACTCATGAACTTCGAGGTCACGACCTTAGCTGAAGTCAGACACTTAACCGACTGAGCCACCCAGGCGCCCCAAGATAATAAAACTTTTAAAGATGTTAGTAAATTATTTAATGATGGAAGTTCATTAAGCTACATAATTTGATATACTATAGGTTAGACTTTTTATCGTATCATTTTCATTTCTTTGTAAAAAAAAAATGAACAAAAACCAGTGACATTATGTATTAGATTCCTTCAAGATCTCCATACCCTGTAACAATCCCAAATTTTAGAAGATCACATGCCATTGCACATGAAAGCTAATATATTATGGCCAGAAAATACCAATGTATTCAGTCAGTGTCATGACAATCTATAGAAAATCTAAACAAAAAAATATTTATCACTTTATTGGTACACATTATTTTTTTAAGTTACCATCTCAATTGATGCTCAGAAACTACTGGATAAAACTCAGCATTTATTACAGATGGCTAAAAAAATCCTGAAACCTAAATGGAAAATTTTCCAAGGAAGACATACAGATGGCCATGATGCACATGAGAAGATGTTCAGCATCACCACTTATCAGGGAAATGCAAGTCAAAATCACAATACCACCTCACAACTGTCAGAATGGCTAGTATCAAAAAGACAAAAAATAATATGTTTGTGGAGTTGTCAAGAAAAGAGAACCCTTGGGTACTGCTGATTCCAATGTAAATTGGTGTAAACACCAATTTAATATGGAAATAGTATGGTGGCTCCTCAAAAAATTAAATAAGAAAATAAAATCCATTATTTTCAAAAGATATATGCCCCCCTATGTCCACTGCAGTATTATTCACAATAGCTAAGATGTGGAAGCAACCTAAGTGTCCATGGATAGATAAATGGATAAAAAAGATGTGAGATACATACATATGTAAAATACACACACACACACACACACACACACACACACACACACACTAATACCACTAAGCCATGAAAAAGAATAAAATCTTGACATTTGTAACAACATGAGCTGACAGAGAGGCTATTATGGTACGCGAAATGTCAGAGAAGGACAAATACTGACTGGTTTTAATTATAAACACCTACAAAACACCTAAACAAACGAAACCAAGAAGACTCACAAATACAGAGAACAAACCGGTGATTGCCAGAGGGGAGGGGCAAAAGAGGAATGGACAAAGCAGGCAAAGAGGATTAATAAATTCAGATTTTCAGATAGAATATATGTAAATCATAGGGATGAAAAGTATAACTTAGAGAATATAATCAATAATATCGTAATAACTTTGTATGGTGACAAACGGTAACTTTATTGCGGTGATCAATTCACGGTGTATATAAAAGTTGAGTGACTATGACTATGTTGTACACCTGAAATTACTATAATATTATGGGTCAACTATAATTTTTAAAAAACAGTATATGAATAAGGGGAAAAATGCTGTATTTTCCTGGGGGCAGGGGGAACACCTGGAAATAGAAATATGGTCTTAGAAAAAAAATGGTTTTTTGTGTGTGTGAAGCCAAGAGCAAAAATCATATTTAATGATGAAACAATAGAGATGTGTGCTAGATACTGCTAATTGTCTCCTTGTTCATTTGCCGCTTCCTTTTACTGATAGGACCCATAGAAGTTTAGTTTGTTACACGGAAAAAGCAAAGAGGCAACTAAACTAGCATCATATACGATTACAGAACTTAATAATCAACAGAGTAAACCCGAGCACCATTAAATTACTCTAAGAATTATTACTAGGAAAACTTTCAGATTATAATTAAAACTATTATGAGAACTTTTACAAGCATAGAATGCAGCGGTTACTAACAAGACTTTGTACCAGAATCTATATACTTCTTACAGGTCAATCACTGTAACTGAAAAAAGCAATCAATAGGCAAATAGAATGAAATGATTAGGAAACTATAGCTATCTAAATGAAGACCCAAGTAAAATTTCATTTAGGGAGACAAAGTTGAATAGATTAAAAGGTTGAATAATGTTAATATATCAATTATCACAGATTAAACAGAGATTCATCATCATTTAAATCCAAATTCCAGGGGCGCCTGGGTGGCTCAGTCGGTTAAGCCTCCGACTTCAGCTCAGGTCACGATCTCACGGTCCGTGAGTTCGAGCCCCGCATCGGGCTCTGGGCTGATGGCTCAGAGCCTGGAGCCTGCTTCGGATTCTGTGTCTCCCTCTCTCTCTGCCCCTCCCCCGTTCATGCTCTGTCTCTCTCTGTCTCAAAAATAAATAAACGTTAAAAAAAAAAATTAAAAAAAATCCAAATTCCATCAATTAAAATTTGAATCAATTTTTTAAATAAAAAGTATTCCTAAATTAATATGGAACAATAATTGTGAAAAATCTCCTAGAGAATTGTGCTAAGAGAAGAAATAAAGTAAGTATTTCTCTAACAAATATTAAATTGCAACAACCCCATGGTACTGAGAAAAGAATAGATTGGAAAAACAGAAGAATCAAAAAGTAGATGAAAGTAAAGCCTCATAAAATGTGGAATAATTTTATATATATTAAATATGGTATTCCAAATCTGTTTGAAGGACACCACTGAGGAGTATGATTATTTCTTAGTGATACCTAAAAGTATACTACATATTAAGGCTAACAACTCTTTATCTGCCCCTCATGTAGAAAACATCCTTTCCTGATTTATCACTTACATTTTAAATTAAATGAAGTGTTTTTGATGTACAACTTTTAAGGACTGCTTTCTAGTCTAATCTATTGCTCTTTATCCTGAATCCCACTTTTGCTTTTTCTTTGAGAGTAATTCATACAGGAACCTTTAATTTTGTTCAGATATATTGAGTCAACTTGTCATTTCCTTCCTTCCTTTCTTTCTGTATTTCCTTGTTTCTTTGAGAATCTAGTTGCAGAAGCATTCGAAGTTGTTATGGAAAATAATATAATGATACATTGAAACATTCACTTAAAGAAAAGGTGGGAAAGCAGTATTCATTCTGGAAGGCTAGAATCCAGTTTTTTGTTTTGTTTTGTTTTGTTTTTATGCTTTTTTGCTTGTTTGTTTGTTTTTTAAAGGAAGGTAAGACTCTTTAAGCTTAATTCTGGCAGTAAACATTGAACGTTCTGCCCTATCTGCTACCTTTCTGGCCCTAAAAAGCATCCCTACTTCTTTACACTTCATTACTTTTCTGTACCAAATTTTTCCCCCTAAAAAGTGAATATATCACTTTTTCTTCTGTACCCTGACCCTATACATCTCTGCTAGTTCTTACACCTCAGAATATGAACTCATCTATCTCTCATTGTAAAACAAATAAGCCAACAACAGAAACATTTTCTCCCATAGTCCAATCATTCTCCCCCTGCAACTGACATCCCCTTTTCTCTGATCCCCTTTCGAAGCTTATCTTCTTGAGAAAACCACTTAGTTCAGTAATTTTAAATTTGAATTACCAACAGGATCATCCAGGAAAGTTGTATGTGTGTTTCAATATTCTTATTTCTATCCTCCAGCCCAATCACTGAATCAGGATTTTTCCATGGGTCTAGAAATCTACAGGCACAATGACACATGGATAGCATTAATTTTGCAGACAATAGAGGAATCACTAAGAAACTTGGAAAGTAATAGAGATTTCTTCAAAGTAGGATCTTAGCAGACTGTGTAGGGTTTACCAGGGCAAAAGAGGGCAGCAAACGCACTTTTAAGAATGGTTCTCCAGCTTCAGTACACATCTGAATCACTGGGAGAGCTTGGGACATCTTGAAAGCTATAAAGGGTTTCGGCTGTTTTGAGAAATCACAGCAGAGTCAAGATTGTTAGAATGGAAAAGTTGAAGGATAAGTACGTCGCAAAATAAAAATTTGCATAATGAAAAACAGGTCATGTCTTACAAAGTAAAATGGGCAGTGTTTAAAAATATAGAATTTGCTTACACTAAGAGCAATGAGGAAATAATAAAAGTTTTAAGCAGTAAGCTGACGTTTGAAAATATCACTTTACCTACATTGTGATGAAAAAAAGGAAGACAAAGTTATTATTTGAGAAACGTAATTAAGAGGTAAGAAAATCTGAGGTAGGACAATAAGAGCAAGAAATCAAAGCCTGAGTAGCTTAGAGAGATCTATTAGAGAAAAATCAACAGGATTCAGTAACTGATTTTACTGCCAGTTGGAAATTCAGTAACTTCCAACATGACAAGAGACTGTAGGTAGCTTCACAGTCAACCAGGATGCTCTCCTAGAAACATCAGGTAATTAAATGTCTATGCCACTCATGCCCAGGTAATGAATGACAATAGATCAAAATGTAGCCATTCCTGTATTTTTGCCTATTTCTAATATGATTTAATACAGCAAAAAGTTAATTATGTATAGAAGTCTATTCTTAGATGATGTCTAAAACAAGGGTGTAAAACATATCATCAGGTAAATCTATGATTCTTGAACATATTTAGATCCCCTGAGAATCTTTATGAACATCATGATTTCTTCCTATATACGTGGGTAAAGTTCCATGTCCAATCTCAAGGAATTCACAACATCCTTGATATGTATCTGTGTAAAATTCCTTCCATGTAACACCAGCTCCTTATCAATAATCACTGAACCAAGATTACAGATTTAGAATATCAATAAATATCCAGTGAGTGAGTTTAAAGGACATAAGCAAATAAAAATTGGTAAAAATTTCAAACTTTTGACCCTGTGATTTGGGGTAATTATACCTGAATTTGGCATACAATGTGGTGAGGACTAATTTATATGTTGGTAACATCTCTTTTTTGAACTTTAGTTGCTCTAAAAAATGAAACTTACCACCTCTTGTCCCTAATAATGGTACTATAAGAGAAACTCTATCCCTTAGAAGGAATGTAAGATGCTCAACTGGGTCATTCACAAAAAGCTGAAGAAACTAATTATCAAGATATTTTGAGAATAGACCAGATGGACCTTGGTTGGATTCATAGGGCAGCATCATTCTCCTTGAACTACCCTGCCTTCTGCATTATCATTTAACACTTAGTTGTTTGTTGGACACATGCTAGAACAGGAAGCCATAAATATTCAGTACTGCCTCATGTCCAAATTGAAAAATGCTTTCTCTTCATGGTTCAAGAGTACAAAAGAACACTTCAATATAAGGATCATTTTTCTGCCTTTTTAAAATGCCTCCCTAATCTTGTTCCATTAATTGCTACTACAGCCAAGAGTACTTATTAAATAAGCAATACATTTTCACTCCCTCCTGAAGCTAAAATGGAGTTGCAAAATGTTTTCTATATAGCCCTTGGGAAAATCTAATTGACCCAGTCAGAACTATTAGTCATATTGTTGGCAAACAGGTTGTTAACTGCCCTCAAAATTGCTAAGCTAGATACAACTTCCTTAAGGTTGACATAAAAAAAAGTTTATCATTTCCATCTTTGCGAAAGTTAAATGACTTCACCAAGCTTCTTCCCATTTCCCCCTTAATAGAACTTGAAAACAAATTTAACGTTTAACGGGACTGTAAAATTAAATTAAAGTAAAGGAAAAATCGCCTAAATGTGAAGCATATTTCCCATCAAATCTAATGCCTTTTAACACCACCTTCTAGACCATTTGCATTGCAGTCTAGAAAAGAAATTGAAAGGTTACATATAAAAGATAACTTCTGGTTCAATGACTTATCAACCAGTATGTCAAGTCTATTAAAATAATTTGTCAACAAAATAAATCCTGTTTTTTTGCTTTTACTCCTCCTGACAAAACAGGTTGATGTGAAAAACTGTACAAAAAAGTACCCACTTGGTAAAGTCACTGTTAACAGAGGCAAGTAACATTGAACAGTTCTACAAGTTTTGTGAAAAATCTGGATTCAAGCATAAAAAGGGACAAAAATGGTGGGAACACTACCCTGGAAAACCAGATCAAAGATCTACTAGTATTATTCAGGTCCCAACCAAGAGATTAGGAAGAACTGAGAGAAGGGGAGAAAAGTTGTTCTCTAATCGTGGTCTGAAAGTATACATTGCATAATCTCTATCCCTTTAAATTATTTAAAATGTGTTTTATGGCCTAGAACATGGTCTATCTTGGTGAACATTCCATATGCACCTGAGAAGAATGAGCAGTCTACTATTTTTAATGAAGTCTTCCATACCTATCATTTATATTCATTGATTGATGGTGTTGTTGAGTTTAACTATGTCCCTACTGATACTCTGCTTTCTGGATCTGTCAATTACTTACTTATAAGGTGGTGCAAGCTGAAGTTTCCAAATACAATAATAAATTCATCTATCTCATCTTACAGTTCTATCAACTTTTGTCTTGTATTTTGACTCTGTTGCTAGGTATATTGGTATTAACAACTGTATCTTTTTGGAAAATTGACTCATTTATCAGTATGTAATGTCTTTCTTTACTCTTGATAATTTTCTTTGCTCTAAAATTTGCTATGTGTAAATTATTTTTAAGTTTATTTATTTATTTTGAGAGAGAGCACACAAGCAGAGAAGGGGAGACAGAGGAGAGAGAATCCTAAGCAGATTCCAGGCTGTCAGGGCAGAGCCTAATGTGGAGCTTGATCTCATGAACACTGAGATCATGATCTGTGCCAAAAACAAGAGTCAGACGCCCAAATGACTGAGCCATCCAGGTGCCCCTGCTCTCTATAATATAGCTATTCCAGTTTTCTTTTGATTAGTGTTAGCAATGGTAAATCTTTCTCCATTCTTTTAGTTTTAATCTACATCTGTCTTTATACTGAAAGTGGGTTTCTTGTGAAAAACAAAGAGTTGGGTCTTAGTTTTAATCCACTCTGAAAATCTGTCTTATAATTGGCGTTTGAAGTAATGATTGAAATGTCTGGATTCATATCTATCATATTTGTTATTGTATTTTATTTATCATGTTGTTCTTTTATAATCTTTTTTCTTTGACTCTTTTCTGCCTTTTCTGTCTTTTTTTTAATGTTTATGTATTTTTGAGAGAGTGCGCACTAGAGAGAGCGTGCACAGGAAGGGGAGGGGCAGAGAGGGAGGGAGTCACAGAATCCGAAGGAGGGTCCAGACTGGGAGCTGTCAGCCCAGAGTCCAACATGGGGCCCAAACCCACAAAGCATGAGATCATGACACTGAACTTACTGAGCCACCAAGGTGCCCCTGCCTTTTCTGGTTTCCGCTGAGCATTTCAAGTGATTACATTTTCTCTCCTTGACAAAACTGAAAAAATGATTTTTTTCAGTTTTGTTAACTGCTTTCCTAGAATTTGCAATACACATTTACAACTAATCTGAATCCACTTTCAAAGAACATCAAATGACTCCACAGGTAATGCAAGTGACTTAAAATAACAACATATTCCAAATCCCTCCCTCCCTTCCTTTGTGTCATTGCAATCTTTCCTTCAAATTATAAATAAGCTCTCATAATCAAATACATTATTGCTGTTATTAAACTTTTATCTGTTAGATTAAAAATAAATATTTTTATTTCACCTTCACATTTTCCTTCTCTTTTAGGAACTTCTTTAAACATTTCTTGCAAGGCAGAAATGGCAACAAATTTACTGGCAACAAATCCCCACATTTCTGTTTGTCTTTACTTCTTTTTTAGTATTAAAGTATAATTTGCAAGACAAGATTTCATGTTGCTGTTTTTCCCCAACACTAAAAATTTCATTCTATTCTCTTCTTCGTTGTGTGGTTTACTGAGGAAAAGTGCTACATAATTCTTGTTGTTCTATTGATAATGTGTTTATTCTATCTTATTTCCAGTTTTTAAAGAATATTTATTTATTTTGAGAGAGAGAAAGTGTACTTGGGGGAGCAACAGAAAGAGATGGGGAGAGAGAATCCCAAGCAGGTTCCATACTCAGTGTGGAGCCCGATGTGGGGCTCAATCCTGATCCCACAAACAGTAAAATCAGGACCTGAGCCAAAATCAAGAATTGGATGTCCGAACAATGCACCACTCAAGTTTTTAAATTTCTCATTGATCTTCTGCATTTTGAGTATATGTTTAGGTTTAGTTTGGTGGTTTTGTTTTTGCCATTTATCCTGCTTGGTGTTTTATACACATCTAAATCTTTGGTCTGGTGTCTTTCATTTTGGGAAATTCTCAATCATTATTTCTTCAAATGTATTTTTTTTCTATTTCTTTTTCCATCTGGTATTCTATTTATACATGTTGCACCTTTTATAGTTGTCCTACAATTCTTGAACATTCTGGGTTTGTTTTTTCAGTCTCTCTTCTCTTTACTTTTTTGTTTTGGAAGTTTCAGTGGACATATTCTCAAGATTACATATTTTTTCCTCAGCCATGTCCAGTCTACGAGGTCATCAAAGGCATTCTTCATTTTTGTTACACTGTTTTTGATCTCCAAAATTTTCAAAATTTATTTCAGACAATTCTCTGCTCACATTGGCAGTTAATTCCAATATCTCTGTCATATCTGGGTCTAGTTCACTTTATTTGTCTCTACAAACTATTGTTTGCCTTTTAGTATGCCTTGTATATTTTGGTTGGAAGTAAAACATTATGTACTCAGTAAAAAGAACTGAAGTAAATAGGTTTTTAGTGGTGTGCTAGTAAGGGGTGTGTGGGAGGGAAGCATTCTATAGCCCCATGATTAAAACTGAGTCATTGTGTGAGCCTGTGTCCCTGGGCTGTGATGTTTAATTCATAATGCATATGACTAGAACGGGTTGGAGTTTGTTATTTCTCTTCCCCAGGTTGGTTAGGCTCTGGTAAATAAATTTCTCTTGAACGCAGGCCTTGTTTAGAAGGACAGACTATTTCATGTATTTCAAAACAGTTACTCTTCCCCTCTCCATGCCAGAAGCAGAAGGAAATTTTTTTCTTTTTTTTTCCTTTTTTTTTTTTTTTTTGGTCTTCACTGTAAAAAACCCTGACAAGCCTCAGGAAGTGAAACTCACAAATAAGTGGTGGTCCCTGTATGACTGGGCCCCCTTAGAGGTTTTAACTCTCAGTCGTGCACAGACTGAGTCTTCAGCAATTGGGCAAAAATCGTTTAAGGTTGTCCTGCCTTAGTACCGGTCCCCATGTAGGTTTCTGTTGATAGGTTTCTGCTCCTGTAAATTTTGATTCTTGTGCTCCCATCCATCTCTTAAATTTTGACAACTGAAATTTGCCTGGTGACCTGATGTCTCTGACAGACCTAAGAAGCACTTCTGATTTTCAGTTTGTTCGTGAAAAACAAAACACAAACAACCCCCCATAACAGCTTTTTACCTGTTGTTACAAGTCAGTGACAACCTGCAAGTTCCTTATTAGCTGAGCTACAAGCTGGAAGGAGCTCAATTTTTTATTAACAAAAAACTCCTATTATTAATGTGCTAAGCATTTTAACAATGAATATTGTTTTGAATTATTTGAATTATTTTTTGCATTATTTGAATAATTATTTGAATTATCTGTTTACATTTTGTTGAAATGATCATTTTTTCTCCTTTGATCTATTAATATGGTAACTTACGCTGAGTAATTTTAAACGATTAAATCACTCCTATATTCGTAAGATAAATCCTGCTTGGTCATGATATACTTGGATTTCAAATACTAACAATTCATTAAGGAACCTTTTGTCTATATTCATGAGAAATTTTGGTCCTCATTTTTTTTTTTTTAATAACGTTGTCATGTTGTGGTGGACTCAAACAAGAAGGGCAGTAATCTCCTTATTTTTGCGTAAGATTGGCGTTATTTCTTTTTTTCTTCTTTTTTAGATTCATGTTATTTCTTATTTATATGTATTTTGGAAGAGGAATTGGTAACAAGTTTCATTTCTTTCATTGAACCAGGACTATTCAGATTGTAGCAGCTTCTTGTGTTAATTTTGCAAGTCGTATTCTTCAATGAAGTTTTTTCATTTTATCTAAGGTGTCATGTTTGTTATAAATTCTTAGGTGCAATCTATTGTTACCCTTTCAATCTCTGTAGAATCTGTGGTGATAAATCCTTTTGTATGCCTGTTATTGGTAGCTTCCCTTTTCTTATTTTCATATTCAATCTAGCTACACAGTTATCAATTTCATTAGTTTTTTTGCCTTTGGTAAAAATTGCCTGGTAGCTTTTTGTTGCTGGTGATGATTTCTGCACCTACTTATTACTCCTACCGACCTTAGGTGTACATTGCTTTGTCTTTATAGCTTTTAAGATGGAGGCTTAGGTCACCGGTTTCCTCTCTTCTTTTCTAACATAAGTTCCATGTTTCCCACTAAGGACCACTTAGGTTGTATCTCTTATTATTTAATTGATGAATGAATTACTTAAATTTCAGTCATTATTGGTAACTTTAATTGCTACTTATTGCCAGTGATTTTTAGTTTAATTCCACTGTGTGCTCAGAAAATGTGCTCTGCATGATTTTTATCAATTTGTATGGATGAATACTTGTCTTTACAGCCTAATGTATACTTATCATCATACTTTTAGTTTTGGTTTACCTAGTTGTTTCTAACTTTAAAGTTAATTTACATTAAATATTTTATTAAGTCTGCCACCAACCCTAGGATATAGCTACAGAATATATCATTGCTACTTTATGAATAAAAAAACCTAAGACCCCATGCCATAAAGAAGGTCACATAAACTTGCAAGAAAAATGCTGTCGCACTGGCATCTCATCCAGATTGTAATTTTGCCTCCACTTGGTGTGATTTCTGAAATATCCTATCAAATTCTCGTTGTCTTAGTGCTAAATTAGCATATGGTAATTAGCAACATCTTTACATACAAAAAAATCCTTTTAGCTATCAAGGTATCTCAATCTTCTTACCAATAAAAACTATTTTACAAATCCAGGATCATCTGCTGTTGAGACTCGACATGTCTTCAATTATACCTACATGAAGCATTTAGTACTCCGGTACTCACATATATACACCTTGAAATCCAAGTTGCTATTCTAAGCCCAGCTTTAGCAACAAGAAAGAAATCCATTATCAAAAAGAAGAAAGAGGAAAGAGGAGAGAAGAAAGAAGAAAGTAGGAGAAGAAAATCCATTATCAGGAAGTGAAGAAAATGTTGTACAATATTATTTAATGGCCCGGAGAAACTGCTTCAGCAGTGACAAGTGGAAATAATTCTAGGATGGATAGGAGTCAAACAGTTGACATTCTAAGAGGGACAGAACTTGAATTTACCCTCTGTCTTTTATTACAACCTAGAACTAACCAAGCACCTGGCACACATAGGGAAGTAAAACACTTGTTGAAGCAACACCTGTCACCAATTCCCCTGTCTGGTAGCTAGCTATACTGTAGAATAACTTACTGAAAGGAAATTCTCACGTTCTTTTTGGGGGGAGAGGGACACAAGAAATACTTTATTAAACTACACATATGATCTCCACATTCCAGTCACGGTCTCACAAACATCATGTTCTCTTAAAAGGCAGAGTATATTGCCCAGAGATCACCATTCCAAAGAGAATAATCTTGGCCAAAGAGGTGAACACTCATAGAACAGTGGTGATTATGGGGAAAACTGGAAGATGTTAATAACATACGACAGCGGTAAGGAAATTACGGAGAGGTGGCTGGCCAGAACAACAGTTAATGAGCTTAGTTTTAAAAATATTAGTTTCCCTGTTTAGATACCTAAGCCTAAGAGAGGTATCAATAAGGATGAGACATTGGAGTTGTAGGTGGAATGAGGAATAATAGAGTTGCAACTATAGATTTCATGAATTGTTGCAAATGTGAGCAGATGAACTAGCATTAGGAACAGAGCATAGAGATACATAGATGTCACCATTCGCGATGAACTTGGTTTTCTGTCATTTGCTGCCTTAATATTGTTAATGTTTCAGGTAAATAGTCAAATAATAATCTTTGGAAATTTCCATTTCAAATGGCAAAAATAAAGTAAAATGACAGTTTTCTGAAAGCAGGAATATGAAAATAAAACCTGTAAATGAATCTAAGTCTTACTTTTTCTTATTCTTATACTTCTTCCCCTACGCATTCTATAATTGTTTCTGCAGCCTTAAGAGAATTGGTGGAAGAAGCAGTTTTCATAAACCTGAAAGATAAACGTCTTTTGTGACATCCAAATTGGACTCCGGTGCAATTCCCATGCCAAACAAATATGATCTACCTTTACTGGGGATTTTTTTATATGTGTGCCTAAGGCTATTCTATTTTTCATTTATAATTGTCACATTTTCCTGTGATCTATAAGCTTCCTATTTTCTAAAGTGTATACAACCCAAAGCTAGAGAAATGCTGACTTAACTGAAGATCTGTGGCTAAAATGTATAATTTTAGGAGGTTCAAGTAAGTAGGGAAGGAAAAACTCCAGCAAGAAGGACTCATACAGACAGTAGCTATTGTTAGATTCTCATTTGTGTCCGGCTGAAGAGCTGATTCACAATTGTCACTACAAATCAATGCCTGAAAAGAAGATACTGTAGTACATTTAACCAGTTATCTTACTATTCTGGGTTCGGTTAAATCTAAAACTCCACAACCTGATGAATCATTGAAAAATACACTTATGGACCAAAACTAGATACATAAAAGCGTAATATTCCTACTTTGTGACATGAGAGGAATTTCAAATATCCAGGTAACAGTTACTGAAAAGTTAATCACATTCATTTCAAATCTACATTATTTAAAGTCTCTACAAGTTATTTTTCTCAGAAGTGATTAGGTGTAGCAATATTTTTTTTTTTTTAATTTTTTTTTTCAACGTTTTTTATTTATTTTTGGGACAGAGAGAGACAGAGCATGAACGGGGGAGGGGCAGAGAGAGAGGGAGACACAGAATCGGAAACAGGCTCCAGGCTCCGAGCCATCAGCCCAGAGCCTGACTCGGGGCTCGAACTCACGGACCGCGAGATCGTGACCTGGCTGAAGTCGGACGCTTAACCGACTGCGCCATCCAGGCGCCCCAGGTGTAGCAATATTAAACTTTGCTCAAGTATAAATTCCCTAATGAAAATTCTGTGTCAGAACTCAGCCAGGCTACATAAAAATTCAGAAGATAGTAAAGCGATGATAGCATTATTGAAAAGCTATTCTGTATTTAAGTGACACTCACATTTTTGTGCTTCAAGAAAAATTTATTAATGAAGAATAAGATAACCAAGAATACTTTTGTAGAGACTCATTACTTTTGCCTCAAATTCCATTATACTAGCAACATAAATAATTCATATACTTAAGAAAAATAATGCATGGGGTGCCTGGGTGGCTCAGTCGGTTAAGTGTCCGACTTCGGCTTATGATCTTGTGGTCCGTGAGTTGGAGTGCCGCGTCGGGCTCTGTGCTGACAGCTCAGAGCCTGGAGCCTGTTTCAGATTCTGTGTCTCCCTCTCTCTCTGACCCTCCCCTGCTCACGCTCGGTCTCTCTCTCCCTCAAAAATAAACAAACATTAAATAAATAAATAAATAAATAAATAAATAAATAAATAAACAAATGTTAAAAAATCAAAAAAGGAAAAATACATATAGTTAAGAAACATATAACTGTAATTGACTATTCCCTGTTTCCACATCCCAATATCATCAGCCTCCTCATGACAATCACTATAAATACTGACAAATGAATGTAAACAAATATAGTCTGGCACTATCTATCCTTACAGTCACAGAAAAAGTAGAGAAAATCTGTCTTCTTGGTAGTTTCAAGGGAGTTTGGATTCTCAGCCTAAACAGATTTAGATTTGCATATCCACAAAGGTAAGTAGGATAAATCGGAGCAATTATTATAAAAATAATGAAACAATGAAGGCATGAATTTCTAATTTTGTAAATCGACATTTGCCATGGCTATCATTTTTATATATGCCCATAAAGTAAGTGGTCATTGTAAAAGTTTTGGAAAATGTAAAAATGTAAAGAAGACTATTCTACAATCACATGTGATTCCACTATTTAGAGATAATGTGTAACATTTCAAGATTTCCTTTCAGACATTTTGTAATTGGTACTATATTACATATATGATCTACTTTCTTTTTTGTCATGCCAGGAGTATGTGTTCATTTTCTTGTTAGTACAACTTGTCATTAATCTGTTTTATGAGAACAGTCACATAAAGCAAAAAAAAAAGCCATTTCTGCACAATTTCCAGATTTTTATTAGTCTGATTCTTTAAGTGAAAGGTCTTGCTTTCCTTGGTATAAAGTGGTTAAAGATCAGAAGTAAAGAGTGTGGAAGTCAGTCAACTGTGTTCATCTTCAGATGAACTGCTGAAACACAAAGTTGTTAAGCTCAGAATGTCGTGAAATGGAATCCGAGTACATTTCCAGGTTTTATTAATTTCAATCAATTCTATAATCTTTCATTAAATATTTAATCAATCTGATACAAATCCAAGGGATGAATAAACAGGAATTAGTTTTACTTTGGTAAAATAATAAATTCATAGGGAAAACACAGTACCTCAGGAGCTAAATGGACAAATGATTGGAACAGAGGTTAAGAGTATACCCATCAATACATAAATACAATGAATGTTCACTTGTACTTATCAAAGATATGAAAGTTACAGTAACTAAATGTAATTTTACCTATAATAAATTTTTTAAAGTTTTTAGAACAATAATGCCCAATAGTGGAGAACAATGTGGCAAATTTATATATACTTTTTTTCTGGGCCCTTAAAGAAATCAGACTTTCAGGCCAAGTTTTAAATGCAACCTATCAGCAGAAGAAGATCTAAACGTATAGAAGGTGTCCGGTATACATACATCCCAAGGATTGAGAATAGGTTATCAATGAGATAATATTTAACATTAATTTTTAAAATGGTAGAATGCTGTATGTAATCAAACTGAGATACTTCCCAAAGAAATCATGACAAAGAAATGAGAAATGTACAAGACAGAGAATTAGTCAACCATCTGCGTACCAGGATGTTGAAACACATGAAAACATTCTTCTTCCCCCGAATGTATCTTTCTGCTTAAGTTTCCACTGAAAACCCAATTCAACCTGGTATTTTGGACTGAGCCTGACCTTAAGATGGAGATATTTAAGCATAATAGCTGAGCTAAAATTTTAAGTCATTTTGTTTCTCATTTGTAATTACTAGGCTTCACTTTATGTGCTAGTTAGAAAATATGAATTCTCTTGGTTTCTCTGTGCCTTGTCTATTTGCCTCTTATCTGAATTTTTTCAACACTATGGCCTCCTGCTCACTTCCTACATTAATGCTTCTGAATCCCAATCTGGAATTTAGAGTCCTACCACTTGCTCTAATTCTCCTGCTATTAGATACCTTGTTTCTGTATTCTAAAAACAATTTGGAACCCTGATTTCCACTGCTTAGACTAAATACCTACACAGGTAGATATTGACACAACGTGACCCCAGGTATTATTGACACTTTGAGCCTGAATCACCCTGCACAATTAATTACAGTCCTATCTTAAAGTATAATCATTGGCACTTGAAAAATGCATGAATTCAAAAGTACCACAATCTGACTTCTTTGCTCTAATGCTTTTGAATGTAACTCTGACCATGTGATCCACTGCAAACCTGCTTATAAACTGAGTTCAGTTAACAAGAACAAAATTCAAGCTGTTTGTTCTGTAACTTTTATTTTATAAATGAAAATAAGAGAGTAACTTCACGTAATTCTTACTCATCTATATTCTATAGTTGTAATTTGTGCTTTATTGGAAATGGCTTTACCATCTCCTGACAACTCAATGGAGATACTCTACTCAGGAGACAGACTAATCATCCTTCGCAAATAGTTGAGAATAGATACGCCTTGGCTTCACGCTGGCACACATTCACATGATTTGGAAGGGATTCACTTAACTGAATTATCACTCAGAATATGTACAAGGAAAAAATCATATTGTTAGAAAGTACTTTTTTTTGCATTTATTTTATTAATTTTGAGAGAGAGTGAGGGAGCAAGCATGTGAGCAAGGGAGGGGCAGAGAGAGAGGGAGAGAGAGAATCCCAAGCAAGTTCTGTGCTGTCAGCACATAGCTCAAGGCAGAGCTCAATCGCAGGGACCGTGAGATCATGACCCGAGTTGAAACCAAGAATTGGCCACTTAACTGAGTGAGCCACCCAGGTGCCCCTGATAAAAAGTACTTTTAAAGCCTAGCTTACAGTGTCTGGTAGGTCACACTACAATCATAGAAAATAAAAACACTAACCAAATGTTGACGGTGAGTCAGCTTTGCAAAATGACACCCACCATATTGAGACATACAAAGAAAAGATAGTTTTAAAAGCAGTGTCTAATTCTGAGCTCATAAACCTGTACCTGCTTGTGGGAATGGGGTAAGGAAGAAAAAATATAAATCTTAGTATCAGTTAGTAAACTCAGTCCAACAGTCACCTATACAGGCCTTTAGGTTAATTGTTCTGTTCTTTTAAGTAAGATGTGCATTTTCACAAATTGTTTGCAAACCCCCTCAGATCATCTCTAAGAAGACATATGAATTGTTTTGGGGATATGTGATTGAACAATTTTGGTGGAAGAAAAGAGATTGAATCCCCAATATGACCTTTTCCTCTTCTGTGTTGCCTTTGATTTCTGTGTGAGTGCTACGATTGTCAGCTCATCTAGAAAATCTCCATCTTCCTATATCTCTCTCTCCCTGCCCTCTTTCCTTTCTCCCCCTATTTCTCTCTTCCTCTCTAACCCAGATTAGCTTTTAAGACAACTGCCTTGGTATAAAATCATGTTTAATGCACTCAAGTCTCAACACCATGTTCTCAGATGAAAGAGATATTTGCAACTCCTGTCCTTCGATGACTGGAAGTGAATGGGACAAAGTTTAGAAAATGGACAGCCTGATGTTCACCTAGAACCTCTTGATGTTACACTTCAATTTTTCCTTTAGAATGGATTCTACAACAGCATTGGAGACCAACCTGTGACATAAAATTAGTTCATCATAACTATTCTCTGAAAGAAGTTCAACACCAAAAGTACAGCTAAGAAGCAATGTTTTTATTGAAGGTTGTATCTTAACAAATAGCCCACATACATTAAAATTGCCTCAGATTCTCAACCTATGGAAAACATGATATTTTAAAGCATGGAGATAAATTTGATAATGAACACACTAATCAATTTCATCCAGCTACTTGCGGGGAGAGGGGAAAATGGGTGATGGGCATTGAGGAAGGCGCTTGTTGGGATGAGCACTGGGTATTGTATGAAAGCAATGAGTCATGGGAATCTACTCCCGAAGTCAAGAGCACACTGTATACACTGTATGTTAGCTACCTTGACAATAAATTATATTTTAAAAAATAAACAAAATAATTTTCTAATTTTACATGATTTCTCTCCTCTGATACATAGGTGCCCAGAAATTGAAGAAATTAATCTTTTTCTTTTCTGGCCATTTTTTGGTTTTAATTAAAATGTGATAACAAAGCTTTAATCAGAAATTGCACTAAACCTACCTGTGTTTTGTCTGCCTCAAGCAAAAATGTATAAATCATTCTTTAGGACACTCAAATGCCAAAGTCACTTTTTAATTCTCGAGAAAAAAATAAATAATCATGGAACTGGTCAATAAATAAGACCTGTACTTCCTGGATAAAAAAAGAGTTCAACATAATACTTACTTTGAGCAAGTTCTTCATAAAAGAATATATTTATTTTAAAATTTTCTCTAAGAGAAAATAAGAAATGGTACTGGAGATCTGATTCAAACTGGCAAAAAGTGTGGTGATGCACTCTGTCATGAAACATGGAAACTAAGCCATCCTTTACAGAATCTTTATAATGAATGAGTGACCCCAAGCGACAGTTTCAGAGACAGTGTCTCCAGAGATCAATACAAAATACAATCGGTAAGTATTAAAGAAAATTGTATCTGCCAGGGAAATAAGTCACAGAAAAAGTTAATCAAAGACTATTGTTGCTAGGCAGCAGGTTAGACTGAGGTCAGAAAATTTTGACTTCAACTTTCTGTCTGAGCTGCACCAGAAAGGGGAGATTTGCTCTCCTCCAAGGACCCAATTTTCAGGTACAACTCCATCAATTGCAGAGCATTCTTCAGGAGAGGGTGCTGAGATCTGTCTCTCATTGTGGTCTCTCTTTGTCTGACAGACACCCAGGGAAGCAGAACACAATGTATGCATTGGCAGTGCTTACCATTTTCTTGATGGCTTCTTGCTCCTACTTTGCGATTTCTCTGCTTTTCTTGGACTACTCGTCATCACTTAGGAAGCCATTTCTTTCTTATCTACCTCCACACCTCAAGTTGCTTACTTTCAATCATTTCTGTAAGGGAGATGTTATCTGTAATGCTTACTGTGTTGACTTTGTTCTCAAATAAACCTATATTCAATCAACTTTACCAACTGAAAGAGGCAAGGAAAAAAATAAAAAATGAACTATAGAGACCTCATCAAGATAAAAAGCTTCTGCACAGTGAAGGAAACAATCAGCAAAACTAAAAGGCAACCTACAGAATGGGAGAAGATATTTGCAAATGACATATCCGAAAAAGGGTTAATATCAAAAATTTATAAAGAACTCCTCAAACTCAACACCCAAAAAACAAATAATCCAGTGAAAAAATGGGCAAAAGACATGAATAAACACTTTCCCAAAGAAGACATCCAAATGGCTAACCGATACATGAAAAAAATGCTCAACATCACTCACCATCAGGGAAATACAAATCAAAACCACAATAAAGTACCACCTCACACCTGTCAGAGTGGCTAACATTAACAACTCAGGCAACAACAGATATTGGCAAGGACGCTGAGAAAGAGGAACCCTTATGCATTGCTGGTGGGATTGCAAACTGGTGCAGCCACTCTGGAAAACAGTATGGATGTCCCTCAAAAAATTAAAAATAGAACTACCCTTTGACCCAGCAACTGCACTACTAGGTATTTATCCAAGGGATACAGGAGAATTGATTCAAAGCGGCACATGCATCCCAATGTTTATAGCAGCACTATTGACAATAGCTAAAGTATGCAAAAAGTTCAAATGTCCATCAACTGATGAAGGGATAAAAAAAAAATAAGTGTATGTACACACACACACACACACACACACAATGGACTATTACTCAGTGATCAAAAAGAATGAAAAAATGCCATTTGCAACAATGTGCATAGAACTAGAGTGTATTATGCTAAGCGAAATTAGGCAGAGAAAGACAAATATCAATGATTTCACTTGTGTGTGGAATTTAAGAAACAAACCAGATGAATATAAGGGAAGGGAAGCAAAAATGATATAAACACAGAGAGGTTGACAGACCATAAGACAGTCTTAAATACAGAGAACAGAAACACAGAAAAATGTTTCATGAAATAGTTTAATGATATTCTATAGCTGTTAAAAACACGAGCCTTCATACTGAAATTCCCCAGTAAATTACAAATAAGATGATCAAAGAAAGACCTATCCTCAACATATTAACATAATATTTTACAATCCCATGGATTAAAAAGATCCAGTAACTTCCAAAAACAAAAAAAAAAAACAAAAACACAACACAATCGAAAAGAAAGAGAATCAGACAAACATCATATTTATCATCGCCAAAACTGAACGTTAGAAGGCAAGTGAAAACATCTTCATAGTACCTGGAGAAAATTATTTTCAATCTGAATTTTTTGCCAAGCAAAATTACTATTCATATGTGAAGACAAATATGTTTCAGGCATGGAAAATACTAAGAAACTTTCTCTGTCAGTATTCCTCAGGCAATGTCTTGAGAATTAACACAAATGAGGAAAACACAAAAGATACAGGATAAGCTAAGACCTTATCCTGTTCTTACTAACAGGAGGAAATTTGACTTGATTATAGCTTCAAAATCATCAAGCTTTAATGCAAACTCAAAGTAAACTGGGAAAAAAATCACCATCACCATCAAACAAGAGAGGCTTCTCAGAAAAGCAAACCAAATTTTCACTAACTATTGTGAATAGGTAATACCAAAAACCTAGTTAATTTTTTAAATATAATTTATTGTCAGATTGGTTTCCATACAACACCCAGTGCTCATCGCAACAAGTGTCCTCCTCCATGCCTATCATCCACTTTCCCCTCTCTCCCACCCCCATCAACTCTCAGTTTGTTCTCGGTCCTTAAGAGTCTCTTATGGTTTGCTTCCTTCCCTCTCTGTAACTTTTCTTTCCCCACTTCCCCTCCCCCATGGTCTTCTGTTAAGTTTCTCAAGATCCACGTAAGAGTGAAAACATATGGTATCTGTCTTTCTCTGCTTGACTTATTTCACTTAGCATAATACCCTCCAGTTCCATCCATGTTGCTGCAAATAGCCAGATTTCATTCTTTCTCATTGCCAAGTAGTATTCCATTGTATATATAAACCACATCATCTTTACCCATTCATCAGTTGATAAACATTTAGGCTTTTTCCATAATTTGGTTATTGTTGAAAGTGCTGCTATAAACATTGAGGTACAAGTGCCCCTCTGCATCAACACTTCTGTATCCCTTGGGTAAATTCCTAGCAGTGCTATTGCTAGGTCAGAGGGTAGATCTGTTTTTAATTTTTTGAGGTACCTCCACCTTGTTTTCCAGAGGGGCTGCACCAGTTTGCATTCCCACCAACAGTGCAGGAGGGTTCCCATTTCTCCACATCCTTGCCAGCATCTATAGTCCTCTGATTTGTTCATTTTAGCCACTCTGACTGGCGTGAGGTGGTACTCAGTGTGGTTAATTCTTATTAAAAGTAATCCCAGCACCATTTTATGCTGCCGTCTATTCACAGAAGAAACACTTCTTCCTTGGGAAAATCCTATGAAAATCCTAGATGTTGATTCTAGGAAATACTGCCCTAACTTCCTATAAATGGAAACCCTTTGTTCTACTGTGTCATAGATGATGAGCTTAGATATTGACTTTTTAAAAATATTTATTTGTTTTTGAGAGAGAGAGAGAGACAGACAGACAGAGCATGAGTGGGGGAGGGGCAGAGAGAGAGAGGGAGACACAGAATCCGAAGCAGGCTACAGGCTGTTAGAACAAAGCCTGATGTGGGGCTCAAACTCAGGAGACATGAGATCATGACCTGAGCTGAAGTCAGATGCTTAACCAACTGAGCCACTCAGGAGACCCTGGAGATTCAGAACATTTTATATTCATCTGTTTCCAGAGTGGGAGTCTAATATAATGATATATATTTTTAAAAAATGTAACATATCAGATATCAAATAAGAAACTCCACAAACTCAACGGATGCCTGAAAGTAATCTCCAGAAACTAAAGAGGTTAGGTTTAAAAGTTTCCCATTTATTTATCATACCAGGGAACTTAAGTCTTTTCCAGTGAAGGTAAAACAAGTTCATTAGAAGCTTTCTCCTATAAAATGAGGATGTCCACACACTCATCAAAGATCAGATGGAAGTTCTGTGAACTCCAACCCTGTAACACTCCTCTGTGCCCTCTTAGCAAACTAACACATCTCTTATACTACCACATAATTTTTGATTTCAAACAGTCTACTTATTTTCCAACACTCTGTCTAGCATGATTTAAATTAAACAACAGAGATTGTTTTCTGTACTTTATTTGCTTCCTTAACAAGCAGTTTTGAAGATATGGGAAAGATTTAGAGAATACCTCTAAGTGTTTAGTAGCATCAGAGAAACCATTTGGGCCTGGGGATTTCTGAAGGGGCTACCTACTCTCAGCTGTTGTATAACTTGCAGAAAGTTTTATTTATTAGTTGTAGAGCCATTTCCCACAATAGAACCACAAGTCAGTACCCTAAGTGAAGAATTAGCTGTGCTGCACTCATTAATGCTGATGAAGGTGGCACAGTTCCATCACATTGTACTGAAAAGAATTACAGCTCAGGGCGCCTGGGTGGCTCAGTTGGCTGAGCCTCCGACTTCCCCTCAGGTCATGATCTCACAGTCTGTGAGTTTGAGCCCTACCTTGGGCTCTCTGCTGACAGCTCAGGGCCTGGAGCCTGCTTTGGATTCTGTGTCTCCCTCTCTCTCTGACCCTCCCCCGCTCATGCTCTGTCTGTCTCTCTCTCTGTCAAAAATCAATAAACATTAAAAAAATTTTAAGAAAATAATTACAGCTCTTATGAGTTCTTAGTTTTGTAAGTTGGGCAGGAGGGATAGTACAATGATGTGGGTGCTTGTGTGTGTTTCCACGAGGGATAGTACAATGATGTGGGTGCTTGTGTGTGTTTCCACGAGGGATAGTACAATGATGTGGGTGCTTGTGTGTGTTTCCACGAGAGTTGCATTTCACAAAGAGTAAATATTTAGTTTAAGCCTCATATATATAAACAATTTCTTTTGTGGAATACAAAAGCCAGACATGTTTATTTCTCTTCATATAAGGGATCCATTTAAGGCTGTTACTTTTATTTATCCATCTAAATTTTCCAAAGGAAAGAAGATATTGGTAGGGACTACTTCTGTCATAAGTGAAGTGATTACAAAGTTTTCCATTTGCTCTCCAACAGTAAGGTTTTAAAGCGTTTTCATTTTATTTTAGATGTGTCAATTTTATTTGTGAATCCAAATGATCTACTCCCTTCCAGTAAAAGTATCTTGTCAGTCAAAGCTTAGAGAAGTACCATAAGTAACCAAAACACAATTTTAACAAATACATGTTTACTAATGTGATGGAGGTTACAACTCTAAGACAGTATACATGCATTGGTGTATAATCAAGAATAACAGAATTGGCATATAATCAGCATATAATAAAGAAGAGAAACATTTTAATATTACCAAAACTGTTACAGTGAACACGAAAACACAAACATGTGCGTGCACATACACACACACACACACACACACCCATAAACATTGTCAATAGTACGGTACACTTAATCAAAATCCAGTTCTTTCCACAGAGGTAAAAAGCTGCCATCAACAATCCAATACTGTTTGTTTGCATTTGTTTTTAAGGAGACAAAAAGGTAAAAGGAGAAACCTTTTTATCCACCTCAATTAACTATTCACCATTATCAGTATCAATGTTGAAACAAGGTTGATAGCACCATGATAATCTGCCTGTTGTGGTAGTTCAACTGTTTTACCCTAGGACAATAAACTAAATCTAAAGTTTTTGAAGATATGGGGTAATATAGATTTTTATGCTGGAAAACCAAGGTTACCCTGCTCACTTTTGTACCAAAACTTAAATCATCAAACTGTCAGATATGATATACTTTAACAAAGAAATTCATATGTCTTATTTTTCCTCAGGGAGTTGACATAAACCGTTTTTTTTCTAGTTTATTTTTTAACATAATATATTACAAGACTATTAAAGCTTTTGATACCTCCTGGAAATTTTCACATTTGTGAAAGTCAGTTGACCTCTCTAGGCCTTGGTTCCTTCATGTATATGTAAAGAGATCATTCTAGATTTCTGAAAGTTACCTTCTATTACTTCTAGACTCTCAGGTTGTAGGAACTCCAAGTCCCTAAAAGGGAAACCCAAGGGGGTTCACACCAAGACACTAAAAAGACAGCAAGGAATGATAAAGGGAAAATTTTAAAAGCAAGAGAAAAGAAAACAGTCACACATAAGGGAAATCCCATAAAGCTATCAGATGGTTTTCAACAGAAATTCTATAGGCCAGAGGGAATGGCATGATATATTCAAAGTGCTAGAAGAAAAAAACCCTAAAACCAAGAATACTCTACCCAGCAAGGCTATCACCAGAATAGAGAAGATAAAGAGTTTCTCAGACAAACAAGAGTGAAAGGAGTTCCCCACAACTAAATCAGTCCTATTACTAATGTTAAAGGGATGTCATTAAAGGGAAAGGGCCATAACTAGAAGAAATTTCTGAAAGGAAACAAATTTACAGGTGAAAGTAAACATAAAGATAGTTGATTAATCAGTTATAAAGCCAGTAGGGAAGTTAAAACACAAACACTAAATAAATTATATCTAACAAACATTAGTTGAGGGATACACAAGATAAAAAGATGTGAAATGAGACGTATAAATAAAACATGTAGGGAGGAATAAAAATGTAATGCTTTTACAATGTGTTAAAAATTAAGCAACCATCAACTCAAGGTAGACTATAATGTAAGATGTTATATATGAACCTAATGGTAACCACAAATCAAACCCTAAAATTGATATACAAAAAATAAAGAAATTTAAGCATAATACTACAGACAATAATCAAACCACAATAGAAGAGAGTAAGAAAAGACAAACAAAGAAGAACTACAAAAACAACCAGTAAACAATTCACAAAATGGCAATAAATACCTAGTTATAAATAATTTAACTATAAATGGAATAAATGTTCTAATTAAAAGACATAAGGAGACTGAATGGATTTAAAAACAAACAAACAAAAAAACAAGAGCCATCTATGCTGCTGACAGGAGACTCACTTCAGTCCTAAAGACACATACAGGCTTAAAGTGAAGAGATAAAAAAACATCCATCACGCAAATGGAAAAAATAATACAGTAATTAATTAAAAAACAGGGATAGAAATACTTATACAAAATAGTTTAAAACAAAGACTATAGAAAGAGACAAAGAAGGGCACTATGTAATGATAAAAGAAATAATCTAACAAGAGGATATATAATTGTAAATCTCTGTGCACACAATAGAAGGGCGCCTGAATACATAAAGCAAATATTAACAGACATAAAGGGAGAAATTGACAATAATGCGCTAATAGTAGGGCACTTTAACATCCCAGTTACATCAGTGTATACATAGTGCAGACAGAAAAGCAACAAGGAAACTGCAATTTTATATGACTAGATTTACCTAACAGATATATACAGAACATTCCATCCCAAACCAGAATATAAATTCTTTTTAAGTGTACATGCAATATTCTCCAGTATAGATCATGTTAGGATGAAACGAGTCTTAGTAAATTTAACAAGACTCAAATCATAGCAAGCATTTTTTCCAGCCGCAATGGTATGAAACTAGAAATGAATTTTAAGAAAACAACCTGGAAAAAAAAAACCCATAATATATGGAGGTGAAACAACATGCTACTAAACAACCAATGGCTCCATGAAGCAATCAAAGTGGAAATAAAAAAATACATAAAGATGAATGGAAATAACACAATATTCCAAGTCTTTGAGACATAATAGCAGTTCTAAGAAGGAAGTTTAAAGCAATACAGGCCTTTGTCAAAAAACAGGAAAAGTCTCAAATAAACAACTTAACTTATACCTAAAAAAGCTAGAACAAGAGAATAAACCCTAAAGTAGCAGCAGAAGGAAATAAAGATTAGAGTGGAAATAAATTAGAGACTATGACAAAGCAGTAGAAAAGATCAATGAAACCAAGAGTTGATTCTTTGAAAAGATAAATAAAATTAATAAACCTTTAGCCAGACTCCTCAAGAAAAAAGAGTGGGTACTCAAATAAATGAAATCAGAAATAAAGGAGAAATACAAAGAATTATGAGAATATTATGAAAAATTTTATGCCAACAAGTTGGACAGTCTAGGAGAAATTTAAAAAAATTCCTAGAAACCTAAAATTTTCCAAAACTTAATTGGTAAGAAATAGAAAATTTGAACAGACATATTACTAGTAACAAAATTGATTTGATAATCAAAGAACTCAACAAACAAAAGTCTAGGACCAGAAGGCGTCACAGGTGAATTCTAACAAACATGTAGTGAAGAAATTGTATCTATTCTCACACTATTGCAAAAAGATTAAAAAAGGAGTGACAACTTCCAAATTCATTCTAGGAGGCCAGCGTTACCCTGATACCAAAAGAAGACAAATGCCAAAACAGGAAACTACAGCCATTATCTTTGATGAACACGTATTCAAAAATATTCAACCAAATAGTAACAAACCAATTTCAACAATACATTAAAAAAATCATTTGCTACAATCAAGTGGGATTATTCCAGGGAGGCAAGCCTGGTTCAATATTCAACAATCAGTGTGATATTACATTAACAAGATAAAGGATAAAAAATATATGATCATTTCAGTAGATACAGAAGAAGCATTTGACAAAATAAAACATTTTTTATGATAAAAAGCCTCAGTAAAATGGGTTTAGAGGGTACAAACTCCAACATAATTAAAGCCACATATGAAAAATTCATAGCTAACAACATACTGTATGATGAAAAACTGAAAGCTTTTCCTCCAAGAATAGAAACAAGATAAGGATGCCCATTCTCATCACAGTAATTCAGCACAGTCCTGGAAGTCCTAGCTGTAGGAATTACATGAGAAATAAAAGGCATTCAACTTGATTAGGAAGAGGAAAAACTGTCACTATATGTAGATGATGACGTGATACTTTATAAACAGAACCCTAAAGATTCCACCAAAGGTATTATAATTCATAAATGAGTTCAGTAAAGTAGAAGGATATAAGTCTTAATATAAAGAAATCAGCTATATTTCTACACACTAATAACCAAGTATCAGAAAGAGAAATTATCTCATTTATATTTGCATCACAATGCAAAAAGACCTGTACTTTGAAAACTGTAAGATATTAATGAAAGAAATTGACGATAACATAAATACATGGGAAATACAACATACTCACTTATTGGAAGAATTAAATATTGTAAAAATGCCCCAACTATCCAAAGCAATCTATAGATTCAATGCAATTCCTATAAATGTACCAACAGCATTTTTCACAGAACTAGAACATATAATCCTAAAATTTGTATGAAACCACAGAAGACCCCCAATAGCCAAAGCAACCTTGAGAAAGAAGAAAAAAGCTGAAGGTATCACAATCCCAGATTACAAAATATACTACAAATCTGTGATGATTCAAAGAGTTTGGTACTGGCCCCCAAATACATACATAGATCAATGGACAGGATAGAGAGCCCAGAAATAAACCCACACGTATATGGTCAATTAACCTGCAATCAAGGAGGAAACAACATACGATGGGAGAAAAGACAGTCTCTTCAATAAATGGTATTGGAAAAACGGGACAGATAAATGCAGAAGAATGAAACTGTACCATGTTCTTATACCAAACACAAAAATAAAATCAAAGTGGATTAAAGACTTAAATGTGATATCGAAAACCATAAATCTCCTAAAAGAAAACATAGGCAGTACTCTCTTGGACACGAACCCTGGCAACATATATATGGGTATGTTTTCTCAGGTAAGGCAAACAAAAGCAAAAATAAATAGGACTACATCAAAATAAAACAATTTTTCACAGTGAAGGAAACCATCAATAAAATGAAAGGACAACCTACCGAATGGGAAAAGATATTTACAAAGTGATATACATGGTAGGGGTTAACATACAAAGTATACAAAAACTTTTACAATTTAACACAAAAAATACAACCTGATTAAAAATGGGCAGAGGACCCAAATAGACATTTTTCTAAAGAAGACACAGACAATGTCAACAGGCACATGAAGAGGTATTCAATCATCAGGGAAATGCAAATCAAAACCACAATGAGATATCAAACCACTCAGAAAGACTAGTATACAAAGATAAGAAATAGCAAATATTCGTTAGGCTGCGTAGAAAGGGAACTTTTACGCACTGCTGGCAGGAATGTAAATTCGTGCAACCACTATAGAAAAGAGTATGGAGATTCCTCCAAAAATTAAAAATAGAAATATCATATGACCCGGTAATTCCAATACTGTGTATTTACCCAAATAAAAAAAAACACACTAATTTGAAAGGATACACACATCCCTAAGTTTAGTGTGGCTTTACTTACTGTAGCCAAGGTATAGAAAGAAATCAATTGTCCATCAATAGAAGAATGGATAAAGAAGATGTGCCACACATACACATAATGGAACACTGCTTAGCCAAAGAGAGTCAGAGAGAGGGAGAGAGATCAATCTTGCTACTTGGGACCACATAAATGCACCTAGAAGGTATTATGTTAAGTGAAATCAGAGAGAGAAAAATTAATACCATATGACTTCACTTACATGTGAAATTCAAAAAACAAAACAAACAAACAAAAAACACACTCTTAAATACAGTGAACAAACTAGTATTTGCCAGACAGGAGGAGGTGGATGGGAAGGTGGGCAAAACAGATAAAGGAGTTAAGAGGTACAACTTCCATTTATAAAATAATTAAGTCACAGAAATGAAAGGTGCAGCATGGGGAATATAGTTATTCATATTGTAAGAACACTGACATATGGTAACTAGCCTAACAGTCGTGAGCATTGAGTAATGATAATTGTCAAATTGGTATGTTGTACACATGAAACTAATATAACATTGTATGTCAATTACGCTTAAATAAAAAATGTATTCAGAAGGTAAATTGGTTGTTCCACTGAAGCAGTTATTTTTAGATTACATTTTTTACCATATAATCATATTCCACTATCACTAAAATCATCCATACCCCTTGAAGCTCACCCTTGTGATATGAATCCAGGGGTTTAAATTGCTGAGATCATGATACTTATCCAGATGGGCTACACAGCTAGTTAGGTCCTGGGAAGCTGGGTTTATAGGCCAAGTCTGATTATATGATGAAGATAATTGCCCTCCTGCTATGAATTTGAATAAATGATATAGATGGAATACAGACACGTGATAGAGTACCTACTGTATAGGTAATCTCAGTTCACCTGTGACCGACTGTATTTCCCTACTGAGCAGATCTTGAATCCAGGAGAAACGGTATTCTATCCAGTCCTTCTCCATGTATGATCAGGTTAGGCTCTAAGCCCCAGTAGCCCATAAAATTCAGCCCTTAGTTCTATCATTCTCTATTTAGTTTTTTGAGAGTCAGTACTGCCTTGTGGTTAAGGGCATGGATTTTAGAAATAATTGTCGACATTTAAATCATAAATTGCCACCTGTCAGCTTCTTCCCTTAGCAAGCAACCCTACTCAGCATCTCAATTTTTCTTTTTACAGACAATGAAATAATAGTGTTGCTATGGGATTATTTGAGATGACTCATGTGAAGTATTTAGAAACCTCCCTCCACACACAGGAAGCATTCAATGTGTGTTAGTTATTTTTACTGATCTCCACTCATGTTATATACGATACGACATTTATTTGAAGTACTTCAGTATAGACAATCAGCTATTATCTGAGTGTGAAAACCACACTGTAGGACCATTTATTTGCCCTCATCAGGAATTCAGCAGAGGATGAACTAGCCATATTCTTCCAACAGCTACTATAGACACTTCAGTTACCTTTTTTCTGGTCATCGTTATCATCAAAGTTATCTCATTAGAATAATATGTTACAATTATAACTGTGTTGGAGAAATTCTGTTAAATAACAAAGTGGTCACTGGTGATGAAATCTCACCGGTGATCTTCAAGATGTGGAAATGGACTGAAATATTTTAGGAATAATCCCAGACCTTGCATGAACAGGGATAAGGGTATAGCAAAGGCTGCATCCTTCATCTATCCATTTGAGCATGACATCCTAGGCTTCATTCTTAAATATTTCTTGATGACCTGACTTAGTAAGTTTAGCCTGATCTAACAATGGAATGTTGTCCCATTTGCTTGAAGTACATCTGTCCTGTAAGTTATCTTTTTTCACTGGAACTTCATCAAAATTTTAAGACACATCATATACTTGATTCCTAATACATATTGGCATCTGTGATCAAATGTTCTGAGACTTGCTTTTACTGCTGGGAATTACCTTTGCTTGTTTCAAACTGTTGACAGCTATTAATAGTTACCAAAAGAACCCACTGCTTGTGCATAGGTAGAGGAGTTTTGGCCAGTTTATAACAGCGTGCCTCCCTAAGTCAACAAGATTGTTCATTCTTTGAGAACATAAGCCAAAACTTATTTAACATTTGTTTATTCAATAAATATTTATTGACAACCTAGTAATTACAAAGTATTGTTATGGGTGGTTGGGATCTTCAGATGACTAAATTAAGGTCTTTATTCTCAATAAACTCGCAATTTGGCGAACTCTTTTTTTCTTTATAATTTTTCTTACAATGAGTTGTATAGAACACATTCCTGAAAATACTCAGCTAATAGATAGTTGAAAGATACCTTCTCCCCAAAAATTTATTTCCTAAAACACATTACCCCTTTCTCCCTCTAACTTCAGGGGAGCTCCTTGAAAATTTTCCTAGTAGATATTCAAACATGTTTGTCCTCAACTAAAACTCACCAAAATAAAATTGTTTTGTGAAAAAACTGCTCTGTTATAAGCTAACTAGATTGACTGTCCTTGCTTTGATAAAAGATTCATGCAAGAGAACTCAGTTGTATCTGAAAGCGTTTCCACCAACATAAAATAAAACAGTTCCCTGCATTTTTCCCCTCTAAATTGGATTTTTAAATTTACTTTTTACCTAAGGCCTTTCTGTCAGAAATCGTTTTTCTTATAAAAGCAATATGTTTTATGCTGATCCTATAATTCATAAGTGCTGTGAAGTGGAAATTGGGAATTAAGGCAAAGTTTAACTCTAACTTATGATTTTGTTTCCTTATATTTTATTTTTCATGTAATCTAGTACAAAGGGTAACCCTTTGGCAGAGTCGCTCAGTAGATATCAGATTTTGCTTGACTCTCATTTTGTGATCTTCCTCTTGGGCCCCTTGTTCTCCCCAATGTACTCTGTGATACTTAATAATTGACCCGAGTGACATATCATTCATCAGACCTTTCCTTTTTCCTCTCTCTTTTAAGATGTAACTTCAGTAGAGTCATTTCTATATGATAGGTGACTAGAGGTGGTAATATTTTAAATAAGCACATCCTCAGTGAGGCATCAGCTAACTCATTATTTTTTCTTCCTTGGAAGCAAAGTATTTTAATTCTGTTACAATGGCCTGTTACCTTAAGAAACCTCTCTCAGCTAGACAATTTCTAGTACTTTAGCAAAGAAGCAAAGTATTTTCATGTCAACAGGGACTTTTTTTTTTTAATTCCACAATAAAATCTTCTCATATTGTCTGCACATATGGATGTAAAAAGTCATGTGGTTTGAGCTTGTAGAAATAGCAGATCCTTGATTAAGGAGAACTCAAAATTCTATTTGCAGTTTAAGTCACTTAACAAATGGGAAAATAGTCTTCTAATTGAATTAAAATTAAGTTGTCTTTACAAGCAGTAGTAGAGTAAGTCAGTGGATTAATCGCAAATTGTATTGATGACAGCTAGCGATAAAGCCGATGTAATGGTATCCAACAGGATTTACATATGGCAATAGTCAAGTTGCAGTTATCACTGAAATAACATATCAAAGTCAAAAAGACCCAGTATTTGAAAAGCTGTAGTCACCCACAGATGGCTTCCATAGGGCTTTGTGCACTGACCACTGAATGAAGCATCAGGGCCTCCTATTTGCTTGGGGTCTAATATATCTAATTTGATTTTAGCTTAGGTATCTTAGCTTTGATTCTCTCAGAAGCACAGAAGAGACAAGAAATCAAGTGCAGTTACTTGATTTAGGAGGTACAACCTATACCTAGGGGATATGTAAGACAGGCAATAAAGGTTCAGTAATTTATTTCTTTTTTTAAAGAGAGAGTGCAACCAAGGGAGGGGTAGAGAGAGAGGGATAGAGAGAGAATCACAGGATAGAGAGAAAGAATCCCAAGCAGGCTCTGCACTGTTAGCACAGAGCCAGATGCAGGGCTCAATCCCACGGACTGTGAGATCATGACCTGAGCCGAAATCAAGAGTCAGATGCCTAAAAATGACTGAGCCACCCAGGTGTCCCTATTCTCTTGAACTTCCTTCTCTCCTTTCCTTCCCTTTCCCTTCCTTTCCTTTACAAGAGGCATGGAGAGGCACAGAAAGAATCCCAAGTAGACTCCATGTGGTCAGCACAGAGCCCCATGTAGGGATCCAACTCATGAACCATGAGATCATGACCTGAGGTGAAATCCAGAACTGAATACTTAAGTGACAGAGCCACCCAAGTGTCCCAAGGACGAGTTATTAAGCTAACATAGTGTGCTGTGAAAGTCTGGGAACTGTGTAAAAACACATGCCTCGGGTGCCTAGGTGGCTCAGTCAGTGGAGTGTCCGACTTCAGCTCAGTTCATGATATCATGGTTCGTGAGTATGAGCCTGGCATCAGGCTCGCTATGATCATTGCAGAGCCTGCTTTGGATCCTCTGCCACCCTCTCTCTGTCCCTCCACTGCTCAGGCTTTCTCTCTCTCTCAAAAAATGAGTAAACAGTGAAACAAAACAAAACACATGCCTCAGAATTTTCTTGCCCAAGGGACCAGTATATTTATACTACAATTTCTGAGAGTCACTGGTTGGGGGATAACTGAGGGACATTAATTCCTTGGCACATTCCCCTTGCTGTAGGATTGGGAAACAGGCCTTCTGAATGTCCAAGAAAAGTTCTCAAGCACAGAGATACTAATTCTGGCCATGTGGGGTTGGCTAGCCTACACTGGAACAATAAAGTCTGAGGAACATGAGTGGGGCGCTGACAACATCTGCTCCATTAGAGAAGTTCAGTATTCCTTTACTTTTAATCAATGCCTGAGGAGGTCAGTAAATAATAGTATCTTGCCCATGAGAAATTATTTTTTTAGTGTGTAACACGTAGCCTAGCAATGCACAAATTCAGTAAGCATTCCAGATCTTCTTCAGCAGACTAATGAGAATATCAAGGACCCAGGTTATTCCCATCCTTCTCTACTATCTCTAACATAGTAGCCTTAGTCCTCATCCATCTAGTAATCACATGGTTGCAAAATAGCTGCTCCAATATTAAGTTTAAAGGGGGGAAATGAAGGAGAAAAAGGGAACAGTCCAACTACTTCATTTCATAGCCTTATATCTTTAATCAGAAAACAATCTTTACCAGAAGACATGTAACAAAACTCCAATAATTGTGGCAACTATTGAGTCACATAGCCAACCTTACCTGCAAAAACAAGTTTATGGCCGTATCAGTCAAGTTCAGTGTCAGAAATAAAAGTCTTTGTAAGTATTTTAAGCAGAAAAGCATTTAACATAAGAATTAGAAGCTTACCAAATTACAGGCAAGACTAGAGGAGTTCTAATCTGAACCCAGGTGATTCCTACAACTACGTAGCTGAATTTACACACGAAAGCTATGGTGAAGCCACAGGTAAGAAACTGGGGACAGACGAGGATATTAATGTTAACTGCTGAGATTAGGGACACTGACCTGAGGTGTGATCCAGTGATTGGAAGCCAGAACCAGAAAATCAAGACTTCTGGGAATACAGCAACACAGGCCAGAACAGTGCTAGGAACACAACAAAGAAACATGTATCCACGTGAGGAATTGTTATTCAGGACACTTGCTACAAAGGAATCCGGGGAACACAGAAATTAAAATGAGACTAACTTGAACTGAAGACCCCAAACCATGACACTTGTTCTATGGTTAAACACACTGCATTTCTATAAATATCAGGGTTCTGTAAGCAAAGGAAAAGTTGGGAGCAATGACTATTAGAAAACCAATTAATAATACTGGGCTCAGCCCTCCCTCCAGGAATGAAATGAGGGTTTTAGTTTTCACTGAGGGTGGTGAGGATACTACTCTAAGTCCCCAGTTTCTTCTTCATTATCTGTAAAGATTCCTTACCATCTTTGGCTTAGTTCAGGATTTACAGCCATAGGTCTCTGGCTAAACCTTGATAATGAATATAGGGAAGAATGACATCAATAGAAGGTAATAGAGCAATGAGAGGTGCTTCAATAAAAATGTATGTGTGTGTGTGGTTTTTTTTTTTTTTTACCTAAAATAGAAATCAGTTAAGTTTCTCTTGAGACTTAGGAATTTTCAAATACAAGATAGTTCATACCATTGATGATCATTTTTGTTCTTATTCAGAAAAGTGTAATTGTATTACAGCTAAATTTTATCTTGGAATGGATATCCACAATCATTTGTAATTAAATTAGTTCAATTTTGTTTATTTGTCTAAAATAAAGGATTATTTATATTAACATATATGACATTGAAGCATTCATAGAAGCATGGCATGTTGGATATTATTCCTTGTGATATATTTTAGGCAAATAATATCAGATGCTAATATGTAGTTGGTTCTTACAGAGGGAAAGAGGAAATCTCATGTTGTTTCTGCTTGCTAGCCCTCTTACTGTAAGGCACTAAAATGTTGCCTATACACTCAGTGAAAATGATTTAAAAGTTCTGCAAGTGAACAACATTAAGAGGTTATGAAACCCTGACTAGTATTCTGGCTCTATCAAGAGCAAGAGTCTGGTTACACGCACAAAGAAAAGATTTTGCAGGGGCGCCTGCGTGGCTCAGTCGGTTAAGCATCCAACTTCGGCTCAGGTCATTATCTCACAGTCCGTGAGTTTGGGAGCCTGCTTCAGATTCTGTGTCTCCCTCTCTCTGACCCTCCCCCATTCATGCTCTGTCTTTCTCTGTCTCAAAACTAAATAAACATTAAAATTTTTTTTAAAGAAAAGGTTTTACAAAATACATTCCTCACTCTCACAATAGGAGATTGAGAGGTTTGTTTCACTCCCTAACAATAAGAACATTAAGGTCCAAAGAGTATTTGAAATGTATGGAAATGTAAAGATTTAGGATAAGTGATCTTTACAAAGATGGAGTTACTGTGTATGCTGGAAGATTGCCTTCAGCCATTACGAAGTTCGCTCAGGGCTCGCCTTTGAAGTTTTCAGGGACTTAAAAAACCGATCACAAAATATTTATTTTGAAATTAAATGAAGAATCAAGTAGAGAGTGCTATGAATTTTCTACAAATGTACTGTTAATTCCCATAATGCCACTAAAATACTGAAAAAAATCAAGACACTCAACCATAAATATATCAGCCTTTTAATGTATCAAGGCAACAGAAAGGGGTAAGAGAAGAGGGTCTATAGTGGGATCAGAAGAACTTTGGCATGGTAAGTGGGTAAAGAGAATTTAGTAAGCATTTATGTAGTCATTGCCATTAAAATTCTCTTTCAGTATTTCTTCAGGAGACTTCTGTTTAGACACCAACTTTGGAGTGGATCATTTTTAATGTGAGCTCTTAATGAGGCTGTCCTCTTTTATATATCTGACACTTAAATAGGAACCATAACAAAATAATTAATATATAATAGTATTAATTTTCCTGTATTGGTAATGTCAGGTGATGCTTGGGCATCTGGACTTAGCACAGTGAGAAACTTTTGAAGTTACTGACTCGAATGATGTCATTTTATACTTTATCACATCATTGTATTTTGTGAACTAGGTAGTCTTTTTATTTTTTTTAATTTTTTATTTTTTTAAATTTTTTTAACGTTTATTTATTTTTGAGACAGAGAGAGACAGAGCATGAATGGGGGAGGGTCAGAGAGAGGAAGACACAGAATCCGAAATAGGCTCCAGGCTCTGAGCTGTCAGCACAGATCCCGACGCGGGGCTTGAACTCACGGACTGCGAGATCATGACCCGAGCCGAAGTCGGCCGCCCAACCGACTGAGCCACCCAGGCGCCCCCTAGGTAGTCTTTTTAAACATATTGAACAAATCAGGAATTGGGAATGTGAAGAAAATTAACTTGGGTAAGATGACACATCTAGTAATATTAGGAAAGGTAGACTGAGTCTCAGATGTCTGAGTCCAGAGCCTAACTTCTCAGACTCCTAACTATATCCCGTGCTTACATGTGCGTTTAATGTTCGCTTTAGAGGCACAGAAATAAAGCCATCCCTGATACTGGTTTCATGGCAATAACGTGGAACATCCATTTTAACTGTGCTTCCGTTACATCTGGATTGGACAAAGTTTTTCAAATAAAAACAGTAGAGATAAATATTATATGGGTAATGAGGAGGATAAGAAGTCATAAATCATTTTTGCTGACACTCTCTTGGCGGCCGTATCTACATGCAATTATAATAACTCTTTTCTGGTGTATTACGTTTAGCAAATGATGGCCTCATTTTTAAGGTGCTTTAGAGCAATCAAACAAACATGAAATATGAAAGCGTAGAAGCTAGAAGTTGGTTCCCTTTACTTCTGTCTCCTCACCTGGTAGCTTATCCTTCTATCAGTCTGCATGGACCTTCCAGAAAACCTAATCGTGACAACTTTTTTAAAAGGCTGTGACCCAGAAGTCATCACTGCCAGCATCTTCCTATCTAAACAAACCTCTCTTCACCCACATCCAATATATGATCACTTGAACGATGTTGCTGACTTGGATGGTTCCCAAGCTCTTTTTATCAGTATGCCAGTTCACACTTAAAATTGGGTTAAAGGGTGAAAACTACCCTTCTTTATCAGGTCGCTACTGTTAAGACCCCAACTTCTCCATTTTGAAGAGCCTCTGAGCTTACATACTATTCTTAAGCTCATATTTTTTCTAAAATCAAAGCCCAGTGCACTAGGATGTGCCTGACCAGACTGATGAGGACCCAGTTATAGACCTGCCAGAAATTTGGCTAAGAAGCAGGTTCTGTCAGTGTCACTCTGCCAAAGTGGGAAGTTAAAAAAAAAAATATTTATATATATATAATAAATTTTATATATATATATAAAATATATATAAATTTTATATATAATATATATAAATTAAGACTAAGTCATGGAACGAAAAGGAAAGCAAACTGTCAAGTCAAGACTGGAGAAGAGCTTGGACAAATTGAAAAAATAAAAAGTCCTCAACTGTACACAGAAGAGGCATCATTTAGAGTATTTCTCAGAAACCTGGAGATATGGCATTGAGATGTCTTATCTAAGTCCCTAATTGTCTTTTGCTTGCTACAGAAAATAATTACCATTTTGATTACCCATCCCCATATATCCCTATAATTTTAATGTAGTCACCATAGCTACTCGAGATTGTGGTAGTCACTAATGTACAACTTTTTAACAACCTATTTATTTGTTTGATCTCGGTCTTCACTTTTGTGTTTAATGTTTTACTTTGTGTTGATTTTGGCACCATTTAATTTTATTAGTTTTTATATTTGTCACCAACAGTAATGACTCAAACATTGAATTACTCTTTGCTTGAATGAGTCACTCCAATTTTCCATTTCACTGATCTTTTAAATACATTTATTTAAAGAATTTAACCTTGAAAAATAGAATGAACCATAAGAAGAATGCCCATTTTAAGAAGGATTTTCAAACATTTCTCTATAAGCAATAGTGAAATGAAATAACCTTGCAATTTTGACCATAAAGTAGCAATCAACTTCCCATAATTTTAAAAACTCAAGAGTATAATAATGATAGAGTTGGAATATAACTCAGCCACCAAATATTCCAATGCCTTTAAATGTTTTATTTTCCTACAACCTGATGGCTTTATATGACTCAATGGATTAATGAATACAAGAAATCTAAAGATTAAGTCCATAAATAATATGATGTGGAAATGAAAAGAAAGCAATGAAGTGACAAAATGTTTTTGAGAAAGAATCAAATAAACTTCCGTTGAATAAGCTGTTTGACAGGGTGCTTTTCCTGTGGAAGCCTTTAATTGCTGTCAAATGCTTTCTATAATTAGGTCCTAGTCTGTCTTTAACCTCTGTAATACATTACATTCAACAAAAGACTTAAAGTATTAAGGAATTAAGATATTATTTTAAAGTAAAATTGTATGATGATGTTCAAGATTTGTGACGTTCAAGACTGTTCATTTAAAAAAAATAGAAAAATTCCTCTGGATATTTTGTCTTATTTCTTTCTACGATTTATCCTAAAGATGCTCTTTATGTTTATAAACCTTGAATCCTAGAAAACAGTTCTTAAAATCAGATTCAAGAAATAAAGAAAAAGGGGTTAGTGAGAAATCCTACAAACAGACTTCAGAGTAAAGATGGTTTAAAAACAGGTCTTCTCCACCAATAAATCCCGCTGAAATAATCGTCATTTTAAAAAAAGTAAGCCACAAGAACAGAGAAAATAAGAAACCACAGAAAAACTTTCAGAAGGAAGGCAGATGAATGGTGGTAACTGACAGCAGGCACAAGAAATCTCAATCTTTAGCCAACAGTGAAGAACTTCCAAATGATTCACACTGTGCTTCTGAAAGTAAGGGTAAAGATGAAGCTAATACCGGAAGGATTGACTAATGATTCCTCGAAGTTAAGGGACTGAAACACCCATTCCCCAGCCAAGAAAACAGGGAGGGCTCTGTAATGGGAGGTCCCATGTGCATTCAAGTACAAGAAGATTTAGTAAATATTTACTTACTGAATGTTGAAACACTTCAACACCCTTCTTTTACATGTGCCTCAAGATGCCAGTAGCCAAACCTATCCTCTCAGATGATTGGAAAATTTTCCTGTAACAAATGGTCCAGGTAAAGGTGAAACATATAACAGGAGGTCCCTAATACAATGACACAAAAGATAATGCTCTGACACCGAAACCTGCATATGACAATCCCTACCCATCAGCATAGTGTTTCCAATAAGATTTTTATTTTCCCACTTTTAAAAATGAATAGATAGGGGCACCTGGGTGGCTCTGTCGGTTAAGCGTCTGACTTCGGCTCAGGTCATGATCTCGCGGTCCATGAGTTCAAGCCCCGTGTCAGGCTCTGTGCTGACTGCTCAGAGCCTGGAGCCTGTTTCCGATTCTGTGTCTCCCTCTCTCTCTCTCTGACCCTCCCCCATTCATGCTCTGTCTCTGTCTCAAAAATAAATAAACGTTTAAAAAAATTAAAAAAATGAATAGATAACTAAAGATCATTAGCAGAAAAAACCTCTAACTCGCAAACAAACAAACAAGCAAGCAAGCAATGTGAATACAAGATTAAAAAGAAGAAAAGGGGAATCCTGTCTGTGAAAATGGTATATTAGGTAGTTCCAAGAGTTCCCAACTCCATAGAAACTGAAAAATGTCAAAATTGTCAGAATAAACTGTTTTAACTCCACAAAATAGTCAAAGCTTTAGCGATACCAAACAAATGTTGAATCAAGAAAAAACTCACTTGAAACTGATAGGAAGCCTTTACACATTTTCACTCATCTTTGGCCCTCTCCCCTCACTGGCAAGGCAGTGGTGAGGAAGACTAGACTCTCCACTCCCAGGGTCAAACCCTGCTTCAAGGTCCAGAGAGAGCTGAAAAGATCTTATTCTGCAAGAACTTGTCTGTCTGCTTTGCCCTATTGGGATCCTACCCAAAGGACTGATCGAAGGTGCTTGCCTTTGTTTTGCCTGAGTCACAATTCTCTGACTTAGTTCCCTTAGCATTACACTCCCTAGAGAGGCAAGAGGGTGGAGGTTGAAATAGGTGGTGGGGACTAAGGAATGTACTTGTCATGATCAGCAGCACGTGCTGTATCAAATTGTTCAATCACTATGTTGTACACCTAACAAACACTGTATGTTAACTGTACTGGAATTTTAAACAAAATCAAAGGGACTCTCTCAGCAGAGTGGAGGCTATGCAGCGGGCATTCTGTGAAAATACTTCAATGTCCACCAACAACCTGCTGTTGCTTGAGGCCAGAGAATCAAGCTGAGGCAACAACAGATGTGCTGAAAGCCTGGGGGGGAAAGTTGCAGAGAGTTTCTTTGGGAAATGAGGTCAGTAAAAAGCGCCCACATATGGAGGAATTTAGAAAGACAAATGAATTTTAAGTGCAGGAGGCCTGTTCAGAAAAGGCCTGAGAAACCCTTCAGTTTTCACGTCTGATTCTAGGTACACACCCAGAGAAAGAAACGAAGGCTGCGTCAGAGCTCTTAAGGAGCCTGGTGATGTGTTACAGAACCCCCCTTCCCCTTCTCCTACCGCATTCCCTTCCCTCTTTTCCTCCTTCTTTTCTTTTGGACAACTGAAGAAGTGAAGATTTCAAAGTTCCCACGTGACAAAAACTACAGACTTCGTAAAAAAAAAAAAAAAAAAAGTCTAGAAAAGTGACAAAATAAACTATGACACACAGCAACCTACAAAACATACCCCGAGGAGAGGGAGTGTGATTTCCAGATCTACCACATTATAACACTCAACATTTCTGGTTTTAACAAAACATGACGAAACCAAGCAAGGCAAAGCAACAAAAGGGTAGGTAAATTCAAAAACAGACACTATCTTTTCTGTCCGATTTCTGAAAAATCATTGCCAAACGTGCCCTCTATACTTTCTTATCAGATTTCTATGGTTTGGCGTTGTCATGTTTAAGTCTTTAGTTCATTTGCAGTTGCTTTTTGGGTATGGTGTAAGGTAAGGATCTAATTCCATCACTTATTTCTCAACACTGTTTTGGGCGTCCTTTCCGCATAGCGTATCCTGACTCTGCTATGTATTCTTGGCATCTCTGTTGACTAGTAGGACTGTATAGGCAGGGGTTTATTTCTGGGCTCTCATTCTGTTCCATCGGTCTGTTTGTGTTTATGCTAGAACAATACTGTTTTTATTACTGTAACTGTGCAACATACTTTGAAATCAAGAAGTGTGATTCTTCCAACTTTGTTATTCTTGCTCAAGATTATGTGGCTATTTGTGGTCCCATGCAAGTTTTAGGATTTTTTTTCCTAATTTTGTTAAAGATATTTTTGGAATTTTGATGGGGATTGCACACAATCTGTCAATGGCTTTGCAAAATATGGTCATTTTACAATATTAATTCTTCCAATCCATGAACATGAAATATCTTTGTCATTATTTGTGTCTTAATTTCTTTTATCAATACTTTATAGTGTCCAGTATATAGATATCTCATCTCCTTGGTTTGCTAGTATTTTGTTGAGGACTTTAACCTATATGTTCTTCAAAGATAATGGCCTGTAATTTTCTTTTTCATAGTATTCTTACCTGGTTTTGGGATCAGACCAATCCTAGTCTCATAAAATGAGTTTGGAAGTAGTCCTGCCTTTTGAATTTTTTGAAGAATTTGAGAAGGATTGGTATTTTTCCTTAAATGTTTGGTAAAATTCACCTGTAAAACCATCTGGTGCTGGGCTTTTCTTTTTGGGGAGGTATTTGATTACTGATTCAATCTCCTTAATTATTATGGTCTGCTTACATTTTCTATTTCTTCATCATTTAATCAGTAAATTCATTGGTAGGTTGTATGTTTTTAGAAATTCACTGATTTCTTCTAGGCTATCCTATGTACTGGTGTGTAAGTATTCAAAGCAGTGTTTTATGATTCTTTTTATTTCTGGGTTATCAGTTGTAATGTCTCTTATTTTAGTTCTGCTTTGAGTCTTTTATCTTAGTGTAGCTAAAGGTTTGTCAGTGTTATCTTTGTGAAATGTCAGCTCTTAGCCTAACTCATCTTTTCTATTCTTTCTCTTCCCCCTATTTATTTCTGCTCTCATCATTGTTCTTTCCTTCCTTATGCTGACATTGGGTATAGTTTATTCAGCTTTTTCTAATTCTTTAAGGTGCAAAGTTGGATTAGTTATTTGACATCTTTATCTCTCTTTTTATTAATGTAGGCATTTATCACTATAAACTTCCCTCTTGGAACTGGTTTGGCTGCATCCCTAAGTGTGGGTATTGTGTTTCATTTTCATTTGTCTCATATGTTTTGATTTCTTCATTGGAATCAGGTGTGTGCTGTCTGTCAATATCCTAGCTCTCCTCCTGTTAACTGACTTCTAATTTCCCAACACTATAGTCAGAAAAGATGTTAACTTTTTAATGTTAACTTTGGGATTCTTATTAACTTTTAATATTAATATTTTAATATTAACTTTGTTAAGGCTTGCTTTGTAGCCTACCATACAATCTATACTGGAAAATGCTTCACATGCACTTGATAAAAATGTGTGTTCTGGTGTTGTTCAATGGAAAATTCTGTATAAATGTATTGGTTCCATTTGGTGTAAAGTGGAGTTCAAGTAAAATGTTTCCTTCATTTTCTGTATGGATGATCTACTCACTTTTAACAGTGAGATATTAAGAACCCCCACTATTATTGTAATGCTATTTATTTCTTCATTCAGATCTGTTAATATTTGCTGTATATATTTAGATTTTCCTGTGTCGGATGTATTTGTCTCTTGTAACAGTTTTTTATTTAAAATTTGTCTGTGACATGAATGTAGCTGTTCTTGCTGTTTTGATTTCCACTTGTATGGACTACAAGTCCCTTCACTTGTAAGCCTTAACACTTTATGGAGTCTCTTATAAGCAGCTTATAGTTGGTCTTATTATTTTTAGTCCACTCAATTACTCTTTCCATTGCAGAAGTGAATCCATTTAATTACTGATAACTAAAAATTTACTGTTACCATTTTAAAAATTGTTTTCTGGCTGTTTTGAAGTTCTTTTATTCCTTTTTTCCTCTCTTGCTGTCTTCCTTTGTGATTTAAAATTTTCTGTGATAGTTTTTACATGAGTATTATTTCTTTGAAGTTTGGGACAATGCCCCAGTAAAACCATCTGTGTTTTAAGTAGAGTTTATGCAAAATATTTAAATATAAAATCAATTTAATTCATATAGGACTATTCACATTATCTAATTCTTCTTAAGTGTGTTTTGGAGTTTCTGTCTTTCAAGAAATGTATTCATTTCATTTAAGTTACTGGACTTAAGAACTTAAGATATTAGTCATATTCACTTATCTTTTTAAGGTCAGTAGGGTCTGTAGTGATAAGCCTTCCTTGATGCTTGATGTTACTGGATATTGGTAATTGGTTTCTCCTCTCACTCCCTCTCCATCCCTCCATCTCTCTTGTGAGATTGCTGCAGTTTTGTCAATTCTATAAATTTCTTTCAAGTTTTTTATTTTATTTATTTATTGAAAGAGAGGGGGGGATGCACAGAGAGAAGAGAGAGAATCTCAAGCAGGATCCGGGCTGCCAGTGCAAAGCCTTACATGGGACTCAATCTCACAGGCTTGATCATGAAGTACAGTAAGATCATGACCTGAGCTGAAATTGAGTCTGATGCTTAGCCAACTGAGCCACCTAGGTGCCCCTATGGATTTCTTTAAAGAATGGCTTCTGACTTGATTTTCTATACCTTTTTCTGTCTTGAATACAACTGATACCTCCTCTAATATGATTTCTACATGCTTTCAGTTAATTTTCTAATTTTTCAAGTTTCTTGAGATGGGAGCTTAGATTGTTGATTTGATCATTTCTTTTTAATTTTAGTCTAAGAATTAAGGGCAATACTTTTCTCATTAAGTATTGCTCTACTCATATCCCGTGGACTTTGAAATTTTGCATTTTCTTTTTTATTCAGTTACATGTATATTTTATTACCTTTGGGACATTCTTTTTGTCCCATAAATTATTCAGAAAGATGTTTTTCACTCTCCATGTGTTTGCAGATTTTACAATTATATTTCTATTATTGATTTCTAGTTTGGGTCCATTATGATAAGAGAACATAGTTTGTACTTTTATTTTAAAAGTTCATGGCACAGAAAAGATTCTAAGAAGACAATTTCTTTCTCCCCACTCTTTAAGATGTTGTTCCACTCTCTTCTAGTTGACATTAAGATGAGAGAAATGCTATTATCTCATTCCTTTATATGTACTATGCTATTTTGTCTCCTTTCAAGATTTCTCTTATTACTCTAGATTTAAGGAATTTTCCTATATTTTAGTAAATTTTTACTCGTATTTCTTTTGGCTGGGGTTTGCTGAGCTTTTTGGATCTACAGCTTTACAGGTTGCATCAAATATGGTAAACTTTTTGCCACTGTTACTTCAAAATTTTTTCTCTCCCCTTTTTCCTTTGAGAATTTTAATAACACTAACATTCCTTTTTTGGAAGTTGTACCAAGAGTCACTTTAATTTTTTAACTATTTTTTTCTCCATATTTCATTTTGAAGGCTTTCTACTGCTGTTTTCAAACCCAGTAATATTTTCTTATGTGGAAATTTATTGTTAATCTACCATAGACACTGTAGTTTTCATCTCTAGCAGCTTATTTTTGGTCTTTTCAAAGTATCTTTAACATGTTTACTTAATTTATTCAAATGTTTCAATGTCTACAAATGCTATTATCTATGTCATTATCATATTCAATTGATTTTTCTTGCTATTTGGGTGGTGTTTTCCTGCTCCTTTACATGTCTTATCGTTTTATTAAATTTCAGGTTATAGATTGTTAATTTGTTGGGTCCTAGATGTCTCCTGTTTCTTTAAGTATTCTTGAGGTTCATTCTAAAATACTACTATATGGAAACAGTTCCATCCTTTCAAGTCTTGCTTTTAAAATGCTTTAGTGGTACCTGGGGAGATCAGTTAAGAGTCAGACTCTTTATTTCAGCTCAGGTCACTATCTCATGGTTCGTGAGTTCGAGCCCCATGTTGGGCTCTTTGCTGACAGTGGGGAGCCTGCTTGGGATTCTCTCTCTCTCTCTCTCTCTCTCTCTCCCTCTCTGTCCTCCCCCATGTGCATGCTCATGCTCATGTGCTCTCTCTCCAAAATAAATAAACTTTAAAAAAATAAAATAACATGCTTTAAACAAAACCAGAGATGCATTTGTTCACAGGCTACCTTTGAGACAAAACCCTTCTCAGTACTTTACTGAGTACTTTACTCAGTACCCTGTATAGTATGAGATTTTCTGTGTCTTGCTGGTAGGCACAAGCATTATACCTGGGCTTAAGGGATCCTTCCCGTCAGTCCTTTTACATATTATGTACTCAGGTTTAGGTAGTTTCTTCAAATGCATATGTTGATCAAAACTCATCTGAAAAAGTGAGTGACTCTACGATTTGTACTCTCTAGAGTTCTCTCTCTGTGCAAGCCTCTCTGCCCTGGCACTCTGTTCTATGAATTCTATCTGCTTTGACCTCCCATACTCTCCACTCTACTGACTGAGGGCAATCTCTGGATTCTATGTGGGTTCCTCTTCCCTGCTCTAAGATTAGCACTTTTTTCACACACCAAACTTGGACAATATTAGTCTGAGACAGTGTTAGTGCTAACTGTTTACTTCTGGTCTCCTAGCAACCACTATGTATTGTCTAATATCTGTCTTATATCTGCTCTTTTCATGTATCATCTCTTCTTTTAAAATTTATTCTTTAATGTTTAATTTGAGAGAGAGAAAGAGGGAGAGAGAGAGAGAGAGGAAGAGTGGGGGTGGGGTAGGCAGAGAAAGAGGGAGACACAGAATCTGAAGCAGGCTCCAGACTCTGAGCTGTCAGCACAGAGCTTGATGCAGGGCCTGAACTCACAAGCCTTGAGATCATGACCTGAGCCAAAGTCAGATGTGTAACCGACTGAGCCACCCAGGTACCCCATCTCTTTGTTACTTATTTCAGGTTAGAGGATAAATCTAGTTCTTTAAAACATATTCCAAAAGTTTGTGACAATGATTTATACCAAATAAGCCAAAGAGGTAGGAACGTTTGCCTCTCCCTCAATAGTCTCAAAGCAAATGCCTCCCCTCTTTAAAGAAAAAAATTGCAGTGATATAGTTGGTCTTCAACTAAATAATACCTTAAGAATAGTTCATTATGTCTCTGATAAGAATAGATGTAAAAAACACAAAGGGTAAATTGAAATACTGAGTTTGAAACTTTATGCCTTAAAGAAATACCTCTATTGATTCTCTGAGAGCAAGAAGCTTGTTTCAAACAGTAGAGAAAGCATTAAGTCTTAGAATCACACACAATTCAAACAAATTCTGAACCTATCACTTTCTAATCATGTGGTTTTTGAGCATGTTACTTTGGTTCTGTTTTATATTCTCATCTATAAAATTGAGATACTCTTAGATTTCATAAAAGTTTCCTAAGAGTTAATTAATACAGGTCTACAAAGTTCCTAATACTGTTCGTAGTAAAGAGTATGTACTGAGTATATAATAACATTTGGGGTGCCTGGGTGGCTCAGTCAATTAAGCATCTTGCTTTTGATTCTGGCTCAGGTCTCCATCCCAAGATCAGGGGATTGAGCCCCATTTCGGGATCTGCTCTGAGTGTGGAGCCTGCTTGGGATTCTCTCTTTTTATCTCTTTCTGCCCCTCTCTCACTCATGCTCTCTCTCAAAATAAACAAACATTAAAAAATACCTCTTGTGATTATTAATATAACTTTGTTGTTAATAAATAGAAGGCAATTTGGGCAGCCATCCTTTTTTCCCCAAAGACTGAGATCTTTCACATGAAATTCTCAGATATAATTATTTCATTTATATTGTTATATTTGGTTGTATCATGAATTCGGACATTTTTTTAATACTGTCCAGTAAGAAAATCCCTTTGGCTTTCTTTAAGACATGAAATCACGCTAGAATAATTTTTTTTTTTTTAATTTCTGGAATTGGCCTCCCCTTTGATTCACCAACAGTAATGCCTGTTGACTGTCTAGGAAATTTTATTTGTTCCAGGTTAAATTTTGCCCAAATAATATTTTAAGGAAGATAACTGCATTGATATGGTTGGTCTTCACTATAAACTCCTTTCTAAATGATACTTTCTTAAGAATAGCTCATCATGTCTTTTTTTTTTTCTCTCTGTATATTGTTATCAATAAGATAAGACAAACTATTGTGACAAAAGTCTTCTTTTCAGTCACAAATTCAGGACAGTAAAGGGTAGATGGGTGCAGCATAGGCATCTACTATGGAGGACAGCATTCATTCTCTGTTTTTATTAATGTCTTCCTTGCAACAGACCATACAGAAAACATGTACGTGCTTTTTTAAGAAAAAAAAAGTGCTGGACTTTTTAAGTTTAACTGGTTATCTTTACATTAATGCAGAGCAATAAAATGAAGGTTCTCAGAGGAAAATATACCTTCCTAAACTTGTTAACTCCTAAGGTGAATTATTGAAAATAGCATATTGGAGAAATATTGTAGATCAAATCCAGTTATTATCGTTTAATTTTACTTTCCTGATAAAAAGTGAAGAAATCCTTCCTACTGCAATTCTACTAGTTCAACTCATTTTATAAATCCCTTCACAGATTCTCTTTTCTTGTTATTATCATTTAAATTTCAATGTTCTTTTTGTTATCAATGGCTTTTAAATCAATATTCAGTCCATCTGGAAAAATGTATCCTCATCATTATATATGAGTTTTTAGTCATAACTGAACATAAAGATGTCCATTTGATTAGTAACTTCACAGTAACTATCAAATATAGTTTCTTTCGGGTCCTTAGTTATCTGGAATATAATATTCCTACTAACCACTTGGGAATTTGCCTCAGGTTCCTTTACTTTCTGTTTCTAGTAACAATCCACTCAGATCTTATTTTATCTTTTTCTATTATTCCTTTTCATTCTTACTGTTTTAAAGTATATTAAACAGGTTTATGTCAATTTTTGTTCTCATAACTCTCTACATTTTCTCAAGCTCTTTCTCTTATTAAAAAATGTGGGGGCATTAGCCCTACACTTCAGGTTAAATAATTTAAAACATTTTATAGCTATTACAAATATTAGATTTTCAAACATTAAATAGTACTGATGGCTTAAAAGCTTATTTTAAAAAGTATAGTTTCTACTCATAGTCTTAGAAACATTCTAAATTTAGCTATTTTTATAATACATGAAAAAATCTTCCCATTCTCCACTGTTTAAAAATATTAAAAGAAAAGGTTAACATCTTGTTCTATGACTCTTTTCTACATTCAGGAAATGCTCGATATTTAAATCTTGATTAAATCCTTTTTACAACATTAACCAAAGGGCTGTTATAAAAAAATTATATGAGACCACAATAAATGAGAATTTAATTATGGACTGTAAACTGGACCAAAAACCTGTATATGTAACCATTGAGTTTATATATTAGGTAATGAGTAAACAATATTTATGGGATGTAGCTGTAACACATGAACAAAAATCTGAGGTGGGTACAGGCTTAGATGGTCATAACATACACGGGAGAGAGCCGTATATTCTTGTAGGTATAAAAGTGAAGTGATTCTAGAGCTAAAGACTTATCTGAGCTGAGGAAGAATTTTCTCACTCAGCTTCATCTTTGGTGACCACTTGTGGTTCAGGTGACTGAGAAGGCAGGAGCATAGTTGTATTGTGTAAAAGCATGCCGTGTTGCTGCTTGCCCTGTATCCTTTCTATAAACTAAGTAATGTGGTACTTGGTGAAGCCTAGTGTCTTTCATGAGCTTGATGTTCAATCATACACCAAATCATGGCTGTTAGTGAACCATGAAGGATATTTCAAAATGTTATCTTGGCATGGATTTCTACAAGGTGATGGTATAGGAAAATCCTGAACTCAGCATCTCCCATGTATGCAACAAATCCACAGCTACATTCTAGATCACTTCTCTCTGAAAAAGATGTGAAAATTAGATGAGCGGATTTCTCCGTAACAAAGGGCAAAAAGATCAAATAAAGATGGACTTGGCATACACCCTGTACAATGGGGACTTATCAAGAATAAATCAGGCTATTTACATCATTAAAAAGTTTTAAAAGACAATGAAGAGCAAGGGCACTTTGAACAAGAAGTTTCAACCAACACAAGGCCACTCATTTAAGACTGAATTAGGTAGCATGTTCACCTAATACAGAGAAACAAATGCAGAGTCAAGCAAAATGAGGACAGAGAAATGTATTCTGAATGAAAAAAAACCTTAATGATACAGAGGTAAATAATCTACTGGACAAAGCATTCAAAGTAATTATTATAAAGATGCTCAATGCAGAATGAACACAATAAGAACTTTAACAAAGAGACAAAAAAATATAAAAGAGTACCAAACATAAGTTACAGAGATGAAGAACTGAAAATTGTAGGAGGCTAGATGATGTGGAAAAAAATGAAGCAGCAAGCTGGAAGACTAAGCAATGGAACTCACCCAGAGAAGCAAAAAGAAAACAAAAAAATTAAGTGAATATGACTTAAAGGACTTATTGGACAACATCAAGTGGAATACTGTTTCCACTCAAGGGGTCCTAGAAAGAGAAGAAAGAGGTATAAAACTTGAATAATGACTAAAAACTTCCCTAACCTGGGGAATGAAACAGATATCCAGGTCCAAGAAGCCAAGACAGTCACAAGAAGATGAATACAAAGATGAAGCATAAGAGAAACCCATTATGTTATGAGCATATTTCTCAGCAGGATCTTTTTAAATCCAAAGGAAGTGGCATAACATATTCAATTGCTGACAGGAAAAAAGTTCCAGCAAAGAATACTCTACCCAGCAAGGTTATCATTCAGAATTGAAAGAGAGATAACAAGTTTTCCAGACTCATTACATAAGTCAACCTTACAAGAAACATTAAAAGGACTTATTTACGTTGAGCAGTGTCACTAATAAGAAGAAAATATGTAAAAGTAAAAATCTCATTGGAAAAGGTAAATATACAGTTAAGTAGTAGATTTATTATTATAAATCTATGGAAATGGTTTAAACACAAAAGTGGTAAAATTAAACCACAATAATCAGTTTAGGGAAATCAAAATAAAAATACATAAAATGTGACATCAAAAACAAAACATATGGGAGTAAAAATATAATTTTGGATTATGTTCACATTTCAGTCGCTATAAATTTAAAATTGACTCTTACAGGGGGACCTAGGTGGCTCAGTCAGTTAACCATCCGACTTTGGCTCAGGTCATGATCTTGAGGTTTGTGGGTTTGAGCCTCTCACTGGGCTCTGTGCTGACAGCTCAGAGCCTGGAGCCTGCTTTAGATTCTGTGTCTCCCTCTCTCACTGCCCCTCCCCTGCTCACACTCTGTCTCTCCCTCTCTCTCTCAAATTAAATAAAGATAATAATAAAAAAAATAAAAAATAAAATAAAACAGACTGTGATATACTGAAGATGATATATGTGAACCTCATGTGATCACAAAAAAAATTAATGGTAATACACTAAAGAAAATGAAAAAGGAATCCTAGCAAAATATTAAAGTAAGTCACCCAACTGCAAGGGAATAAAGAGAAAAAGCAAGGAATAGACAGGATCTACCAAATAGCCAGATAATAATTAGCAAAATAACAATAGCTACACACCTATCAATAATTACTTTAAATGTAAATTGACTAAATTCTCCAATGAAATAACAGAGACTGGTTAAGCAGATAAAATAACAAGGCTCATATACCTGCTGTCTACAAGAGACTCACTTCAGAAATACTGACACACAGAGACTGAAAATGAAAGGATGGGAAAAGATATTCCATGCAAATGAAAATTATAAAAAAGCTGGTGTAGCTCTACTCATATTAGACAAAAAAAGACTTCAAAATGAGGGCTGTAGTAAGACAAAGAGGGAAATTTTATAATGATAAAGAGGTCAATCCAGCAAGAAGATACAATATTTATCAATACACATGCATCAAACATACAAGCACCAAGACACGTAAAGGAAATACTAAGAAAACTAAAGGGAGAACTGAAAGTAATACAATAATAGCAGGTGACTTTAACACCCCACTTACATCAATGAACAGGTCATCCAGACAGAAAATCAAGGAAACATTAGCCTTAAACAACACATGAGACCAGATGAACTTAACAGATAAATACATAACGTTTCATCCAAAAGCAACAGAAAATATATTCTTCTTAAATGCATATGGAACATTCTCCAGGATAGATCACATGTTAGGCCACAAAGCAAGTCTCAGTAAATTCAAGATATATGAAATCTTATCAAGTATTTTTTCTTACCACAATAGTATGAAACTAGAAATCAATTATAAGGAGAAAACTGGAAAAACTACAAACATGTGGAGGTTAGACAGCATGTTACTGAACAACTACTGGGTCACAGAAGAAATCAAAGGAGAAATAAAAAAAAAAGAAAACAAATACAACATACCAATATCTAGGAGATCTAACAAAAGCAGTTCTAAAATGATAGTTTATAGCAATACAGACCCATACATATCAAAATCACTTTAAAATCAATGTAGTTAGTAAATAAGTGTTTATGGTAAAAATGTTAGTGGAAAAAATATGACAACTGATTTTCATACCTTATTTTAGGATTGTGGAAGACAAGAAGGCAAAGCAAATAATTAAGGTTTCTATTTGCATTGTTTTGTTTTTTTTGTTTTTTTTTTTTTGAGAGAGAGAGAGAGAATGAACGAACATGAGCAGGGGAGAGGGGCAAAGGGAAAGAGACAGAGAATCTTAAGCAGCCTCCATGCTCAAGTGTGGAGTCTGACACAGGGCTTGATCAGACCACCCTGAGATTATGACCTGAGCCAAAATCAAGAGTCAGACTCTCAACTGACTGAGCCAGCCAGGCACCCTTACTTGCATTATTAAGAAGGCTATTAATCAGAAGTGAACCAGTGGATTAATTAGGGTCATTTTAAATTAAGGAATATTACTGGGATTTAATATATGTTGAGTGAATGAATAAATGGTGTATTTTTTTGACTGGAGGAGAATAAATGTCTGGTTTAAAATTTCCAACATCTCTGATGAACAAAGTTTCAAAAATCTTCAACAAAAGATTAGCAATATTATTTCAACAGTATGTTAAAATTATCATACACCATGACCAAAGTGGAATTTATACTTGTGAGGCGAAGATCATTCAACATGCACAAATCAAGTAATGTATCACAACATAAATTAAAATCATATAGTCATCTTAAAAGATGCAAAAAAGTGGGTATTTGATAACATTCAACATCCTTCCATGACAAAATCTCAACAAAAGGAAACGAACTTAACATAGTAAAGGTCATATATGAAAAGCCCTAACATCATATTCAACGGTGAAGAACTTAGTTTTCCTTTGTCAAGAACAAGACATGGATGCCCACTTTCACCACTTCTTTTCAACATAGTACTTGAAGTTCTACCCAAAGCAATTAGGCAAGAAAAAGAAAAAAACCTTATGAATCAGAAAGGAAAAGTACAATTATCTCTTTGCCAATGACACGACTTATATATAGAACACTAAAGAAGCCACAAAAATCATCAGAAAATTCAGTAAAGCTGAAGGATGCAATTCAACATGCAAATGTCAGTCACATTTCTATACACTAACAATAAACTATCTGAAAAGGAAATGAGGAAAACAATCTCATTTATAACAGCATCAAAAAGTACAAAACCTTTAGGGACAATCTTAATGAGGTGAAAGACTTGTACTATAAAAATTATAAAACATTAATGAAAAAAATTCAAGAAGACAAATGGAAAGATATTCCAAGTTCACAGATTAAAGAATTAATTTTGCTAAAATACTCATACTACTCAATGTGATCTGCAAGATTTAGATTGATACAATCTTTATAGAAATTCTAATGTCATTTTTCACAAAAATAGGAAAAAAATCCCCAAATTCCTATGGAATGACAAAAGACTCAGAACTGCCAAAACAATCCTAAATGAGAAGAACAAAATTGGAGATATTTACTTCTTGATTTCAGAATACCTTTAAAAGCCACAGTAATCAAAATAGTATGGTGCTAGCAATAAATACAGACATACAGCCCAAATGAACAGAATAGGAGCCCAGAAATAAACCTAAGCCCAAGCGTTCATTCAATCTACAACGAGTGTGCCAAAAATACATAAGAGGGACAAGACAGTCTTTTCAGTAAATGGTGTTTGGAAAACTGGACATCCACATGTAAAAGGCCCTTAACAGATGCTATACACAAAAATTAACTGAAAACAGAAATGGATTAAACACTTAAACATAAAATTTTGGAATCATAACATTTCTCTAAGATAACAGAAGACAAAAGCCTCATGACACTGAGCTTTGCAATAATATCTTTAATATGACACCAAATGCACAAGCAACCAAAGTCAAATAAACAAGAGGGACTACAGCAAACTAAGTAGCTTCTGCACAGCAAAGAAAATAATCAACAGAGTGAAAAAGCAACCTATGGAATGGGAGAGAATATTTGCAAACCATACATGTAATAAAAGTTTAATATCCAAAATGCATACAGAACTCATACAACTCAATAGAGAAGAATTTAATAATGTGACTTTAAAATGAGCAAAAGATATAATAGACTTTTCTCCAAAGAAGGTATACAAATGGCCAAGAAGCATATAAAAAGATTTTCAACAACACTAATCATCAGGAAATGCAAATCAAAATCACAATGAGATACCACTTCACATCTGTTAACATGACTATTATTAAAAAATACAAGTGTTGATGAGGATGTGAAGAAATGGGGACTCTTGCACACTGCTGCTGGGACGTATTGGTGTACCTGTTATGGAAACCAGTATAGACATTCTTGAAAAAATTAAAAACAGAATTACCATATGATCTAACAATTCCACTCCTGGGTATATATCTAAAAGAATAGATATCAAGATCGTGAAGAGATATATGAAGTCCTGTGTTTGTTGCAGCATTACTCAAAATAGCCCAAAATGACAACAACCAAAATATCCATCAACAGAAGAATGGATAGAAAAATCATCTTACACATATACATTAGATTATTATTCAGCCTTTAAAAATGAGCCAATTATGCAATATGTAACAATGGGGATGAATCCCGACAACAGTATTCTATGTGAAAAAGGGCAGGCACAGAAGGACAAATACTGCATGATTCTACTTATATGAGGTTAAAGTCTAACTCATGGAAAAAGAGTGAAATGGTATGGTTGCCAGGGTTATGAGAAAGGGTGGGGGCGGGGGGGAGTTTGTCCAACAGGTATGAAGTTTCATTTATAGCAGATGAATAAGTTCTAGAGATCTGCTGTAAAACACTGTGCCTATACTCAACAATAATCTATTGCACACTAGACGGGGAGTGATAGGTACTGGCTTCCAGTTATGCAATGATTAAGTGATAGAGATAAAAGGTACAGCAAAGGGAACATAGTCAATGTATTATAATATTGCTGTATGGTGACAGATGGTAGCTACATTTACGATGAGCATAACATAATGTACAGACTTGTCCATCAGTATGCTGCACACCTGAAATGTTAACATTTTATCTCAACTGTACTTCAGTAAAAATAGTTTAAGAATAGATCCCATGTTGTGCTCTTATCACAAAAAATAAAAGTAAAAATAGTTTTAAAAATATGTAAATTAAGTGCTCAAAGAAAATCCAACAACAATAGCAATAAAACTAATGTAGCTTTCTCTAAAAGATTATCAATCCTTTCAGTAAATACTTTGGATATTATTTATGCCCTTAACAATATGTTAGGAACTAGGTGCAATGTAATTCCTGATCTCCCTAAGCTTAGACTTTAATTAAGACAAAACCAAATTTAAAAAAAACTTACATAGAATTATATAAAACGGCCTATTGCTGATAAGTCTCTGACTCTTTTATTATACTTTTATGTTAATAAGGGTCTGACCTTGGGAGAGATAATGATACTTGGAGCCTTACTTCAAGTAAATCATAAACTGACAGATTTTCAAGCTGTAGTCTAATTTAGAAAGCAAAAGTTCAAATATCTGAAGCAACACGATCAACTTCCTACGAGGGCAGTTGCCTTTGAAATAGACCTTAAATATAAATGGATATATTTTTACTCTGACAGACAGAACATTGTATTTCTTGGGTAAACTTGAAAATTTTTCTAATTTAAAAAATGTTGGCACTCTTCAAGTCATAGCTTTAACAAATCCAGTTATGTGTGCTTTTTATTTAGTGCCAGTAATTAGATTGCGAATGGAAAAATAAAGACTATTAACTAGGTGTTTTCAACTTGGAGATTTCACAGCAGCCCAAGAACAAAACAAAATGTAATTTTTTTCCTAGCACAGATTTCATTGTTATTATCTACCTTTTAATGCCTAGTACATCATGCATTTCAATACTGTCCTGTTTCCCAAAAAGGAACACTGCAAAGGAGATTTTTAATTATTAAAAGACTTTCTAGTCATCAAATAATTTTTTCTTCCATTATTTACAAAGTAATACCCTGTTTCATTTTTGTGCAGTAACAGATACTTGATCTTATTTTCCTTTTTTTACAATACACTTCTTACAATATCACATATCCTCAGTTTTTTTTAGACTTTGTTTACCACATTCATTTTAATTTCAAATGTTTGCAAATCACTAGAAAAATTCAAGACCATTTCATCCAGATGATTTGAATTCCATTCTTTTGATTTTTGCTTTTGCATCCCTTTCAATTCTGAAGGATCAAAACAAATTAAACCATATTAGAGTGGAGTTTTATTTTGAAGTGTTTTGACTTGCAAGGCACTGTCCACAAACTGAATTTTATGGAGTTAAACTATATTTCTTGATAAAATTACCACTAATTGCATAAAGTTAATAATGTGTATTACCTCTCCTAGTGTTGGATTTTACTAAAAAATTTACCTTGTATTCCTAAACTGAATAAAGAAATAATACAGGTTGGTAATTCTTTCACAGTAATCAGCAAGAAGGTCACTAAAGAAAGTGGTTTTGCCCATCTTAGTTCAAAGTTATTCTGAGAATTAGGTAAACAAAATGAAATATATGGGAACATATTCTAAACCAAATTTGACTATAAGGTATTCTTCTGTAAATTCCTATAGAAAGGACTGTATTCCAAAAATTTATTTGTAATAATACTATCTTAGGTCTTTTCAACTAATTTTAGCTTACCATTTAAGTTAAACACAAAAAAAATTATTTCAACAATGCTGACATCAGATAGACTTTTTAAACATTTCTTCTACACAGGAAATGTCAGAGTATCCATCTTTCTGGCTAGTTAGGATTTGTTTTCAACTAGGACTCCAATCAGCAAGTGATGCCGACAGCCAAAAAGAATTTTGTCCTCACCAAGCCCAAAGAAACATTCCCGTGTAAGATGTAGGCTACAAAGGCACAGGAAAAAATAGGTCATCTATTTACAGCTGGATAAATAGGCTTACGTTAAGATAATATACACATACATCTACTTAACAGAATTAGAAAATTCATTTTTCAAAATCTTATTTTTATTTTTTAGCTTGAATTATAATTGACATATAACATTGTACAAGTTTAAGGTACACGATGTGATGACTTGATATACATAAATATTGCAAAATTTACCACAATAAGATCAGGTAACATATCCATCACCTCACATAGTTACAACTTTTTGTGTTCGCTGAGAAATTTTAAGATTTATTCTGTTAGCAACATTCAAATATGCACTACACTACGATTAACTATAATCATCATTCTGTACGTTATATCCCCAAATCTTATTTATCTTAAAGCTCAAACTTTTTATCCTTTGACTACCTTCACTGATTTCCCCCACCCTTCCTCTGTCCCTGAGAATCACCAATTCATTCAATGTTTCTAGGAGTTTGGTTTTTTGAAATTCCATCTATAAGTGGTATCATAAGTATTCTAAAAAACACTTGTCTCTAACTCATTTCACTTGGTATAATGCTCTTCAGATTCATCTATGCTGTTGCAAGCAGGATTTTCATGTAAATATATATATATTTTTGTGTATATATATATATATATATATATATATATATATATATATGAAAATTTATATGAATATATACATATTGTCATATGTGTGGGTATATATGTGTATATATACATATTTTCACATATATATGTGTATACATACATGTATACAAATACACACATATTTTATCTATTTTTGAGAGAGAACAGGGGAGTGCAAGAGAGACAAGAGGAGAAAGAGAATCCCAAGGAGGCTCCACAATGACTGATGTGGGGCTCAACCTCATGAACCGTGAGATCATAACCTCAACTGAAATCAAGAGTCAGAGGCTTAAATGACTAAGCCACCCAGGTGCCCTGGATTTTCTACTTCTTTATAGCTGCATAATATTCCATTACACATATATACCATTGTTTATTTATCAAGTCATCCATTGACGGACACTTCGATTGTTTTCACGTCTTGGCTAGTGTAAATAATGCTTTGAACATGGAGATGCAGATATGTCTTTAAGATAGTGATTTAAGGACTTCTTAGATTGTTTTCCTTAGAGGCTGTACCAATTAACATTGCTACCAGCAGTGCACAGATCCTTGTCAGCACTATTTTTTGTTTTTCTTGTCACAGACATTCTAACAGCTGAGATGATGCTTCATTCTGGTTTTGATATGCATTCCCCTGATGACTACTGATGTTGAGTACCTTTTTATGTATCTGTTGGCCATTTGAGTATCTTTGGAAAAATGTTTATTCAGGTCTTATATCAACATTTTAATGAGCTCTTTTGCTATAGAATTGTACGAATTTTTCACTTAATTTGGATATTAACCCAAGTATATTATCAGATATGTGGTTTATGAATATTATCTCCCATTCTTTAGGTTACCTTTGCATTTTATCATTTCTTTTGCTATGTGGAAGGTTTTATTTTGATTTAAACTTTATTTTTCTTTTAATTGTTTATGCTTTTAATGTCATATCTAAAATAATTATTATCAACATCAATGTCAAGGAACTTTTCCCCTATGTATTCTTTAAGGAGTTTTGAGTTTCAGGTCTTACATTTATGTCTTTAATACATTTCTATTTAATTTTTTATGAGTGATATAATTCCAACATACAGTTTTGCATGTGACTATTATTAATTTGTATGTGCATGGGTTTATTTCTAGGCTTACAATTCTGTTTCATTGCAATTCGTCAAGGCAAAGAAACAAAAGCCATCCAGATTAGAAATGAAAAAGTAAAACTGTATCTATTTGTAATACAATAATTATATATAATATATATATATATATATATATATATGTTTATTCCTAAATACACCACAAAAAACTGTTAGAATGAACAAATTCAATCAAGTTGCAGGATATAACACCAACATACAAAAATCAGCTGTATGTCTACATGCTAACAAATATCTGAAAAAGAAATATCTATACACTAAAAAGTATAAAACACTGGCCAAAGAAATTGAAGACACAAATAAATGAAAAAGAAATCATGTGTTCCAGGATTGAAAGAATTGTTCTTAAAATGACCACACTACACAAAGCCATTTATAGATTCAACGCATGCTCTATCAAGATTCCTATGACACTGTTATAGTAAAAAAAAAAAAAAATAGTATGACGCTGGCATAGAAATAGATTCATAGGTCAAAGGAAAACAAAGGATAGTTCATTTAAAAAATAGTTTTAGGACCGTATAAGTCTCAATATAAGTAAACTTCTTAGTAATCACTGACTAGCTTATCTTTGAGGATACCAATTATGGGAATCAAGACTGTTTTGTTTGTTTGAACATTGTGCTCTTTAGTGATGTACATTTTATGAAGAGCAAAATGCACAAATCCTGATTGAGTAGTTAAATGTCTTTTTACATGTGCACACATAAATTTATGTACCCACCACTCACATCAAAATAGAGAAATTCCCATCACCCAAGAAAGATCCCTCATGTTTTCTAGTAAATAGTCTTCTCATGAATAGTAACCACTATTCTGGCTTCATGGAATAGTTTTGGCTGCTCCTGAAATCACAGCAAGGGATCAAATACCATGTGTGTACTTTACTGAGAGCTTTTTTTTGCACAAACTGTATTAACAAAATTGTTTTAACAAAGCATGCTATAAGTTGTACATTCCTGTAGTAAATTTATTGGTTTTGAAGAATAAATAAGCTGATATGGGTGATCAGGACAGAGTGCCATTTCTCAGATCATTTTTACCTTATCATCTTTCACATGGTAAACAACAAATATTTGTGGAATGAATAAATAATTATCAGTTACTAGATTGCCAGAGGGATCTCTGTCTCTTCTGAGCCCAGAGATTCTATTTTTATTCCCCCATTCCCAAATGTACAGCCAGCTCACAGCAGGCACTCAAAGGATATCTGTCTAATGACCTAATCATTGGCAAATTCGAAGGAAATTTTACTATTTTTTTCCTTCATAGGTTTCTATATCCTGAGGCTCTGATGCAATGAGATTTTTTGCTTTTAAAATGTATTTAGTTGACAATAAGACATTCATTAGTTCAATGTCCCCTGAAGTCAGAACTATGTTCAACAAAAAAAATCAGATTACAGCACAGTGAACAGTTATCTCCCCTTTACCCCTGTCAATATGAGTGACTTTACTCCCTGGAAAAACTGCATAAAAAGAGAATTTAAAATTTTAAAAGGGAGAAGCATTAATATCTGGTATTAGGTATCACAGAGAATGGAAGTTTAGCTTAGCGGAAAAAAGTCTGGACCCCAAATTAGATGGTGAGTGCTGGCTGAGATTGCATTATCCCCTGGCTTCCTGACTTCAAATCAATCACCTCTATTGTTCAGTTCTTAGCTGGTCTCCTACAAAAGCCAGAGGCTCACAAGCATGTGGCAAGAATCATTACAAATCTCTTTTAATTAATACAAGATAAACACAACTTTACATTTAAATTCAATGAGTATTTTTAATGTTTCTTTTCAAAGCCGTCTTGTAGCCTGGACCCAACGATTCTGTTGAGTTGTTTGCTATTAAAAATCCAGTTTCGATGTCTAAATGATTTTTAAAAACTTTTTAAATGATTATTTACATTTGAGAGAGACAGAGAATGCTAGTGGGGAAGGGGCAGAGAGAGAAGGAGACAGAGAATCCGAAGCACTGTCAGTGCAAAGCTCGATGTGGGGCTAGAACCCACGAACTGTGAGATCATGACCTGAGCCAAAGTCAAATGCTCAACCTACTGAGCCACCCAGGCACACCTGTCTAAAGGGTTTTAAGGGTTAAAATATTTTTGTTTTATTTTGTAAAACGAAGAGTATCTTAAAGAGTTTGGGAATTACTCTTCCTGTTTCTTTATTCACTGCTTGGAGTTTTAGCACTTGGCAAATGCTCTGCATCATACCCATTGAGCCTTCTTTGGTGTCGTGTGGACTGTTCTACTGATGATGCTCCTTAAGAAACCTGGTTGGACTTAATAAACAAATGTGGATTCAAAACATTACAACAGGAAGCAGTACCACACCTACAGAGTGGCTGCATAGGGACTGTTAAGAAGAAAACCACAGGCCCAAAATGACATCACTTAGGCTGAACCCCCAAACCGGGGCTTACTAACTTATCTAATTATAGCTTCAACCTCCCCCAGAAATGTAGTTTTAACAGGTCAGTGAGGAGATTTCTGACCGTCACCACCTGAAGTTAGGTGCCATATGGGCCCTGTCTATTTCCTAGAGAAAGATCACATAATCTGCATGTTAAGAACCTCTGCTCTCCCCTGTAAAGGAAAGCACTCTTGCCTGGAACAATGCTTTTCCTTGCTAGTAACTTCCCTGCCCCACACTCCTTCTTTTAAAAACCTTCCATTTTGTAAAACTCCTTGAAGCTCCCTTCTGCTTGCAAGATGGGCTGCTGGCCCAATGCATGAATCATTTGATAAAGCCAATTAGATCTTCAAATTTACAGTTACATTTTTTTTGTAACAAGATTAATTTGCTGTAATTTAACTACAGAGAAAGGTCAGTATAAATGCCCATATGTTAATTTTCATACACTGATAAAAAATTTATTATTTGTCTTTGTCTGAACTCCGTTTCCACTTTCACCCCAACCCTCCTCCCCTATAAACATATGCAAAGTGTTCTTCACATGATTTGGCCCCAGAAGGCTTAAGATAGAAAGCCTGCATACTCTGCAAGCCATTTTTGGATGTGTTGACATGCAGAATAGTTAATCTGCTCTGTTTTCTCAGGTTTGGTTTCAAGGATCACCCTGGAGAGCTGAGAACATCTCTTTTTTTCTCTCCATCCTAAATATTATTTCTGTATTCCTATCATTCAGTGAGTTTTTACCACACTAAATCTAGATATGAGTCACACTTTGTTATGCTTTGGCAAAATGGGATAATTGACATGCAAGTCAGGGAAATGTAGGAGGTTATTTTCTTTCTTTTTAAATCCCAAGGCTGTGCAATGCTGATTGCTCTATGTAAGAGGAATCTCCTGATTGCTACTTGACAGGTGAGTACCAGGGACAGGGACAGAGAAACTGCTTTTACAGACCTCAAGATAAGCTTTTCTTCTCGTCCCCTCCATGCTTGCCACCATGCCCACTGGTAGATACATGTTACTTTCTTCTTCAGTGGAGTGCTAGGATCACTTACAATTTTTACACTTTTTCTTCTTACATCCAATTTTCCATTCCTTGATATCACTAAAGGATGTCTTATTCCTCACTGTTTTTTACTGTGTACAATACACAAAGCGAGTTCTAAAGCACACTTGCTTTGGGTGCTAGTGTGAAAATATCTGCTAAGTATTTGCTTCCATCTAAGACTACCCAGCAGGACTTGTGTTAAGGTCCATTGTAGCAAAAATGAGGAATAATGACATTTCTGCTTTTCCTGAGCCAACAAGATGATGGTAGGTTGGAAAGGTGATATTGACCAATCATTGCATGTCATGTCTTTTTTTTGTTTAAGACCACGACTCACGTTAGGTAAATGCAACCTTTATGTCAAATATGTTGTATTAGCCACTGGAGTGGTTAACAAATAGTGGGTGCTCTCTCATCTTTCAGTCACATGATAGTATTGTAATTAACCACCTTTCTGAATTCAGCTGTGGCCACATGACATTCTTCTGTGAAAGCAATGCGCAGGGCCCCAGAGAGTGGTTGCTCTGTCAGGGCCCTGAAATTAGCATGAGTTCGCACACAACTCTCTGAAACCCTCAACAGACATACAGTATAACAGGATTTAGCCTTGGTTTTCTCTGAGATTTAGTTTCCTTGTTTTCATCACTTTCACTGCCGTAATTGTACACGTTTTCCTTTCTTCACATACCTTTTTGAAATCCTAAGGGAAAACTTTAGGTACGCCCAGATTTTCAGAAAATTTCTCATTCGCATCGGACATGAAGCCAAAACTTATTTAAGGTCTACGCAGTAAGATCTAGCCATTGAAAGAGAAAGCTTCATTTACTATATTCCTACAGTCATGAGGGATATTTTATGGATGTTTTCCTCAAATTAGGCCCACCCTTCCTCTCACAAAAAGTGCCCTCAGCTTTCATTCAGGTTACTTGGAATTTTTTATGTACCACTTATGTTTACTATAAATGCAGGGGAAAGAATTTTATTGACATCCACCAGTACAAAAATCCAACAACCTTTATTTTACTCATCTGTATAACTAAATTTATATGTTCCGTTACCTGTTTAGAATGAAATTGAACTTGTCCTTCAAAAGGAATCAGCTGGCAAAAACAAACTCCTAAGAATTTCTCATTTTATCTTTATATGGACTTACAAGTTCTCCATTAAAGCTTGTATCATTATAGTATGTTCACATTATTTTCCAGAGTAATGCAAGTCTGTTTCCCAGTGCTTGCCAGTGTTTGCTTCCCAGCTGATGCTCAACTGACATTTCTCAAGTGAATAAGACACTTATTTATATAAAATTACATGAATGGGGTGACTGAATGGCTCAGTGGGTTGACCATCTGACTCTTGATTTCAGCTTAGATCATGATCCCGGATTGTGGGATCAAGCCCCACATCTGGCTCTGTACTGACCATGGAGCCTGCTTAAGATTCTCCCTTCCTCCCTCCCTCTCTTCCCTCCACCCGCCTCTGCTCCTCTGCCCCTCTCCCACACTTGTACTCTTTCTCTGTCTAAAAAATAAAAAATAACATAAAATAAAACACATGTAGATAAGGAAGAACAAGCCCAGTGAATACTCAAACTTCTCATTATGTAGAAGTGTGACATTTGTGTACACTGTAAAAGCTCCTTCCCTTTTCTGTGTCTAAAAAATTCCATGTCTTCTGGATGTCCTCAATGCCCATGCTGGACTGTGAATCTTTCTGTTGCATATTGGTTCTACTTTGCCATCAGTAAGGCTGATCAAGTATGTAAACTCAATCAATGATTTTATTCCTGAAGGAATAGAATGGTGATCCTATTTTAATAATCATGAAAACAGTGTAAGGGCCATTACAGTATGGAGTAAAGCTGTGCATTCTGGCCCAATAATGAGAGGCTTGGCCAATGCTACACAGAATATGAGTGAAGAGATTGGTCCTGATTTGTCCTAGGATCACCTCCAGACTTGGGAAGGATCATTTGAGGAGAGCTTGTAGAGTCGAGTCCTGACTTGCTTCCTGCCACAGATACTTTATTGTTATTGTCTTACATTCTGATTGCTTAATATAATATACCCCATTCACTGTGGAGATGGTGGTGGAAACGTTGTTTTGTTTTCAGCAAAAATGGATTAGCTGATTCAAATGTTCCCTACACAGCAGCTCTAAAATAGGGCCCTCCTGCAATTTTCTTAACAGAACGAGAACAGGAGAATGAGGCCACGAGTACACACTGGAAACTTCTGGGATGAGGCATAATAGCAATTAAGAGCATAAGCTCCAGAGTCATCAGGTCCAGTTTGAGTTCTTGGCTCTTACATGCTGGATGACTTCAGATAGGTGACAAGCCTCAGTGTCCCTATCTGTCAAACAGGGACATAATGGTACTTAACTTGTAGGGCTATTTTGAGTATCACATGATAGAATGCTTGTAAGGTACTTGAGCGCCTGGCACATATGAAATATTCAGTAAGTGTTTGCTTTAGTTTGTTTGTTTGCTAATGCTGTTTTGTTTTTATTATTACAAATAAAATCTTGATGCCAGAGTTGGAACTGCTCTTTAGCAGCCAAATAAATGAGACCTCTGGCTTTTTATTTAAACAGTTAAAGACTATGACAGAATCATGTAAATAGTGATTCTCCCATCTCACATACTGTGCCATAGAGTGAACACTCACCCAAAGAAATTATGATAAAAAGGAGAAAAAGCACCCCAAATTACTATAAAATGAAGTTAGGCATATGGGGATGGGGGAGCTTTTAGAGATATCAAATACTTGTGGTAAGAAAATGTTATCAGCTTTAATAAAAATTGCTAGAGGGCAAGCATCCTGTCTGTTTAACTTGTAAATATTGCAGAGCTTCAAAACACAGAACTCTGTGTGTCTGTGTGTATATGGATGCTTTTGATAAGGAATTGAGATGTTAAAGAACAAGCCCAGTGAATATTCAAGTCTCTTGAGGTAACTGAAACAATGTATATATAAAATTAAAATATTAGGTTATGGACAATACAGTGATAATTGTATCCCTTGCTTGTGTCATGCATGTGTTGGTTACCTTGGATTTTCATAAATCTGTGGTTCTGAGTTTTTTCTCTTACTACACATGTTTTCATTTACACCATTATGAGGAACTGATTTTATATTCCACTGCAGCCAGAATACCGAAAGTGACATTTGTTTGTATAGACGAGGACAAAAATAGTATGGGTACAAGGATGGGATGAACAAACATTCAGAAAACAAACGAAAACTGAGGCAATGGTATGAAGGAGGAGTACATATTTCTAGTGTCATCATCATACACACTCTTTCATGTAGAGGCCACTTTTGTACTTGTATCTTTTCCCCCCAGATGGTAAAAGAGGTTTAGAATTATTGTCACACTCAGGCCATTTTCCATGGGTGAAGGTCAATAAGGAATGTACCCTAACTTTCATAATAGATACAACACTCTACTATCCTTTGTTTCCAAAAATGGCTGCAACGATAACACCCAATTCACATGACCTTATCCATGTGAATTTTCCAGTTAATAATCAAGAGAGAAAGTCTGTTTCTTCCACTTGAATCTTGGCTGGTTTTACGGCCTACTTTGACAAATGGAATGCACCAGGAGTGAAGGAGTTGACCTTTGATCTGGCCTTAAAAGAAAAGCAAATGCTGCCTTTAAATTTTGGAATCTTCTTCTTGGAACGTAGCCACCATGTGGTGAGGAAGCCCAAGTAGCTATGTCAAGATACTGGCAAGGAGGATAAGCAAAGCTGCTGGCTAAGACCTCAGCTGAGCTCCTTGCTGAAAGCCAGTATAATCTTCCAGGTATAGAACCGAAGCCAGTTAGGATGTTGGAGTCATAGCCGCCAACTGACATGGGAGAAGCCCCAGCAGGCACTACATGAACCCAAAGTCCCTAACTAAACAAGTGGAATCCTCAACTGTCAGAATCCTGAGCACATCTAAGAATTGTATTTTAAACCACTAAATTATTTTCACATGTTTTTATCATGGTATAATCCACATAATAAAAATGGCTATTTTAACCATTTTTAAGTGTACAACTCAGTGGCATTTATTGTGCTTGCAAGTTTGTGCATTCCTAACTAGGATCTATTCAAAAATCTTTGTGACTGCACCAAATAGCAATCCCAAACCCCTTTAGTAATTCCTCTCATTTCACCCTCTCTACAGCCCCTGGTAACCACTAATCTACTTTCTATCTCCATGGATTGGCTTATTCTAGACACTTTAAAGAATCACACAATATCTGTTCTTTTGCATCTGGCTTATTTTATGTAACATAGTGCTTTCAAGTTTCACCTATGTTGTAGCATATATCAAACCTTATTTCTTTTTATGGCTGAATAACATTCCAGTATACACATAAATATACTATATACATGTATACACACACACACACACACACACACACACACACACACACACTACATTGTGTTTATCTGCCTATTTGTTGATGGTCACTTAGGTTGTTTCCACTTTTTGGTTACTGGGAATAATGTTTCAATTAGCATTGGTGTAAAAGTATGTGTTTTAGTCCCGGTTTTCAATTCTTTTCAGTAAATACCTAGGAGTGGAATTGCTAGGCCATATGGGAATTCTGTGTTTAACTTCTTGGAGAACTATCACATGGTCTTCCATACTGGCTACTAATTCCACAAGCCACTGATTTAAGGGGTAGGGCTTTGTTTCAACTGTCAAAATAATAAAACAATATTACATTTATCAACACTGCTACTATTTTGCAATCTCCTGAGGGTTACCACACAAAAAAATCCTAGCATGAGAGAAAAATACATGTTGTTTCCCAACTACATGAAATGTGTCTATATGAAAGCTATCTAACTATCTGAAAGTTCTAAACCTAGTAAGGTCATCCGTAAAGTCTTAACAAATACCTCTAAGAATACATGAAAGAATTCATATATGAACAATATTCTATGCACCACATACTGGACTTATTAAATTATCATCTGGTACTACATGTGCCCTCATGGCATTTGATAAACTGCATGCATCTATTTGTCCACCCAATACTCTATTGTTCTTTTAGCTCCCTAATACATGAAATTCCCTTTTTTAAAAAAAAAAAGTTTTTTAAGCTTCTTGGCTTCAAGCAGCAGGAAGAGAAAGCAAAAAAAAAAAAAAAAAATCCCAGGAGAAGGGAAATAGTGTTCTAAAAAATTCATTTCCCCAATTAATATTTAAAAGGTCCAAATAAGTTTGTTAATGCTGAATAATAAGTACTCTTAAATAGGCCCATGCATAGTAGTAAATTAAGTATTCAAAGAATCCTATAGGGGAAAAACTGCTTAGCTTCCTTTTTACCCAGGGTTTGCCAAATTTTTATGACCATGAAGTCTTATTCTCACAAATATAACAAGCCATAGAATATAAGTTTGCTCCTCTCTGTTATGTCAATAACAAAAATTTTTATTCTTTCTGGAATTTTCTTAAAATATCATTCAAAACATCCTCAAATTGGTTGATCACACAGTCAGAATCTGGATTTATTATACACTAAAAACTCTGTGGTTGTGCAATATGTATACTATTTCTACCACTATTCAGAGCTAAACAGTTATCAGGCAAGTAGCATGAATTAATATCTCGTGGGTAAGAGCAACTGTCTGCAGTCTGTACACCTCTCAGTTTTTCCTGGTTCAAACAAGAGGAGAGAAATATGCACAGGAAGGGGAGAGGGAGCACAGAGAAGCTGTTCTGGGAACAGAAGTGAAGATAGGACAGACTTACACTAAAGCAGCGGTTTTAAACTTTGGCTGCATATACAATTACCTGGGGAACTTTTCCAAATCTCCATGCCCAGGCCACATTTCAACTCAACTAAATCAGAAGCTCTGGCCCAGGTAAGTGTAAGTTTAAATCCTGCCAAGTGAAAACGTACATTCAAAGCTAAAAAACAGTTCTCTAAAGTGATTAGGATAATGGAAGGAACACAGAACAAGTCCTATGCAAACATTTTATCTTTGGGAGATAATGTCAAATCTTTGTTAGACACCAGGGTATTTCAGAAATTTTTCCTACCCGTCTGAATAATTCATGCCAACTTTCTATAAATATTGGCTTCTTTATGATTACTCTTCTCTTCTCTAGTAGACTTCAGTAAACTTGATTTATCTTAATACCTTAGAGGCAAAAGGGTCAGTGTAGAGAGTGCCCAACTTTCACGCATGGAGGTTTCACTTGGGGATTTGTTTTACCTACTTGCTACCGTCACGGGATAATTTCTGATTTTTACACTTGATATTTTGATTACTTTGAAAATAAACAAGAAGGTAGCAATTTCAGGATGAAGAGAGCCTCCAGAACAGGCATAGGATTCTTCTGCTATCCCTTTATTCCCTAGCCCAAATAGTATTTCTTATACTCTTGTGAAATCCTGTATTTTCCTAAGGTGCAGCTGAGCTTTACAGGGCTTTAAAGTCAATGAAAAGCAAGCATCTGATGATGATACTAATGATGCTATAATGTGTTATGTATGGAAATGTACATATAATGTGTGTGCCTGTGGATTATTGCATCAGGTTCAACCCTGTGCCTATGAGACTTCTTTGATTCTAGAAGAGTGAGAAGACTGCACCAGCCCTAACCCCTATTTCAGGGAGGTAGACCAGAAAGTTTTGTCATCAACTGGATGTTATGCTTCTTACAGAAAAATTATTATGGTCTTTTGACATTTTAGAAGTTTTGAAAGAAATTATCAAATTCATTCAAAAGTCTATTCCTATAATGGAATGTGGTATTATATCCTTTTTAAACACTGTATTAAAGAAACACATGCTAACTGTTAAATGAAAGATAAATTCAAACAAAAATGTTAACTGAACATTCAGCAACAGAGAATTTTGATAGAAAAGTCACTTATCCTGCAACCTATTACTGTCAATATATGAAAAATCAGACATTTAGTTGGAAATACTGGTTAAGAATGAGAGCTCTCGTCCAATTGCACAGGATTACTACCTGACTCTCCAAGTACTAGTGCCCTCGTGCCCGCCCGCTCGCGCTCTCTCTCTCTCTCTCTCTCTATATATATATATGTGTGTGTGTGTGTGTGTGTGTGTGTGTGTGTGTGTGTAAGATATTTAATTCTTCATGGTTTCTCTTTTCTCATCTATTAAATGTATACATATATATACACACATATCTTTTTGATATATGTGTGTATATATATATATATATATATATATATATATATGTACAGCACAGATTATATAAAGTACTCTTTGAATAGTAAGAACTAAACAAGTGATAGCTATTATTATCACTGCACATGTGGATGATCATTAGATGCAATCATCATTTTGGAAACCAAGCTCGGCTGAACTTTAAGAAAATATACCACAACATTTCATAGGGTGGAAGTTTCCACAGAGGCCTTAGGACCATCATAGCTTTCTATGTCCAATGTACTAAAAGCCCTATGGGTAAGAGAGTGAGATTGCAGGTGTCTCTCAGGTGGAGGTGGGGAACAGTCTGTGGTTAGGGACAGTCAGTCTCTTTGGGATGGTCTGTTCAGTCTGTCAGTGTGTCTAGAATAGTTGCCGGGTATGGAATGGTGACTCTGTATAAAACGGTCACGATTGTACTTGCATATACCTGGAGTGCTAATCCCATGGTTGTGTCTAGGCTAGTCAGTATGAAGGAATATTTAGTATTTCTGAAATTTTCTTGGGTGCTAAGTCATTATGGAACCATCACCTCTCAGCTTCAAACTCACATTGAGACTGGTCTGTGAGACCAATCTGGTCTCGAAATCTAAGCTGATTAGCATGGCTGGGCCATGCACTGTAGGAGGAGGCCAATAACTTGGGGTATTGCCCACAAAGTTAAATTCCTCCTACATCACTTTATCAGAATGGAGACATGTCTGCTCATTAAGGTTGGCTCTGGGAAGGGACAGCAGGAGTGAGGCTCTGCAGAGACCAAGGCTTCCATACTCTAGGAAGCAGAGGTGATTGCCAGAGTATGGAAGGCTTGGTCCCAACAAAGCCCCACTTCTCTGTCTCCCCTTATCTGGGAACAGTGGGACTAAGGTTACATTGGAGCACACATGTGGCTTCCAACACTAGCCCCAGTGTTGCCAGACAAGGGAAGACACAAAAGGAACAATTTGGGAAATTGATTTTTGCCAGTGTTTCAGGACAAAGAGAGACAGAGACAGAGAGAGAGGGAGGAGAACTAAATCAACTGAAATTATCTAGTAAGTCTGGTCTGTTACAGGGAAGATTAAAATAATTCTTCTTGCTACATATGAGAGCACGGAACAGTTGCCCCTTTTAGGAACTAAGTAAGATGCCCAGCAGGTTCTCAGTGACGGGGCAAAATGATAACTGACTCTTTCATTACAAAATGTAAGTGATACGGCTCTGATGTGTTTTTTCTATTTGTTTTCCTAACTCTGTTTATCTGTCATTTAAAGGAATAGTTCTCAGAGGAAAGTGCAAAATGTGCAATCCTCTCCTTACACAAATCCTAAAGGAGGCCTCAGGGTCGCAGGAAGCCCTCAGTCATCTGGGAAGGAACCAGAAGAGTGAGGAACGGGAGATAATGACTTGATGTCCACAAGGATATAAGCCAAGTAATTCGGGTAAGACCTGGAAATAAGGTACTGGGAGAAAGCTTTCACTACAGACAAAGCAAGAGGCAGAGAAGAAGTCTGTGATTTCATGTTGTGGGAAGATAAACTCCCTAGGTGATTAGACAGATTTAATTACAGAACTCTTCCTGCATCTTATTTCAAGTTGTACTAAACTGATATTTTACGAAGCACTTTTTAAATACTCTATATTCACTAGCCTTGTAATTGGTTTCCTCCTCTATGCTCCTTTAGCACTTTGCTTTTTTCAGAAATTATTCTGAATTTATTCATATATTTTTTTATGATTAACAGAAATTTTTTAATGCTTATTTTTGACATAGAGAGAGAGAGAGCATCAGCAGAGGAGGGGCAGAAAGAGAGACACACACACAGAATCCGAAGCAGGTTCCAGGCTCTGAGCTGTCCACACAGAGCCGGACGTGGGGCTCAAACTCAGAGACTGCGAGATCATGACCTGAGCCAAAGTCAGACGCTCAACCGACTGAGCCACCCAGGCGCCCCGTTTATGATTTTTTTTAAGGTAGACTCCACACCCAGTGTAGAGCCCAACACTGGGCTTGAACTCATGACCTTGAGGTCAAGACCTGAGCTGAGATCAAGAGTTGGAGGCTTAACTGACTGAGCCACCCAGGTGCCCCGGTAATTATTTATTATACATCTCTTTCCTATTTCCTCCCTTTGCTCCTGTATAAACATGGGTATGCATTCATGCACATACTCATGTGTGCATAGATGCAGAGCAATATTAAGCCAAAAGTTTTAAAGAGTCTGAGATTTACCCTACTTGCAAGCTGTTTAGGTTAGTATGACATGGTTTATCATATTTAGTCATATTTCTCAGGGTCAAACAGACCATTTGTTAGAGCAAAAACACAGTTGATGAAATGAGGGGTAGTTATTTGTCTGCATGTGCAGTAGTATGTACCCTAAGAGAGGAGCTCCAAATTTAGGAAACTTCAAAAAAAGTTCCAGAGGCTACTGGTACAAGTGCTTGTCCACATCCCTGAAGGAGAGAGAAGTCATTAATCTGAAGTATTGGAAACTCCTTTAGGGGAAATGGAAGACGTCTCTGGATTTATTACATTGAAATGTAAGAAAATGCCACTACAGAGGCAAAGGAGAAGGACTATCTTTTCTGCCTTGGGACGTTGACAAGAAGAGATATGTTTCTACATCTCCCGGTACTACACACTATCTCCAGACCCCAGTGCTTTTTTCTATTCAAACATGTCCTTTACTCAGAAGGCCTGGAACACGTAGGAACCCAAGAAATCCATGGAGAACTTTCTCTCAACAATCAAGATCCTTGAGATGTCTGGTATACACTGAGTTAAAATATTACTTGTGAATGAATAAATTTAAGTAACTCACTTGTTACTAGCAATTTTTACAAAGTAAAGAAAAATTATTTCACTATGCTACTCAAATTATGCATAAAACAGTATAGCACTATTGTGAAGACATAAATGAATCAACTGGGTATGGTACCAATATAGATAATACGAGACAAAAATCCACTTAGACTGCCCTGTGAAAGCCTTATGATTTTCAAGCAGAAGATGGAAATATGCAGAAATATGGAAAAGGATAAAAAGAATAAAGATTAAGGGTATAGAGTACATAATTAAAAGAACAAGGCTTCTCAGGGACTTTGTCTTAAAACATATCACAAAGTATTTTCACATATCATTATTTATTTTCAGCCTGTAAGCCAAGATGTATTACATTTATTATATTTCTGTTACCACCCCTTTTGTCTACTGAGTATCATAAAAGCTCAAGGTTGGAAGGGATATTATGAGTCCCCTAGTTAGTTTATCTGGTGATGACTGAGTCACCATGATGTCATCCTTAACAACTGTTGTACAACCTAGGATTCAATATCTCAAGTAACTGGAAATTTATAATACCAGAAACAGGCTATTCCATCTTTGAGTAGAAATAACCACCGGAACATATGCCCTCACTCTGAACCTAACCCTTTTTTCACCTTTGGTTCCACTTCAGAAATTAGTGTAGGCTGTACTGTACATTATAAACTACTTTAGAAATACATACTCTCTTCCCCACTTTGCCTTTTATTTTAAAAACTAAACATCCTCTTGGCTCTGTGCCTGCAGCTGTTTGATGATTTCTCCTCCAAACACACTTGTTTAAAAGGTAGGTTCACTATGGTTGGGATAAGCCAGGGCTCTGACAATTACTACTTTAGCAAATCAGTATATGGGTATTGAGCTTGGAATCAAATCATACTGATAAAAAAGATGTTAGCAGACAGTCTAAGATTTACTGCTGCCTACCAGTCTATAGTCTTAGAAGCTATGATAATCAATACAATTCAAAGGAAAAGAAATAATTACATACCTTTCTGTGATTAATGATGAAAAGATTGTCATTCTATCTGATGAAATACATAAACTGTGCTAAAAAAGGAAAAAAGGAAATCAAGTAGATTCTTCATTTAGTATTATGAGCTTAACACAAGATCTCATTTATTTTACTTTTTATTTAGTCTGACCAAACACACACAAGCATCCATTCTCTATCACTGCATGCCTTATGCACATTTTAGAAGCTCACTTGACCAACACCATTGTTTTTGTGTATTCAAACGTTTTCATCTCCCAAACTTGTAGTGTTTGTGAAAAACCAAGCCAAAGACATTGCTTCAATAAAATTCAGAGTGTTAAATATTTATCCAGAGTAATTAAAATTTTTCTGCAGTTAATATGTGAGTTGTTACATAATTACAGTTCTCAATACATTAGTATGAAATAATGCTTAACTGTACTATCAAACTGGGGCTCACTCATTCAAAGACCACTTATTCAGCATCTACTCTGTGTCATGGAATATTCTTGTGATGAGTAGACTTTGGCTTCTATGGTTGTGTTCCATTCCTTCTACTCTCTTTGACAGCTGATTGGACATGCTCATAGCCTGGTCATCTTTATCAAGTTGTTACAGGATTTCTCATGCACTACACTCATTCAGTACTATATGGTGTATTTCATCAATTCCAAGATACTAATTTTACCCCACATTTCGGTGTCTCTTAAGTTGGAATATATCTTAAGACAGTTTTGTTGTTGTTGTTGTTTTGTTTTGTTTTGTTTTGACAGCCAGGCAACAGTCAAGTGGGGTACCTTTTAAAAATGCTAAATCCCCAATATTCTTTATGGGAAAGAAGATGATTCTGTATACAAAAAAATGTCATTGTTGACTTAGAATTGAAAAGTAACTCAAAAGACTCTTTAGAGGAAACATACATCAACATCATAAAGGCCATATATGAAAAACCCACAGCCACTATCACCTTAAATGGGGAAGAAATGAGAGCTTTCCCCAAATTTTTAGGATGAAGATAGTGATGTCCTTTTTTACCACTGTTATTTAACATGGTACTCGCACTCCTAGTCTCAGCAATCAGACAACAAAAAGAAATCAAAGGTATCCAAATCAGCCAGGAAGAAGTAAAACTTTTACCACCTGCAGATATTTGCCATCATACTCTATATAGAAAACCTGAAAGTTTCCACCAAAAAAAAAACAAAAAACTACTAGAACTGATATATGAATTCAGTAAAGTCACAGGATACAAAATCAATGTACAGAAATCTATTGCATTTCTACACACCACTAATGGAGCAGCAGAAAGAAATCAAGGAATCAATTCCACTTACAAGTGTACCAAAAACAGTAAGATACCTTGGAATAAACCTAACCAAGGCGGTCAAACACATGTACACTGAACATTATAAACCACTGATGGAAGAAATTGAAGATGACACAAAGAAATGGAAAAAAATTCCATGCTCAAAGATTAGAAGAATAATTATTATTAACATGCCTATACTACCAAAAGCAATCTACACATTTAATGCAATCCCTATCAAAATACCACCAGCATCCTTCACAGAGCTAGAACAAACAATCCTAAAATTTGTATGGAACCACAAAATACCCTGAATGGCCAAAGCAACCTTGAAAAAGGAAAAACAAAACCGGAAGCGTGACAACTCTGTACTTCAACTTACATAACAAAGCTGTAGTGATCAAGACAGCATGATACTGGCACAAAAATAGACACATAGATCATGGAACAAATTAGACAACCCAGAAATGAACCTACAACTATATGGTAAACTAATCTTCGACAAAGTAGGAAAGAATATCCAATCAAGAAATGGTGTTGAGAAAACTGGATAGCAAAATGCAAAAGAGAGAAAGGGGGCCACTTTCTTACAGCATACACAAAAATAAATTCAAAATGGATTAAAAACCTAAATGTGAGACCTGAAACCTTGAAGATTTTAGTAGAGAACAAAGGCAGTAAGTGCTCTGACATCAGCCATAACACATGAAAGGATGCTCAATATCACTCATCATCAGGGAAATACAAATCAAAACTACAATGAGATATCATCCCACTCCAGTCAGAAATGGCTAAAATTAACACAGGAAACAACAGGTGTTGGTGAGGATGCAGAAAAAGAGAAAGCCTCTTCCACTGTTGGTGGAAATGCAAACTGGCGCAGCCACTATGGAAAACAGTATGGAGGTTCCTCAAAGAGTTAAAATAGAACTACCCTATAATCCAGCAATTATACTACTAGGTAGTAAGAAAACAAAAATAATACTTCAAAGGGATACATGCATTTTGATGTTTATAGCAGCATTACCTACAATAGCCAAATTATGGAAACAGCCCAAATGCACATCCATTGATGAATGGATAAAGAAGATGTGGTATGTATATACAATGGGATATTATTCAGCCATCAAAAGGAATGAAATCTTGCCTTTTGCATAATATGGATGGAACTAGAGGGTATTATGCTAAGCGAAATAACACAGGGAAAGACAAATACCATGTGATTTTGCTCATATGTGGAATTTAAGAAATAATACAAATGAGCAAAGGAAAACAAGGGAGAGTGGCAAACCAAGAAACAGACTCTTAACCACAGAGAACAAACTGATGGTTTCCAAAGAGGAGGTGCTGTGGGGGGTTAAATAGGTGATGAGGATTAAGGAGTACACTTGTGATGAGTAGCGGGTGTTGTATAGAAGTGTTGAGTCACCATGCTGTACCTGAAACTAATATTACACTGTATGTTAACTAACTGGAGTTTAAATAAAAACTTCTACCAATGAAAGGTAACTCAAAGGATTCAAATACAATATGTGGGAAGTTTTAGGAATATCTCAATCAGTTTATTTTATGTCCTGTGTTATATATGCACAAAAGTGGCATATGATTAAAACACCTTTCTATGCAAGTTTTTTTCCTAAGTACAATATAAAAATTCTAAATAAGATACCAGCGTATTATGATTTGATTGGCAGTGTTTCTTCCATTACAGTAGTACATAAACTATTTTACAATAAATAATATCTTAGAGTTAATGAAGAAAGTATACAATGCAAAATGATAACGGGAACATAAAATTGTAGTTGGAGTGCAAATATTAGGAGTCAGTCGCAAATGGCATGATTATCAATCATGTGAGTAGCATCCCTGAGATTTTGAGGTGTGATATTTTGGGGTTCCAGTTTGGTAAGCCATGGAGAAAACCTTAAGAGATTCAAGAAGCTGTCCTCATTTGATACCCTCAGCCTAACACCTCTTGGTATATTTCCTGGAAATGTATTTTTGAACCTACTGCAGTACAAAATCCATCCCTCTTATTGCATAATATATTCATGAGTATCAAGAGTATCAATTATAGCCAGGCTTCCTGAGCTTCTATCCCACCTTTACCATTTTCTAGCCAGCCCTATGTTTTGTGGCAGGTTACTCAAACTCATTGGGTCTCAGCTGCCTCATTCACAAAACAAGCATACTAATAAAACTTAACTCCTTGTGTTATGTGCACTAAATTTGCTAATATTTGTAATATGTGGAATATAGTAAACACTATATTAAACAGAAAAGTGACCTAATAACAACTTCAGCAGAACAGTTACTTTTAACTGGGCGGCCTTCAGGAATACGGACAGACAGACCCACACACACAGAGTTCAGACTTCTACAGCACCCTACTTTATCTTCCTGCCATAAAAACACAGTACACTAAATAGAATACAACCTTTCACAACCAAAATTTCATAACCATCAAAGTCTTCATTAGCAGTAATAAACTTTACTTCCCTCTGCAAATATACATATGTTTAGTCACACCTTTAGTGACTAAACAATGTAATTGACCACTCATGAACCCTGATCCTTGAAATGAACCTCTGATAGGAGCTTACCTCATTTTTCTCACCTGCTCTTTATATAAGAAGGTAGAATTCAGGGTTCATTAAGGATGCAAGTTGATCAGGTTTCAGTTCACCAAACTTTACTAATTGACAGATTTATACCCACAATAAAATTTCAACTAACTAGAAATTAGTCTAATCGTTATCAAAATTGTACAGCTTTTTCATAGACATTCCAATATGCACATGCTCATCCAAGGGTAATCATAGCCTATCTAACTTAATTTTCTAATAATTGCATTTAGTTTTAGAACTTCAATGAAGATGTACATAAAGTCAATCCTTAGACCTTACTTAGTTCTCACCCTGAATAAAAAATTCTAGAACTTGTATTGGCCCTACACACCCTTGTTCTCACCACCCTAAACTTGGCATATATATTCAATGAAGCTCTTGGACAGGCTACAAGGAAAAGAATTATAATGAGATCATAAGATAATGATTTTTGTAGATCCTCTTCCTAGAAAGATGGGAAGAGTGTTTAGATGTAGCAATAAATGGACTATAAACATCTACCTGCCAGCCTGTCAGATGGTAAGTGGAACAGGAGTGACTTCTCCTTGGCAAGGACCCAGGGTGTTAGAGCTTGAAAAGAAAGGAGACCATTCAGGCATCTTTAAAGAAGGAGAAGAGACAGGGTTCTGGATGACATTCTAACTAAGGTGGTTATGTGGCAGTTGGTAGCTACAAGAGGCTCACTTCTACTCCTCCATCCGTACTCTGCAATCCAGCTATATAGACTACATGTACTTTACCAAACATTCCATGCTTTTTCACTTCATGGCTTTGAATATGCGTTTTGTTGTTGTTGTTTGTTTTGTTTTGTCTTTTCTCACCATCTTTCCACTTGGCTCATTCCAGGGGACATTTCAAGATTCACTTCCAATGTGACTACTCCAAGAGTCTGCCCTAACTCACAATCTCAAAAGCTTTAATTAGGCCCCATTTTATACTTATTGCAGTTCTATTATGTTGTTTATTATAGTGCATTGTAATGATTGGTTTGCTTATGTGCCTCCTCTCTAGATAGTGTGGTCCTTAAAGGTAGAAACTAGTAAACAATCCTTTACCTATCATATATTATGACTACAACAAATGTTTTCTGAATTCTAGCTTCTGGTGAGCCATATAGATTTGACTTTTTTTTTTTTTTAATGTTTCTTTTTGAGAGAGACAGAGCCTAAGTGGGGGAGGAGCAGAGAGAGAGAGGGAGACACAGAATCTGAAACAGGCTCCAGGTTCCAAGCTGTCAGCACGCAGCCTGACGTGGGACTCGAACTTGGGAATGGCAAGATCATGACCTGAGCTGAACTTGATGCTTAACCGACTGAGCCACTCAGGTGCCCCTAGATTTGACTTTAAAATTTGGGAAAACCCAAATAAGATTCCCCTAAAAAAAAAAGCGTTTGCACTCTTTGTTCATTATAATGCTTAGCATCAAATTCTTACTCTCTGAAATAAGTTTTCATCGTTGATACCTCATTTCTTTTTTTCTTACTAACTCAATGTTTCTGCCATAGTGTTTAGCCTAACCAAGACCATTATATGGCTGACTGTGAGACATATTAGGCTCTATTATTCACACAAGAGCACCAAAGTTTTCCATTTGATGTGGTAAGCGAAATTCTCTTTGACATTCACAGCAGTCATATCACACAAACCAAAGCTTTTTCATCAGTGTATATTGTACTCGTTTTCAATTTACAATGGTGGTTTTTGAACACCACCAGCTGAGAAGGAGTGTGTGTGTGTGTGTGTGTGTGTGTGTGTGTGTGTGTGTGTTTTAATTTGGCATATGTATAGCCTTTCCTTATCCTCATTTCCCTGTGGGTTTTTTTTTTCCTATTTCATATTTACTTTCCAATTCCCTTTTTTTCCTCCCTAATTTTATGAACAAGCATTCACAAGCTCATCACTGCATTCCACAAGGACACATAGGAATTACCATAACCAACTTACTTAAAAGGCTAGATAAAGGATGAGAAACTGCCTTTGAAAAGAAAAAAAAAAAGAAGATGATTTAATGATGGATGCTTTAATGTCTCTATTTGCAAATACTCTGTACATATTACCACCATCTGAAGATGAATTACTTGAAGGAAGGAAAAGTATTTGGTTTTTTCCTTATCTCTTTAAACCAAAGCTGAATTTTTTAGATTGGCCCATTGGTCCTATGTCTTTCACATTTGCTTTTGAGGCACTATCATACTATAGTTTATTCAGAATTGCAGATGTACACACTACACGTGGGGACAAATGAGATGACTTATTTGTCTATTGAATCTTTAATGATGCTTCTCAGAGAAGACTTCAGAGGGAACTTTTGAAAAGTTACCAGACAGCACAGTAATGAGATACTGCCTTCAATTCAGTGTTGAACTGGGACCAAGTGAACTAATAAGCAGTTGTTTCCATGGAGTAATATTTCAAAAACAATCCCAAATGAATACTCCCAAGAATTTTAAAGTCAACCGCACATTTTCCCAGTATCAATTTTTAAAAAATTTCTTCTTACAATCGCTCCCATTTTTTTTTTCTAAAGTACATTCTACAGTTGTAGTATTTCAAAAAATTGGAAGTCTTTTTCCAAGGAGAGCATAGTTTTTCAAGTTTTTAATGACCTCACTCCATATTTGAGAAATGGTTGACTTTCTATGGCTAAGCAGATCTCAGGCTGTTAAAGTAGTTAAATAATTTTCATTTCACGGTTATTTTCATAGCAGGTTGAGCCAGATGAAGGCACCCCTTTCCAAGTAAAAAAAAGAAAAAATGAGTTCAACTGGAAATTTCACGTGGCTCAACTTAGTGTGTGTGTTATTTAGGATTACATATTTTAACCCAGTACTGATTAAAACATCAAATAGCCCAATAATGATATCAAATAGCTACCACCAAAAAGCGCTTCTTCATATTTAAAAACATCACATAAATAAACCTATCAATATCAATTAAATTAAAAGTTACACTACTTATGTTTCTCTGTGTAAGTGGAATATGCATGTACACAATAGCATTCATTTCTTATTTAAGCTTGGAATTTTGTGTTTTTGGTTTTTTTGCTTTGTTTTGTGTTGTTGTTTTTTTTGCCACATAGTTATACAAAGATGACTATTTTTTTGTCATTTTGTCCTTTATTTGCAACTCCATACCAGGGTTTTAATAACGACATTCGTCATCTGGATTTCCTGTCCTCAACCTTCAATTACTAAGAAGACAAAAACCTCAGAGATAGACTGGGGTCAACAAAGAAGACAACAGAAAACATGGGTTACTGAAGAATGAATAATAGATATTGAAAGGTCAAAGGCTGAATAAAACAAATTTGTAATTATCAGTAGTAGCATTAATAATAATGATGATAAATAACCACATAGGTCACATTCAAATCTCCTACATCTCAAGAAAGATAAATATTTTTCAGTCCAATTGTAATTCTTCTCACATCACTGTGAAGGCATGTTAAGCAAGGCCTCTCAGAAAACAAAACACAACAGTGTATTGATAAATGATGATGGGAGTATTGGTGAGCTTCTGCTTATTTGAAATCCTTGGCAGGTGAAAAATTTTAAGCATATATAAAGATATTATCTGAAAGTCCTAGAAATCACTCTATAATTTTCAAGTAAATCTTATCTCAGAAAATATTTCTAAAAAATGGTAAATTTATAATGACTTTCATTTTAGACTCTCCTCCATCTGTGATGTTGATGGTTTCTGGGAAAAAAAAAATAAAAATATGATTTATAACGATCTTGCTCCCTGAGAAACTATAGTCATTCTTTTAATGTACTCACATCTGATCTTTTTGAAGTTGAAAATTGAAACCTCACGTTTTCTGTCACAGGTTGTATAAAGCGATTACTTATATTAGCAACATAAGATATTACAAGTCAAAAAAGGATGCACAATTGTTTTTTATGAACAAAAGTTAACATATGTTTTTGAGATTATAAAACTCATGTGCAATTAAAAAGTGTGCACTTATTCTATGCCCCCATTCATCTATTCATTGATCAAATATATGCCCCTGAGTGCCATTATGCATCAAAACTTTATGTAGACTAGGCCTTTTGTTTCAGGTCCTGATTCTCACTTAAGTGCCTCATACAAAATTTTTCAATAAAAATCTTTTTATCAGACCAAAAAAGAGATGACAATAAGGTACACACCATTAGATGTGAATCCAGATGTGTCTTGAGGTCATTTTCTAAATTTATGATCAAGGTAATATTAGTTTCAAATACCATTGGATGCCTTCTAAAATGTCTAATGCAGTGTCTTTTTCTGATCATCTCTGGGGTCTTAAGGTCTTAAGATCATTCCTTGTTTCAAATTCTGGTCTCCACGGAATTCCCTTTCCCCTCTCTGTTTCTTGCTGCAAGCCCAAAACTGAATTTGGCATTTAAACATTATATATGGTCCAGACACTCTTTTATGTAAATTAGTTGTCAACATACAGCGATCAGGAAATTTTATCCCAGATGTCAAGATACACCACACAAAGCTACAGTTATCAAAGCAATATGATACTGGCACAAAAATCGGCACATAGATGAATGGAAAAAAATAGCCCAGGAATAAACCAATACCTATGTGATCAACTAATCTATGATAAAGGAGACAAGCATATACAACGGGGGAAAAGACAGCCTTTTCAATAAATGATGTAGGGAAAACTGGATAGCTACATGAAAAAGAATGAAACTGGTCCACTGTCTTATAGCATACACAAAAATCAACTCGAAATGGAAGAACTAAATGTGAGACCTGAAGTCATAAAATTCCTAGAAGAAAACAGAGGCAATTATCTCTTTAACATTGGTCTTAACATCACTTTTTAGGTATGTCTCCTTAAGAAAGGCATATAAGAGCAAAATTAAACTATCGGGACTATACCAAAAGAGAATACTTTTTCACAGTAAAAGAAATCATCAACAAAATAAAAAGGCAACCTCGTGAGTGGGAAAAGATATTTGCAAATAACTTGTCCAATAAGGGGTTAATACCCAAAATGTATAAAGAGTAAAACTCAACACCAAACAAAAAATAGATAAATAAATCTGTTTTTAAAATAGGCAGAGGACCTGAATAGACATTCTTCCAATTAAGATACAAAGATGGCCAACATGAACTTAAGAAGATGCTCAATATCTCTAATCATCAGGGAGGTGGAAGCCAAAACCACAATGAGATACCGCCTCACAGATGTCAGAATAGCTATCATCAAAAGGATAACACACAGTAAGTGTTGGTGAGGGTGTGGAGAAAAAGAAACCCTCATGAGCTGTTGGTGGGAATGCAAATTGGTGCAGCTACTATGGAAAACAGTATGGAGGTTCCACAAAAAAATAAAAATATAAATACCATATGATCCAGTAATTCTACTACTGGGTATTTACTAAAAGAAACCAAAAGCACTAAATTGAAAAGATATGCCTAAAACTATGTTTATTGCAGCATTATTTACAATAGGTAAGATATGGGAGCACCACAAGCATCTGTCAATAAACAAATGGATAAAGAAGATGAGTATATACTACACAATGGAATATTAGCCATAATAAAAAAATGAAATCTTGCCATTTTCAACAACATGAATGGACCTAGAGAGTATAATGGTAAGTGAGGTAAGTCTGACAGAGAAGGAAAAACACCTTATGATTTTACTTCTATTTGCAATCTAAAACAACAAAATGAACAAACAAAGCAGGAAGAGATCTATAAATACAGAGAACAAACTGGTGGTGCTGGAGGAAGGAGCGGGTGGGGAGATGGGCAAAATGGCTGAGTGGAAAGTACAGGCTCCCAGTTATGGAAGTCAAGGTGATGAAAGTCACAGTGTAAGGAATACAGTCAATGCCATTTTAACAGTGTTGTGTGGTGACAGATGGTAGCTACACTTGTGATGAGCATGGCATAGTACATGGAATTGTTGAGTCACTATGTTGTACACCTGAAACTAAGGTAACATTGTGTGTCCGCTCTATTTCAGTTTAAAAAATCAGGAGATTTTACATAAATGCCAAACTCTTGGGATTATTTTAAAAAATAGCAAGAAATATCTTCACTGAACCCCTATTCCCCAAGGCAATAATCTACTACAGCTGATTTTCAGGAAGCTCCTTTCCAGTGAAGTGTCTTTTATCCAGATCACCCTGTCTTCCTTATCCTATGTATACACTGCAGGCTTCACTTATTTTTCAGTAAGTCCCTGAATCACAGAGAGAGGAGTTTACAAGCCCATTTCATATCAATCTAGTATTGACCCAAATGTGCAACTGAGCCCCCTTCTTTAAATCTCTCTCTCTCACACACACAAATATACACTTATGTATGTTCATGCACATATGATACCCATGTAAATATACCATATTTAAGGAAGGAGACCAATGTAAAGGGACAGTTGATGTTGTATTACAGCAAATGGCCTAAATTTGGCAACAAACCTTTTAATCTCTGGGTCACAGACCATAGTTTCTTCAGTCATACAGCTCTTCTCTCAAATTCCTATTCACTTCTATTTAAAGCATTTTTTTCTTTATACCATAATAAATCCTTCCTTCAAGTGTCAAGCTCCAATAAAAGGAACATTTTAAATTATTTTCTAAACAAAGGTAGTTTCTTTCCTAAGTATAATTATCTTTCAGCTGTGAAGATAACTTTTTTTTCATTCCTCTAAAGATCCAGGGCTAGTTTTCAACCAGCATTTTCTTTTAGCCTTAATTAAATCCCTTAAGAGTGATATAGGCAAAATATTACCAAGAGTCTAAAGGTAAAGCCTAGCAAGATAGAAAAGATAATTTTCAAAGTTGGTGCATGAATTCTAAGTTGTAAAATGTATCTTTTGACCCCTGGAAGTTAACCAAACTTTGCATCAGTCAACCTAGGTAACACGATTAAGAATGATAACTCTTTTTTTCCAAGCCCTCAACCTAGGTAACACGATTAAGAATGATAACTCTTTTTTTCCAAGCCCTTCGGTTTGGAAAAGAGGCTAATTATTACCTGAGAAAAACAACTGTGTGTAAATGTTATTTCTGACATTTATCATTTTAATGAACAGAATAATCAAGGTGGGAGGAAGGGGTGGTTAGTTTGCTCAGTCTTCTATAAAATGTTCCCCAGACTGAGTAGCTTAAACAGAAATTTATGTTCTCAGTATTCTGGAGGCTAGGACTGGCTTTTGAGGTCCCTCTTCTTAGACTGCACTAGTCCTCTTCTCCTTGTGCGTGTGGGTCTTTCCTAATCAACTCTTCTAAAGGTGTCATACTAGATTAAGCTCTGACCTCCTGACCTCACTTTAAGTTAGTTACCACTGAAAAGACTCTAAATCCCTAAATACAGTCACATTTCTCAAGTACTGGGGTTAGGACTTTTGAATTTGGGGGGACACAATTCAGCCCATAACAAGGGTTATAAATGTGACCTATGTTGTAGCTCAAAATTGTTCTAAGAAAAGACCGATGCCACATTGTTATTTTTTGGAATGTTTGAATCAGAAGACAGGATGTTTTAGGACTCTGCCAAACAAAACATCCAGCGTAAGGTGAGAAACAGCTGGGTTGAGATGGTTATGGAGGTTGTTGGTGAGACTCACAAATATTCTAGGGCACTTGTCTTTGAGCGACATGGTGGGTTTCCCAACTTCCCAGCCACAATTCTGTGATTTTCTTTAACCAATGGTTCTAAGCATATGTGACCTATGTCCAATGCTTGAACAGCCAATGTGTGATTTATTTTTTACTCCTCACTCTGCTAAAGTGATCATTCAAGTCCTGCCAGGATGGCATGCATTAGTCTGAGTCCCTACAAACCCAGGAGACAGAGAGATCCCTCCTGACCTACAATGAAAATACAAGGATGATAAAGAAATAAGCCCTTGTGTTCAGCACTGAGATTTGGGGGCTGCTTCTTAGTGCAGCACAATTAATTCATCTTGATCAACTCAGTGGGAAAAACACAGAAGAGGATATCTTTAATCACATTACAGCCAGTTTCACAAACCTATTGGCTATTTTCAATTTAAGTACTGCAACATGAACCAAAGACTTCATCTACAATATTTCCCTTATCTAAGATGCCAGGATGTTAACATACATGTCAATTTGAAAGAGATAAACATGTAAAAAACATACATCTTGGGATTTGTAAAATGTAGAATGTAAAAATAAAGGTATTTTTACTCAGATGGTAACTTGGTGTCTCATCGTGACTGATGCACTTTTTATTACTGGTAGACTTGATGAACTCTCCATACGTATTTAAATTCAAATGAATTTTGCTTTTCCATGATTGGACTGTTCACAGTATTTACACACCTATCTACTAGGATCTCAGTGTGCTTAATCTGTAAATGTTTTCTTGATTACAGATTTCAGTAAGTATGGCATTGCCTGTATTGAGATAGGAAAACAAAAAGGAAAATATTATGGCTATACATGGCTAGAGATGAGCAAGGGCAGAGGTTGCTTCTCTATCTTTATCCCAGGTGACTTCAGCATTACCTTTCTCCATCAGATTGTGATTTGATGATGAAAAGAACTCAGAATGTAGTTGATTCTACTTATTTAGTTAATTAGTGACTCTCTCAGCAATATGGGATAACCTTGTTACTCTGGAGATCAATGCATAAGGAGAGCCTTCATTTGATTGCTAAATATTCTAGTCACACCTAAACCAGTAATGTTAATTAAAATAAGGTTGATGATACAGCATGGTTCTAACCATTTTCTCTGTTATCTCCTATTGTCTTGTTCTATGCTGTTTTCTCTTTATATTTTGCTTCACCATGTACAGAAGCCAAATTCTACTACTCATTGAATATGTTAATACTCCCATTATTTTCTTAGCCATTTGTCTTCTCTTGTGGATAGGGCACAGATTAGCTATACCTGCTACTCTATTCATTATTTCATTTACACCCTCAACAAATATTTAAGCGGTCAATAAATTTTCCTGCCCAATTCAGGATGTTTTATAGTCAGTACTGATATAACTAAGTGAAGGTCCAGCTTGTACTTATGTAATTACATGAATGCCAGAGTTGAGAAGGCTACACGGTGACGGGAAAAAGAGCATACTCTTTAGAGCCTCAGGCACATAAATTCAGGAGGTCCCTTCATTTTTTTTTTCTTCTATTAAAAAAATGACATGGAATTTAGACCAGCTGATCCAACACAGCCTTCAGGGCATGACCCAGTCTGTTTAAACAAGAACTGTTCTAATGTTCTGTAAACCACTCATAACATAGCTGGCTTGCCTTTGAAAGTCCTAGCATGTAGACTGGGCTGGAAAAATAGTGAAGGCAGAAAATATTCTTTTGCTCATTAATACCTAAAAAGATGTATTCCCTAATTCAGTCTTGCTGTTATTACAGGCCAACTGTCTAGTACCTTTTAATGTCAAGCTGCATCAGCATGAACATCCTGGCCTCTACAGCCAGCAGTAGTTAAGCATACAGCTTTTAAAAACAGTCTCCATCTGGGGCACCTGGGTGGCTCAGTCGGTTAAGTGTCTGACTTTGGCTCAGGTCCTTATCTCATTTGAGTTCTAGCCCTGCATCAGGCTCTGTGCTGACAGCTCAGCTTGTGAGCCCTGCTTGTGCGCTCATTCTCTCTCTCTCTCTCTCTCTCTCTCTCTCTCTCTCTCAAAAACAAATAAATAAATTTAAAAAATAGTCTCCATCTGTAAACAGCTGCCCACATCACCTGTTATGACCCACCAAAGTCAAAATTACCTTGCTCATAAAAGCCTAAGAATTACACATCTGTCCTCTCCAGAAGTTGTACTCTCTCCACATTCAGTCCCCAAATCCCATTCCTTCCCTATTCCTTAATGTTTCTACTCTATTATTAAACGATGGAATAATAGAGGTCAATGAACAACACTTCATTGTTTACCACACAATACGGAACTAACAAAGACCAATGAGTCTCAACAGCAGAGATACCACATAACCTCTATTATGATAAAGCACTCTGTGTAATATATATTCTTTGTGCAAGCAAATGGACTTTCTAACACTCATTCCAACTTTGCCTGGGATGTGACCACTTGAGAAAGCATTTGGGTCTAAAGAACAAATAACATTACTTAGATTTGCTGCTTTGTAGTCACTTAGTATACAGAGAGGGAAGAGAAGAGATTGAACACTAAATATTTATACCCTTTTATCAGATCAGCTGCACCAAACTGAGAAACATCAACCAAAGCCTTCCTGTCAGTAAGCTCAGTCTTCCTCCTTGAGGAGTACTGATTAGAGGGTTGTAAGTGCTGTTCTAAGCTTATATCCTTTCACAGGGAATGAGGAATGGGGAGCAGCTAACTCCAACAATGTTTAGATGGCTCAGGATTATAGACAGAACCTCAAGGAACTGGTCTATCCATTACAATAATTAAATGCCTATTTCTCTCAGGCTCTTGCTTCCAGGAATATAAAAAATAATTCTTAAGTTTAATCATTGATTATCAGAGCTATGCTTTCTTATTTTTAATATCAGCATATACTATAATTATGCTATGGCTTTTTCTAGTAAAACACATTAAATTAACTAGGTTTTTTATCATTGACCTTAGAATTCAATGTGAATACTTTGTAATATTCATTGTTTATTTTCTTGGTGCATCTTTTTTCCCCCTAGAACAAGGCTATTTGGCAATGTATTTATAGCCCAATGTTATGAATAGGTATAAGCTTCTTAATTAGGAGACCCCATATATTACAGTATACCATCAAAGTAAAATGACAGGTCTGCCATTCTCTAAAAGGATATCTAAGTGGTGTTTACTTGTCAACTAACCTTTTAGTTTAAGGCCACACTGAGAAAAATGCACTGGACTCTGTAATAGGAGATCTGGAGTTTACAGTCATTAGCCACTAACTGATTAATGTTGAGATCCACCTCATCTTTCCAGGTTTCTGTTTTTTGGTCTGTGGATCAACATTTAGGTGGATAACAGAGTATCAACAAATATGTAACATTCTTCTTTTTACAAAATTATTTCAACAGCTCTTACAGTCCTCTAGGAGAGCATTTTGAAATCCCAATTAATATTTTAAGTAGGTTATTTATATAGAAATGAACAGAAGATTGTAGCAAGAATTCAGTAAGAGTCAATTGTATTTGTAGATCAGGTGTAACTCAATAAAGAATATTCAACCTGTAAAAATGCTGTTGCCAGGAAGATCAAATTACATATACCAAATAGCTAACACATACCAATGGTAGTTGATTAATAAGTCAACGTGGTCCTCCTTCAAAAAAGGTGTATTTAGTTGTAAATAAAGTCAACCTTAAAAAGAAAACTAAAAGGATCTACAACTGATAAGCAAAGAGAAGTGAGAAAATGGACTCATACAAAATGTTCAAGTAAAACCAGAGAAAACATAAAAATAGAGGAATAGAAATAAGTAACAAAAACAAGTTCAATAAATAAAAAGCAGTTAAAAATATGGTATATATAAATCCAATTATATAAATCATCACTTTATGGGGTACCTGGGTGGCTCAGTCGGTTGAGCGTCCAACTTCAGCTCAGGTCATGATCTCGTGGCCTGTAAGTTTGATCCCCGTGTTGGGCTCTGTGCTGACAGCTCAGAGCCTGAAGCCTGCTTCAGATTCTGTGTCTCTCCCTCTCTCTGCCCCTCCCCTACTCACACTCTGTGTCTCTCTGTCTCTCAATAATAAATAAACATTAAAAAAAATAAAAAAATAAAAATAAATAAATCACTTTAAATGTGGTTTACATTGAAAGATATATTTTCAGAGTAGATAAAAGAATAAATCAAAGGAGACATAACTATAAATTATGTACATAAATTCACTTTAAATATAAAGACAGAAAAAGTGAAGGAATGTAGAAAGGGGTACTATGTTAACATTAATCAAAAGTACCAGTATTGATTTTAGAGAAAGCAGCCTTCAGAATTAGGAACAAGGATGTGGTGGTCATTTCTCCAAGAAGACACAGTAATCATTAACATGTATCCACCTAACAACAGAACATGAAAATACAAGACACATCTGGTAGAAATGCAAAGAGAAATAGACAAAACCACTATAGGGTACCACAATACAACCATTAGCATGGCTAAAATAACAACAACAAAAAAATGGCAGTATCATATGAAGAAGCATAGCAACTGTAACTCTCAACATTTGCTGATGTGAAGGCCAAACAATAATGCCATTTTAGTAAAACAAGAGTTTGGTAGAATCCTATAAATTTAACATGCGGTTATTGTATCAGCCAGCTATCCCATTTCTACATATCTACCCAAGAATTAAAACTTATGTTCCATTAGCTAACCAGCATTTAAATGCTTTGGCATTGTTGAGGTCAATCTCTCTCCCCTATTGCAGTAATCTCGAATAAAGTCTGCCTTAGTATTTTTAGCAAGTGTTCAGTCTAATTTCTCTAGACAGTGTTTACAATGTGCCAACCACTCTATTAAGCTTTTCATAGGTATCATCTTGTTCAATCCTCACAAAATCCTCAAGGTAGGTGTTATTATCATCCCCAACTACATGTGAGAATATTAAAACTATGAAAGGTGAGTTAACTTGCCAAGAGTCACATCATTTTTTAATGGAAGCACCTAGGAGACTTACTCTTAATCACTATATCACATATATTCTGACAAAATAAGGAGGTCTTTCTCTAGGGAACAGCCAATACTGCTTTTAAAAATACTCTTTTCCTTATAATCATCATTCTATTTTGGTTGTATTTGACCCTCATAATTAGGTAAGAAGCTAAAAGAACCGAACACCCTAAAAGAGCCAAACAAAATATGGAAGCAACATAAATGTCCACTGATAGAAGGATGGATAAGGAATATGTGAGAGAGACACACACACAATTACACAGCCACAAAAAAGAATGTAACTGTGCCATTTGTAACAACACGAACTTAGAAGATATTATGCTAAGTGAAATAAGTCAGAATGAAAAAGAGAAAAACAAGATTTCACTCATAAGTGGAATCTAAAAAAAAATGAACAAAAAGCAGAATCAGACCCATAAATACTAAGAAGAAACTGGTAGTTGACAGAGTGGGGTGGGGGGGGAGGGCAAAACTGTGGAGGGGAATGGGAGATACAAGCTTCCAGATATAGAATGAGTAAGTCATGAGAATAAAAGTCATAGCACAGGGAATATGGCCAATAATATCAGAATAGCATTGAATGATGAGAGACGGTGGCTGTCTTTGTGGTGAGCACAGCCTAACATACAGAGAAGTTGAATCACAATGTTGTACACCTGCAACTAATGTAACATTATGTGTCAACTATACTCAAATAAAATAATCTTCTTAATAAAAAAGCCTCCAAAGTTCCTGGAAGGTGAATTAAGTCTGGAAACTAGACTATTTTTGCCCTGTTTTATAATCTACTAGCTTCTCCCCTTCACATGGAAATCGTTTTGAGTATTAGAGTCTTCAGTGAGTATAAAGGGTACTTCATTCCTTATGTAAAATTTTCACTGGGTAAAATTGAAAATTCCCACAGCAACTAATATGTCGAGTTGAAAATTATATAGGAAAGAAGGTTCAAGGTGAAATGCCAATCAAAGCCAAAATCCAAGTCTATTATTTCTGTGAGACATCTTAAAGAATAATATGATGAAAAAAAACAGTGACAAGCTTTGGTCAATGTTTTGACAGTTTACTCAGTAATAAGGTAATCTCTGTAATAAGACAAAATGACACAAAGAAAAGCTTAAATATGCAATGAGGTATACGTTGTCATATATTTTGAGTTTGTAAATTATTCCTAAGGGAAACATCATTGCTTTCTTTAGAGATTGAAATATTATTTATTTTAATAACCAAACAATAAAACAGTTAATGTGACTTTCAAAATATTCCTGACTTTATAAAAATACTTTGTTAATATCAATGATCACATATTTGAAAGTATGAACTTACTGCCATTACATTCCTAAAAAGTCACAGGGGAATATTTTATCACATGGATGTATATGGTCAGTGAAGACCCATCATTCTTAAAAGGAAGAACACTATTTCTTATCACAAATTTTTTTTTTCACTAGAACCCAGTCATTCTTAGGGTTGACTTGATTTTAAGCAACTCAGATACCTAATGAATTGTTGAGAATCATTGAAAAAATATCTCAAAATCAGAGTTGAAAGTCAGCCTCATTCAAATATACAAAACACTCACCAGCAGGAAGCTTCTTTCCTTCCTTTTATCTCTCCCTTTTCCCTTCTCTATCCTCCTTGCCTCCTTCCCTCTTCCTTTCTGCTTTGCTTTCTTTAATGTAAATGTAATCCTTTTTGTTGTGTACATAAGATATTCAAATGAAGTTATTACCCAGAAGTTCAGGATCCCTATCTAATTCATTCTATCAAGTGTGCTGGGTATTCTAATTATGAATGTTGAATTTTTCCTCTTCCTAATCAGACTCACTAAAATATTCTGAATTACTGTGATAGAGGAGAGGTTGAAGTTTTTTCATCTGAGCCAACAAATAAAAATGACCAAATTCATAGGAGATTAACATTTAAAATTCTATGCTAATGCATCTCTAGGGTCTTAAATAAAAAGAGGATGAATCACCAAACCTGGAAGGAAAATAATTTCTTTCAGCTTCTGGGCCAGAGTGGAAGAAAACTATCCATACCTGGAATGACTAACATAATCTTTTTTTCAAGTTGCACACAGAGAACTTTCTCAGGTCTTTCTGTCTCCTTGTATATTCTTGTCAGGTACATATTAGAAAAAAAATTCATTAGACACCTTTTAGAAAACATCCAAACATAAGCATTTGCATACTAATCACAAAGAAACTTAAACTGACAAAAGCAAGAGTTAAGAAATAGTTGTAATGTTGTTCTTGTTTTTTTAATGTTTAATTTTGAGAGAGAGATTGAGCACACAAGTGGGGTAGGGGCAGAGAGAAAGAGGAAGACAGAATCCAAAGGAGGCTGCAGGCTCCAAGCTGTCAGTGCACAGCCAGATGCTGCAGAGCCTGGTGCAGGGCTTGAATTCACCAACTCTGAGAGCAGGATCTGAGTTCAGGTCAGATGCTTAAGGGACTGAACCACCCAGGTGTGCTCCCCCCCTTTCTTAAACAAAAATTCAAGTTAGTTAACACAAAGTGTAGTCTTAGCTTCAGGAGTAAAACCCAGTGATTCGTCTCTTATATATGACACCCAGTGCTCATCCCAACAAACGTCGTCCTCGATGCCCATCACCCATTTAGCCCATCCTCTGACCCACCACTCCTCCAGCAACCCTCAGTTTGTTCTCTGTATTTCAAAGTCTCTTTGGTTTGCCTCCATGTTTCTAACTAGTTTTCCTTCCCTTCCTCTATTTTCATCTGTACTGTTTCTCAAACTCCACATATGAGTGAAATTACGTATCTGTACTTCTCTGACTTATTTCACTTAGCATAATACCCTCTAGTGAAGAAATGGGCAGGAGACATGAACAGACACATTTCCAAAGGTGTAACATTTTTAAGTTTCTAATTCATGCTTCTGAAAACACTTATGTGTTATCTCATATATTCAAAGTGCTAATCTAAATGCTACAGAGGTTTCACAAAACATGGCAGATCTCTAGCTTCAAAAAGCTTAGGTTTAGTATGAAACAAGGACAGTAAATAAATGTTATGTGGTATTAGAAGGATTGATCAATAAAGCATCGTAGCTGATTAAACAAGGAGAAATGGTGCATCTGGTGGAAGAAATCAGAGAAAGAGCCATGAGGTACTAACATTTGAGCCACTCATTGGTGAACAGAATTTTAGACTGAGGTGGAGAGATCTCTTCAAAGCAAGAAAATTAAGAGGTTTGTGTTTAGAAGACTTTTTTGACTCAGCAAAAAGAGCGGCTGATTGAGAAAAGATATCAGCCATGAGATGGAAGAAGGGTGCTGGCAAACACTATTTGCCAAATCTGGAAGAAAAATAAGCTCTTCCAGAAAGGAGATTATGGAGAAACTCGTGGAGAGGAGAATGGAGTTAGGTAAAAATTATTTTGATGATAATGTCCACAGATGTATATTAAGGCCTTTGATGAAGTGGTAATATATCTCTACACCAACTCCCACTACCACAGTCTGCCATTTTAAAGTCCCAGCTAAACAAACTGGCATCTTGTGGGTGTTTTGAGAGCATGTATGCCTTCAGGCATTGACTTTTCCATATACCGTCTGTATCACTTAATTATTGCTGCTTAATAAGGACCAACCCAGACTCTGTAGCATGAAACCACAAAAATGTATTCTTATAGCTCACTCAGTTATGCCTTAGTTGTGGATCCAGTGATCTCAGTTTGGTTGGGTCATTCATCTACAGGTGGGCTGGGGTCTGTCTTAGGCTGGGCTTGGCTACTGAAACTTAGCTGGGGCAGCTCTATTCCACATGTCTCTCATTTTCCTCCTGGAGCGAGTAGGCAATTCTAGGCATATCTTTCTGTTGGCAATAACCATGGCTAAATATGACAAGCAGATAGTAAGGCTTAATTTAGTGCTCAAATCACCAAATTGCAAGCAAATAGACATTAGTACAAGGAGGGATGTAAGCCTGGATCTTTAATACAAATTACCAAATTATTCTTATTCCAAAAGTAGCCAAGTGTAGGGTATCTTGCTCAAAGCAACATTATCAATGGTTTTCTTTCCCGTTGTTTAAATATATAGAAATACTTTTTTTTTTTTCTCAAAGAGGTCAAGAATGCAGCATGGGTCCTGTATACAATAAAGATCAAAGTAACCATCAAAACTAAAGGCAGAATGGGATCTGCACAGGGTAGGCGATGATGTGGTTCAAAGGAATAGGTCAAGGGAGAAGGTAAGGCAGGCAACCGAGCTTCTTCCAAAAAAGATGATGTGATGAAAAGAAGAGTTGTAAAGACTTAAGCTGATACAAGGGAAATAGCAGTTTTTCCCACTTCACATGGAAAGTAACGATTAGGGCACAGCTACTTGCTCAGCTCAGAATGAATAGACTATTAATAAGTGTGCAGGAAATTTTTAAAAGTAAGAATGTCCTTTGGGGCGCCTGGGTGGCTCAGTCAGTTAAGCGTCCGACTTCAGCTCAGGTCACGATCTCGCTGTCTGTGAGTTTGAGCCCCGCGTCGGGCTCTGGGCTGATGGCTCAGAGCCTGGAGCTTGCTTCCGATTCTGTGTCTCCCTCTCTCTCTGCCCCTCCCCATTTCATGCTCTGTCTCTCTCTGTCTCAAAAATAAATAAACGTTAAAAAAATTAAAAAAAAAAAAAAGTAAGAATGTCCGGAGCTACAATGAACACATTAATAGCAACAGCTACGTATTTGGTGTCAATGTTTGCACATTCTACCATTAGCTAAGTCACTGATACTTCTCAAAACGACAACCACAATAGGCAATAGAGAGGAAGAGACTTTAATTGTACAAATCTTATCACAAAATATCCCTATTAGCACACTCATGCCCTGGAAATGTATCTATAAGAAGGACTTTATTAATAAAATGAAACAGAGAAGTGTTTTAAGAAATATACCAATACTTCGGGGGCACTTGGGTGGCTCAGTTGGTTCACCATCTGACTTTGGCTCAGGTGGTTATCTCACGGTTCATGAGTTTGAGCCCCATGTTGGGCTCTGTGCTAACAGTTTAGAGCCTGGAGCCTCCTTCAGATTCTGTGACTCTCTCTCTCTGCCCCTCTCCCACTCGCGCGCTCTCTCTCCAAAATAAATAAAAACATTAAAAATATCTATCAATATTTTGGTACCTACTTGACATTTGGCCACAAATACGGAATTGTGAATAAAACCTGCTGAAAAAAAGATGAATTTGAACTCTATATGGACATGACAGGTATTGTGCAAATTCCAAAATATTTGTTTCTCATTTCATCCAGGAAACTGTTAATTATTTACTTTTCAAAGTACCTGAAACTCAGTGGCATGGATTTATTACAAATTCGGAAACAGATCAAAGACATGCCAAGTGAAAAGCTGTGTCCATAAAATTACGGGACGTTGTAAGAGAGGACAAGCTATTTGTGAACAAAAATAATACACAAATATTTTGTAGAACTCCCACAGGTGTTAGCACATATGACACTTGAATGGACAAATTACAGACCACTAAACAAGGGAAAATAATAGGAGCTCATGTTTTCAATGTCCTGTTGAACTTTCAGGACACGCTGATGATGTGGTTATTGATTCCACACCCGCAATCCCACAGGGGAAGAAGCTATAGAACCAGGTTTGTCAATGATTGCTAGCATAGTCTCTGTCCCAGAGGGATCTGTTACCACTGTCAGGATGAGTTCAGCAGTGAGCACAATTTTAACTAGCACACTGCCTGTAGGACGGCAAGAGTGGAGCATAATGAGGATGATAAAGAGGTGAGGATATGAAGAAGCATACAGTTAAACCCTCTGGGTTTCACAGCCCTCCTTGGCAGACCCCATTCTGTGTTTGTTTTTTATGTCATTCCAGATTCTTGCCATTTAGTTCCACATGGGGCTTGAAACATACCTTGTAAAATTTGCAGTCTCTAGTTGCAAAGCCCATCCATAACTGACTGTATTGTAATCAGTGAGCTTTTATCTCTAATCCTTTTTTGGGGGCGGTGGGGGGGAGCTATTTCCAGCTTGACTTAACATCTACATAAATACTTACATAAGGCCTACAAAGTTAGAGAAGTGTGTTTGAGGTGGCCTGTTGTATCTAGCAAGACATCCAGTACATACTTCAAATACACCACAGTCACAATAAAACTCATTCGCCCTCTCAACTTTTTAACTCACTTATACCTGTACTGATCATATTACCTTCTATAGCAAGCAAGCCCTAAATACTTGAAATGATCATTGGCTTTTTTTCTCTTTTACCCCTTGAACCAAAAGATTTTAAGGAACACTGATTCCACTTCTAGAATGGTTCTTTGTCCTTCTCCTCCTTCCTGGTCTCACCACCCTCATCCTAGGCAGCCTTCTTGATTTCTTCCTGGACAACGTAATAATCCTCCAACAAATCTCCCTATTTACAGCTTCTGTACTCCTGATACATTCTGACACCAGAAAAATCTTTTAAAACTAATCTGATTATGTCATTCACCTCCCTGAAAACCTTCGATGATTCTTCATAGCCTGCACAATTATTTTTAAAACGTTTTTCTAAACGAAAACACTGTTTCTTAAAAAATAACATAAAGTAAAAAGCCTGGACTACTCCATTTGAAGTAGGATCGAAAGGGTCTTAATTGCTATTCCTCCCACTTGAACCAAGGTTATTTCTGAAGTATCCTTGATGTCGAACAAGTTTAATTTGAGCTACAGAATAACAGATACTTACTTTGGCTATGTGGTCACACTTTTCCTTTCAATTATTATTTCTCGGTATTTCACTTAATGGATCTTCTATTGTGTTGGGACAGATATTATTACCAAAACTTCCCTGTGGTTTTCCTCCCTCATTGCTTTCCCTAATGCCAGCAGTACTCCACAGTTGTGTCATCGTGCACTGAGGTAACTGAAGATCTTCAAATGCGTGCCACAAAAGGTTGATGCACAAAATTAATTTTTTCTCAAATGAGGACAAGTGCTTTTCAGCAAAGTGTGTTAGATGGAACATCTGGTGCTGTTGAATATAGGAAGTTGAGAATATGAAGTAAATAAATGGCATCACCACAAGATGATACACTTACTGGATTATACCAGAACGATTTCATGGAAGACCATATTGGGGATAATGGAAAGCTCTATTCAATAGTAACAAAGTGCTAATGGGTGATTTGTGGATGCAAAGTCTGTGGATTAATCTAAACCCTGCAACTATAATGCTCAAAATTGAGTATTTGAGAGTATGTTATGAACATGATAAATTGGACATAACTGCTTTAATGATGCTCCCTCTCTACATTGCCTTTTCTCTATGTATATTCTTTTCGTCCCCATACTTTGAAACCCCTCTCAAATGCTACCTTATATCCATGAAGTTACACAAATCACCCCCCAAAATGTGGACTTTTTCTCTAGGATTCTATACTCTTTGTTTAAAAGGATCCCAATGTATAATGGGAAAAGAACACTGCCTAAGAATAAAATGCGAAGTTTAATTTGGCAGTAGTCAAATACAGTCAAGGAAAGGGAGGTATCTCCAGGGGACCTGTTTGCACTGGCATGGACTATGTGTGGGGGCAGGAAGATTAATGGTATGAATCTGGTCTAGAATGACCTACATCCAAGAGCACAATTTATCCCTGTGTCTCCAACACCATCCAAAGGAGGAGATGTCTTGGACCTAAGATTTGGTATGATAGTTCATGACACAATATATAATTAGCTATTTTCATTTTGAAAATACGTCTATAAGGTAATCTGTGATTCTAATTTGACCTCTCTCCATTTATATAGACACACGCATGTACACATAGTGGCAAGAGAGAGGATGCATGGTGGAGGTAGCTAATACCTACTCCAGAAAGCCTATTGTTGAAGCTTCAAGAATTGTGCAAGTTAGTTAACATGTTAGTAGCCTCAAACCTGACCTGGAGAAAATAATTTACACATCAAATGCAGAAAATTACACAAATAACTTCTCTCTTCGCTCAACCCCTTGAAAAGCCATTGTTTCACATTTATCAGAACACCACCCCTAAGATAAAACATCCTAAATTTTTATTTGCTAGATCATTTGTGAGGGGCACTGAACTTACTGAACCTCCGGGATCTTCAAAGCTGAAACCCTGACACACATATATATAAAGAGCCTAATAAAGTAGTATCATAATAACATCCATCACTTATTGAGTACTAGTATATGCCAGGCACTCAAACATATTCC